>NC_045619.1:97144432-97769432 GCF_009829155.1 Mustela erminea
GGCACCTGGGTGGCTCAGTGGGTTAAGCCGCTGCCTTCGGCTCAGGTCATGATCTCAGGGTCCTGGGATCGAGTCCCGCATTGGGCTCTCTGCTCAGCGGGGAGCCTGCTTCCTCCTCTCTCTCTCTCTCTCTCTCTGCCTGCCTCTCTGCCTACTTGTGATTTCTCTCTGTCAAATAAATAAATAAAATCTTAAAAAAAAAAAAGAAGAATCATATACCATGATAAAGTGGGATTTATTCCAAGGATGCAAGGATGGTTGGACATCAATGCAATCAATCAATGTGATAGACCACATTAACAAAATAAGGGATAAAAATCATATGACCATCTTAAAAAACGTAGAAAAAGCATTTCACAAAACTCAACATCTGTTTATTATAAAAACTGTTAACAAAATGGGTACAGAGGGAATATATCTCAACATAATAAAGGCCATATGGCCATATGGGAAAAGCCCACAGTTCACATCAGACTCAATGGTGAAAAGCTAAAAGCTTCTCCTCTAAGATCAAGAACAAGACAAAGATGCCCATTCTTGCCACTTTTATTCACAACAGTACTGAATGCCCTAGTCAGAGCATTTAGGCAAGATAAATAAATAAGACTTCCAAATCAGAAAGAAAGAAAGAAAACTGTCTCTATTTGCAGTTTCATGATCTATATAGAAAATCTTAAATATTCCACCAAAAAAACTAACAAATAAATTCAGCAAATTTGCGAGACAAAATCAATATGCAAAAATCAGTTGTTTCTAACACTAATAATGAACTTTAAGAAATAATTTTTTTTAATTCTATTTATAATTGCATCAAAAAGAATAAAATACCTGGCAATAAATCTAATTAATGAGGTAAAAGATCCATGTACTGAAATTGTTAAGACTTCGATGAAAGAAATTGAAGATGACACAAATAAATGGAGTTATTCCATGCTCATGGAATAGAATTGTTAAAATGTCCATTCTACCCAAAGTGAGCTACAGATTCAATGCAATCCTCACCAAAATTCTGATAGCATTTTTCACAGCCAGAGATAAACCAATCCTAAAACTTATATGAAACCACAAAAGACTATGAATAGCCAAAGCAATCATGAGAAAGAAGAGTAAAGCTAGCGGCATCACATTCCTGATTTCATTCTATATTACAAAGCTATAGTAATCAAAACAGTGTGGTTTTGGCATAAAAGCAGACATATTCACCAACAGAACTGAATACAGAGCCCAGAAATAACCCCATGCATGTATAGTCAATTAATTTATGACAAAGGAGGGCACTTGGGTGACTCAGTCAGTTAAACAGCTGTCTTTGGCTCAGGTAGTGGTCCCAGGGTCCTGGGATAGAGACCCTTGTCAGGCTTCTTGCTCAGTAGGGAGTCTGCTTTTCCCTGTGGCCTATGTCCTTCCCCCTGCTCATGCTTGTACTCTCTCTCAAATAAATAAATAAAATCTTAAAAAAAAATTTGTGACAAAGGCACCAAGGATATACAACAGGGAAAGGATAGTCTGTCCTATTAATAAGTTATTATAATTTGGTAAGTGCTCAGCATCAGGGAATGTGATGTAGTAAGTAAATTATAAGCGACCTTGGGATATCACTCTGATTTAGCTCAATAACAGCTACTTGGGACTAAGAATTCTTCTTCCTCAGCAGGATGGGTTTTGTTTAAGTTTAACTTCCCATTAGACTGGTGACTTTATCCCCCTAAGAGGAAATAATGTGTCTAACTCTCTATTGACTCCCATGTTCTACAGGTATTTCGCAGCTGGTTTACCTATAAACTCTTGGCAAGTGGTTTGGTGGCATGCAATCCGTTTATAGACCAATGACAAGGTTGTAGTGCCTCATGAAATTGGAGAGCAAATTGGGATAGACATACAATCTTTCCTTTGAAAGACAACCTACAGTTTGCACAGAAGAATGCACTAGGCCCAGCAAAAACCTCTGTTGGGACGACAGTAGGATTACCCATCTATCTCATTAACTCTATTTTCATCACTCATTTATACTCCTCCCTTCATTCTGATCCTTCCTCTGATATTCTAAATACAGAAAAATCACATTACTAAATATCCCGTTAAAATTGCTGACCCAGGGGTGCCCAGGGTGGCTCAGAAGGTTAAGCCTCTGCCTTCGGCTCAGGTCATGATCTCAGGGTCCTGGGATCGAGCCCCACATCGGGCTCTCTGCTCAGCGAGGAGCCTTCTTCCCTCTCTCTCTCTGTCTGCCTCTCTGCCTACTTGTGATCTCTCTCTGTCAAATAAATAAATAAAATCTTAAAAAAAAAATTGCTGACGCAAATGGAAGATCAGTAGAAACTATACATCTTGAGCTCAGCTGGGGATTACAATTAAGGATTTTTGTAAATCTCAGGAAGACAAGAATTTGCTGCAGAATTCAGATACTGGTTAGGATTTGTTAAATACTATTCCTAGGGGGTGCCTGGTGGCTCAGGGGATTAAAGCCTCTGCCTTCAGCTCTGGTGGTGATCCCAGGGTCCTGGGGTTGAGCCCTGGGCTCTCTGCTCAGCAGGGAGCCTGCTTCCCCCTCCCTCTCTCTCTACCTTCCTCTCTGCCTGCCTCTCTGCCTGCTTGTGATCTCTGTCTGTCAAATAAATAAATAAAATAAATTTTTTAAAAATAAAAAAATAACTATTCCTAGACTGCTAGATAATTTAGTGAGGCATTTAAGATTTTCCTGAGTCTGACACAGTCTCCTCTCCCCTCGACTTTCCTATCATTGACCTATTCTTCAGTCTTTCCCGACTTCTCAAACTTTGCTGAAAAACGCCATTCCCTTTGATTACTTTAACTATTTTGTATATATTATTTCCTCCTTCTAATCTTGGGAAACAACCTATTTATTTTGTAACCTCTAGCTCAAAACTGACTTTGTAAAACCTGTCTTCAACCATCTATCATCAGCCACTCCAACATCTAAACTGTAAACACACTTGTTCCTTGTCTTTCTATAGGAATTGACTTATTGTATTATAATTTATTCCTTTATATGTTCATCTTCCAAAATGATATATAATCTCTGTAAAGGAAGTACCTTATTCAACTGTGCATCCTTCAAGCCTATGCCTGAAATATTTCAATAAATTCATGTTCAGTGAGTAAACAAATGACTACTCTCCCATACACTTGAAACTCCTGGAGGTGCTTGCTGAAGAAGAAACTCTGCACACAGAAAGTAAAAAATGTTGCTGACTCATGTGGAAAGTTAAAAGTGATGAAGTTTTAGTCATGCCTTATTTATTTTCCAGTTGTTTCTTGCCTCCCAGACAATGTTTATACAGGCAATGGCAATTCCAACTAATATTAATATAAAAAGTATATAATCATATGAATAAACTCACTGAAAATTCAAGATCTAAAGAGCCTTTGGATTGTCCAGATGTCTGATCCCATCTGTTGACATAGAAAATTGAAAGCTTTGTCTGTTTTAAGCCTTACCAAAAATATGCAAAGCTTTGTAAAAGTATGAAATTTTTAAGAAATTGCTCATTTCCTTTGTCTTTCTTAAAAGAGTATGTGTATATATGTATACATGTGTTCACTAGTATATGTATATATTATATGCATATGTATGTATATGTTATATACATACAAACATACATATGTGTGTTGTGTGTGTGTACTTCTCTGATTCAGAATAGTTCTATAAAATGGTCTGGGATTCTTACATTACATAAAACTGTAGTTGCTTTCAAGCAGAAACCAAGGGTAGGCTTCCCTCCTCTCAGAACTGATCTAGAAATGCCTACTATATTTGGAACTATTAAGTATCTTAATTATTGTACACTCAACATACATTGACTAGAATATAATTCAGTAAGATCCTAGATGCTCTCCTAGTAATGATTTTATTTTCTTGGCTATCATATATTTCAAGTAATTTGAGTCAGTTAACTCAACACTTTCATTTAAAAATGAACATTAGTAATGTGGATTTAAATAGTATGTTATTAATTATGCTTTAGATTTTCCAGACTCACAATTTTCTTAGAGGTTTTGAGAAACACTTTTAGATGCTTTTGGGCAACACAAAGAGACATCATTGCGGCCAAATTTCACTTGGGCAAAAAAGAAAAAAAAGTCTCTGAAAAAATTCTATTTTCAATCCTTTCTACCCAAAACAATCTCTGCAGTCTACTAATTCCAGCTTTAAATTAAGGAGTTGTTCATTCATTTATTTACTGAAGTATTGAGTATTTCTTCATGCATTCAGGACAAGAATTCTACTCTGTATATTCAAAGTATTTTGAAATTATGAGAAATTATGAAAAACCACGAATGACAATAAAAAGGTTAGAAACTTTCCCATCTTCCTCTTCTTCTTCTGTATTTAAAAAAAAATTCTGGGGACTAGGGACTAGGTTGTTTAGTTTCTAGTCCTGGTTTTTCTACTTATAAATTCCATGACTGTGCAGAAAGTACCTGTTTTTGCTTGGCTTTACTATCCTTAAGGATAATTTGATGCTCCCATGTAGAAAATACTAATGAAATAAAAGCAATATTTTTTAGTTGTCATTATGTGTCAGCAACTAGTCTATATGCTTTACCTTTATAAACTTAGAGGTAAGTAAGAGAATTCCCAACTGATAGAGAGGAAACTGATGGGCAGGGGTTAAGTAACTTGTCCTTGGCTACACAAATCCCCAAATTGGGAATTCTTAACTGCCTGAATCCTGGGTCCACACATTTCACCACTGTCCCACCTTAACATGGAGTCTTTCTAAATTCACCCACTTAACATACTAGAATCTAGATCTAAGTTCATAGCACAAACTAGAAGTGAAACATTATTTTGTTTAGAGACCAAACATAAAAAATTGGACTTGTGCTGATCAACGTATTGAAAAAAAAGGTCATGGAGACCACCCAGAGATTTCTATTTTAGTGAAGGAAAGTAAATAGTAATAAGATTAAATTGAAATATAATGACATAAATTGCAAACTAGGAGCATTATGTTAACCCTGATGGCTCTCATAATTCTATTCATTGTTCAGTAAAATTTATTTACATGGATTTGTGTGTGTGAGAGAGTGTAGTTATTACCTCACAATAGAAGCTAATAAGACAAGAAATCACTAAAGATGTTTCAAACTCATTTTCTTGTTTACTACCTCATTAAATTCAATGAAAGCCATACCTTAATTATTTTGTTTCTGTGCTTTCCAAATCTATAGATAGCATTGGCATTTGCCCAATTAACGGCATGCCGTGTTGAATAAAAATGTAGAATATCTATTCTTTATTGGATTTAATATAAATGTGAACTTTTCTGTAGTTACCTTTTTTTCTGTACAAACTCACTAGACTTTTCCAGATGGGAAAAAAATGATACATCTGTCTGAAAATAATAATGAAAATTTAAAAGTAGGGATTCAGATTAGTGAGCTTACAGCACTTGAGCTATCTTCCTTCTTGTTCCCGTCTCCTCTTTCTTTCTTCTTTCTTCACTCCTTTATTGTCTTCAGTTTTTAATTTTATATTCCTCCTTTTCCTTCCCTTCTTCCTCTCATTTTCCTGCACTTCCCAGGGCCAATGCCATGGGTTCTTCTAAGAAATAATGAGCACTGCTAGCAGGAAGTGGGGCCAACAAAGGAACTGGACCCCAGGATAATAATGATTATGGGAGGCTTTGGGGGCTCTGTTCTCCACTCCTGACTCCTACTGCCTGAGGGAAGTCCTATGGACATCATTTTCTTGCTCAGAAAGTGATGTGACTTGTCTCACAAAATTGCTATCAGAGAAGATGAATAATTACAATATAGCAATACTGAATATAAATAAGAAATTCAAAATAAAAAATGTACAAATCCAAAATCGTATTACTCACTTTAGATTTCATCAAAAACACATATAATGTATCAGGGGCTGTTATAAGGGCTCAATATACAAATGCAAACATAAAAAGTCCTTTATTTAGAAGCACTTAAAAACTCCTGGGGGGAGGTGACAATCATATGAAGAAATATTTCAGTGCACTGTAATAGGTATGGTAGTTCTAAAGGAGTATAACAATAATTATAAGAAAACAATACTGTATATAAATGCCAGCACTATAACTGGTAGCAACTGCTTCTCTGTATTAGTTAGATAACCCTTAAAAAAGTATTGTATGGGGTGCCTGGGTGGCTTACTCAGTTAAGTGTCTGCCTTCAGCTCAGGTCGTGATTTCAGGGTCCTGGAATCAAGCCCGGCATCAGGCTCCCTGTGCAGGGGTGAGCTTGCTTTTCTCTCTCTGCCTGCTGCTCCCCCTGCTTGTGCTCATGCTCTTTCTCTGTCAAGAAAACAAATAAAGTCTTTTAAAAAATACTATTTTACGATTGCACTGCCAATTATACATTGAATGACTCTGACAATAGGTGAAATAAAAATTTGAGGATTGTTAGTGGGGTTCTGGATACAAATCAACATTGTATGTATACTCTGTTTTATGTGAAATAGAGTTCTAAAATCTGGGGTAAGAAATGGGATAGATGTTCAATATCATGGGATTGTTAGTTACATATCTTTCTGTGGTCATCCATTTCTCTCAAGTCAGAGTTTAGGGGCTAACAATTTTTTTTTAATTTTATTTATTTGACAGAGAGAGATCACAAGTAGGCAGAGAGGCAGGCAGAGAGAGAGAAAGAGGAGGAAGCAGGCTCCCTGCTGAGCAGAGAGCCCGATGTGGGGCTTGATCCCAGAACCTTGAGATCATGACCTGAGTGGAAGGCAGAGGCTTAACCCACTGAGCCACCCAGGCACCCCAGGGGATAACAATTTTGTTAAAAAGCTTATTGAATTGAGCATTTTCATATCACATATAAAATGTCCAGTATTTTTTAAAAAATTAAATGTAAGTTACAGAAGTCTTCAGTATAGTAAAATTCTGAAAGACATGAAAGTAAGTAAATTAGAAAGTTATATCTCCCCCAACAACCATAACTCAGCCACTGTGCACAGATGGAGCATTTTGGCAGTGCATATGTACTACAACGTGTGTGTCTTTTTATATATACTATATGTAGCCTTCCAGAGATATTTTCACTCTGGGAACCATGAACTGAAATTTTCTGACCCATGTGTATTAATAATCAAAGTCTTAAAATCATAGTAATACAGTTTTTGGCAAATGCTTCATTTTTCTTGCTATATTTTCAAAGTATATGAAGAAAAGAGTGGTACCGATTCCCAGAGAAAGAAATGTATGAGGTAGTTTTGAATAAGTGTAGATTCATAAACTTATATTTTATAACTTCCTGATGTAAGACATATAGATTCAGTCAAGGGCCCCATATCTTATTGTTTTAATAAAACAATGGTAAAGCTCTATGCTTTATGACAATAGTACTTTGCTCCCTAATATTTTGAGCCCATTGCAGCAGTAATAATAACCCTTATTCTCTAGCTAAAAGAGAAATGGTAAAATTTGGGTCTACACAAGTATTAATCTGCCAAATTTGTCTACTCTTCTGCTTCTTTTTTTTTTTTTTTAAGTCTTCATGAATATGAAGTAGAGTATCAGATTCAAGGAGGACAAAAGAGATACTTTTGTTGATAATTCTTTCTTGAAAATCCAGATTGATTTTCTAGGGTGTAGTACACACTAAATAGATAATCTAAATGGTGTTGGGATGTTTTGTTCTTCTTGGACTGAAAAACTACTATATTATCCTTTGGGCTAGAGAAGGTTATAGCCATATTATGTGACTCAAGGAAGTAACATGGTACAGAGTGTGATACTACAAATGGCCTATCTCATTGAGTCACAAATGACAGACTAGAAGCATTGCTGTAGTGGTGTTCTAACACCTGTTTAGCAACCATCTCTGTGGAGAATTTTACAAGTTTCTGATTTGTAGCTTTTGTCAATTTTCCAAGTGTAGTTACTACCAGTAACTACTAGTGTAGTTACTCACTTTCAAGTTTCCACAGCAAGTTAACCAACTTGCGAAGTTACTAAAAATGTAGCAATTAACCCCAGAGATCTGTGCATGCTGGTTCTAGCCCGTCACTGTGTTGCCATCCCTTAAGACTGCATGCAATGGTCTTAAATAACATAATTTGAAATCAGTCCGATCTGTTGATTGATAAAATCAATCAATCTGTTGAGAACAAGACAACATTTGATTTGGTCTAGTAGGTCATATCCATCCAATATTAATGAATCACTGATGTCTTTATTTCATATACCTGAGTACTTAAAAAAAATTAAGAAAATGTCAGTTTTATGTTTATTTGGACGTTCGGGGTGCTCTAGTATCTGAGAATTATTATTTTTTTTTAATTTTTTATTTTTTATAAACATATATTTTTATCCCCAGGGGTACAGGTCTGTGAATCACCAGGTTTACACACTTCACAGCACTCACCAAAGCACATACCCTCCCCAATGTCCATAATCCCACCCCCTTCTCCCAAACCCCCTCCCCCCAGCAACCCTCAGTTTGTTTTGTGAGATTAAGAGTCACTTATGGTTTGTCTCCCTCCCAATCCCATCTTGTTTCATTGATTCTTCTCCTACCCACTTAAGCCCCCATGTTGCATCACCACTTCCTCATATCAGGGAGATCATATGATAGTTGTCTTCTGAGAATTATTTTTACCTATATTTTACCTGGGTGAAACTTTTAATTAAAAATAAGTAAGTCTCGGGGATGCCTGGGTGGCTCAGTTGGTTGGACGACTGCTTTCGGCTCAGGTCATGATCCCGGACTCCCGGGATCGAGTCCCACGTTGGGCTCCCAGCTTCACGGGGAGTCTGTTTCTCCCTCTGACCTTCTCCTCACTTATGCTCTCTCTCACTGCCTCTATCTCAAATAAATAAATAAAATCTTAAAAGAAAATAAGTAAGTCACAAGCTTCTCTGTAATCACTACAAATTTTGGACATTCTTTGAAAGAATGTAAACCTTTTGGCACCTGGGTGGCTCAGTGAGTTAAGCCACTGCCTTCGCCTCAGGTCATGATCCCAGGGTCCTGGGATCGAGTTCCACATTGGGCTCTCTGCTCAGCGGGGAGCCTGCTTCCTCTCTCTCTCTGCCTACCTCTCTGCCTACTTGTGATCTCTCTCTCTGTCAAATAAATAAATAAATTAAAAAAAAAGAATGTAATCCTTTTAAGAATTGGATCCAGATGAGATTCATGTCTGTAATCTAGTTGGTATCCAATACATGTTTTTAAAAATAGTTAGTATGCTCAATAAATCTATTCAATTCTGGCTAAATGAATTTAAAAAACCTGTGCTCTTTGGCATTCTGACAAACAATGATAAGGACTAAGAGTATGTTACTTTTACAATAAATCTGAAATAATTGATTTTGTGTTTCATCATTCTGACATAGGGAAACAAATTTAATATCTGATCTTTTATTTGTCTAAAAATGAAGAATAATTTTAAGTCTACAGACACTGCAGTGGTAAAGACATTTGTAAATAGAATTTGAACAGGCTAAGGACTTATTGATTTAATAATTACAGCTTTGTTACAGTAGGTGGAATTGAAGGCCTCCGCACTAATGCTGTTTGATGAAAAACAATAGGAAAGTAGACACACAGATTGTACATCTTTCAGCCCTTCATATAGGGTATTCTATTAAAAATTCAACAAGCTATACACATAATTAGGCATTCTTGATGTCACAATGAATCACTTTTATGAACACTCTGATGCACCTTGACATGGAGAGCTCAAGCTGGCTGGCTAGCCTCTAAGTAAGGATTTGCTGACTAATTCACATAAACTTCTCTTGCATTTCTTATAGGTTCAGAGAGACTCCTTGTTAACAAGCAGCTTCTGAAAACAAGACATACCCCTATTTCAGGTATTGCTTCTCAATGGAGGGCTTTTGCAAATGACACGTGGAATTTCTTATTTTCACAATGGCTGTTATTTAGTTCCATGCAATAGGGCACAGAGATGGGGTGGGTAGGAATGGTAAATGTTCTTGAACACACTGGATATTCTTGCTTAACAAATAACATTTTGCCCAAAATAGAGACGATGTCTGTGGTAGCCACCTTCCATGAGGGCCCCCAGAGGCCCCAGCCTCATGATATTCACATGCTTGCATATTCCCATCCTCCATTACACCAGGATTGACCCGTATGATCAATACAACAGCAAAAGAGATGGGATGTCACTTCTAAGGTTAGGTTATAACAAACACGTCCTTCTGTCTTGGTTGCACATACTATTTTTTCCCCCCTCTCTCAGATAACTTACTCTGAAGGAAGCCAGTTGTCTTGTCCTGGGATATTCAGGCTGCTCAAGGAGAAAGGTCCATAAGTCAGGAACAAATGCCTTTGGCCAATAGCTAATGAGAAACTAAGATCTGCCAACAGCAATGTGAGTGAGCCCCTCCCTGGACTTATGTACTCTCTCTCCCTCTCTCAAATAAACAAATAAATAAATAAATCCTTAAAAAAATACATACAACATGATGACTCTGAAATACACCATATCAAGTGAAAGAAGTCACACACACACACACACACAAACAAAACAAAACAAAACAAAACAAAACAAAAAAACTGAGTAACATTTTAGTCATATTAACTTGAGCTCCATTTTAATTTTGTATTTCTTTTTTTGGTATACATTCTTACTTTCTTTTCTATGGTATTCAAAAACTATGGCACACAGTATGCAAAATTTTATATAATATTACATTTTAAAAGTGAACAACACATCAACGCTCACTTTTCAGGAAAGAAATGTACTTTTTTTTTTTTGTTTTTTTTAAGAGAGGGAAAGAGAGAGGGAGGGGCAAAGGGGCAGAGTGAGAGGGAGAGAGAGAATCTTAAGTGGGCTCAAGACATGGCAGGGAGCCTGACGAGGGACTCTATCTCATGACCCTGAGATCATGACTTGAGACAAAATCAAGAGTCAGACACTTAACCAACTGAGCCACCCAGATTTCCTAAGAAATTTACTTTTGAAGAGTATTTTTACTTTTTTTACTTTTGACGAGTATTTCCACTTAATATATCCATTTTAAAATAGAAACAATTTCTACTTAAAAGTAATTTTAAATATATATATATATATATGTATATATATATATATATATATATATATATCTCAGATTTCTAAAAGAGTACTTTAGAGGTAGGGAAGTAAAATGGAAGTAATACAAAAGAAATTGAAAATTTTGAATAATGAGCTAGCTTCACCCATTTGTTAGTTTTGTAAATATTGCAAAACTTATATCTTCTGTGAGCACTGGTATTTGGTCTGCAATATGTAATTAAATATACATTTCCTGAAGGGTTATACCAGGATTTTGTAAATAGTGAATGAGATCACATTAAAGAGGACAGAAATGAGTAGATGTTAAGTAAATATTGCTGACTTTCTGATGATGAAAGAATGATAGGATTATTGGGACAAACCTTGTAAGTATTACAAACTGATTTGCAGTACCTTCTATTCTCTCTCCTCTGAGTGTGGGTTTGTGAGTGTATTTAATGTGGTGGCAAAGTGGAATGCCAGGAAAGCTCTCAAAGCCTTTAAAGAACTTAGCTTCTGTTTCTCCAGCCTATGAATCTCCTGACAATACCAGGAATAAGAAATGAGAGGGGTAGTGATTGATTGGGGGATACTCAGGCAAGAGGACTCGGTGCAGGGCCAATGCTCTCACGTGGCTTTGATCTTAATAACTCTCCATTACACATACTTCCTTTGGCACCAGTGAAACAAGGTTTGATTTATTTTTGATGGATCTTCTCCACATTGGAACTCTATTGCTTTCAAAGCTGTTGCTGCAGCAACACCTGAAGTGATTTTTATCACTGCCATAAAAACATTAAATGATTTCAGGTGCCAGAGACTTTTTCAGGTTCTGGTGTTTGATAAGTGAAGCCAGTTGCTAAAAATGTTTTTCTGCTGCTTTAACTTTTGACATGACCCTAGAAAATCTATATTCTGTACTCAACAAGTTGTTTGATGCCTTATAAATGTGGGAAACACAGAGATTGACATTTGTGAGGTATTTGTGGTGTTCTACATAGAGTAACAAAAACAGTTAAGCAAACTTCTGTGACATGAGTTATTGTTGTTTGCCTGTTGTTATTTGTGTGGGTTTTGTTTGGTTTCGTTGGCTTTCATTTAGTTTTAGCAGGCAGAGCCTGTTGGTAAGGAGGTTGGAGGATGCCATGTGTGCTCTCCTTTCTTACTCCCAACTTAGAGATTTAAAGGCTAATTGTGGAATTACATCCCCCACTCATTAGGCAATTATAACTAAACAAGCAAAGCAGAGGAGTTTCCATCTGACTCTAATTTTAATGTCTTCTGGCACTGATTATTTGATGTCCTACTGAGGTGGATTACAGTGTCTCTCCAAATCAGGTCAACTTCTAGAAAGTGAAAGGACAGATGAGTGCCAAACGTGTGTAGTTAGAGAAAGAAATCTGTATTAGAATCACATAATTGGGGCACCTGGGTGGCTCAGTGGGTTAAAGCCTCTGCCTTCAGCTCAGGTCATGATCCCAGGGTTATGGGATCGAGCCTCGAATCAGGCTCTCTGCTCAGAAGTGAGCCTGCTTCCCCCCATCTCTCTCTCTCTGCCTACCTCTCTTCCTTACTTGTGATCTCTGTCTGTCAAATAAATAAATAAAATCTTAAAAAAAATCACACAATTGCTGGAGTCACCTGTGACCTCCTTGTAGACTCATATTTAAGACATTCAACTAGAGGGTACTATGCTAGGTAAAATAAGCCAATCAGAGAAAGACAATTATCATATGATCTCACTGATCTGTGAAACAGAGGATCATAGGGGAAGAGAAGAAAAAATAAAACAAGACAAAATCAGAGAGGGAGAAAAACCATAAGAGACTCTTCATCATAGGAAATAAACTGAAGTTTGTTGGAGGGGAGGGGGTCAGGGGATGGGGTAACTGGGTGATGGACATTAAGGATGGCATGAGATGTAATGAGTACTGGGTATTAAATAAGACCGATGAATCAGGGGCACCTGGGTGGCTCAGTTGGTTAAGTGACTGCCTACGGCTCAGGTCATGATCCTGGAGTTCCAGGATCGAGTCCCACATTGAGCTCCCTGCTCAGCAGGAAGTCTCCTTCTCCCACTGACCTCTCTCCTCTCATGCTCTCTCTCTTTCATTGTCTCTCTCTACCTCTCAAAAAAAAAAAAAAGACTGATGAATCACTTGACCTCTACCTCTCAATCTAATAATATATGTTAATTAGTTGAAATTAAAAATGGAAGAAAATACAAAAAAAAGTTACATACTGGGGCAAAAAAAAAAGACATTCACCTTTAAAGGATCTGTCTAGAATGGAGTTAAATAATAAATTTTATATTAGAAGATTTCTCAGAAAATGAAATATCTATTTCTCCTTCAAAACATAAATGCTACTCTGAAGTTTATTACAGGCTTCCATGAATAATTATAATTATTTCTCATTATTTCAAGACTTTTAAAATGGAACAAGGTGAGTAACTGAAAAATTATAGTCCCTGCATATGCCTACATCTGCCTGTTTTCACTTTCAAATCCTCAACTCTTAAATTAAGTAATAGTTAATAACTATATATAAATATTCTGAGTGGCTATAATATCTTTGTTCATCTATTTTAAAATAATTCTTGGGAATTTGTGTGTGGTGTGTGTGTGTGTGTGTGTGTGTGTGAGAGAGAGAGAGAGAGAGAGAGAGAAAGGCAGACAGAATACCAGAGCATTTATCAGTCATATATAAATGCATATAGAAGAATAATGTGGGGCAGAATATTGGAAATAGGGACTAACCTAGGAAATATAAACTATAAGATAACTAAAGGTCTAAGATAACATAGCTGGGCATATTTCAATATGCTTATATGTAGCTTCTGAGAGGCTGGAAATAGATTATAGAAAAATTTTATCTATTTCTATATGCAATAAAACTGTTCTTTCCAAACTTCCAGTTTGCTCTCTTCCTTTTCCGTGGATTAGATATGAAAGAAAAAAATACACTTAATTTCTATTATCTAAATGATTTCTTTCTGAAGGAGTTGTTAGGCAAATAGCAAAAGTAAAGCAAAAAATAGTAGGTGAGAAAGGACTATAATAAAACTAAACAGGTCAAATCACAGAAGGATGGACTTTATTTTCCACAGAAAGGCTTTGTCAACTGTTTTTAGAACTTCTAGTACCATTAATATCATTTTTTTTAATTTATTATTTTGAGACAGAGAGATACAAAGAGAGAGAGAGCCGGAGCAGAGAGAGAGGGAAAAGCAGATTCCTCACTGAGCAGGAAGCCCGATATGTGGTTCAATCCCAGGACCCATGACCTGAGCCAAAGGCAGAAGCTTAGCCATCAGAGTCAACCAGGGGCCTCCAATTAATATCATTATAAAATGGTTATAAAGCAGAACAAGTTTTCTATAGCAATGGACACAAACCTCTAATATACCAGGAAAGATTTTATATCTAATTTTCTTTTTTTTTATAATATTTTTTATTTTTTATAAACATATATTTTTATCCCCAGGGGTACAGGTCTGTGAATCACCAGGTTTACACACTTCACAGCACTCACCAAAGCACATACCCACCCCAATGTCCATAATCCCACCCCCTTCTCCCAAACCCCCTCCCCCCAGCAACCCTCAGTTTGTTTTGTGAGATTAAGAGTCACTTATGGTTTGTCTCCCTCCCAATCCCATCTTGTTTCATTGATTCTTCTCCTACCCACTTAAGCCCCCATGTTGCATCACCACTTCCTCATATCAGGGAGATCATATGATAGTTGTCTTTCTCTGCTTGACTTATTTCGCTAAGCATGATACGCTCTAGTTCCATCCATGTTGTCGCAAATGGCAAGATTTCATTTCTTTTGATGGCTGCATAGTATTCCATTGTGTATATATACTACATCTTCTTGATCCATTCATCTGTTGATGGACATCTAGGTTCTTTCCATAGTTTGGCTATTGTGGACATTGCTGCTATAAACATTCGGGTGCATGTGCCCCTTTGGATCACTACGTTTGTATCCTTAGGGTAAATACCCAATAGTGCAATTGCTGGGTCATAGGGCAGTTCTATTTTCAACATTTTGAGGAACCTCCATGCTGTTTTCCAGAGTGGCTGCACCAGCTTGCATTCCCACCAACAGTGTAGGAGGGTTCCCCTTTCTCCGCATCCTCACCAGCATCTGTCATTTCCTGACTTGTTGATTTTAGCCATTCTGACTGGCGTGAGGTGATATCTCATTGTGGTTTTGATTTGTATTTCCCTGATGCCGAGTGATATGGAGCACTTTTTCATGTGTCTGTTGGCCATCTGGATGTCTTCTTTGCAGAAATGTCTGTTCATGTCCTCTGCCCATTTCTTGATTGGATTATTTGTTCTTTGGGTGTTGAGTTTGCTACGTTCTTTATAGATTCTGGACACTAGTCCTTTATCTGATATGTTGTTTGCAAATATCTTCTCCCATTCTGTCAGTTGTCTTTTGATTTTGTTAACTGATTCCTTTGCTGTGCAAAAGCTTTTGATCTTGATGAAATCCCAATAGTTCATTTTTGCCCTTGCTTCCCTTGCCTTTGTGTTGTTCCTAGGAAGATGTTGCGGTGGCTGAGGTCAAAGAGGTTGCTGCCTGTGTTCTCCTCAAGGATTTTGATGGATTCCTTTCGCACATTGAGGTCTTTCATCCATTTTGAGTCTATTTTTGTGTGTGGTGTAAGGAAATGGTCCAATTTCATTTTTCTGCATGTGGCTGTCCAATTTTCCCAGCACCATTTATTGAAGAGGCTGTCTTTTTTCCATTGGACAGTCTTTCCTGCTTTGTCGAAGATTAGTTGACTGTAGAGTTGAGGGTCTATTTCTGGGCTCTCTATTCTGTTCCATTGATCTATGTGTCTGTTTTTGTGCCAGTACCATGCTGTCTTGATGATGATAGCTTTGTAATAGAGCTTGAAGTCCGGAATTGTGATGCCACCAACGTTGGCTTTCTTTTTCAATATCCCTTTGGCTATTCGAGGTCTTTTCTGGTTCCATATAAATTTTAGAATTATTTATTCCATTTCTTTGAAAAAGATGGATGGTACTTTGATAGGAATTGCATTAAATGTGTAGATTGCTTTAGGTAGCATAGACATTTTCACAATATTTATTCTTCCAATCCAGGAGCATGGAACATTTTTCCATTTCTTTGTGTCTTCCTCCATTTCTTTCATGAGTACTTTATAGTTTTCTGAGTATAGATTCTGTGCCTCTTTGGTTCGGTTTATTCCTAGGTATCTTATGGTTTTGGGTGCAATTGTAAATGAGATGGACTCCTTACTTTCTCTTTCTTCTGTCTTGCTGTTGGTGTAGAGAAATGCAACTGATTTCTGTGCCTTGATTTTATATCCTGACACTTTACTGAATTCCTGTATAAGTTCTAGCAGTTTTGGAGTGGAGTCTTTTGGGTTTTCCACATAGAGTATCATATCATCTGCGAAGAGTGATAATTTGACTTCTTCTTTGCCTATTTGGATGCCTTTAATTTCCTTTTGTTGTCTGATTGCTGAGGCTAGGACCTCTAGTATTATGTTGAATAGCAGTGGTGATAATGGACATCCCTGCCGTGTTCCTGACCTTAGCGGAAAAGCTTTCAGTTTTTCTCCATTGAGAATGATATTTGCGGTGGGTTTTTCATAGATGGCTTTGATGATATTGAGGTATGTGCCCTCTATCCCTACACTTTGAAGAGTTTTGATCAGGAAGGGATGCTGTACTTTGTCAAATGCTTTTTCAGCATCTATTGAGAGTATCATATGGTTCTTGTTCTTTCTTTTATTGATGTGTTGTATCACATTGACTGATTTGCGGATGTTGAACCAACCTTGAAGCCCTGGAATAAATCCCACTTGGTCGTGGTGAATAATCCTTTTAATGTACTGTTGAATCCTATTGGCTAGTATTCTGTTGAGTATTTTCGCATCTGTGTTCATCAAGGATATTGGTCTATAGCTCTCTTTTTTGATGGGATCCTTGTCTGGTTTGGGGATCAAGGTGATGCTGGCCTCATAAAATGAGTTTGGAAGTTTTCCTTCCATTTCTATTTTTTGGAACAGTTTCAGGAGAATAGGAATTAGTTCTTCTTTAAATGTTTGGTAGAATTCCCCCGGGAAGCTGTCTGGCCCTGGGCTTTTGTTTGTTTGGAGATTTTTAATGACTGTTTCAATCTCCTTATTGGTTATGGGTCTGTTCAGGCTTTCTATTTCTTCCTGGTTCAGTTGTGGTAGTTTATATGTTTCTAGGAATGCATCCATTTCTTCCAGATTGTCAAATTTATTGGCGTAGAGTTGCTCATAGTATGTTCTTATAATAGTTTGTATATCTTTGGTGTTAGTTGTGGTCTCTCCTCTTTCATTCATGATTTTATTTATTTGGGTCCTTTCTCTTTTCTTTTTGATAAGTCGGGCCAGGCGTTTATCAATTTTATTAATTCTTTCAAAGAACCAGCTCCTAGTTTCGTTGATTTGTTCTATTGTTTTTTGGTTTCTATTTCATTGATTTCTGCTCTGATCTTTATGATTTCTCTTCTCCTGCTGGGCTTAGGGTTTCTTTCTTGTTCTTTCTCCAGCTCCTTTAGGTGTAGGGTTAGGTTGTGTACCTGAGACCTTTCTTGTTTCTTGAGAAAGGCTTGTACCGCTATATATTTTCCTCTCAGGACTGCCTTTGTTGTGTCCCACAGATTTTGAACCGTTGTATTTTCATTATCATTTGTTTCCATGATTTTTTTCAATTCTTCTTTAATTTCCCGGTTGACCCATTCATTCTTTAGAAGGATGCTGTTTAGTCTCCATGTATTTGGGTTCTTTTCAAACTTCCTTTTGTGGTTGAGTTCTAGCTTTAGAGCGTTGTGGTCTGAAAATATGCAGGGAATGATCCCAATCTTTTGATACCGGTTGAGTCCTGATTTAGGACCGAGGATGTGATCTATTCAAGAGAATGTTCCATGTGCACTAGAGAAGAATGTGTATTCTGTTGCTTTGGGATGAAATGTTCTGAATATATCTGTGATGTCCATCTGGTCCAGTGTGTCATTTAAGGCCTTTATTTCCTTGTTGATCTTTTGCTTGGATGACCTGTCCATTTCAGTGAGGGGAGTGTTAAAGTCCCCTACTATTATTGTATTATTGTTGATGTATTTCTTTGATTTTGTTATTAATTGGTTTATATAGTTGGCTGCTCCCACGTTGGGGGCATAGATATTTAAAATTGTTAGATCTTCTTGTTGGACAGACCCTTTGAGTATGATATAGTGTCCTTCCTCATCTCTTATTATAGTCTTTGGCTTAAAATCTAATTGATCTGATATAAGGATTGCCACTCCTGCTTTCTTCTGATGTCCATTAGCATGGTAAATTCTTTTCCACACCCTCACTTTAAATCTGGAGGTGTCTTCGGGCTTAAAATGAGTTTCTTGGAGGCAACATATAGATGGGTTTTGTTTTTTTATCCATTCTGATACCCTGTTTGTTTTGACAGGGGCATTTAGCCCATTCACATTCAGGGTAACTATTGAGAGATATAAATTTAGTGCCATTGTATTGCCTGTAAGGTGACTGTTACTGTATATGGTCTCTGTTCCTTTCTGATCTACCACTTGTAGGCTCTCTCTTTGCTTAGAGGACCCCTTTCAAGATTTCCTGTAGAGCTGGTTTGGTGTTTGCAAATTCTTTCAGTTTTTGTTTGTCCTGGAAGCTTTTAATCTCTCCTTCTATTTTCAATGATAGCCTGGGTGGATATAGTATTCTTGGCTGCATGTTTTTCTCGTTTAGTGCTCTGAAAATATCATGCCAGCTCTTTCTGGCCTGCCAGGTCTCTGTGGATAAGTCAGCTGCCAATCTAATATTTTTACCATTGTATGTTACAGACTTCTTTTCCCGGGCTGCTTTCAGGATTTTCTCTTTGTCACTGAGACTTGTAAATTTTACTATTAGATGACGGGTTGTGGGTCTATTCCTATTGATTTTGAGGGGCGTTCTCTGAACCTCCTGAATTTTGATGCTCGTTCCCTTTGCCATATTGGGGAAATTCTCTCCAGTATACCTTCTGCTCCCCTCTCTCTTTCTTCTTCTTCTGGAATCCCAATTATTCTAATGTTGTTTCATCTTATGGTGTCACTTATCTCTCGAATTCTTCCCTCGTGGTCCAGTAGCTGTTTGTCCCTCTTTTGCTCAGCTTCTTTATTCTCTGTCATTTGGTCTTCTATATCACTAATTCTTTCTTCTGCCTCATTTATCCTAGCAGTGAGAGCCTCCATTTTTGATTGCACCTCATTAATAGCTTTTTTGATTTCAACTTGGTTAGATTTTAGTTCTTTTATTTCTCCAGAAAGGGCTTTTATATCTCTCGAGAGGGTTTCTCTAATATCTTCCATGCCTTTTTCGAGCCCGGCTAGAACCTTGAGAATTGTCATTCTGAACTCTAGATCTGACATATTACCAATGTCTGTATAGATTAGGTCCCTAGCCTTTGGTACTGCCTCTTGTTGTTTTTTTTGTGTTGAATTTTTCCTTCTTGTCATTTTGTCCAGATAAGAGTATATGATGGAGCAAGTAAAATACTAAAAGGTTGGCAACAACCCCAGGAAAATATGCTTTAACCAAATTAGAAGAGATCCCAAATCGTGAGGGGGGAGAAAGGGGATAAAAAGAAGTTCAAAAAGGAAGAAAGAAACAAAAAAGAAAAAAGAAAAAAAAAGAAAAGAATTTAAAAAAAAACAAATAAGTAAAATATAAAAAAGAAAAGATATATATATTAGATAAACTGGTTAAAAAACGTTAAAAAAGAAAAAGGTAAAAGTTAAAAAAAAATTTTACCAGAAGGCGAAAAAAAAAACAAAAAATGAAAAAGAAAAAAATTAAATTAACTGCAAGACTAAAAAAAATCACAGGGAAAAAGCCATGAGTTCCGTGCTTTGCTTTCTCCTCCTCTGGAATTCTGCTGCTCTCTTTGGTATTGAAACCGCACTCCTTGGTAGGTGAACTTGGTCTCGGCTGGATTTCTTGTTGATCTCCTGGGGGAGGGGCCTGTTGTAGTGATTCTCAAGTGTCTTTGCCTCAGGCGGAATTGCACCGCCCTTAGTAGGGGCTAGGGTGAGTAATCTGCTCGGGTTTGCTTTCAGGAGCTTTTGTTCCCTGAGCGCTTTCCGTAGAGTTCCGGAGGACGGGAATACAAATGGCGGCCTCCTGGTCTCCAGCCCGGAAGTGCCGAGAGCCCAGGGCCCCACTCCTCAGTGCGCCCTCCGAGAACAGTGTCAGTTACTCCCGTCTGCCTGACCTTCGGCTGTGCTCCGAGCTCACCAAGCCTGCGGCCGGTTCAAGGTAACACCGCGCTGTGAGCTTACTGCCTGCTCTGTCACTGTAGCCGGCTTTCCCGCTCCAATACCCGCAAGCTCTGCGACACTCAGACACCCCCGATCCTTCTGTGACCCTGCGGGACCTGAGGCCACGCTGAACCCGGATGGGCTTGCCCCGGTTTAGCCTCTGGAGGGATGTCCCTCAGCGGAACAGACTTTTAAAAGTCCTGATTTTGTGCGCCGTTGCTCCACCGCCGCTTGCCGGGAGCCGGCCCCTCCCCCCGGGGTCTATCTTCCCGTCGCTTTGGATTCACTTCTCCGCCGGTCCTACCTTTCAGAAAGTGGTTGTTTTTCTGTTTCCAGAATTGCTGTTCTTCTTCTCTTCGATCTGCCGATGGATTTTCAGGTGTTTGCAATCTTTAGATAAGCTATCTACCTGATCTCCGGCTAGCTGAAGTAGTCTCAGCATGCTACTTCTCCGCCATCTTGACTCTGAGTTTTTATATCTAAATTTTCAATGAACATCTGAAGAACAGTTGGATTCTGCAGAAGAAGGGTTTAAGAGATGACCATGAATTTATCTCTACTTAATGAAAACCCTTACCTAATATACTCTATGTCTTCACTGACCACTGGAAAGGAACACATCTTACATAATATCAGATATCCTTTCTAAAGTGGCTGTAGCATTTTCAGCTCAGAATCTCCCTTACTCAATTGCATCAAAAATAATAAAATACCTAGGAATAAACTTAAAGAGGACCTACACTCTGAAAACTATAAAACACTGATGAAAGAAATTAAATATGACATAATCAAATGAAAAGATATTTCATGCTCATGGATTGAAAGAACCAATATTGTTAAAATGTCCATACTACCCAAAGCAGTCTACAGATTAAATGCAATCCCTATCAAAATTCCAACATTTTTTACAGAACTAAAATAAGTTAACACTAAAAGTTATATGGAACCACAAAAACCCTGAATAGCCAAAAAATCACAATCTTAAGAAAGAACAAAGTTGAAGTTATCACAATCCCAGATTTCAAGATATACAACAAAGTTATAGTAATCAAAACAGTACTAGTGCAAAGTAGACACACAGATCAAGGCAACAGAACAAAGAACCCAGAAAGTATATATGTGTGTGTATGTGTGTGTGTGTGTGTAGTCGATTAATCTATGATTTTAAAAAAAGTAATAATGAGAAAAACATGGCCTCTTCAAACAAATGGTGCTGGGAAAACTATAGACAGTTACATGCAAAAGAATGAAACTGGACCACTTTCTTACACCATACACAAAAATAAACTCAAATGGGTTAAAGACCTAAATGTGAGACTTGAAGCCATAAAACTCCTGGAAGAAAACATAGGCAGTAATTTCATTGACATTGCTATAAAAACAAATAAACAAACATTTTTTGAGATATATCTCCCCAGGTAACAGAAACAAAAGCAAAATCAAACTATTGGGACTACACAAAAAGAGAAAGCTTTTGCTCAGTGGAGGACAACATCAACAAAATAATAAGGAAATTTCTTGAATGGGAAAAGATATTTACAAATGATGTATCCAATAAGGGGTTAATATCCAAAATATATAAAGAACTTACACAACTGAACAACAATAATAATACATAAATACATCAATTTAATCTAAAAATGGGCAGAGAACCTGAAAAGACATTTTCCCAAAGAAGAAAAATGGCCAAAAGACATGAAAAAATGTTCAACATCACCTATCATCAGGGAAATGGGAATCAAAAGCAGAGTGAGATTATCACTCTGTCAGAATGGCTAAAATCAAAAACAAGAAATAATTATTGTAAAAGATATGGAGAAAAAGGAACCCTTGTGCACTGTTGGTGGGATTGTGAATGGGTGAAGCCACTCTGGAAAACAGTAGGAGGTTCCTCAAAAAATTTAAAATAGAATTACCATATGATTCTGTAATCCCACTACTGGGCACTGACTCAAAGAAAATGAAAATACCTAATATGAAAAGATATATGGACCCCTAAGTTTATTGCAGCATTTTTTGTAGTAGCCAAGATACGGAAACAACACAAGTGTGCATTTATAGATGAACTGATAAAGAAGATGTGGTATAAATATAATGGAATATTATTCAACCATAAAAAAGAATGAGATCTTGCCATTTGCAACAACATGGGTGGCTCTAGAAGGAAAAATGCTAAATGAAATAAGTTAGACAGAGAAAGACAAATCCCATATGTTCTCACTCCATATGTGGAGTTTAAGAAACAAAACAAAGGAAAAAAAGAGAGTTACCAAAAAAACTTCAAACCAAAACCAGACTCTTAAATACAGAGAACAAACTGGTTATTGCTAGAGGGAAAGGAAGTAGGAGGATGGATGAAATAGACAAAGGGGATTAAGAATATACATTATCATGATCGTCCTGAAGGGAAAAACACTTGAAAAGAAGTGAAAGTAAAACATTTAGAATAATACAAATGTAAATTAAGTAAAAAAAAAAAAAGTTTGGATTATCTATACACAGCACTTGCCTACAATAATTTGCCATATGTTAACTGTAATGCTTACACAAAACATTGTAATGTATCATTTTCTTTTTAAGAAATATAAAATGCTGGGCAGATCTTAATTCAATTAAGACAACCAGTTAAAGAATTAAAGAAAAGGAATAATTTTTAAAAGAGAAAACGAGGTGATAAACCATTTGATATAATGTCTTATTTCTTTATCTTTGTTACTTGGGAGAGTGCAATGCTCAGAATAAGCATTTAATAAATGTGTTCATGATAATAGTTTAGAAAATCAGTTTTTGGCCCCTTACCTGTTGTAGGCAGCAGCACATGATAGCATTGGTGTTAGGTGTGCTGCCACTGGACCTGGCCTGCCCGGGGGGTGAACCCCAGTTATACAATTGTGGGAGGCCGCAATAAGGCTTGAGACGAGGACCAAACCAGGCCCTGACTTGTGCCTCCTTTAAAGTCTGAATAACCTAACAAAAGGTTTAGGACGGGAAAAGTCGAGTAGCACTGAGAAAGGGTCTGTGCTATGTGTTGTGCACTCGCCTACAGGACTTCCCACACGCTTGCTAAACAAATGAGAACAATTCGGTTGGGGTCAAAAGTTCGTTGCTGGTCCTTGCTGCCCTAATACTACTCATAAATTAATTTCAGGTTTGCTGTATCAATACAGAACAATTGTACTAGGATCAGCCGTTTGGCGTCACGAGGTCTGCTTATAGTTAAATGTGAAACTTATTATGGGAACTAGTGGTTGTTTAACTAGACAGAGGTATATTGTTTCTCCTATCACTATATATATGGCCTTAGTGCTTTGAATAAACTTAGCACTGTTGGACATCCTGCTCAGTGCTCCTCCTGCCCCCATCTCTTTGTCTCTTAATTTCTTTTCACCATCCTCTTACCCTCACGTTCGTGGTTGATTTTGTCGCACCGGCCGCATACAATTTACTGCCTGGGTGTTCTGGTCCATTGGGGTTGCGATCCCAAAAATATAGACTGGGTGGCTTACACAGCAGAGATTTATTCCCACAGTTCTGGAGTATAAGATAAGATAAAGTATAAGATAAAGGTATGGATTCATTGTCCGGTGAGAGCCTGTTTCCTGGTTCAAAGACCATGGCCTCCAAAGGGCCTGGTTCATAGGGATGGCTCTCTGGTCCTCACATGTTAGAAGGGTGATCTCTCACTCTGTGGAGTCTCCTTTATGAGGGTACTAATTCCATTCTTTTATAAGGGCTCCACTCTCATGACTGAATCACACCTCAGAGGCTCTACCTCCGAATACCATCATATTGGGGGTTAGGATGTCTACATATGAATTTAGGAGGGACACAGGCATTCAATCCATAATAGTGGGTGACACTGCCACTCACTCATCCATCTACTTTGTGTGTCTGTCTCCACTTCTGTAATATGGGACAACAATGATACTGCATCTAGTAGTATAAAATGAGTTGATACTATATGAGGCATTTAATACGCATAGCGTGGGCATTTTATGTGCTCTATCAATGTTTGTCAAATCAAATAATTGTAAATTAAGAATAATTATAACACTTAATAGGCGTATTTTGAAGGGTTTATGTAACAAATTAAAAAGTAAAAATACAGAAACAAAAACAAAAGCTCCCCTACTAATACTTATACAATATGCTGATCTTGCTAGTGAATAACAGAAATGGAAAAAAAAAAAGAAAATGGTGATTTACACGGAGACATGTGACCCAACAGTGAATGTAGACTATGTAAGCCTAAAAAAAATCCATCTGTTAGGTATACTCTGTGAATTATAATTTTTCATTCACCTGTTTTGATAATATAGGTGTCTCTAAGACCCAGGGGATTTAAAAAAAAAGCATGAGTATGAGAATTTTAAGTGATTATTAGAAACAGTAAAAGGTAAGGCAAATACTACAGGATCCTCAATAATATGCAAGGTAACTTGCGATATTCTCTCAGAATGCAAAGTGAAGGAGCAAAAGAAAAATAACGGTGAGGTAAGTTACTTAAGTTGTAAAATAAAAGGAAATTTTTAAAAAGTTTTTAACCTTTTGCATTTCTAAAGGAACTATAACAATAAGGACAGAAGAAAAAGTAAACACTGTATTAGAATAAAAGTCCACAGTTAAAGATTGAAATGAACTAAAATTAAGCAGGAAAAAAATTGGAAACAACAACAACAACAACAACAACAAAATACAATGAGGGACGTCTGGGTGTCTCAGTTGGTTAAGCCTCAGATTCTTCTTGGTTTTGGCGCAGGTCATGATCTCAGAGTCATGGGATCAAGCCTTGCACAGGGCTCCCTGTTCAGTGGGGAGTCGGCTTGAGATTCTCTCCCTCCCCCAGTTTGCATGTGCATGCCTACTCTTTCTCTTGCTCTCAAATAAATAAATAAAATCTTCAAAAAAAACCCCAAAAAACAAAATACGCAACGTAGTGACAATCAGAAATCTCACAAATAAAGATTAATCCCATACGGATTTAGAAATTTTGAAAAGTTAAAAAAGAATCACATGAAAAAGTACAAAAATAGTCTGAGATTAACATAACCCAAAAAATTTAATACCTTCAGAAAATGAAGGGATAGCTACAAATTTCTGAATAAAAATATTGTCAATAAATATATGCCAACGCTGTAATTATTTTTTCTTGGTCATAATGAACATACATGAATACATATATACATAAAGATAAGTAAATGAGGCTACTCTGAGGCAAAATCTGAAATATATATTCATCATTTATGCATTTTCTGTAAAACAAAATATAACAAAAACAAAAAGTAAAAACCCTGTTCTAGTTACCTATTTTTATGTTGAAAATTAGTGCATTAAAAGGGTTTGGTGGCACTAGCATTGGAGGTCAGTCCCCCAGCATCACTTCAACCACTTTCTGAGAAGCCATTAAGACTATCCCAAGTTCAAAGGAAAATAAATTGAATCCTATTTATCCATGTGTGAAATATCAAAGAATTTGAAGCCATTTTTAATCATCAGGCTAATTGAGAGATGATTGAATCTCACCATACATAAATTAAAACAAAGCAACTGTAAGTACAAAAATCAGAGAGTAAAAAAGAATATTAAAGCAATAATTGTGGACTATTCAGGAAAAAGCAACCATGTCTATAATATATCTCAAAACTTGGGGAGATTATGAAAGTATGATCCAGTGAAAATATAGATGAATTGATTTAAATTATTTTATTTATAAATCAGGAAAAATAACTATAAGTAAATCAAATAAGTGGGCTACATCAAATTAAAAAGCTTCTGCACAGCAAAGCTAACAAGCAAGAGAATGAAAAGGCAAACTATGGAATGGGAGGAGATACTAACAAATCATATATCTGTTAAGAAGTTAATTCCAAGATATGCAAGGAACTTTTAAAACTCAACAACAAAAGAAAAACAACAAAAAAAGACAACCCAATTAAAAATGGTCAACAGTAACTTGAAAATGATGTTTAATATCATTAATCATCAGGAAAACACAGATCAAAACCACAATGAGATATCACCTCACACTTATTAGAATGGCTATCATCAAAAAGTCAAAAAATAACTAGGGTTGGCAAAGATATAGAGAAAAGGCAAGTCCTATACACTGGTGGTAGGAATGTAAATCGAAACAGCCTTTATGAAAAAGTACGGAGGGTCTTAAAAAAATGAAAAATAGAGCCACCATAGAATCCATCTATCTCATTTTGGGGTATATCTGAAGGAAATAAAGTCATTACTTCAAAGAGATATCTGCACTCCCATGTTCATCACAGTATTATTCACAAAAACCAAAATATGGGAAAAAATCTGATTCTATCAGCAGACGAGTGGATAAAGAAGATACACACACACACACAAATACACACACACACACACAAACGAACATTATTCAGCCATTCGAAAGAAGGAAATCTTGCCATTTGCAACAACACAGATGAACCTAGAATACATGAGGGTGAGGGAAAGAAGTCAGACACAGAAAAAAAGTACTGCATGATCTTACCTATATGTAGACGCTAACACAATGTCTGGCTCGTAATAACAAAGAGTAGAATGGTGGTCCCTAGTGGCTGGAGGTGGTGGGAGGAGAAAGGGAGACATTAGCCAAAGAGTACAAACAAGATGAATAAGGTCTGGAGACCTAAAGTACAACATGGTGACTATAGTTAATAATAATGCATTTTTTTCCTCCAAATTTTTATTTAAATTCTAGTTCATTTTTAAAAAAAAAAATTTATTTATTTAATTTGGTGCAAAATGGTGGTTTATTAAAACACAGGGACAGGACCTGTGGTTAGAAAGAGTTGCTACATTGGGCTTGTGAGGGGTGGCTGATTATATACTAAGGGGTTGGGGGAGGTAAGGACAAAGGGAGGTTTTAAAAGAACTTTTATTTATTCTTTTTAAGAGAGAGCAAGCAAAAGAGAGCCTGAACTGGGGGGAGGGGCAGAGGGAGAGAGACAAACAGTCTCCCCACTGAGTAGGGAGCCCAACACGGAGCTTGATCCCGGGACCCCAAGATCATGACCTGAGCCAAAGTCAGATGCTTTACTGACTGAGCCACCCAGGCACCCTTTAAGCTCTACTTAGTTAACCTATAGTGTAACACTGGTTTCAGGAGAAGAATTTAGTGATTCATCATTTACATATATTACCCAATGCTCATCATAACAAGTGCCCTCCTTAATAGCCCATCACCCGTTTAGCCCATCCCCCACCCACCTGCCTCCATCTTCCCTCAGTGTGTTCTTTATCATTAAGAGTCTCTCATGGTTTGCTTCCTTCTCTCTCTCTCTTTATGATCCTTCCTTTATGTTCTTCTGTTTATTAAATTTCACATATGAGTGAAATCATATGGTATTTGTCTTTATCTGACTTACTTCACTTAGCATAGTACACTGTAGCTCCATTCATGTTGTTGCAAATGGCAGGATTTTTTTTTTTTTTTTGATGACTAAGTAATATTCCGGGGTGTGTGTGTGTGTGTGTGTGTGTGTGTGTGTGTACACACCAACATGTCTTCGATATCCATTTCTCAGTCAATAGAGAGCAGACATTTGGGCTCTTTACATTGTTTAGTTGTTGTTGATAATGCTGCTTTAAACAACAGGAGGCAAGTATGCCTTCAAATCAGTACTTTTTTTTTTCTTTCTGTATTTGTTTTTTTTTTTTTAATTTTTTATTTTTTATAAACATATGATTTTATCCCTAGGGGTACAGGTCTGTGAATCACCAGGTTTACACACTTCACAGCACTCACCAAAGCACATACCCTCCCCAGTGTCCATAATCCCACCCCCTTCTCCCAAACCCCCTCCCCCCAACAACCCTCAGTTTGTTTTGTGAGATTAAGAGTCACTTATGGTTTGTCTCCCTCCCAATTCAAATCAGTACTTTTATATCCTTTGGGTAAATACCTAGTAGTATAATTCCTGGATCATAGGGTAATTCTACTTTTAACTTTTTGCAGAACTCCCAGACTGTTTTCCAGAGTGGCTGCACCAGTTCGCATTCCCACCAACTGTGTAAGAGGGTGCATCCTCACCAACACCTGTTGTTTCTTGAAATAAATGAAAAAAAAAAAAGAAAGAAAAAAGAAAAAGTGGAGCTACATGAGGTAATGGATATGTTAATTAGCTTGATTGTTAATTATTTCAGAATATATTGAATATATCAAAATATCAGGTTGAACAACCTAAATATATATATTTTCTATTTGTCAATCATACTTCAATAGAACCGGAGGAAAAAAGAAATAGAAATCTATCAAAATCAAAATCAAATCTAAACAAAAGAAAATTGTGTCTGCAAAATACCCCCAGAACTGGATAGTTTCACCAGTTTCTTCATTTCTTTCAAACATTCATTTCCATGCCATTTGGTTATTCCAGGGCTAAAATAACATCAAAATCTTCAGTATTACTTAATGAATATCATAAATGTCCCAAATACTGATCAAACTTAAAGACAATATATTGGTCATAAAGGTTTATGTAAATATTTTCTTTTTTCTAAAGATTTTATTTATTTATTTATTTATTTGTCAGAGAGAGAGAGAGAGATCACAAGCAGGCAGAGCAGTAGGCAGAGAGAGAGAGAGAAGCAGGCTCCCCACGAAGCAAGGAGCCCAATGAGGGATTTCATACCAGGATCCTGGGATCATGACCTGAGCCAAAGGCATCAGCTTAACCAACTGAGCCAGCCAGGCGTCCCAAGATTTATGTAAATATTTTCAATAAAATAATGAAATTCATGCCCAGCACAAAAGAACCAACATAATTTGATAGAAATGTAATTTCATTTGGCAATACACAACATAAACCTTAGGCATGTTTAAACCTTTAGGCTCTAGGGGCTGGAATTCTTGCATATTCCCTTCCGAGTCTCCCATTTTTTTCTGCCAATGGGATTCACTGGCAAGAAATTGAAATTGTGGAGGGAAAAAATTATCTTCCTATCATTTTTCCTGTTTAGCAGCAGTTCTGGTACAAGTGGCAATACACAACATAAACCTTAGGCATGTTTTTCTCCATAATGCGTTTTCTCCATTCCTGGAATTTTTAATCTAAGGAATTAATCAGAGATGACCTCAATTATTACATTAAAAAGTTTCATCACATTTATATTAATTATAATATATTAACAGTAAATTGAAGAACTCAAGATATTGCATAGGGTATTTCCCACATTGTCTAAAATTAGCCTGTTTTGATTAAAACCATTAAAAATAATTAAATTATATTTTAGAAAATATTAATTTCTTACCATTAGGAAAGCATTAAAATATTTTAGTATTTTCAGTTTCAGTTACAATGACTTTATATTCCAGGGGAAATAATGATAACAGGGAGAAAATGGGAATTATCTCTTAATTATAATACATTAATTATAGACTTAGTTTGTGGTTCCTAGAAGAAAAAATCTGTAATATACTAATATTTCTAAAAGATAAGGCAACTATCTGACTCTTAACTGTTATAGTTATTTGGAGCAAAAATAAACTGAGGTAGTGGCTATTTGTCAAATTAGCCTTGAACTTTCCCTAGTCTTCACTTGATTCAAATTCTATTATATAATCTTCCCCCTCATATGTTCTCATCAAAATGTTACCTATTCTTCTAATCACAAAATGCTGTACTACTTACATAGTTTTTCCATATACTACTCTAGATTTCCGCTCTTTGTGAGCATACTTTCCCTCACTTTTTGACTCTCAGAAGACAAGTGGCCTCTTCTGTTCATCACTATGTCTGTCATAGCAACATAACAGTGCTGTGCCTGGCCTTTAACATGCGCTTGATTAAATATGTGACAAAAAATATATGTTGGCCAAATCGAATCTCTTCTCAGGATCTTGGCTCATTTCTCTCTCTCTCACTCTCTCTCCCCCTTCAGTTCCCATTTTCTCAAGTCTTCAGAGAACTCAGTAATTCTGCAGCAGTGAAAGCGGTTAGAATCTGTGGAGATGAGAGCCTGTCACAGACATCGCTCAGTCACACTGCACGGTAGCCACATGCTGTACTTACACTGACTATTTCCCTTTATTAGCCTGTTTCCCATCAGTTCCATTTCGCCATGCTGGCCTCCAGTCTAGGCTCCAGGGGCTGGAATTCTTGCATATTCCCTTCCGAGTCTCCCATTTTTTTCTGCCAATGGGATTCACTGGCAAGAAATTGAAATTGTGGAGGGAAAAAATTATCTTCCTATCATTTTTCCTGTTTAGCAGCAGTTCTGGTACAAGTGGAGTATGAACAGCAGTGGGAGGCTTGGGAATCTAGCAGTGTCCATCTCTGGGGCTGTGCTAGCAATGCCAACTAGTGGCGGGCTGCCAGTGTTTCTTGGTCATTCTGAGAGAAGGGCTGGTAGTATTGTCGGGGGCATGGTGTCTTATTCAGAATATCATCTCCAGGTCAATATAGAAACCTATATTAGTTTGTTTATGCTGCTGTAACAAACTACCATAGATTGGGTGGCTTATAAACAACAGAAATTTCTTCCCCATTTTTTTGTAATTAACATATATTATTTGTTTCAGTGGTAAAGGTCTGTGATTCACCAGTCTTACACAATTCACAGCACTCACCATAGCACATACCCTCCCCAGTATCCATCACCCAGCCCCTCCCCTCCATCCTAACCCCCTCCTCTCCAGCAACCCTCAGTTTGTTTCCTCAGATTAGTAGTCACTTAAGGTTTGTCTCCCTCTCTGGTTTCATCTTATTTCATTTTTCCCTCCCTTTCCCTATGATCCCTTGTCTTGTTTCTCAAATTCCTTATATCAGTGAGATCATATGATAATTATCTTTCTCTGATTGATTTATATCACTTAGCATAATACCCTCTAGCTCCATCCACATCATTGTAAATAGCAAGATTTCATGGTTGCATAATATCCCATTGTATATAGACATCACATCTTCTTTACCCATTCACCTGTTGATGGACATCTAGGCTCTTTCCATAGTTTGGCTATGGTAGACATTGCTGCTATAAACATTCGGGTGCACATGCCCCTTCAGGATCACTACATTTGTATCTTTAGGGTATTACCTAGTAGAGCAATTGCTGGGTCATAGGGTAGCTCTATTTTCAACTTTTTGAGGAACCTCCTTACTGTTCCAGAGTGGCTACAAAGCTTTCATTTCTACCAACAGTGTGTTGGCGGAGGGGTCCCCTTTCTCTGCATCCTGGCCCACACCTGTCATTTCCTGACTTGTTAATTTTAGCCATTCTGACTGGTGTGAGGTGGAATCTCACTGTGGTTTTGATATGTATTTCCCTGATGCTGGGTGATGTTGAGCACTTTTACATGTGTCTGTTGGCCATTTGGATGTCTTCTTTGCAGAAATGTCTGCTCATGTCTTCTGTCCATTTCTTTATTTTTATTTTTTTTAATTTTTAATTTTTTTATAAACATACAATGTTTTATTAACCCCAGGGATACAGGTCTGTGAATTGCCAAGTTTACATACTTCACAGCACTCACCATAGCACGTACCCTCCCCAATGTCCATAACCCTACCACCCTCTCCCTATGCCCTTCTCCCAGCCACCCTCAGTTTGTTTTGTGACATTAAGAGCCTCTTATGGTTTGTCTTCCTCCCAATCCCATCTTGTTTCAATTATTCTTTTCCTACCCCCCAGCCCCCCCACATTGTATCTCCACTTCCTCATATCAGGGAGATCATATGATAGTTTTCTTTCTCTGATTAACTTATTTTGCTAAGCATAACACCCTCTAGTTCCATCCACATCGTCCCAAATGTTCTTCCCATTTCTTGACTGGATTATTTGTTCTTTAGGTGTTGAGTTTGATTAAGTTCTCTATAGATTTGGGATACTAGCCTTTTATCTGATATGTCATTTGCAAATATCTTCTCCCATTCTATTGGTTGTCTTTTGGTTTTGTTGACTCTTTCCTTTGCTGTGCAAAAACTTTTTATCTTGAGGAAGTCCCAATAGTTCATTTTTGCCCTTCTTTCCCTTGCCTTTGGTGATGTTTCTAGGAAGAAGTTGCTGTGGTTGAGGAGGAAGAGGTTGCTGCCTATGTTCTCCTCAAGGATTTTGATGGATATCTGTCTCACACTGAGCTCTTTCATCCATTTTGAGTCTATTTTTGTGTGTGGTATAAGGAAATGGTCCAGTTTCATTCTTCTGCATGGGACTGTCCAATTTTCTCAACACCATTTGTTGAAGAGACTGTCTTTTTTCCATTGGACATTCTTTCCTGCTTTGTCAAAGATTAGTTGACCATAAAGTTGGGGGTCCATTTCTGGGATCTCCATTCTGTTCCATTGATCTCTGTATCTTATTTTGTGCCAGTACCATACTGTCTTGATGATTACAGCTTTGTAATAGAGCATGAAGTATAGAATTGTGATGCTGCCAACATTGGTCTTCTTTTTCAACATCCCTCTGGCTATTTGGGGTCTTTTCTGGTTCCATATAAATTTATTTCCCAAACATTCTAGAGGCTTGGAAGTCCAATATCAAGGCACTGAGAGATTCAGTGTCCAGTGAGGGCCTGCTTCCTGGCTCATACAGCTATATTTTCTCTGGGTCTTCATATGGCTGAAAAGGCAAAGAACCTCTCTGTGGTTTCTTGTATAAGGTACCAATCCAATTCACAAGGGCTCTACTTGCACAATCTAATTACATCCACAGACCCCATCTCCAATTACCAACATATTAGGGATAGGTTTCAACATACAACTTTGTGGCAGCAAGTCTTTTTGTTTGTTTGTTTTAAAGATTTCGTTTATTTATTTGACACACAGAGAGAGATTGCAAGTTTGCAGGGAGGCAGGCAGAGAAAGAGAGGCAAGCAGGCTCCCTGCTGAGCAGAGAGCCCGATGCGGTGTTGGACCCCAGGACCCTGAGATCATGATCCGGGCCAAAGGCAGAGGCTTAACCCACTGAGCCACCCAGGAGCCCCAAGTTTTTTTTTTTTTTTAATACTTTATTTATTTATTTGACAGAGACACACACAGCAAGAGAGGGAACACAACAAGGGGAGTGGGAGAGGGAGAAGCAGGCTTCCTGCTGAGCCAGGAGCCCAATGTCAGGCTCAATCCCATGACCCTGGGATCATGACCTGAGCTGAAGACAGATGTTTTATGACTGAGCCTCCCAGGTGTCCTGGGGAGGCAAGTCTTAAGCAGACTGTGCACTGAACATGGAACCTGATGTGGGGCTTAATTTCACAACTGTGATACCATGACCCAAGCTGAAACCAAGAGTTGGACTTTTAACTGATTGTAACACCCAAGCTTCCCTCTCTTGCACCATTTTTAATACCTAACTCCTTGTATTAAATTCTCCTTGCTGTTTGAATTTAAAGTGATACTCTCCTTCCTTCTCTCCCTACTTTCTTCCTTCCATTCATTTTTAAAATTGAACTATGACATATATATGCATTACTATGCAAAAAAAAATCTCATAGTTATAAAACTCTCAATGATGATACATAGGAAATACAGCAAAGCAGGGGTACTTGCATGGCTCAGTCACTTAAGCGTCCAAATCTTGATTTTGGCTCAGGTCTTAATCTTAGTGTCCTGAGATCGAGTCCAGCATTAATCTCCACACTCAGCAGGGAGTTTGCTTGAGATTCTCTCTCTCCCTTTTCCTCTGGCCCTCCCTCCCCTACGCATGCTCTCTGTCTCTCTCCCTAAAATAAATAAATAAATCTGAAGGAAAAAAAGTAAACTAATACAACGAGATGATTGAAGAGCTTGATAGACTTAAATACATTGAGCTAATATTTGAAACAGTCCCATGAATTAGATACTGAGTTGAACTTCTAGCATAAACTTTACCAAAGCTCTATGATGAGGGTGCTCATAGAATGCTTTTTTGTTGTTGTTTTTTATAAATACTGATACTGAGAAACAAAACAAAACAAAACAGGCTAAGTTCCCCAAAGTCTCACAGTTGGGAATTTGCATAACTAAAACTCAAATCTTTCCCATTTAGTCATATGATCCATCTTCATTAAATGATAATTATAAATATTAATGTATACTAATTAATAGCTATCAAAATATATATTTATTAGTTAATATATATTTATTAAATGACTATAATCAGACATCAGGGCTGTATGTATTAACAGCACTGATGAAATTGGAAAAAAAAAATACCTGAACATGGCAATCAGACTCTTAGAAACAGGCTTATACTAACTTTCAGGGCAAAACAGGCATAGGTGCTCTTAAATCAGTACTATTCTGCTAACAATATATTCTTCAGAACTTTGTTAGGGAAGAAAAAATATGTATATATTAAATAAGCACTTATAAAAGACAACTAAAGAGATCTCACATTTGAATGTCAACTAAGGACTACCATATTTTTAGAATTTTACTTTACTATAGTATCAGCCTTCAAAGGGTGGCTTACAGACCCCTGTGGGTTCCTAAAACACTTTCAGAGGATCTATAAGCTCAAAATAATTTTTATACTACTATTATGATATCATATTATCTTTTCTCTGTGTCTTTCTCTCTGTGTGATATTTTCAATGAGAGTGCAACAGCAATGGTAGAAAACCTCCTGGTAATTTAACCCAAAACAAGGCATGGCCCCAAAATGTATTAGCATCAACATATTATTCATTACTATAAACTTGCTGGAAAAAAGTTAAAAACTCAGTTTCACTTAAGGTTGTCCTTGAAGAGTTAATAAATATTATTAATTTTATTAAATCTTGATGTTTGGATACATCTTTTTAATATTTGATGTGACAAAGTAAGAAATGTACATAAATCATTTTCCAGGTGCACTGAAGTGTAATGACTAATTCAAGGAAAAGCATTTGTGCAATTGTATATGCTGACAGCTAATCTAACTGCTTTTTTCTTGGAAAATCATTTTTACTTGAAAAAACAGATGAATGGACAACCTATGGCTAACAAGACTTGATGTATTTGACACAAATTTGTCAACAATGAACAAAGGGACTGTAAAATCAAGGAAAATAACTGACTGTAACTTTGTCAATAATCAAATTTGGGTCTTAAAGTGAGAGTTAGAACTTTGGAAAACTTCTATCAGTCTCTGGGGGCTTGAAAGCTTCCTAATACTTACTTTACTGATGAAATTGGTTGTTCTAGTAAAAATAAGGCTTTTTGCTACTGTGTGATGAAATACATCAAATATTTAGAAGATCTGCATTACTCAGTGAACCAGTATTTCTCAAATAATCATGTCTGATGTTATAAAAATCATATATGAATGAAAGATATAAGCAAAATACAAGACATATCAATCAATTTTATGGAGTAAAATGAGTGTACTGATTATTTGATATTGTTGATTTTTATGGTGGGTCAAATAATTATCACATTTCCATATCTCTAATTAAGTATCTTTATAAGACTCGATTTTATTTATTTACTTCAACCAAGACAACATATTGCTACAATGTAGAAGCAGATATGAGAAAGCTACTGTCTTCTATTAAGCTAGTCATAACAGCAATTTAAAAGTATTTAATACAATGCCATTCTTCTCACTAAAGTTTTTTTGTTTGGGAAATTGTTATTTTTTAATTAAAAATTATACTAACATATAAGTTTATGATTTTATAAGTAAATGTTTTCCTCACTTTTAATTTCAAATATTAATAGATCCAAGTCACATAGATAATATCTCTATATAGTCCTCAATGATTTTTTTTTTTTTTAGGGGGTGTGCGAGGGGCAGAGGGAGAAAGAGAAGTTAAGCAGACTCCATGCCCAATGCAGAACCAGAGGCAGGGTTAGATCTCAGGACTCTGAGAGCATGACCTGAGCCAGAAATCAAGAATCACACACTTAACTGACTGAGCTTAAGTTAGACGCTTAGCCCAGGTGCCCCTCAATAACTTTTAAACAGCAAAAGAGGCATTCTTTCACGACCTTGGGAATTTCTCAGTGAACTGGTGAATTCCCTATACATGGAGAAGGAGAAACCTGAGAAAGAGGCAACCACTCCAGGTTGGCAGGTGGCAGACTTAACAAGCAAGGGGACTTACCTGGGAGGCGTGTTCTGAGTGGTTGCAAGACAAGTAGATCTCTGCACCTGCTCTCTAGAATCTTTAAAGTTTAGACAGAGGCCTTAACGGGGTGCTGTCATGTATACTGGACAGATGGTCTCCACAACACACTGCACTTTCAGGGCTGCACCCTTGGAACTGCTTCAGCTGTGGTGGGCAGACAGACGTATTTTCCAAAGACAAGGGAAGTGGGGAGAATCCTGCAATTGCCTAGGTCTAGCCTGTGGGTCAACAGTGGTTATGTCCTCTTGATGACCTCTCCCACCAAGGGGTCCTGAGACCAAAAAATTTGAGAATGGTTTTACTTAGCACTTACTAATAAAGTTATTTGTAGACTATCAAATTAACATTTGTCAGGGTTAGAAGTTTCCCTCAGTTTAGTCCCCATAGTTGTTATTCTTGGGGGAGAACACCACTTCTTGATGTGTCTTTGCTAAATGATGGACCCAAAGTACCTCCTTCCACAGGAGGAATGAAATGAGGGCTCATTGTTTGCTCGTTAAAAAGTAGCAAGTATAATGAGTTTTATATGCCTTCAAAGAATGGATAACATCTAATTCAGGGATTCTTATTTTTGTGTGAAATTTGGATCTCTCTGTATTCAGGTTCAGATTCACCTTCTAGCCCCTGACCATTTCTATTTTTATCTGTTTATCCTTTTCACCTATTTCTTTTTCTTTTGTGTTTGTGTGTGTGCATGGTAGCAATTCTCTCCCTTCTCCCCCCTTCATCACCGCCCCCACGACCACCATGTTCTCTCTAATCTTATTGAAATATTGGTGAACCCAGTTTAAAATGGCATATGCATGTGACAGGGCTTGTAGGATAATACTGGGTCTTTGGAGAATATTTTAATTGTATTATCTTCAAGATTATTTTCAATTTAATCAGTCCCATTTAATAATGCAATAGGCAATTCAATTTGCAATAATTGTGTCATATAAGAAGTTGTTTGACAGGAAAATCACATAACCCTTTTGAAGCACATGGTAGACTCCCTGATGTAGACAATTAAAAGACAAGAATACTCTTCTAAGCCTAATTTATCATAGGACAATATGCAATTAGAGACTGGTTTTTAAAACGCATTCATGTAATGGGACTCCATGTGACCATTAAAAAAATCTTTGTATTCAAGAATATCCAAGAGTAATGTAATATTTGGATGATAGGGAAGTGGCAAAATTGTATGAATATTTAGAATGTATGCATACATTTAAAAAGGCACTAAAAAGTGAAGAAAATATCATAAAATGTGGTGATCTAGGTCTTGAATATTTATAAATGTGATAAATCTGTTTCTTTTGAAATCTGGGTGAAAAGTGATAATAAATACTTCTAAAACAGAGCAGGATACTTCACTTTTCCCTTGGCTCTGAGGTAGTATTCTAATGTGAAACAAAAACTGGGAAACTAGTCCCTTACTATCTACTATGTCAGAGCTCCAGATTTATCTTGCACAAGCTAAAATTTGCATTTCTCTAAGACACACCATCTTTATTTAATGGGAAATGATATTTTGAATCACAGTTTTCAAATCACAAATGCTTATTGCTATGTGTTGGCCCCTGTTTTTTCAGTCTTTGTATGTCATCTGGTCTTTTCGCCTAGAGACTCAAAGGATTTTTTCTCTTTGCCTGTAATATTCAAGAGTTTGCTAGATTATGACTTATTCTTCATTCTTAGGTACCAAGCATGCTCTTTCAATATGTCCTTTTCAAATCTTCAGTATTTCAGGAAAGTTAATTTTTTTGCATTACAGTATTTAGTCTTAACTCTAGTCCTTGCTTTGGAACATTCCTTTGGGGCTTCCTTTTATCTCCATATTATCTACATTCAATATTCCACTTTCTCTTTAATCATTTTTATCTCTGATGAAATGATTTTTAATTTTTTGTATTTTTTCCCTCTTTTCCACATTATACTTATCTTATTAAGGTCCTGACCTTTTCTTGGTGTTATATTTATTCCATCCTCTGTGGCTTCTACTTCAGTTGTTTTCATTTACAAAATGGTTTAGATGTTTTTTTTTTTTTCATGTCTAATCACTCCCAGGTTTTCTGTATGGCCCTCCTCTGTCTCTGTCCTACCTTCACTAGCCTCTTTCCACGCAGAGAAGTTTCCTCTCGAGGGCTGCCTGAATGGCTTAGTGGGATAAGCATCTGCCTTTGGCTCAGGTCATGATCCCAGGGTCTAGACTGAGTCCAATGTCTGGCTCCCTGCTTAGTGGGGTGCTGCTTCTCCCTCTGCCCCTCTCCCAGCTCATGTGTGCACTTGCTTTCTCTCTCTCTTAAATAAATAAATAATCTTAATAAAAGAAATTTCTCCTCAGTGTTGAGTGTGGCCCTGGAAAGAGCACTGGGAGTCCAGATGAATCCGTTTAAGGGTTAGGTTGCTCTAGCCTTGTTAAAATCACTAAAAGCCCTCACACTTACCCTCTACCAGAATGGGAGAAAGTTCGGTAGCTGTAGCTGCAGTACTCAAATCCACCTGCCATGTCTAAACCCAACAAATACTTCTTGTCTATTTGAGGGTGTTCTTGGGTGTTCAGAGGTTAGCTTGCTTCTCTCTGCTTCTACTTACGCAGAGATGCTAACATTGTTTCTTGCTGCCATGAGTGCTCTTCCCTACCTACTTGCATTTTGGAGTTGATGAGATTTATTGTCATCTAGTTCCATTTTAAATGCTTCTGCCAATTTTATTTTTTCTATTTAGTTTCTCTGCCTGATTTCATGTGAATTTCAGGAAGTCTCAGAAATAATGCTGCCACTGACATTCCCCCTAAATCTGCTATAGTTTAAATGAAAAGTTATTTGAGAAATAAAGTTTTCACCCCTGGGCTTCACTCGGGACATTTCTTTTTACAGAGATGACATCTGAAAATAATTACATTATTCAAATTCCTCCAATCACATTCAATTGATTTTGTATAATTATTTTTGTTTTTAAGTAACACAGTATTTTTTCCATGACATGAGATGAATATGAACTATTGTGAAGTCAGACACTATGTTTCTCTTTTTTTTCGTAAATAATATAAAGAATTAGTGGGGATATAATCCAGATCAAGTATGAAATATGAATTTTCTATCTAAAATCAGTGGATGCTGCCCAACTCTATGGAAGTTTTTTTCTAGGTGGAAAACTTCTGTAGAGAACAACACATTTAAAAAGAGAAGGGGATAAAGAAGCATGGTTGGTAATGGTTTCATGTTTTCTGGTGAGTCATAACAGTCCCATTCTGATCTGTTTATTAGTCAGTGAAAAATGGCTGTCACGATGTTTGGCTCCACACATAATAATACACAGAGCCAGTGTTATTTAGCTTCCCTTGATGCACAGAAACAGAGAAATATTCACAACAATAAAAATGTTATAAAATCAACAGCATTGTATGGTGATGGACAGTAAGTGTAACTTGTGGTAAGCACAGCACAATGTAAAGAGATGCTGAATCACTATGTTGTACATCTCAAACTAATGTAACAATGTGTGTCAACTATAGTCAAATTATAAAAAAAATTAAAAAGATGAAGAACTAAAAAAAGTTATAACATTTTTTATTTCTGATATGCTTTTTGAAGCAAGTCTACTTATATTTTACTTATTTCAACTTCCTTTTTCCCGGGCACTTTAAAGAACCTAAGCAAACTATTAGGACTCTTACTTATTCTTCATTCAGTTTTGTTTTTGTTTTTGTTTTGTTTTTTATTAAGTAAGCCCTATGCCCAATGTGGGGTTGAGATCAAGAGTCACATGCTTCACTGACTGAGCCAGGCAGTGAAGCATGTGAGATCCTTCCTTCCACTTTTTAGGCTATTTACTTATTTATTTATTTATTTTAAAGTGGGCTCCACACCCAATGTGGAGCCTAATGCAGGGCTCAAACTCATGATTGTGAGATCAAGACCTGAACCGAGATGGAGTCAGATCTTCAACCAACCGAGCCACCCAAGCACCCCTAAGTTGCATTTTTAAAAAGATATAAAGCAAGCTGTTTTAGAAAAAAAATATCTCCTCTAAAATACTTAAACCTTTTTTCATAATGTTCGGAAGTTTGCGTATTTGGTTCTTTCTGCATTCATTCATTTTCTCCCTCTTCTGAGTTCTTTCCTTCCTCAGCATCTGAGCTCATCTGTTTGAATAACCACTTCAGTGTAGAAAGCAGCATTAGGAGTTACAAAAATGTGCATTACATTTAAATATAAACTGTAACCACATAATATACTTGAACACAGAATAACTTGGGATTTACAGACAAGTTGTGAGTGAGGAAAAAGGGAAATAAAGTTAGCCAAAATCTAGATAGTTGATAAAAGCCAGCAATCAAGGAGAGGTGAAGACGCAGAACTAAGTGATCAATATGCCAATGACAAAATAAGAACTAGGGTCCAGAAAGTTATTAGATGGAATTTTAGAACTCAGAACAAGGCAAGCAATACATCAGAAAGAAAGTAGACCAACCTAAAAACAGAAAACTAGACTCTATGAAAAGGTAGATCATCATAAGTCAAAGGCAATCATTCAGGAATCTGATAATTTATAAAAACTGAAGATGAAACCAGTTGTTCAAAACAGTAGGGATGCAAAAAAAAAATGTGATTAATGAGACTTTGTGTTAGCATATGGGGAAGAAAATGTATTTCTAGAAAATAGAGTATGATATTCAGTCCTGCCTTACTCTTCAAAATGGCATATTCATCTCTGTGAGAGGAATCAAAGCACTCATAAAGTCAATACCCCATTTTTTGTTAATACAACCTGAATCCATGATACCATTTTGCTCAAATAACACACAGTACTTGCCATGTGATATGCACTACCATAAGCACTTTTTTTTTTTAATTTTAGATTTTATTTTCTTAATTGAGAAAGAGAGAGCAAAGGCAGGGAGTAGAGGAAGAGGGAAAGGGAGGAGCACACTCCCTGCTGAGCAGAGAGCCTGACACGGGGCTTAATTCCAGGACCCTGGGATCATGACCTGAGCTGAAGGCAGACATGTAACCAACTGAACCACCAAGCACCCCTGCCATAAACACTTATAAACACAAAGTCATATTTGTGTATAAAACATAACAGCCCATAAAACAGATAATCCCATAGTCATTGTTTGAGTTGATTTCACTCTCTATTTTCCAATCATTTTCTAACTTGTGCAGTTTCTACCTCTGCTTTGTTGTTTAAGTCCTCACTTTATTTTTTAGATTCTACATATACATAAAATTATATGCTGTTTGTCTGTCTTTCTCTGTCTTCCTTCATTTAGCATAATACCTCCTAGGTCCATCCGGGTTGTCTAACTGGCATGATCTTGTTTTTTTATGGCATGATCTCATATGTTTTTATATCCCATTGTGTATATATGTGTGTGTATGTGTGTGATATTTATATATATATATATCACATCTTCTTTATTCATCTATTGACAGATCTTTGTTTCCATATCTTGTCTATTGTAAATAATGCCGCAGTAAACATAGGGGTACAAATTTCTTTTTGAGTTAGTGGTTCTGTTTTCTCTGTGTAAATACCCAACATTGGAATTATTGGATTATATGATATTTCTACTTTTAATCTTTTGGGAAACAACATGGTGTTTTCCACAGTGGCTGCCGCACCAGTTTACATTTTCACTAACAGTGAACACAAGGGTTCCTTTTTCTCCGAATCCTTGCCAATACTTGATATTTCTTGAGAGTATAATTTTTATTTGAATCCAAGAACTTTTGATAATTTGATTAAATTTTATTTTGCCATTAAAGGTTTTTTATTCATTCTTTTCAGTTTGTTACTTATAGAAATGTAGAGGAACACATTTACATTCATGTCCAATGTTAAATCATACAACATTGTGTTGTAAGTTCATTTATATTTTTAAATATAAAGATAAATGGAATTATCCTCATATCTCTTTAATATGTTCCAGTTAGAGGCAATATATATTTTCAGAGTAATTTGGAAATACATTTTAAGTCTATTTTTATATTTCAGTGTTGGAAAATACTCTCAACAAGTGTCTCTTTTTAATGAGTAAATATGTTTATTAATTTCATAATTGCCTTCATTTTAATGAGGTTATCTCTTTTATAAGTTTTTTAAGGACATCATTTAAATTTTTAAATATATTTAATTAAAAGATACGATATTGAACAATATTTAAATGTTGATATTTAAAGTTCATTGGTTTAATTTAAAATAGATCACAAAATACTGCATAGCAAACAAAATCTTTTTAAATTTTTTAAATTCAAATTCAGTTAATTAACATATCATGTATTCTTAGTTTCAGAAGTACAGACCTGTGATTCATCAGTCTTTTTTTTTTTTTTTAAGATTTTATTTATTTATTTGTCAGAGAGAGAGAGGAAGAGTACAAGCAGGCAGAGGCAGAGAGAGAAGCAGGCTCGCCGCTGAGAAAGGAGCCCGATGTGGGACTCGATCCCAGGACCCTGGGATCATGACCAGAGTCGAAGGCAGTGGCTTAACCCACTGAGCCACCTAGGCGTCCCGTGATTCATCAGTCTTATATGATACACAGTGCTCATTACATTATCTGCCCTCCTTAATGTCCATCAACAAATTACTCCATCCCTCCACCCCCCCAACCCTACCAGTAACCCTCAGTTTATTTCCTATGATTAAGAATCTCTTATGGTTTCTCTCTCTCTGGTTTTGTATTGTTTTATTTTTTCCTCTCTTCCCCTATGAGCCTCTGTTTTGTTTCTTAAATTCCACATATCAGTGAGATCATATGATAATTGTCTTTCTCTGATTGACTTATTTCATTTAGCATAATACCTTCTAGTTCCATCCATGTCCTTGCAAATAGCAATATTTCATTTTTTGATGGCTGAGTATAGTAAAATTTTGCCTGCTTTATCTGTATAATGTTTATAAAATATTCATTTAATGCTTTACTTTTACAAAAGAACATCATGATAACTAGTTTGCAAGATAACTAAAAAATTGACCAACAAAAGTGTTGATTTTTCTGCTATCTGATATTTTGAAATATGAATTAAAAATAAATATCTCTTCCCAGCATTCTGGCATCCTTGGATTTGCTTATTAAATGCCAGTTGTGCCCGTTAGTTATGTGAAAAACAAAAGTATCTGCATTTACAGATCATTTTATAAGTGGTAGTATGGGCAGATTGAGACTCATTGAACTACAAAGATGAGAAATGTTAAAGTGATAGGACAATAAGCAACAGATAGGTAGACAGGCAGACAGATGGTGCTTTAAATAGTTAAGTTAACCAAGGGGGCACTACTACTCCTTTTATCAGCAATATACTTTCTTGGTCATTTATAGCTGAAAAATTTCCCCTAGACTAATATATTAGTCTCTCTCTCTCTATATATATATAGTCTATATTATATGTATGTGTATATATATATAATATAATATGTATATATATACATATATTATATTATATATATTATACATGTATAATATTATACATATATATACATATATATTATATAATATAATAATATAATATATATTATTATAATATATATAATTTCACAAATACAAGGGTCTAGAAAAATCATGATCCTAAATAGGCCCTGAGAAATTATACTTTGAGATTTCATGTGCCAGCATTTTCATAGATACTTGGATATGATTTTTTACTTTGCTAGAATAATGTGATATGCTTATCTATTTTGGAATAACCTATTACTTTTTAACAGGAAGGAGTGGTATGTTAAGGAAAGCTATAGAGCTACTGAAGTAAAATAAAAAAAAAAGGTATTTCCTGAAAGGAAGAGGCAAACTTCAATTTTCTCGTAATGAGAAATGAAAAGAATGAGGAGGGATGTAAATAATTTACAAAAGTCTGGGAAAGAAAAGGAGAAAGAAAGGCGGGAGAGAGCCAGGAAGCCTGGGGGAGAGGGAAGGGGAGGGAAGGGGAGGGCAGAGGAAGGGGGCTGGGAAAGAGAACGAGACTGGAAGGGAGGGAGGAGAGAGGGAGAGAGAGAACAGGCAATTAAGAGAGAGTGAAACTTCCAGAAGAGATGCAGTAGGCAATCAAAACTATCCAAGAAAAAAAATGAGAACATGATAAAGACAATTGAATTTGGGGCACCTGGGTGGCTCAGTGGGTTAAGCCGCTGCCTTCGGCTCAGGTCATGATCTCAGGGTCCTGGGATCGAGTCCCACATCGGGATCTCTGCTCAGCAGGGAGCCTGCTTCCTCCTCTCTCTCTCTCTCTGCCAGTCTCTCTACCTACCTGTGATCTCTCTCTGTCAAATAAATAAATAAAATCTTTAAAAAAAAAAAAATTGAATTTGTAGAATTGGAGTATAAAGAGCTTTGCTAATGGAGTCAGACAGTATGGGCCTTGCTATTACTTATCAGCTATGGGATTTGAAGCTCAGGTTTATAATCGGGAAAATGGGCATAGTAGGAACAACCTCATAAATTTGTTGAGAAGTCGCTTTTCTAGTACCTAAAAAAGGGCTTAGCACTCCCATGCCTGGCACAAAGGGGCCCTCAGGATGAGAAAGTTTTCTGCATGAAGAAATTAATATAGAATTTGTTGACATTCCCTATCTATTGTGCCCCAAAACACAGTATCTTGATTTGTATCTTGATCTGGATTTTAGTGGCATATGAACAAGGATTACCAAATCCCATAATTATGAGATTGGTTAAAAGGATGAGAGTATCAAGATAATACCATAGTATAAATTGCCTCAGATATAGTAGACACATAGTTACAGTTACTTTCACTTAACTGAGTAACTAGGTTTAAACTTCCTGGAAGCATAGTACCCCTGTGTTCAAGGAAAATGTTAATATCTTGAAGATTAATTCTAAAACGGAATTTTACCGAAATCTTTCATTTCCTCGCAATCTCATGCCCATGTAAAATATATTACCTGTGTTAAGGCATCTTTGATTAACCCTCCGGGGGATCTGTAACCACTCAAAATGTCAACAAAAGCTGAAAGAAGAATCTAATAAACAAACCCGCACAATGTTGAGAAATATAGCAATGCCATTTTGCCATAGTGTAGAGAAAAATAATTAAAAATTATAAGAAAAGGGGCACCGGGGTGGCTCAGTGGGTTAAGCCTCTGCCTTCAGCTCTGGTCATGATCCCAGGGTCCTGGGATTGAGCCCCACATCAGGCTCTCTGCTCTGCAGGGAACCTGCTTCCTCCTCTCTCTCTCTGCCTGCCTCTCAGCCTACTTGTGATCTCTATCTGTCAAATAAATAAATAAAATCTTAAAAAAAATTATAAGAAAAATCACCAGATGTGTTATGGTTTATTTTTCTGTAGGCGAGTATATCTACCTACACCTATAGATAAATAATACAGTTTTTGTTTGTTTGCCCAACCAAACCATAGTTTGGTTTGTTTGCGTGCTCACTGCATGCCCTACTATACTAAAATCTGAGAAGTTTGATTTTATAAAGGACAGTATTGATAACAGCACTAACATTTGGTTTCTGGATTTCCTCTCAATTGGGAAATCTATTCAGTATGATCTCAAGAAGCTCTTGCTGGAAAACAGCAATGGAACAAGATTCTACTACAGAGATGATGGGAGAGGCCAGAAGATTAAGAGGGCATGATTTACAAACATAGGCAGCCAGGAACTAGGGACAGAGAAAAGAATGGAACCAAGAGCAGATGTTATGCCTTCAGAGAAAGATGATGGCATAAAACTCTAAGCATTGTATCTAAGGTTTTTTGTATATATCATCCACTCTCTAAAATGCACACATTTAACCTAGTGAACATTTTCTTAACTGTAAGACTATAAAATACAAGTGGCTAAGGTTTTCTAAATTGTTCTGAAACTGAAGGTATAATGTGATTTAGAAACCCAAAGGTTACTCCAGTTCTCTCTAAATCCTGTCTGAATATGAAGAGACCCTACTGAGAATTGAGTTAATAGTTTCCTTGGCATTAATAACTTCTTCAGTTACACACCTTGTCCTTTATTTATGCCCTTGATATATTAAATTAAAAAGACCGTGACATCAATGAAGCAATCTGAGAAACAGAACATATTTTTACATTGACTTTTGGAAAATAATATTAGATGTCTTCCTTTAAAAAAAAAAACTGGTGCATATTGTACTAATAATTTCTTTGCCTTATTTATTTGAATAATTGGCTGTACCATCGTCCTTCTCAGACAATCTGGGTATGGTCATGGAATACTAGCCTGAACATGAATTAAGCTGAATTTGAAATTCTTCGTTTCTTAAATAATGTTACAGAATATGATGGCATTGTGGCTAAGAGCAGTGGTTCTTGAGCTAGACTCTGGATCATATCTCACCTCCATCACTTACTGGCAAGTGTCTACACTCTCTGTATCACTTTCTTTCATCTGTGTAGTAGGAACTTTGCCACAGGGTTGTTGTGAGAATCAAGAGTTACACAGGTTCAGGGCTTGCCTGGCAATCAGTAAGTGCTCAGAGTGTTAGTCGCCAGTAATCTCTAGTGGATGTTGCCCTCATGTCTGCTTTACAGAGTCAAGTAATGAAGTAATGCCAAAATTATTTATTTAGTGTCCTCTTCATAACTTCATTTAAAAATACTGTCAAACATCAATTTAGAAATATATCTTTTTTTTACTGCCATAAAGTCAAAATTCAGTTGTTGATACGATTACATGAATTTAACATTCTATGTGATGAATTTCCCTCTGACCTCACACTCTGAAAAACTGCACATTCTTTTTTTCCCAACAAAATCCCATCTGATATGCACATCGTGACACTGTCGTTGACTTTATGTGCTTTGTTTTGTAAATATTCCAAAGGAAAGTAAATAATGTCCACTGCTTTGTTTGTTTTGTTTTGTTTTTCAAAACCTTTCGGCAAGTATGCTTTGTAATAGTAAATGTTTTCATCCCTTTTTTTTTTTTATTTCCAGCATAACAGTATTCATTATTTTTGCACCACACCCCGTGCTCCATGCAATCCGTGCCCTCCATAATACCCACCACCTGGTACCCCAACCTCCCACCCCCCGTCCCTTCAAAACCCTCAGATTGTTTTTCAGAGTCCATAGTCTCTCATGGTTCACCTCCCCTTCCAATTTCCCCCAACTCCCTTCTCCACTCTAAGTCCCCATGGAGGTCATCCCATTTTTAACAGATTTCTTTTCTTTGAGTTTTTACTTTCTTTTGTAAACAATAACTTGGCTGTCTTAACTGTGTATCTATGAGATGTGATTAGGAAGTGTTAAAAAAAAAAAAAAAAGAAAGAAAGAAAACAAGAAAAAAAAGGCAGCCCTTCCAAAAATAAGCCCTTTTAAAAGCAATGTAACCCTGATTATGGGGTTAAATACTTTAATATTTTCTCCAAGATAAAGTATTGGTTATTTTCCTCAGAATAACAACAAAAATAAAAGTGGTGGTGGTGATGATGATGATGGTGACAGAAACACCAGTTATTGGTTATGGAATATATATGTACTGTTATGGGTATATTACTCAAATTATCTTGAGTCTTTCAAATATCCTGTATCTTATAAGGTAAGAAAGGTGAAAAGATGAAACTGTGATTATAAATGGTTAACTTAAAACTGTAAAATTACATAGATACCAGGTTGATTAGTGACAATCAGTTTTTATACCCAAAGTTATCTTCAATCCAGGGTGCTAAATGCATGTTAGAAAATTAAGAAACATTGTAGCAATGTGGTTGGAAACCGTCTTTATAATTTGCATTACCTGGGTTTTAAGTCCCAGCTTCACTACTTTGTACTTTATTATTTTTTTAAAGATTTTATGTATTTATTTGACAGACAGAGATCACAAGTTGGCAGAGAGGCAGGCAGAGAGAGAGAGGGGAAAGCAGGCTCCCCGCTGAGCAGAGAGCCCGATGCAGGGCTCAATCCCAGGACCCTGAGATCATGACCCAAGTGGAAGGCAGAGGCTTAACCCACTGAGCCACAAGGCACCCATTGCTTTAAATTATAAATGGATACATTATTATAGAAACTATCAATGTTTATTATTTAGGATTTTGCTTTTTGATTGTAAATGTAGCTACCCATGTAGAATAAGTTTAGTCCAAGTGAGGAATTCATTAGAAGGCTTATTGAAAGGAACTTAAGGGCAGAAGATAAACAAATGGCCAATTGGTAGTAGATGTTCATTGTCACTAATCATTAGGGAAATACAAATCAAAATACAATGAGATTCTATCTTTAACCTACTGAGATGGCTGATATATATATATAGATAGATAGATAGATAGATAGATAGATATAGATATAGATATAGATATATCTCACACATCTCACACACACCTTGACAAGGATGTGGAGAAATTAGATAATTTGATGCAGTTGGTGGAAATGCAAAGTGATATAGCCACTTGGAAAACAGTATGGAGGTTCCTCAAAAAATTATAAAAATAGAATTATCATAAGGATCAGTGATCTGCTTCTGGGTATATAGCTAAATGAATTGAAAAGAAGATCTTAAAGAGATACTTGCATACCCATGTTCATTGCAGCATTATTCAAAGTAGCTAAGAAGGGGGAGGTAAACCAAATGTCCATCAGCAGAAGAATGAATAAAGAAAATATAGTATATAAAAGTAATGGAAAGCTATAAGCATATGGAAAACAAAGAGAAAAATAACAATAGTAACTTTTTTCTTATCAGTAATTACTGTAAATGTAAATGGATTAAACTCTCCAAGCAAAAGAAAGAGATAGAAGATATTTATTTTTTTAAAGATTTTATTTATTTATTTGACAGACAGAGATCACAAGTAGGCAGAGAGGCAGGCAGAGAGAGAGGAGGAAGCAGGCTCCCTGCCCAGCAGAGAGCCCAATGCGGGGCTCGATCCCAGGACCCTGGGATCATGACCTGAGCTGAAGGTAGAGGCTTTAACCCACTGAGCTACCCAGGCACCCTGAAATAGAAGAGATTTAAAACAGAAACATGATTCAACTATATGCTGTCTATAAGAGACTCAGATTAGATCTAAGGAGTTGGATGGTTTGAACGTGAAAGGATAAAAGAAGATATTCCATGCAAGGAACAATGAAAAGAAGGCATTGATGCTAAACTAAGATCAACAAAATAGAACTTATTGGGAGAGATTGAAAAGAGAAAGAGCTCCAGGGAAGGTGGGTATAATCCCTTACAAAAAGGGAAACAGAGGGGTAGAGACTTAGAGCTGGTTGTGCTGAAGCAGGTGCTTCATTCCTGTAACTTCTCTTTCTCCACTTAGCTTTCCACCAGCCCACATTTTCCTCCTACCAGCAGTCAACACGTGTTTGATGGGGACGGAGGTAGGTGGAGAAACTAATCTTGAGACCAAATAAAAATCTAAGTAAGATGGCAAATCTTTATGGGAGAAGGAACCTACATGCCTGCCAAAGGTGAGTACAAATCTAAAAGGGAGCTGAGCTCTATATTTCCTGAACACTCTGGCCCACCCTCTGGCATCACATTTTCACCACTTAAAACGCCTCTCAGGGAATCCGCCGCATATGTCCCTACCTCACACCCCCACAGGCAGCAAAAGAAACTGGATGGACAAATTAAGTTACTTCAGAGCAATTCAAAGCAGCATCCTAGAATGGACATAAATATTCAAAGCCCAACTTATTTTTTATTCAAAAAGGAGACACTTCTTTTAAAAGATATTACTAGCAAATAAAGACTCCCAAGAGCACCATATGGCAACAGGAACTACTGGCCTTGTTCTAGTACCAAAGACAAATATAATTCAAGGGGCCATCCAGCTCTCTAAAACATCTACTTTGACTCTGATGATCCTAAAATATTAGATAGTTCCAGTGAATCCTTTATTCAGCACTGAAGAAGCCCTCATCATGGCCTGGTCTAAACCACATCAGGAAAGGATTAGGCTAAAACAGCAGAAGCTTGTTGGACTGTAACTGCCCAGTGAAGCAGCCTGATGCATCTTTTGTTATTGGAGGAAGAGCCCAGAACTCAATATGAAGAGAAGAACATCGGCTCAAAATCAAGCAAACATTGAGCCAAGCAAGCAGCTCGTTCAGAAGGGTTTGTGGCCCGGCTGTCACGCATAGAAGGCTGCAGGTGTGAGGGTGAGAGAAACGCCCTGGCAGCTCGAGGGGTGTTGGTGCAGATCCTCTTATTTTAAAAGCATTCTCACCTCGTACCCTGACAGATTTTCAGTAATTTATATAATCCCAGATTCAGGGTTAGATTGGCAAGATTCAAATCTGACAGCTAGGAGACTAGTTGTATGACCTTAAACAAGTCATTCACCTTATCTGCCTCAGTGTTCTCATATGTAAAATTGGGTTAATGACCTCATTATGACTATTATGTGATAATGCAATGCATGTAAAAAAAAAATGACTCATGCCATGTTGTCCTTCATCAGTGTTACCTGTTACTATTTTAGTAATATTGAAGATGTGAGGTGAGGTGAAGAGCTAAGGTTAGTCATGCCAGGTAGGGTTTCCTTAGTAGCTGTTTCATTTTTAGCCAATTTCCTAACTTTCCCTGAGTTTCAGCTTCCTTATAATTTAAATGGGGGCTAATATCTACTCTTAAGAATTGTTGTAAACAGGGATGCCTGGGTGGCTCAGCCGGTTAAACCACTGCCTTTGGCTCAGGTCATGATCCCAGGGTCCTGGGATCTAGACCCACACTGGGCTCCTTGCTTGGCAGGGAGCCTGCTTCTCTCTCCACCTCTGCCTGCCACTCTGCCTGCTTGTGTGCATGTGCTCTCTCTCCTTCTCTCTTTGATAAATGAATAAAGAATAAAATCTTTAAAAAAAAAAAAAGAATTGTTGTAAACAATAGTTGTAATAGTATTCATAGGCTCTTGACAGAGAGTATGGTTTAGTAAATATTATTTAAAGTTTTAAAAAATAGGTTTACATCTGTATTTTGGTTTTGTCTTTATGAAGAAACATTTGTCAAGAAAGAATAATAAAATATATTTTAATAGTTAAATGATTTGTAACTTTAAAATATTTAGACATCTGAATATTTATTTAGTCTCAACCTAAGCCTTCTAAAATTGGTGAGCCTGTCTCCCATCCAAGTACTAACCAGGTGATGGGTATTAGGGAGGGCCCTTGTTATTATGAGCACTGTGTGCTGTATGTAGGTAATGAAACACTGAATTCTCCTGAAATAAATATTTCATGGTATATTAATTAACTAGAATTTAAATAAAAATTATTTTTAAATTGCAAAAAAAAAAAAAAACTTGTGAGCAGGTGAGAGTGTTGACTAAAATGATTTTGCTAATTGGAAGGTAATATTTAAATGTTAGCTGTTAAAAAAGATATTTACCCAGATCAATGGTTGTCAACATTTACTGTACATGAAATCCACTGGGGAGCTTTAAAAAAGAATACCAATGTGTGGGTCTTACCTTTCTCATCTCTCTGGATTCTAATTTTATGGCTTCAGCACATATTCCAGGATTTGCTATTTCTGTTTTAACTCTCCAGGTGATTGATTTTTGAATCCAGGATTATGAATTATTGGATTAGACATTAAGTATTAGGCAAATGTTGTGATTATACATCAAACTCACCTGAAAAGCAAGGTATTAAAACACATATTGCATGACCCTTCAGAGTGTTCTTGTTCACTCTGTCTGAGGTGGGCCCAAGAAGTCACGTTTCTAAAATGTTCCCAGATGTGCTAACACTGGATTGGGGACCATAATTTGGAGAGCACATAACTGAGTCAACAATGCTTAAATATTTGAAATGATAGAACATTTTAAAAAATAGTGAATCTTATTGACATTCCCTACTCCCCCAAATGTATATACATTCAAAATATTACTTACAGTTTCAAAGAATTCACAGATTTCCTGAAGGTCGTCTGTTGAACTTCTAGGAGTTCAAACTGAGGTTATAACCTTTGATCCAAACAATTCTTGATATTATCATCTATTCTTTTAGCATAAAGATCCAATGTCATAATTATACTTTGGGAAATAGTGCATTTTATTGTGAGTCAAAAATTAGACATTTAGATTAACATTAAGTAAATTATATTGAAAACATGTAACTTTTGAGATACACAAAATATTATCAAAATCTTGGATTAAAACTATCAGATGATAGTTTTATTTTTTACATATATATTTTGTCTATATTGCTATGTGAATTAAGCTTAATCTTTGATAAGTAAATTTATGATACCTATCTGGGGCTTTTCTTTAGGTTTAGCAAACCCTAAACACTTTGTAGATACCCTTAAAGCATTCAATTTTATACTTGAATATTTTATTTACTTTTGATTTAATAACATTGTTGAGAGTTTGTTAGTTGAAGGTACTCTACTTGGTCCTGGGATATCATAGTTAATTAAAAATAGACATTGTGGTGAGCACTGTGTATTGTGTAAGACTGATGAATCACCCACCTGTAACCCTGAAACAAATAACACGTTATATGTTAATAATAATAAAAAATGTAAATAAAAAGTAGGCATTATTCTGGCCATCAGGAGGGAATTTAATTTGTAATGATTTCTGGCATAAAATGGCTTTTTGCATCTCCAAACTCTTGTCACTCTTGTCACTTTTATAAACCTATGCCATTAACATAAACTTAGTCTCTTAAAGAATAATTAAAAAAAGAAAAAACTTGCCTAATACTATATATTTTGATATTAGTGGTAAGTAAATTTTGAACAAGTTAGTAACTGTTCAGTACAGAAGGCACACATGATACAAGTAGAGATCATAAATGCTTGCAATATATTTTGGACACCAGTGCTTTAAGAATGCTATGTTGAATTCTATGCTGAGAAAATATATTTTATGAAATCTAATTTATAGTTATTGAAATATATTCAACAATGGCATTGCAAATACAATGTGGTAATAGATTTCAAGATAATTTGATATATATAGAGTCTCAGTACCAGGATTTAGTATGTTCAGCAAAATGTAATTGCGTAGTTAAAGAAATGCACTCACTGAGGTAGTGTTAATTACATAGCCATGTTCTGCATGTCACTGCTAGCTTTGCTTCATAGAGCTACAGAAATTGCTACTTTTGAGCTTGATAAATTTTGCTTTGTTCGTTTAGTTTTTAATTTCTAACAGTGCCTTAGTTCCAGTATTACAAATCATTGTTGCCTGCTATACTCATAGTCTTTATATTATATTAAAATTTTTTATTGAAGTATAGTTGACACACAATGTTACATTTATTTCGGGTATACAATATGGTGGTTTGACACTTTGTACGTGTTTTTAACCTGAGGAGGCACAAAGGACTCATTTCATGTCAGCTTCATATATTGGATTAGTTGAACTTGATTGAGTCTTTCAAAGGCAAAGTGAAGATCATAATAAATATTATCAGAAGTGCCAATATTAGGTTAAAGTCTTTGTTTTCATTTTAATCATTGCTGCTCTCCTATCGTTATGTAAAAGGGATTGACAATTTACTTTCTGCACCTGGAAGAATGCCTAGAATATAGAAGGGTCACACATTCTTATTTAAATTTTTAAAACTTTTTTTTTTAATTATTTAAAAATCAAGATGATTTTCACTTATTAGGATGTAGAATGGATGAATGAGGGCATACTTTAAGGACAAATAAAAATTAAAAATGAAGCCGAAGAGATTTTCCTCCTCTCCATTTCCTCAGAGCTTTTGCATTAGAAAACTTGTATTTTCTCATCTCTTTGAAATATATAGAAATCCTTTTGAAAACTAGACAGATCTTTTGTCTGGTGGGTGTTTGTCAGCTTTGTAACCCCAGCATAACTTTCTCAAAGACCCAAGTGTGAGTGCCATGTCTTTGAAATGTGAACGTCTGGAAGATCGTGCCTCTGACTCTCTTTCTGGGATGGGGAGGTGCCTCACTTCAGTGGGCACCTTTCAAGTTGCAGAACCACCTCTTGTCATGATGATAAAGAAGTTTGCTTCTCCTTTGGATGAAGCGAATTAGGTATACAGCTGGTTACCCCAATTATCGGGTAAATTTAGAAAGAAGCCTGCGTGACAGATGATGCCATCAGTTCCTCTTACTTGAGGATTAGTTATTGTTTATCTTGAAAGCATATGAGTTATGTTAGTAGGTTATGTCTCCTTGGCTCTGTAAATATATAAGATTTCTTCGTGTCTTAGCATCTCTTAACAGATTGCCTTTGATGTGCCTCATTCTCTGGCTTAGCGCATATTCAGTAATAAAGGTGTTTTATTTCTCTGCTACCTTTATAGAAAAGATTTCTGGGTTGGGAGAAGATTTTTAGTTATTTTTGTCAATTGTTAGTACAAGCAGGTGTATCACCTTTGATATTTATAACCTTAAAGGTTATAGGAAAAACGTCCTATTCACAACACCTCCGTTACTTCAGTGAGCTGAAGAGCATGATGGGGGCCTTCTCGATTAAGATGACAGTTAAACTCCTGCACACAACATAGAAGAATTTCCCACAACCGAGAACTTGATTCACATATTTGATCAACAGCAGGCTACTTTAAGACATACATTAATTCCAGATTCTCTGGTCAATGTCTTAAAACCTTAACTTTGTAATTTCCCTACAACACTTTTTTGAACTAGATGAACCGTGTCAGTAAACCAAAATAAAATAAAATAAAATGATAAATACAAATGAAAGGACTCCTGGGAACATCCTTCCAGCCATCTTTCAAACACTGCCACTTCACTGTCATTGAGTTCTAATTAATCCAGAATTTTTGGTGGTTTAAGTACATGCTTCACATTTCCACCTTTGTACTTGAGCATATTCTCTCTCCTCAACTGGTTGTCCTTTCACGGCCAGATGTTACAGTAATATCCACTGGTATTTGTACCTTTACTACAAAATGTTTTCATCTGTTTGTGTGAGCATGTACTTCAGATTCCGTATGATACTATCAGTCCTTGTGGGAAGAGACTATGATATGTTTCCCTTTGTCTCCTTCAGGAAACAAGAGAGGAACAATGGAGTGGGATACTTTTGCAGTGATGGCCAGATGCATTTTATGTAAGTAATGCCTCAGATGATACCACTTCACATTTTTCTAACTCCAGATGTGAGAAAAAAATCATAATGCTATAATCGTTTTTATTTCACATGTGCATATTCGGATGTACAAACCATTTCTTACCAGAGTTGTGGATACCTTGTGAATTTTATCCTATAATACCTCAGAACTTTGTAGTAGGGAGTGACATAGTTTCATTTATTATGATTAGCATCATGCCTATTTTACTGAGATCATGACAGATCTAATAACAAAACAGCAATTCTGCTGAAATTACCATAAATTATAAAGATAAATTTTTAATATAAGTCAAATGAAAAGTAGAAAACTATGGTTTTGTCTCCCAGACACTGGAAACAAGTGGGAGGAGCTATAATATATTTTTTTGATTGGTAGGAGTTTTGTTTTTTTTAATTTGGTTAGTAAGTATACCCTTTTTTATGATTTTAAACAAGAGAAGTCCATGATTAATATATAAAGATGCTCCAAAAGCTTTCTCAGAGTGTAGAAGCCTCTGTTTTTAAGAGAACTTCTCAAATTGTTGAATGAACAAATTTCTGAAAATAATGCTTAAAAGTGAGTGTCTTTCAGATATTTGTCCAAGAATGTGGGATTTAGGTTTACACCACTGGCAAAAAATACCATAAACCTTTTTTGAAAACCTCCATATTTTCAATAGATAGAAAACAAGGATAAATGAAGTGGTTTAATAGTAAATGGGAAACTGTATTTTAATAAACCATTAAAAATATGAGAAATCAACATGTTAGGGCTAAAAGTGTTTTTATTTTCCAAAAAGCATTGGAAGGTTTCTGGGGAAATGTAGTAACCTAAGTAGACACATGAATATTGGATTCTCCACTCTGCTCCCACCCCAGAATGATCTTCCAAAGGAAATGACCTACTAAATTTTAAAATAGGAGAAACTCAGCACTAGATATAGAATTTGACAAAGATACCAAAATAACTTCAATAATGTTTTGGTAGATAGAAAGGCAGAAAAGACTAGATAAAGCCCGAAACCTCTGGGTTGCATTCTTTTTGCTAGAATTTACTTCTGAGAATCCTAGACCAGCAAACATACTTCAAGTTATAGTGATCAAGGACTAGAGACTGAATTGGTCTGGGGGTTCCATTTGAAGCTACTTCTAGGCTTTGAAAAGTAATATCATCTGAGGATGATATTGGCGGTAAAGCATAACTGCCAAAAGCAAAAGCTCTTAAATCCTTAAGTCAGGTGGTTAATTTTTACTTGCAACCAACAGAGTTCTATCTGATGGAGTCAGTTCTACTAGTCAGATGTCTAAGAGCAGTGAAGAAAGGAAGTGGCCGTGATGCTGTAGATCAAAAGATGTCATTAATAAAGGAAATACAGCTCTCCATTGACAAGAAGATTGGAATTGATGTTCAGTAATATTAGGTAGGAAATTTTAATAGCAGTTCTACAGTGTAGATAAATCAGATCTATTTCTGACCTATGTCAAAACTGTCAATCTGGGACATTCAACTGAAAAATGATTATAAAGAGTAAGAGAGTTTAATAAGATCACATAATAAAATATACAAAAATATATAGTTTTGTGTAAATACATAGTAAATAATGATAATTTTACCAGCTTTGTTGAGATATAATTGACATAGGACACTGTGTAAGTTTAAGGTGTACAGTGTGATAATCTGATAGATATATATATCAGATTATATATATATATATATATATAGCAAAATGATTACAAAGGACGAATTAACCCCTCTCTCACTTCACGTAATTATCATTTATTTTTAGAGTGTAGAGGCCTCTGTTATTAAGAGAACTTTTCAAATTGTTGAATGAGCAAATTTCTGAAAATAATACCTAAAAGCAAGTCTTTCAGATATCTGTCTTATCATTTTATATTTAAACATTACATTTAATGTTTAAACATTACATTTAAACAATGTAAATGTTTAGTATCTACTGTGTTAGCAGCCTTTAAGTTTATGATACAGTATTGTTAACTGTATCACCATGTTGTACATTAGAGCCCCAGAACTCATTCTTTTTATAACTGGAACTTTATAGCCTTTGACTGACATTCTCTCATTTCCTATGGTCCTGGCCTTTACTAACTATCATTCTACTTCTTATTTCTATGAATTTGGCTTTTTTAGATACTAAGTAAGTGAGAGCAAACAGTATTTTTCTTTCTATGATTCATTTAAGGTAATGCTCTGAAGATCATCTCTGTTGTCACATATGTCAGGCTTTCTTGTGTCTGAGTAATATTCCATTGTATATGTGTATGCATCTATCTATCTATCCATCCATCCATCTATTTGTCTATCTTTATCTATTCATCCCTAGATGGACATTTAGTCTGTTCCCATTATCTTGGCTGTTGTGAACAATGTTGCAATGAACATGGCCAGTGCAGATACCTTTTTAACATAATGAATTCATTTCCCTTAAGTATATTCCCATAAGTGGGTTAGTTAATCAAATGGTAGTTCTACTTGTAATTTCTTGAGGAATTTTCACCTCCATCCTATATTCTATAGTGGCTGTACCAATTGACATCCCTATCGACAGTGCAGAAGAGTACTCTTTCCTCCACCTCCTCTGCAATACTTGTCTCTTGTCTTTTTGATGATAACCATTATGACAGGTGTAAAGTAATATTCTGTGGTCTTGGTTTCTGTTTCCCGGATAATTAGTGATGCCGAACATCTTTTCTTCTATCTGTTGGCCATTTGTATGTCATCTCTGGAAGAATGTCTGTCCAGTTCCTCTGCCTATTTTTTAATTGATTGTTTGCTTTTTACTATTGAGTTGTAGAAGTTCCTTATGTATTTTGGATATTAACTTCCTGTCAGATAGATGGTTGGTGGATATTTTCTCCCATTCCTTAGGTTGCCTTTCATATACAATTAAACTTACAGTTGACAAGGGAGCCAAAATTACTCAGTGAGGAAAGAATAGTCTTTCAAAAAATATATAGGGTAGACTGAATAATCACATGCAAAGGATTGAAATTAAATCCCTGTCTTATACCACTCACACACACACACACAAAAAAGACTCAAAATGGATTGAAGACTTAAAGATAAGAATCTGAAATCATAAAATTCCTAAAGAGAGAAAAACAGGGACAAGCCTTCTTGACATTGGTCTTGGCAACAGCTTTTTGGTTGTGATACCAAAAACAAAAAGAACTAAAGCAAAATAGACAAGTGGGACTATATCAAACTAAAAATCTCCTGCACAGCCAAAAAAACAATCAACTAGATAATTTAATGAAAAAAAATTCCAAGAAATGGGTTAAGACCTACATAAAGTTCTTAGCAAAATGATCATAAAACAAGGGAAGATGAATAAATGGAAACACAATAATTTCCTGACATGGTGTGAAACGGCCATAACATGGGGTAATACCCAGTAATATCCACAAACTTTGTAGATAGTCTTGTTGCAGAACCTGGACTGGATCTCCTGATGGAGAAACCAAGTGGCACTCGGAGATCTTCGAGGATAGGTTTATTGTCTGCATTAGCAGTCGGCTCAAAGGAGAGTGATCTCCTAAGGTCTGAGCCCCAAGCACAAACAAAGGGGGGAGTTTATACACTTTTACTTCCCTATCTGTGGCACTTTTGCGCATGTGGCAGGCAGGGCAGGAAAGAAAACCCAAAATGGCCCATGGGCCTGGATTGGGATCCCCAGCTGGGTTGGGTAGCCACCTTAGAACACAGATTTCCCTTATCATTCTGGTTTTGATTTGTTACTAAATAAAGCATAAGGTGAAAATATCAGTTATCCAAGGGGCCTGAAAAATAGATGGTAGTGGTTAAAAATATAAGGTTTCATAGGGAAATAAAGTGCTGATATCTAGAAACATTAATGAGTATTAGAATATATGTGAAATTATAAAAGCCATACTCTATAATCACAGTGATACAAACTTCAGCATACAGTGAAAAATTCCTTTTATCTTCCCACCCACTCCCCCTCATCTATTAGTTTGTTTAATAAAGGTTTAGCTTCTACATACATTCGCACACATTAAAAATCAATGGGAAAGGGGCACCTGGGTGGTGGCTCAGTGGGTTAAAGCCTCTGCCTTCAGCTCAGGTCATGATCCCAGGGTCCTGGGATCGAGCACCACATCAGGCTCTCTGCTCAGCAGGGAACCTGCTTCCTCCTCTCTCTGACTGCCTCTCTGCCTACTTGTAATCTCTGTCAAATAAATAAATAAAATCTTAAAAAAAAATCAATGGGAAAATATTTTAACCAGTAACCTAATTGACCTCAATTTAGTCCAAGTATGTCAGGAAAAAGAAACAACTGGTCATTGACAGACTTCACTATGAATAACTCTTTCAGATTTGAACCAACCAAATGGTAAAATCAAAATTCTAGGGTTGAAATGAATGTAATTTTTAAAATGTGGGGTTTTTTTTCATCTGAAACACTCTCAGGTTTTCATAATTAGCTATATATTAAGGAAAATAATTTTCAATCTCATATGGGCTATGTGTAGATATTTTGATCATATAAATAATAAATATCCTTTAAAAAAAATCCTTAGTATCTCATTTTGGATCCAGCTAAGTTTTGTATTTTAAGAGACCAAATTCAAATAAAGTACAGTAATTGTATGACCCACCTGAGAAGATATGAATGTTTATGGCAGCTTATGCCAATGAAATAGCATTGAAGTTTCAGTCAATAAGTAACAATAATTCAGATTATTCAACATATATATATATTCTATAAAATAGTATGTAAAATAAATGAAATTTATTTTAACAACTATTGTATGTACATGGGGCTCATTCTTCTTTTTTCCCTAATAAACACCTGATTTAATCAGTTTAGATGTATCTAGACAGAAATTATGACACAAACTGATTTAAACAGGAAGGACTATTTCTTATCTCACATAATATGGAACCTGTGGTAAGGATGGGTTTATTTGAGGACTCAAAGACACTGTTGAAAACATAATTTTTATCCTGAATTGTCAGATGGAGTTTCATCCTCACAAAGTATGGAAGTTCTTCACAAGATGGACACAGCATTATTCTAAAGAAGCTGTTTCATTCTGTATGTCTGATTTTAGGTGTGAGTGAATTATTCACCAAATACCTCCCATCCATCATAGAATTTTCTCGTGAATTGTTAGCCCAAAGTTTTATCATATGCCACCTTTAAATATGATTCAGTTCAGAAGCTAATTCAAGATTAGGATTTAGCCTTCATGAGGGAATAGAATCAACTTCATCTCAACTGAATTTCTATTAAAAAAGAAAAAGAAAATATTTAAATAAAAAGTAGTATGTCTTCACCTAGGGCAATTCATAACATTTTCAATATAATATCCATTATTAATATCATATCAAAAATCATTAACTTTAATTTCCTCTGAAGAATTAAAGAAATTAAAAGAATTCTGACATGGGAGCCAAAAGATTTCATCTAGGATCTGCCATTCTTCAGTCACATAACCTTTGATAAGTTTTTAATCTTCTTGAAAGTTGATTTACATATTTGTAAAATGAGAATAGAATTAATAGCCTTGTATACCCTTTAGATACTGAGGATAGAACAGATAATGTATTTCAATGCACTTTATAAATTATAATGTGTTGTATAAACCAGAATTATTATTTAAGCTTTACTCATATCAGCATATCAGTTTTCATTCCCAGTGGAGAAACAAGTTGGCAATGGAAAGTTAATGAAAAGTAGGCTATTCAACAGAATGTATTCAAGCAGTGGAAAATCATAGAAATTTTCTTCTAATAGAAATTTTCTTCTTTTCACTTCTCCAGTTGCATTGATTTCAGGCCTTGCATGTTTTAATCATATATGCATGCTTAGCAATAGTAGTTGTTGCTGTTTGTGGTTGTTGTCAGCAAAGACACAGACACAGATGAAAGAAGAGCAAAAGTACAAAAATGTATAAGCATTGTGCTGTGTGCATTCTGTGTCCATTAAGAGGATGGATAGATTAGTAACACCCAACACTGACTTCAGAGAAATTTTGTAGTGTAGTGGGAGAGATAACCATGGACACATTATGAAACCCCAAGAGTATAGAAGTTAAACACATGGGGTCAGAAAGATTTGGATTCATGTCTCAGCTATGGCAAAGACTATCTTTTTTACTTTGGGCAATGTATTTTATATTTCTAAGCTTTAAGAATCTTTTTAATATACCACATGCCGTTCCCGGATTTGATTCTTTATTCTTTATTCAAAATTAAGAAACTGACATATTAATATGATGAACTAGCTTGGGTAAGAGACACTATAATATATGACTTGTCAAACGATGAGTTGCTTACAAGATTCTATATGAGTTTATGGCACTTTGGGAAAAGAAAAACATAAAATCTGGAGGAAATGGCTCTCAGCATGGGTTTTCTAGCTCTTCAGTAATAAATAAAATTATCTATTAAGGAGCAAATAAATTCTAAGTATTATCAGTATAAAACCTAAATAGTTTGACCAAATCAAATATAGTACAGATGTATCAATCCAAATATGTTTTAGCTTTCCTTTTGTTCTCTGTTTAAACAATGGAAAATTTATGTTCACTTTTGATGGTACCTACACAAAATCCAATCATCATCTGCTTTAGGCTTTTTAAAGCATCATTAAGTAGAGAGCTGAGATAAGAACCATTGAATGTTTCTCTCACCTTGATCTTGATTGTATTAAAAAGTGTCTCTGAGGGACACTGGGTGGCTAGTTGGTAAAGCCTCTGCCTTCGGCTCAGGTCATTATCCCAGGGTCCTGGGATCCAGCCCTACACAGGGCTACTTGCTCGGCAGGGGAGCCTGCTTCTCCTCTCCTCCTTGCGCTCATGCTCTCTCTTTCTCTCTGTCAAGTAAATAAATAAAATCTTAAGAAGTATTTGTGGAAAGAACTGGTCAAGCTGTCTCATTTGAACTTGTCGGCAACAAAGGCAGTTGAAAATTGTTACCAAAGTAATGCCCCAGTTGAAATCATTTCAGTGTGGCCCAACTCTGTTTCATTCTCTAAGATCAAATCATAGTGTTCCCATTATTCTCAGTTTAAAATTGTTGTATCTCAAGCTAACAAAAGGTTTTGATTACAATAATCAGCATTACCAATAATCTTCAACTTTTGGTTGCAGAAACTGCAGGGTTTCTTATGCTTATCACTTCTAACACCTATATGTTAAGTGAAGGCCTGTTTTTTTGTTTTGTTTTGTTTTGTTTGTTTTTAGGTGTTACTTCCTTCCTTTTCTCCTCTTTGTCCATGAATGTATTACCCTATATAATTTCTTTTTAAGTTTCCTTTTAAAGGATTTTCCACATATTTCAGATCTGAGGTAAGTATTTTGTGAATCAAGGGGAAATATCTTCTTATATGGTTAAGATAAATTCCAATGGATTAAAAAAGAAGACACACAAGCATGTTTCCTTTGTACTTTGATATAAGAAAAAAAAAACCCAGTAAATAATTTTCATTTCCTAAAATCTTGACTCAAAAAAATTCCAAATATTTTATGACTATTTTATTCATAACCTGTTCTTTCTCCCATCGTGTTTGCAAGGTAGCTCATGGTATAGTTGAGGTAAAGACTATTGAGCATAAATTTGATGGGACACCTGGGTTGCTCAGTTGGTCAAGCCCCTGCCTTTGGCTTGCTTCAGGCTTCTTGCTCAGCGGGGAGTCTGCTTCTCCCTCTGCTTGCAACTCCCCCTACTTGTACTCTTTCTCTCTCTCTCTCTCTCTCTCTCTCTGTCAAATAAATAAATAAAATCTTGCAAAAAAGTTGATAACTGCAAAGACCTCTGGGCATAGTATTTGCAGGTTCACATTTTGATATCCATTCTGTTCTATAAGTCACCAGCTAATAATAAACATAATTTTTATAATTTAAAAGTAAAAACAGAAAAAAATACTGCAGACAAAAAACAATAGGGACTATATTACCATGACATCTTCACTGAAATCTAAAAATTCTCAAGAACTTAGTAATTTTACCAAAGACAAAAATGAGGCCCTGAGCAAGAAATAGTTTATGATATTTTGGAAATTTTAATTGACTTCCTATTAAAATATAAAATATGTGTCTTACAAAAGACTCTGAACAATAATAGCATGTAAAATTTTCACTGGGTAACTAAAATGGGACAAGATATGTATTTGTTAGGAAGACAATAGAGATAGTATATAACTTCAGACTTTGTTAGATAATTTATATTCTGGGGGGGAATTTGGTTTACTTTATCAGTATATAATTCTTTTATTTAATGTTTAAATAAAATTATATACATTTAAAATGTACAACATAATGTTTTGATATACATGTGCCTAGTGAAATGATTAGTACAATCAAGCTAACATATCCGTATCCTTTTATAGTTACCTATTTTTCTCCTTTTGCTTTTCTGTCTGTGCTTTTGTGTGTGTGTGTGTGTGTGTGTGTGTGTGTGTGTGTGCATGTGTGTGGTGAGAGCCCCTGGGATCTATTCTCTTAGCAAATTTCCAGTATACAATACAGTATTTTTAATTATAGTCATTATGCTTTATGTCAGAACTCTAGAACTTATTCATTTTACATTCTGAAACTTTGTAATATAATGGTTAGCCATTATATTTCAAATATATATGTATATACATATACATATATATATAAAATGCAATTATCATACATAGCTTCCATATCATCACAGTGTAGAAAGGAGAAATTCTGAAACTTTACAAACCCATCAAGATAGAGGAATGGGAAAGAAAGTAAAGCGAACTGTGGTAATCAGAAAGCACAAAATAACATTAATGGGATAAATCAAAATGTATGGGTAGAAACAAAAATATAAATACATTAAACTCACTTGTAAAAAAGAGCCTCAGATTAAATTAAACAAAAAAACTAGTAAAACAAATAAAAAATAAGCAGGGGAAAAAAGCAAAAACAGAAACAAATATAGATATATGCCTGTAACAAAAGATACACAACATAAAACTACGTAGAAAATTTGAAAATAAAGAGGCAACAGAAACTGTGCAAGGCAGATCACCAGTCAAAAGAAACTGATACAGGGCGCCTAGGCGGCTCAGTGGGTTAAGCCTCTGCCTTCGGCTCAGCTCATGATTTCAGGGTCCTGGGATCGAGCCCCACATAGGGCTCTCTGCTCAGTAGAGCCTGCCTCTCTCCTGCCTCTCTGCCTGCTTGTGATCTCTGTCTGTCAAAGAAATAAATTTAAAAGAATCTTAAAAAAAAAAAAGCTGGTATAGCAAAGTAAAACTGAATTAAATGGAAATTAAGCAGCTTAATAATAAAAAGGAACCATAGATAAATGGCTGTGAAAGGAGAAAACTTAGACCAGATGATACATGCTATGTGTTTCAGTAAACATCAAAAATGGTTATTGAGACAAAGTTCAGTTTCAAGGAACTGATAGGCTATGAAAGAGGCTCCTATGTTGATAGGCCATTTAAAGGCAGGAGGGTAAGTATTACAACAGGCTTTTTAGAGACAGTAGAGTGGTACCCAGCTCAGCCTCGTGGGAGGGGTCAAGGAAGGTTCTTGAAGTAGTATGTTTTAAATAGAGGCACAGAAAACTAACAAAATTCATTCTGAACAAGAGAAGACTATTTCACACAGAAAGAGCAACCGTGATAGAGGTTTGCAAGTGGAAGAAAGCATGAGACACCGGGTCCCTGAACTCACAGCTATAGCTTCTACTCCAGATGGTGGAGGCTGAGATGGGGGTGGATGACAAGGAGTCCAGGAAGGAAACTGGGTGGGCAAGCAAGCCCAGTTCTGTTGAATTTGGCGTTTTTTCTGAGAAAATAAATTGAAAATAGTTACGTAGGAAGAACATATCTGCACTGTACTTTAGGAAGACTTCTCTGGTTCTGGAGTTGAGAATAGAAACTGGACGGCAAGAAGAAAGCAGCAGAGTGTGTAATAACCATGAAATGGGTGAAGAGGAGAGGATCCTAATGACCCTAATAATTCTGGGTGTTCCGTTTGAAAATAAAGTTCAGGAAAACACTGATCTCAATTTCTCATGGCAATAAGAATGGGAAGTTTATGCTTATTCTTACTTTTAAGGGTTCCAAGGTCTTATCACTTGCATAGTCGTATAATTGTCTCTAAGAAAGCATTTTCGCATTCATAGAGATGCTTGACACTTTTCTTTTTGGTAAGATTTGATATGTCTAAAATATCTTGGGATGTTTTTCATCTCCCTGATTTGTTAATACATGAAAAATTAGGGCAACATGCATCTACTGAGCATACTGGTCAGAGTGAAATGTATAATGGAAGTAGAAATAGATGTTTATAATATTTTTTTAAAAATCACTGCAATCTTGCAAATACCAGTGCATATTAGTATTTAGGAAAAGCTCTGCTAATAACTTTTATATCATGGAAATTATATATGTGTGTATGTGTGTGGTATATACAGTTATATTATATAGTGTGTGTGTGTGTGTGTGTGTATGTAGGAATAATAATATAGTGAAATATGGTGGTAAGTTCTGAATAGTGGATTTTCATAATCTATTATTTCATTGTGTAAGGTTTATTGAATGAATGTCAGTATATATTATTATAAAATAGCACAACTGAGAAAAGACACTCATAAACAGAACAGTATTTCTAGAATAAGGCTAAATCAGTATTGACATGAGATCACAAGATATTAATAATGAATAAGCATGTCAAAGATAGTGAAATAAATAATTCAGAGGACTCAAAGATTATTTTTCTACCAGTTCCCAACCAGAAAAATTACATTTAATTGCTATTTAACCACCAGTACAATTTAAGACCTAATCTAGAAGCATCTCTGTCTTAGGATGTGGAGACCAAGTATTTTAGAAGATATATTCTAAAAAATACAGAGAAAAAGTAATATAAAAAGCAATGTTTGAAGTACTTTCACTTTGCTACATTTTCGCTGTTATTTCCCTACGAAGGGCTAACATCTCTCACTTAGATGCCTGAAACAGCTTTCTCAATTAAGTGATTCTACCACTACCCCAAGGATAAAATCTCTATTGCTTAGAGCAATTTGAAGGCCTTCCATAATGTTTTGTCTGCTTTAAAAAAAAAAAAAATTCCGTTTCACTTTTGCCTTTTCTTTTCTGTGAGTATTTTTGATAGCTTCATTGGGGTACAGTTGATCGGTATAAACTGTCTACATTTAAAGTAAACAGTTATCAGTTCCAAGATATGTATACTGACTTGAAATCATAACCATAGTAAAGACAATGAAGAAATCTGTCATTCCCCAAAAGTTTCCTTGTTCCTGTCCCTATCACCCCTCCTCATTCTCCATCTTTATGAAGCTGCTGACCTGGTATCTGTCACTATAGATTAGTGTGCACTGTTTAGAATTTTAATAGATGGAGTCATATAGTATGTGCAGTTTTTTATCTTGTTTCCCTTACTTTGACTAATTATCTTGAGATTCAGCGATGAGGTTGAATCTCGCAATGATTTGTTTACTTTTATTGCTGAGGAGTATTCTATTTATGAAAGTAGTATAATACATTTATTTATTCACCTGTTTGTATATATTTAGATTCTTTCCCCAAGTTTTGGCTATTATGAATAAAGCTTCTGTAAATATCTGTTTAAATATCTTTGTGTAGGTAGACGTTTTCATTTACCTTGAGTAAATACCTATTAGTGGAATGGCTGTATCATATGGTAGATGCGTGTTTAACATTTTAAGAAATTGTCAAACTGCTTTCAAAATTGTTGTACCATTTTATGTTCCAACCAATCACTGCCTTAGTTGCTTTCCATTCATTTCCCAGACACTTCAGCCAAAAATACCAAGTAGACAGTAAGTGTAATTTTTTTTTTCTATAGCTCAATTGAAACTTTTGGTTTCAGTAACCTCTTATTGTAGGAAAAGTTCATATATTCATTTTTAGGTAAACAGTGAAATTAGTAGTTATCCAGTGTTTCACCTGCATTTAAAATAAATCAACTCCAAATTCATTCTCAGCACGTGCAGTGAGCTACCTCTTCCCTCAGAAGGTATTTGAGCTTCAAGAGGTCTTGCATATGTGAAGATACCTGTTGGGCAGACAGCGCAAGTTGGGTTGGTGTGTATCTCTTATTCTACCATCCGGTGGTGTGTAATTTTCCTCCTATTGGTTTGCATTTGACCTTTATGACATAGTCAATGGCATTCATCCCTGCTAGCATAGGCTGGGGTAGGCGATATCTTGACATCTCTAGGTGACAGATTGTTTTCTTGTCCCAACTCCAGGCTCCTTGATGAACAAGCAGTCTCCTCTTAGGCATTTTCATACTGAAATTGGGGATTCATGGATATTTAACAGTAATCCTTGTTGCAGAGTAGTGAGAAATCCTTTAGGATCATTTCCTTAAAATTTTCACCTAAACAACACTACTCTACTCTTCAGATGCTTTGCGGAGCAGGAGTCTTCTCTACTGTAGTATAGGCTCCTTGAGCTACACTCTGAAAAGCCAGGTATAGACTCCTTCACTGTACTAAGATCCCTCCAAATACAGGATTTCCTTTCACATCTCACTGGAATGTGAGATGCAAAAGGGAGCCCATTCTAAGGGTATTCTATGGCTCTTTTTTTCCTATTCATTTTCCTCCTTCCAGCTTGTTGACATTGTCTTTCTTAGGACAAGAAAATTATCCTTTATGCCATTTCCTCAAATTTATTGTGGTAAAGTTTCTACTGGGCTTTCAGGACTACTTTGCCATAATGTAATTTTTTTGTTTGTTTTTCTTAATTACATACCTTGTGGTAATTAAATGCCATCTTTCAAAAGAAAAATCCTTGACTCCATTGGTAGAGTGTTACATGCTAAAAGAAAGACTAAGAAAGAAAAATAAATATCTGTTATTAATATGTCAAAATATTATTCCACTATAGTTCTTTTTTTTTAAATTTTATTTATTTGTTTGATAGAAAAAGAGTGAATACAGGTATGAATAGTGGGGAGGGAAAGTGGCAGAGAGAGAGGGAGAAGCAGACTCCCTGCAGAGCAGGGAGCCTGACGTGGGGCTTGATCCCAGGACCTTGAGATCATAACCTGAGCTGATGGCAGATGCTTAACAGACCTAGCTACTCAGGCTACTCAGGCACGCCTCCATTACAGTTCTAATGACGGTAAATATTTTGACCTATGCTCTCCGGAAGCCAGACCCAGTTATCGGCTCTAAATAATTTTTCCCAGGTTGAAAAATCATTCATGCAAAGCAGTATGTTACTGTGTGGCTGATTGCCAGTGGTGTCCCTCTTTTTTGCATACCTACTGCAAACACAACGAATATGTTATTGTAAGGGCCTCACCTCCATCCTCTTGAAAGAACTTTGTGGAATTTGCATAATGACACATGAGCAACTGTGTTCACCTACACCACAGCCCTCCGGAGCTGGCATGTTATTTGAAATCTCCTGCCATGTGCTTTTCCTCCCCACACCTCTGTTTATGTTTGCAAATGAATCCTGGCACTCAGGCTCTTCAGAGTTTGGAAAAACCTCTCTGCTTCTGGAGTTTCCTCTAGCTTACCAGAGTTTCTGCATTACTCGCAGGAAGTTCTTCACTGTGAAGTTTTTGGTTTTACTGCAAACAAAACAGAAAGAAGTTGGCTCCCACTCCTTCCAGCAGGTGCCTTAATCCTTTCAGGGGTAAGCAGTGTTCTTTCCAGCCTGGCTTTGGAGGTCTTTGCCAGTATATCAGTCTGTCCTCTTTTGTACTAGGTGGCCTGGGCTTGTTTTGTCCCGACTTCTGAGAGGTGCTAATATGAGACACAGTTTGACATGAAGTCTTCAGCTACTGTTCACATTTGCTCTAAATCCCCCGACTGCAGCTTATTACCCTGTACCTATCCTTTCAGATTCACTGTTATAATTATCCAGGGCATTTTCAAAATCCCCAGTGTTTTCTAAGACTCCATCTTACCTCTGCACAACTCTTTCCACAGGATAACAACTCTTGCCTCAAGATAACTTGACTTTGGCATTCTGTTCTAGCTGGACCCTGGTGTAGATATACCCAGCATGTCCCTTCTTCAAATCATGGATGCAAACCACCGATTATGGTCATATATCCCACAGAACGGTCCTCATAAGCCAGCCATTTAACAAATAGTAGCACAAAGAAACCTAAATTTCTGTTGTCCGAAATCCAGTTTCTAGCTCTTGATTGCGTGTGGTTTCTGTTCGATAGGAGAAAACCAGTGATCTAGCTGTTTTCAAGTACACTTTAGTCAAATTATTTTAAATATCACTTCAGGCTTAACTAATAAGGTGACAAGAAATTTTAACTATAATTATCAGAAATCACTTGTTTCCAGTTAGTGCCATTAATGGCTGAATTATGGAAAACTTGCATGTAAGCAGTTTCACATCCATTACCTTATTTAGTATTTATTAATTCCAATGAGGTAGGCATAAAGGTCATTATAGAGAAAAACTGAAATTTAAAGAAGTAAAATATGTGCTCTGTGGTTACCCACTCAATCAGTGGTACAACCAAGAGGTCTTTAGCTGACTCGGCCCAGGATGCCTCTTTTACCTTCCGAATCTAGTCATTATAATTTTGCTGAGATATATTTGGTTCTGCTGCTTCTGGAAATTAGGAGGATTTTAGATCTACCAGTTGCGGAACTTGAATTGTAGTGTTGAGCAACTTTTCTAACTGCCCTGTGCCTCCATTCCTGTTTTAAAGAAGATAGCCTGGCAGGAAAACAATGATTTCAGTCGCCTTCCAACTCAGCATTCCGAGATCCTGTCTACTTTAGCGAAAGAAAAGCATTATCAAATGAGATAAGAATAGGAGGTTATTTTGTTGTCTATGTCTGACTAAGAACATGAACAAATTGTATTCTGAGGAAGATGAACAGAAATGAAAGGGTAATGTTAAGAAAGGATAAAAGAAATACAACTGACAATGATATTTTATAAACAATTTATAAACAGAAAGAGCATCTGAGTGGCTTAGTGGTTTCCGCATCTGACTCTTGGTTTCTGCTGAAGTCATGATCTCATGGGTCCTGAGATGGAACCCACCCCCACTCCACATTCAGCAGGGAGTCTGCATGAAGATTCTCTCCCTCTGCCTCTTACGCCCACTTGCCCAGTGTGTGTATGCACATGCTTTCTCTCTCTCAAAATAAATAAATCTTTAAAAAGAAATTTGCAAGCAGAGGAATACTGTGGAAGTTAAATGAAAAAGAGTCAGAAAGAATGTTGTTCATTGTTTCAAAACCAGGGAAGAAAAAGAGAACCACGTGAGTGGTTCTGTTGGTAGAGTAAAATATCAGTTTTTTAACTGAGGGAAAGGAAATGAGCTGAAAATACAAAGGCTTTAAATTTGGGAAGAGAGGAAAGGTAGAGAAGAAATGCAGGAAAATATCAGCAGTGGTGATCAGGAAACAAAGACAGACAAATCAGAAGCTTAAGAAAAACAGGCAAATTGTTATGGGCATAATCTTAGTAGTTTAGGAAAGTGAGCAAGGCAACATTTTGCATAAACCATATACCATTAAGAAATAAAGAAGACCTGGATGAGAAACGTACTTTTTAAAAGTAAGCTCTCTAATAGTGAAGGATTCCTTACAGGCAAAGATGAATGGCTATGTGTAACATATACAATGTGGGTCTACATTTTAAATTTGAAGATGATTCTTATTACTGAGTCATAATATTGTTTGTGTAGAGATCCTTGTCTGTTGCATGCTATGAGAATCTCAAAGGAAAACAAATCTTCAACAGGGACAAGTACTCTCTAGTTTTTATGATTATATGTAAGACATAGTTAACTAAAAGTTGTATGACTCTTAATTTCTTTCTGCCAAGAGCATGATAGAAAATAAATTGAACAATTATAATAGGAAGAATATGAAACTATTTTCTCATGGAAAACAGAATATCTAGGACACTGAAGTGTAGAGTTTATTGTCCTTCCCCTAAGCATTCAGTTGTGTGTAGTATTCTTTGATGAAAATTTAGCACAAAAACCCAAAGCTTGTAATATTTAGGATGACAAAATATTTTTTATTTATTTGTTTTTTTTTTAAATTTTATTTGTTTATTTGAGAGAGAGGAAGAGAAAAAAGCATGAACAGTGGTTGCAGCAGAGGGAAAGGGAGAAGCAGACTCCCTGCTGAGCAGGGAGCCCAACATGGGGCTTGATCCCAGGACCCTGAGATCCTGACCTGAGCTGAAGGCAGATGCTTAACTGACTGAGCCACCCAGGCACCCCTATTTTTAAAAGTAAATGCAGAGACACTTTGATATTGTTCCGAAACTCCTAGGACCAAAAAAGATTTTATTTTACTTTATTTTATTTTATTTTATTTTATTTTATTTTATTTTATTTTATTTTATTCTATGACTGATAGATTGATTAGTAGTAAAGTAAAGTTAGTATATAACATTATATTACTTTCAGGTGTATAGTATAGTAAATCTACATTTGCATAAAATATAACGTGATCACCTGGGTAGAGGTCTAGTTACCATTGTCATCATACAGTTGACTTCTTTCACTCATCTTCTTTTCTAAGTTAAGCATCTAAAGTTATAAATTATCTTTTAAGCACTGCTTTAACTGTATCCCCCAAAGTTTGATACCTTGTTTTTTTAAATTATCATGTGTTTTAATTTTTTTTAAGATTTTTAATTTATTTATTTGACATAGAGGGAGAGAGAGCACAAGAAGGGGGAGCAGCAGACAGAGGCAGCAGGACAAACAGGCTCCTTGCTGAGAGAGGAGCCTAATGTAAGGCTTGACCCTGAGATCATGACTTGAGCCAAAGGCAGCGCCTTAACTGACTGAGCCACCCAGGTGCTCCCATTTGTTTTAATTTTTAAAAATTTCCCTTCTTAAGTTTCATCTTTGAGCTATGGATTATTTAAAAGTATTTTTTAATGATCATTTTGGGGATAAAGTTTTCTCTAAATCTTAATGTTATTTCTGTCATGATTATAGAACGAACTCTTAATAATTTAAGTAATTTATTAATGTTTTTAAATTTTTTGAGACTTGTATTTAGGCCAGTGTATTATTGAAAGCGCCCTATGCTCATGAAAATGATGTACGTTCTGCACTTGTTCGGGGCATTTTCCTCTAAATATCAGTTATTTCAGGTGGTTTATGGTGTTCTTCACATCTTCCATTTCTTTCCTCATTCTTTGGTTGTTACATCAATTGCTCTGAAATGGGTGTTAAAATTTGAAACTATGACTGTAGAATTGTCTCTTAGTTCATCCTATAACTATTTGCTTCCAGTGGTTGAAGCTCTGTGTTTAGGTGCATAAAAACTTTGAGTAATACATTTTTCTCTTAAATTGTCCCATTCATCATTATGTAATTTCTCTCATTATCTCCGGTAGTTATTTTTCTCCTGATGTCTATTTGTCTGATGTTAATATAGTTCTTCCAGTGTTCTTACTATTTGCCAAGTATATCTTTTTTGCATGCATTTAAGTTCAACCTAGCTTTTCAACCTTTGTAGGGTACCTCTTCAACCCAACTGTCCATTGACATTAGAATAAATATTATAGAGCAATGAAAAGATTGTTACAAACAAACATGTTGTGTGTGTGGATAAAATAAATAAGTCATATAATTAAAATCTGAAAAAAATATTCATAGTGCTCTCTTTAACAGCACATATACTGAAAAAATATTTAGAATATGGTGATCATATTATTACCATCTTAATATCATCATCATCATTTAAAAACACAGTCAGATTTCTCTTATTAACTTTTAGATGAATTTGATTATGTTTTCTAATTAAACAGTCAGTCTGTAACAGACAGTCCTAGTACAAACTATCATTTCTATTCTGCGTGAGTGGTTAGGTTCCACCACTGCTGTCCAATAGAACATTTTATATCGATGGAAATGGTCTATAACTGTGCTGCTCAGTGTGGTAGTCTTTAGTCTGTTGACAGTTAAGCTATTGAATGCTTCAAATATGGCTAGCATGACCAAGGAACCAAACTCCTAATTTTAATAAATGCTAATAAATTTAAGTTAAAATTGTCACGTTTAATTTGGCTAATGTGGAAACTATTGCAGAAGTCCTATTTTCCTAACTCAGGATTTTATACTATGCTTTGAGACTTGTACTTCTTTTATGCTTTCACTCTGTTCTTCTCAGCATCTCTAAACATCAACCTTCGAACTTGCATTGGGCAAACAACAAATCTTTGAGTAATTATAACTTTGGATTATTAACCACAGCATCTGTCAGGTAAGATTCTTACTCTACCTTCAAATCACCTAGAATGTTCTTATTAGGGTTTGAGGATGGAGTAATAGGAAGATCCAAATAAAACAAAACACAACCACACACAGAGACATGTTACAAATTCAGAAATCCTGTGACTGTCAGATAACCACATATATCATAGAGCTCCTGAATGGATTGCAGAATGGGAAGAACTGAGACTTCCACCAAAAATGAAAACATGAATACTTTGATTTTTTTTCCTCACATTTCAGCTCCATTTTTAAGTCTAAATAGTTTGAAGTATTTATCTTATTAGCATACCATATTTCTAGAATATTGAAACACAGATGACTTTCAGGTATTGTTCTCATATAAACACAAATATGTATTCCATCCCCAAGTAAATTTCTTAGCTAGCAGCAGCTCAGTGTGAAACTATGAGATAAACTCATTAACTTCTTAGTTTGAGGTTCCCAAACCTTGCTAATAAAGTCATCTGATGAACCTGTTATAAAATAAGTCTAAGTGCAATGTCATAAACCAAAAAAATCAGTTAATTTATAATATTTCTAACAATAGTGATAATTACAAAGGACTGAAAATTGGCAAAATCAACATACTATTTATTCAGAAAGTGGTTTAATTTTTTTTAATGTAACAGATTATATACTTTATTATATTTGGAAAATAATGGCGTGATAAACATGAATAGGCACTTCCAACATTATATAACTGATTGTCACACTCAGGTTCCTGTGTTCCTACATGCCAGATGACTTAAGGAGATCATCTCAATATTGAAAGTAATTATTGCCCCAATGCTATGTTTTAGTCTCTTCTAACAAGGTACTGATTATACCAGATCACATTACCATTATTGTTTTGAGTCTATCATTTCATATAATCCACATAAAACACCACAATAAAATCTGCTTTCCTTTATTAAATAAATGGATATATACATTTAGGCTGAACTACATCCAAATATTAGCAATTGCATTTACATATTTATAGAAGTAACATAAAAACTCCAGTTATTTATTATTTCAAACACTCTTCAGAAGATATTTGGTAATGTTGAAAGAAATCTTGAGACAGAGAATGATAGAAAGTATACATTCTATTCCATGAGCTATTCATAGGAATTTGATTTTCCCCCAGTTTTTCCCATATAATTTCTTAGACATAAAGCAATTATTTCTATGATAGGAGAAGCTTCTGGTAACTTTTTTTTCCCACTGCATAAGGATTTATGGGGATTATAAAAGTCTCAAAAAATCAAGTATATGGTCAGACTTTTTAATCTCTTGAGTGACAGCAAAAATGAGAAGACCTTTGAGCCACAAAATTCCATGCTCTTGTAGCAGTTAGTGTATAGTCAGTGTTGTTGTGTATGCACCAATATTCAAGTAGCTTTCATTAGTAAGGAAAAGTGCCCCACTTATTTGATCCACTGAGTGAAAAGGAAAAGAAGGGATAGTGACAAAAAGAAAATATAAAATAAACTAAAAATATCTTCCAGACAATGACAACACATTTTTAGCATCAGAATAGAATTATGTGCTGTGATATACCCCAAATTCTTGTGTTCACAGTGTGAATATGTTAGAAATATATACTTACTACCAAAGACTGTCTTTATCTATCTCCAGTCTAAAATGAACAATTTATTCAGCTACACAATTAGGAGCAAAAAAAAAAAAATTATATTTCTCAAAGTGCTGACATTTTTTGGATGGAAATCTCAAGAAAAACACTATTTTCAATAACTACTCATCTGAATTTTACTGAATTTAACTACTCATATGAATTTTACTATTATACCCAGACAATCACATTTAAGGAAAAAATCTGACAATAGAAGCTAAAAATTACCTCCAAGTGATGATAGATATCTTTTTATTTTTATCATAGCTGAACTTAAACTACTCAACTGTGTTAACAATGTTGTTTAATTTTTATTTTTAACACATTCATTCTCTTTGAAAAGATTGTACAATCACAGTGAAAACAAGATCTTACTTTTGTATATTAGTACTTCACAATTTACAAGACATCACATATACATTATCTTATTTTATCATCCAAAAAATTATGTGAGGTAAACATTAACTCCATTTTAGAGTAAATGTAAATTGAGAGTCAGCAGTTTGTTTGTGAATAATAGCCCATGGTTTCTCTCTCATTTAAGTGACAAAGAAAATCTCAATACTGGTGATTTCTCCATGGTGCTTACAATAAATTTTGTTGAGATTGAGTGAAATAGATGATGTGGAAACTCAATGAATATAAAATATTCCAAATTTTTAAAAAATAATAACAATATATACCATTATACTATTATATTTCAAATAAATTTTATAAGAATGTTAGATTTACAGCACATGATTTTTTCCTATTATAGATACAGTATTTTGTTTTTTAAGGAATTGGACTAATTCTGGAAATTTTAGCTCTCTTTGCTCTTTTGGAATGTAAATCTTTTTTTTTTAAGATTTTATTTATTTATTTGACAGACAGAGATCACAAGTAGTCAGAGAGGCAGGCAGAGAGAGAGGAGGAAGCAGGCTCCCCGCTGAGTGGAGAGCCTGATGCGGGGCTCGATCCCAGGACCCTGGGATCATGACCTGAGCCGAAGGCAGAGGCCTTAACCCACTGAGCCACCCAGGTGCCCCTGAAATGTAACTCTTATACATGAATTGAAAATAAATATAGTGCACTCCTAGCTGTAGGAGTAAATAAATGTAGTCTTTCTCCAGAAATAGAGAATTGAGTATTAGAAAGCCTTATTAATGCCTACCACAATCTTTTTAAGAATTTTAAGCAAATTAATAAGTAAACATAAACATCTAAATTTTCTCTTTAAGTACCTCCCAACTTCCATTTAAAATAGGGGTGAAATCATTAGGTATACATATTCACTATTACCCAACAAAAATAACTTACCTGTCTTTGAAAATGTGTTTTTATTATGTGTAAATGTGCCCCCAAAGTATTTTTTTCTTTTTTTAATTTTTTATTTTTTATAAACATATATTTTTATCCCCAGGGGTACAGGTCTGTGAATCACCAGGTTTACACACTTCACAGCACTCACCAAAGCACATACCCTTCCCAATGTCCATAATCCCACCCCCTTCTCCCAACCCCCCTCCCCCTAGCAACCCTCAGTTTGTTTTGTGAGATTAAAAGTCACTTATGGTTTGTCTCCCTCCCAATCCCATCTTGTTTCATTGATTCTTCTTCTACCCACTTAAGCCCCCATGTTGCATCACTACTTCCTCATATCAGGGAGATCATATGATAGTTGTCTTTCTCCGATTGACTTATTTCGCTAAGCATGATACGCTCTAGTTCCATCCATGTTGTCGCAAATGGCAAGATTTCATTTCTTTTGATGGCTGCATAGTATTCCATTGTGTATATATACCACATCTTCTTGATCCATTCATCTGTTAATGGAGATCTAGGTTCTTTCCATAGTTTGGCTATTGTGGACATTGCTGCTATAAACATTCGGGTGCACGTGCCCCTTTGGATCACTACGTTTGTATCTTTTTTTTTTTTTTTTTTTTTTTTTTTTTTTTTTTAAGATTTTATTTATTTATTTGAGAGAGAAACAGTGAGAGAGAGCATGAGCGAGAAGGTCAGAGAGCGAAGCAGACTCCCCATGGAGCTGGGAGCCCGATGTGGGACTCGATCCCGGGACTCCGGGATCATGACCTGAGCCGAAGGCAGTCGTCCAACCAACTGAGCCACCCAGGCGTCCCGACTACGTTTGTATCTTTAAGGGTAAATACCCAATAGTGCAATTGCTGGGTCATAGGGCAGTTCTATTTTCAACATTTTGAGGAACCTCCATGCTGTTTTCCAGAGTGGCTGCACCAGCTTGCATTCCCACCAGCATTCCCCTTTCTCCGCATCCTCGCCAGCATTTGTCATTTCCTGACTTGTTTATTTTAGCCATTCTGACTGGTGTGAGGTGATATCTCATTGTGGTTTTGATTTGTATTTCCCTGATGCCGAGTGATATGGAGCACTTTTTCATGTGTCTGTTGGCCATCTGGATGTCTTCTTTTAGAAATGTCTGTTCATGTCCTCTGCCCATTTCTTGATTGGATTATTTGTTCTTTGGGTGTTGAGTTTGCTAAGTTCTTTATAGATTCTGGACACTAGTCCTTTATCTGATATGTCGTTTGCAAATATCTTCTCCCAGTCTGTCAGTTGTCTTTTGATTTTGTTAACTGTTTCCTTTGCTGTGCAAAAGCTTTTGATCTTGATGAAATCCCAATAGTTCATTTTTGCCCTTGCTTCCCTTGCCTTTGGCGTTGTTCCTAGGAAGATGTTGCTGCGGCTGAGGTCAAAGAGGTTGCTACCTGTGTTCTCCTCAAGGATTTTGATGGATTCCTTTCGCACATTGAGGTCCTTCATCCATTTTGAGTCTATTTTCGTGTGTGGTGTAAGGAAATGGTCCAATTTCATTTTTCTGCATGTGGCTGTCCAATTTTCCCAGCACCATTTATTGAAGAGGCTGTCTTTTTTCCATTGGACAGTCTTTCCTGCTTTGTCGAAGATTAGTTGACTGTAGAGTTGAGGGTCTATTTCTGGGCTCTCTATTCTGTTCCATTGATCTATGTGTACCCCCAAAGTATTTTTGAATAAAATGGTTATGTTCTTAACCATATAGGTACCCTGCTCCTTAAAAATGTGTCATGTTCCGGCAAGCTATAGATAAGCTTGTAAATATTCTTTCATAGCAGCTAAGTCATGGAAAATGAAATATTTCCTAAAAGTGTTCACTACCCTTTTCAACTAAAAAATATGGCTTAGTTCTAGTAATAACTATTATAAACCTAGTTTTTTGGTGTTAGAAGCAGAGAATCACTTTATACTGAAAGTAAAAAAGAAGAGAGATCACTGTCCCCCCATATGGCCACTTTAAGACCAAATAGTGGACTTGATGTCAGTTTTGGAAGGAAAATCATCTGATTAAAATCACACTGAGGTACATGTGATTGATATTATTTCAGCCTATAATTAATTGTATTCTTACAGAAAGATTCCTTTAAACATAAACAAATAATTATGTTTTCCCTCAAATAATTACAAGATGACCTTGTATTTTTAAGGTCATGTGAAAAAGATAATGTATTTGGGGGTTAGGGTTAGGAGTTAGAACCAAGTTGGTTTCTTTCTGTGAGTAGAATTTTGAGGTCAACTGTGTTTGGTTCTTCCAAATTTTTGTTTTCCTGTTTTCTTGCCTTTGACTACACACAGAGTATCATAACAAAATTTAGCTTTTCCCACATCTCAGCACAGAATTAACTCTCATTTTGGCAATGGTGAGAAGAGGTAGAAAAATATTTCAAAGTGTAATTGCTTGTATGTTACTCAGCTCCTATGCTAGTCTAGGTCTTAACCAACAGCCAATTGTCATTCAGCATTCGAAGATCTATATAACTCCATTGAACAGGAATTTCTACTTCTGTTCTAATGGAAATATAACTAATCTGCTTTATTTAACATTAACTGTTAATCATTTTTGAAGTGTGTTCAGAATTCACATAAATAACCTTTATACTGTGTAGAGAACATTTATTTTTCAGGCAACTGAGGGATTTGGAATGTTAATGACAAAACAAAGCAAAAAGCATAACTTTTCCAATAAATGCCCTCAGGAAACTCAGTGGTTCAAAGCTAATTAGCTGTATTTGATTTAGAAGAGTTCAAGGGTCTTAAAATTTGATGTATTTCCATGAGGGTGTATTAGGAAAATTGATGTGAAGTTACTGACAGAGTCTTCACTTTTGTAGAATTATTTTGGCCAAATATTTCTTTTTATGAAATAAGTATTTTTAATGTGTAATCTCTGGTTTTAAAAATAAAACCCGTGATTATTTGAACTAAATGTCTCTATGATCTCTACCATATGTTATTTATCAATTTGGATTTGGATTTCTTCTGAAATATCATTTTATTAACTTAATTTATATGCAATTATTTAACCAAGAGAAGGTCCCAGTGATATTTGTAGTTGTTTTACTGCAGTAAAATTAGGTGACATTCAAATACAATAGCAAGACTTGTTTTAGATATGTAATACAACAGTATAGTAAGGTATTTTTTTTCAAGTTTTTAAATTCCAGTTGGTTAATACACAGTTTAATACTAGTTTCAGGTATAGAATTTAGTGATTCAACACTTTACGTATAGCACCTATTGCTCATCACAACAAGTGCACTCCTTAATCACCATCGTCTATTTTACCCATACCCCCAGCCATCTCCCCTCTGGTAACCATCAGTTTGTTCTCTGTAGTTTAGAGTCTGTTTCTTGGTTTTCCTCTCTCTTTTCTCCCCTTTGATTGTTTGCTTTGTTTCTTAAATTCCACATATGAATGAAATCATATGGTATTTGTCTTTCTCTAACCTATTTCACTGAGCCTGATACTCTCTAGCTCCATCCATTCCTTTGTCAATGACAAGAATTCATTCTTTTTGATGGTTGAGTAATAGTCCACTGTATATGTCTGTATGTGTGTATATGTACATTGTGTATATAATATATCATATCCTCTTTATCCATTCATCAGTCGATGGACACTTGTGTTCTTTCCATAATTTAGCTATTATTGACAATGCTGCTATAAACATTGGGGTGCATGTATCCCTTTGCTTTAGTATTTTTATAACCTTTGGATGAATTCTGAGTAGTGCAATAATTGGGTCATAGGGTAGTTATATTTTTAACTTTTTGAGGGACTGCCATACTGTTTTCCAGAATGCACCACTTTGTACCCACCAACAGTGTAAAATGGTTTTCCTCTGTCCACATCCACACCAATACATGTTGTTTCCTGTGTTGTTAATTTTAGCCATTCTGACTGTTTTGAGGTGGTATCTCATTGTGGTTTTTATTTGGATGTCCCTGATGCTGAGTAATGTTTAGCATCTTTTCATGTGTCTATTGGTCATCTGGATGTCTTCTCTTGGAAAAATGTCTCTTCATGCCTTCTGCCCACTTTTAAACTGAATTATTTCTTTTTGGGGTTGTTGAGTTTGATAAGTTCTTCATATATTTTGGATACCAACCCTTTACCAGATATGTCATTTGCAGTTATCTTCTCCAATTCTGTAGTTTGCCTTTTAGTTTTGTTGATTGTTTCCTTTGCTGTGCAGAAGCTTTTTATTTTGATGAAAATAAGGTCTTAAAAAAATAATTCATATCTGCTAACTGATTCCAGTGAAGAAACCATTGTGATTGAAGTTTCATCTCAGTTGTCATGAACTAGAAGCCAATGGCTGTTGGCTGTAAGGTATTGCCAAGTAGATAATCAGCTGATGTTTTAAATAATCAATTTTTCTATAAAAATGCATTTTAACTTACATATTTTTTTAACATTTAAACAACCACTTTACTTCTTTTATCTTTACCTTTTGTTACTTTAGTCAGGGTTAAATAATATGTGAGTGCAGGCTCCAAGCAGTCACTTCCAAAAAAGCAACCATATATGCCACTTAAATCCAAGTTATAGAAAATATGAATTTTCATAAACAGAATTCTCATATTTTTTAATATCTACCATATCTATTCTTTTGAGTAGCAAAGCATCACAATCACTAATACAATTATTTTTATACTATGTGTGTGTGTATGTATAGATTTCTAAATGGCTCTGGCACGATAGTCAAAAAGGTATCAATACTTAGGAAAATGTTAAATTTTGAATAATGCTTATAGTGGTGTAAGTGCTGAAACTTGTACTGGTGAAACTGGTACATATGAATCATGTTACATCAGCTATTAGTAGGGTATACAATAATACTAAAGCCATTCTACGTTTGTAAGCAGGTACTGTCGGATATTTTCCAATGCTAAAACCATTCGCTAAAATAGTTCCTTCCTCCAAACTGTGCCTGAACAGAAACAAACCCATCCAATGAATATGTCAATTTTATGCTTGTTAAGTCAGTTCCTACCACAAAAACTGCTGAGTATATTGTGCTGGTGATTAAAAATGCTTTGAGGAAAATCTCTAATTCACAGCAACAACAAAAACGACCAACACTCAAAACCTCAATGTGTAAACTATCCAGTCAAAATTCTAAGAGTTGGGAGGGAAAAATACTAAGAGCTGGTGTGTGGGGGGTGCAAAAAACAAAAAACACAACTGAATTTACTTCATGTCAGGCAAGGTAGTGCTGTATCACCCAAAACAAAGTGAGTGAGGCCCTTAGAATCCCAAGTGAAGAGCTTAAGCTTACCATAGCTTTAAAAAGAGGAAGTTTAGAGGAAGGATTGTAAATATGTCTTTGGGACTGAACAGTGTACTTCTTTATGTCACAAAAGTGCACAGTTCTCACCAAATCTGGAGTGGGTTGTGGGGAGCATTCACGTTTACAAAGCAGACACATTTCTTACATGCCTGGAGATAGAACATATTTTCTTTTTCTTTTTTTTTTTAAGATTTTATTTATTTATTTGACAAAGAGAGACACAGTGAGAGAGGGAACACAAGCAAGGGGAGTGGGAGAGGGAGAAACAGGCTTCCCGCTGATCAGGGAGCCCAATGCGGGTGTGATCCCAGATGTCGGTGGGATCCCAGGAGTCTGGAATCATGACCTGAGCCTAAGGCAGATGCTTAACAACTGAGCCACCCAGGTGCCCCAAAACATATTTTCTTTAAGTGGCTTCCCATTTCTGATGCAGACATAGATTATGTATATAATTACATTATGTTTAAAAATATATATAATATATAAAAGTATAATAAGACATAGCTCTAAATATATAATATAGTATATAATAGATAAAAGGTATAAGATCTATAAATATGTAAAAAATATGATAAATTGTGTCTAAATATTTACTATGGTATAATAATATATACTAATATCTAATATGTATATCATATCTAATATAACACAAATTAGATAATATATAACATGTTATATATAATATATATTAGAGATATATGATATGTAGTATATGATATATAAAGTATGGATAGAGAGTACATAAAATATTTTCTTTCATACTCAAAAGGTGCAAATACAAGGCCCCATAAATGAGGAGTGGGTTTTTTTAGGTAACACAAAGAAAAGTGCACAAAGTATGAGTCTACAATGCTACAATGCTTGGGAAATTTTAACCAAGTGGATGACTTTATGTAATATCCTCCAGATCAACAGAATATTATGAACACCCCAAAATCCATTCTATGTCTCTCCCTGTCTCTAGCACCTAAGGCAACAACTATTCTGACTTCTGTCATCATAGATAAATTTTGCCTATTCTTGATCTCCATGTAAATGGAAGTATAAAGTATATACTCTTGTTTCTGGCTACTTTTGCTCAGTATGTCTCTATAGTTTAACCATGTTGTTGCATATAGCAGTTCATTCCTATTAAATGTCTCTTTGTATAAATATACCACAATCACTTTATCCATGTTTGTCTATTTACAAGGACATAATATCTTCTAGATTTTCTTCTAAATGATATATTATTTTGTATTTTATAATCTGTGTTGAATTGGTATTTTTATGTATTGGAGAGCCAAGGTTCCCTATTTTCCCAGGATATCCAAGTGACCCAGTACCATTTTTTTTATTCCAAAGAACCCTTCTCCACTGGCTACCTTTGTTATAAATCAGGTAACCAAGTACAGGTGTATTTCTTAACTCTATTCTGTTCCATAGGTCTGTTTGTGTATCTTTGTGTTGAAAATATGATCTTTTCCTCACTGTGGCTTTATGATACGTCTTTTTTTTTTAAGATTTTATTTATTTATTTGAGAGAGAGAATGAGGGGGAGAGAACACAAGAGAGGGAGGGTCAGAGGGAGAAGCAGACTCCCTGCTGAGCAGAAACCCTGGTGCCAGAATCTACCCCAGGACCCCAGGATTATGACGTGAGCAGAAGGCAACCGCTCAACCGAGCCACCCAGGCATCCCTATGATAAGTCTTTTTAAGAGTGTTAGTCCTAGGGGCACCTGGGTGGCTCAGTGGGTTAAGCTGCTGCCTTCAGCTCAGGTCATGATCTCAGGGTCCTGGGATCGAGTCCCGCATCGGGCTCTCTGCTCAGCAGGGAGCCTGCTTCCTTCTCTCTCTCTCTCTGCCTGCCTCTCAGTGTACTTATAATTTCTCTCTGTCAAATAAATAAATAAAATCTTTTAAAAAAAAAAAAAAGAGTGTTAGTCCTCCAAGGGGACTTTTACATTTCAAGATTGTCTTAATTATTTTGGCTATTTTCATTTTCACACAAATTTTAAAATAATCTAGGCAACCTATGCAGTCAAATTGCTTTTTTGAAATCTTGATTGAGCTTGCCTGACATGCTTGTTACTGAATACATTTTTGTTGAATGTGTATGAATTAATTAACTAATGAACCAGGTAGCATAACAGAGGAATTATTAAAAAAGCTTTCCATAGGTCATGTTTATATCAGGTTTCTCTGCAGCATCAAGACAAGGCCATGGAAAGGAATACCCTCTTTGTAGTCATCTGATAAAATTCAGTTTCTATCACTTACTATGTATTTTTAGAGCATATTTGTTGCTAGATACCATCTGTGCTATTCACTCGGTACGTAATGATGAGCAAGATTTAGGCTGAGTTTCTTTATTCAGTCTCGAAGGACAGAACCAGGTTAAATTATGCAGTATTTCCTAAAATATCAACAAAGTTCTATTTTTTAAATGTCTCTATTTTCCATTCTTAACATTTATAATAATAACTACCTTAATTAGTAGTCTTATTTATTTTAATAAACACATTTTTAATAAGGAAAAAAGTACATGGAATTTGACAATAATCTGATATATGTAGAAAGCCTAAAAAATAACATTATATAAACAAAATTCCACCATGGTTTCTTTATAAAATTCTTGCAAAGTCAGAGAGATGAATAATTTCATGCCTTATAGAGTTCTAAGTGTCAATACTTGTGCAGTTTTGTTGGTTAGTAAATTGTCATAACTTTTATTAATATTATTTCATCAGAGGGTAGAGTAGGCAACAGTGGGAAGCTTTGTGTGCTCTGGTCCTTCTATCTCGAGCGATAAAACAGCAAACACACTGCCAAAAGTAACTGGTATATAATAGGGCCAGTCAGACAACAGAACTAAACACAACAATATTCAAATTAAGAAGCAGTGTCTTCAGGACTGGGAATCCTAAAATGGGGAAAGTAAGGGCCTAAGAAAGGAATTAAAAAGTTATTGAGGTACTAACAGGTATGCTGTGTATGAAAGTGAAGTTAACAAAAACTAGCAAAAGTGGGAAGGCAGAAGCTCTGTATTGGCACATCACCATAAGCCTACTGGTTTCTGTGGCAAATCTATGGAGACAATTTTTTCCACTTAGTAGATAAGAGGTAAAGGATATTCTAAAAAACAAACAAATAAAAATCCCTAATTTGGGAAAAATGTGGCAGTGAAGAAGAGAAATTTTTCAAGTATCTGAAAACATTAATAAGGATATACCTTGATGATATATGAATACTGTAGACCTGCTGAAATGTTATAAACCGAAATAATTTTACAGAGGTCTCCTTGAGATTTAGCAATCTGAAAACAGACTTATTCCATAACTAAATGAAGACAGTGTTATTAAGAGCAATAGAATAGTTCAAACAAAACAATGTAAAAATTCATATGTGTGTATATATACATGTATATGTATAAATTCATTTTTAAGGTTCTATATTTGTATAGTATTTGGTTCGTATGTTATAAGTCAAAATGTGAATTGTGTATTTGTCCAACTATCAATTTTTTGTCTTTCTAAGTATAATCACAATATAATCCTAAGATATTTTAATTTTGTATTACCCAGAGTTAAAATAGGGTCCTGGGGCATAAGATGAAGAGTATTTACTACCCATTGTCATATACCCAGAACTGTGTTAGACAGGTCTCGAACAAATGGGCAGAAAAAAAATGAATAAATCCATTTCTGACCCCATGTAGAGTAGTTCCTGCTTATGGATACCATATACCTAGGAACACTTTTCAAGGTTGAGGAAAGGGAACTTATTTCAACCCTCACTGACGTAACTGACATAGAGAAGTTACCAGGATGGGACCACAAAGCTATTCTACAGAGGAGTGGAGATTTAAAAAGTGTAGCTGCAGAGCTTGAATGTTTAGCCATTATTCCACATCACTCAAAGAACAATAAATACAGGAAAATATGGTCTACCTTATTCATAATGAAAAATGCAAATTAAATAAGAATGGATACCATATTTCAACTCAAACTAATTAGAGATACAAAAGTTGATGTACAAGGAGAGGACACAAGGACATTCAAGACAGAACTGTTAATAGAAGTGAAAATTATCTAAATCGAAAAGGAAAAGGGTCTCATTACTTCATGTTACTATATTCAAACAATGGGATAATGTGTAGCTATTAAAAGAATGCTCTGAAGCAGTTGTGTCTATACTGACGTGATGTGTTATTCTTTTTTTTTTTAATTTTATTTATTTATTTGCCAGACAGAGATCACAAGTAGGCAAAGAGGCAGGCAGAGAGAGGGGGAGAAGTAGGCTCCCCACTCAGCAGAGAGCCCAATGCGGGGCTCGATCCCAGGACCCTGGGATCATGACCTGAGCTGAAGGCAGAAGCTTAACCCACTGAGCCACCAGGCACCCCATGATGTATTATTCTTGGTATAATTTCTACAGAAGAAAAAAAATAACAGAGGCAAATTGCTGAAAAAAGATTTTTAAATTTGTTAATGACAAATGTTTATATATATATTTTAAATATTTTATTTATTTATGCAACAGAGAGAGAGCACAAGTAGGCTGAGCAGCAGGCAGAGAGAGAGAGAGGGAAGCAGGCTTTCTGCTGAGCAAAGAACCCGATGGGGGTCTCAATCCCAGGACCCTGAGACCATGACCTGAGCCAAAGGCAGAGGCTTAACCCACTGAGCCACCCAGGTGCCCCCAAATGTTAATATATTAAGTATGCTTAGAAAATCTCTGGAAGGATACACTTGAAATATTAATAGTAGTTACATCTGTATAACTTGGGGAGATGGATTTGGAGCAGTTTCTCTAACTAAAATGTATCTTTCTATTCTGAATTTATTTTAATGAGCATGTACTACTTTGAGATTGAAATAACTAGATAATGATATAATATAAATCTCTTACCTTCTAAAAATATGAAAATAAAACATAATGAGTGGTACATATGGTCCCAAATAAACACAACAATATCCCCATGGCCAAGTGAGATCCAGATGCATGACACCCACCCCCTGTACAGTGCTCACATTCAGAAAATGGAGTCTGGCATCCAGTGTCTCTTTGGCTCCCTTTAGATTTGTAACAGAATGTTTCTTGGCCAAAAAAAATTCCGATGTTACCAGTCTTACAAATAGCTCCTCAGGACTTTACTTCTTTTTACTTAGTATGGCAATTTCACAAAACCACAGCAGCATAGGAGTTTCTGAAATTGCTGTTCACTTCCAGACGGTGGGAGCTCAGGTGACATTTTCTTCCCTTGTCTCCTGGTCCTGTCCTTTATTGCAGGATCTTGCTTCCCTGGAGGACCCGTGTAGACTAATCTTCTCTTTCTTAGGAACTTAAATTGATAGACCACATGAAATCAGACCCTCATCCCGTACCACGTTTCACCATTCTTATCAGTAGAATTTAGTGTTCACAAGGAGGACACAGATATTCAGTGTTTGGTATCACAGCGAAATGGTATCTCCCACCACCTTTTTACCAAGCAGAAATCTTGTGATTTCTGTATTAAAAGACGTAGTTTCCTCCCACAAGGGATGGTCAGAGACTAGGCCTTGGACCACATAAAAAAGAAAGGTTTACACTTCTAATATAAGTTTTTGTTTGCCTTTAAGTTCTGGAAGGTTTAAATTCATAAGACCTTTCAGCGGTGACATAGCCCAGGCTGGCAGCATCACATGGTCTAAAGAGACAGCAAGAGACAAAGAGTGGGCACTGAAAATATGAAAGTTCATGTGCTCACATGTGTTTATTAAAGGACATAATGTTGAATCCATCACTAGATGGTCAAGAAATAGTGTGGTTTAATTTACCTTTCAAAAGGAAATTTTAGAGTGAATGAGTCTCCTATTAGTGGTTATTACAAGGAAACAGGCATAAACAGGGACACTTCCATGCAAAACAGAACAGGAAGTCACCATGCCGAAAGAACAGCATAGCCCGCTAGGATAATCTTGGTGTAAGGGTTAGGCAGACCTGTGTTTTGAATTCCAACTCCCGAGTTTTATGATAAAACATTTACACGAGCATCAAAGGCCTCTTTTATCAAATTGGGTTAATATAGACACCTTGAAAGTGTGGGAATATAATATTAAGATATCACACAGAAAGCCCACAGTTCACTGCAGGTATTCAAAATAGTAGGTCATGTTCCTATATTAATAGCCCTCTACAAAGAATAAAGCTCTCGCTGTTTGCTGACCTCCCTGCATTTAGAGTTATTAACTTCAACAAGTTAGATCATTATCATACTTTTCAACCACAGTGCTTTTTTTGCCAGATGAAAATACACTAAGATATTCAAAATACTCAAAAGAAATTAAATGGGAGCCAAGAATTTTGTATTCATGGAGACAGATTCTCAAGTATGGAAGGTATAAATAAACTATTATCAACACGTAGGAACTCAGAAAATATTGTTCCTCTGAGAGCTTCCTGAGGAATCTACCGGAGAGCAAGCTTTAGGTGGCCAAATGAGTAGACAGATACTGGCACAAAGACTTGTGATGAGCATTAGACATATAGTTACTTGGAGAACTAAAGTTAAAAAGATCGAAAAGGAGAAAGCATAGTGTATAGTGGCCAGGATGCACACAGAATGGATTATGTTTTGGTGATATTATTTTGTTGCTATTCTGAGACTACTGTTATTACAAGGGAGGATAAAGTAAATGAATGGTTATTCCAAATTTACATTTCCTAGGCCCTGGAGTGTGATGATTCTTGATTTGGAAGAAAGAAGACAGCTATACTATATAAAAGAGGTAAATAATAGAGGACCTATTACAGAATTCAATGGCTCAGAAGAGCCATTCCGAGATCATGAAGCTGTTATCATGTGTATATGATAATCCATGTCTGTATTTACTAGCTCTGTCCACCAAAAAGGGCTAGAAGCAAGGACCAGCCAGGTAGCACTGAGCATCCCTCATGCATAGATTGTGTTCTTAAGTAGTTTTACAAATAAACAAAATAGGCCTTTTTGGGAAAACATCTCCTTGTAGGCCTAAGTCAGGAAAGGCACAAGATGAGCCTGGAACATCTTATTATATTAGATTTCAAGGAAGTTATCAAAGTTCACATCAGGTCAGAAGGACTCAAGTTCATCTGAAGACACTCCTCCTTCCCGAAGATGAGAAGATTTGAACTTCTTTTTCCAGGGATCGTAAGCTATAAAGCCTAATAATTATGCTCGAATCATCTGTGAGTACCTAAAACTAATTGAGGGAGGATGGAAGATGATGGGGAAACAGTTCCTTACCTTGAAAACTGATAAATGAAGGGAAAAAATCAGGAATGTATTTTACATTTCCTACGTGAACTTAATTACTGGACAACCTAGTAATAGATAAAGAGAAATTATTGAATTAGAATATTTTTTAGTCTCTAGTAGCTCAGGCACAATTTACAGGTAAATTGTAAACAAATGAAAGAATGTAGGCATTAAAAAAAAAAGAATTCTGGAGCACCTGGGTGGCTCAGTGGGTTAAAGCCTCTGCCTTCAGCTCAGGTCATGATCTCAGGGTCCTGGGATCGAGCCCCGTATCAGGCTCTCTGCTCAGTGGGGAGCCTGCTTCCCTTCCTCTCTCTCCGCCTGTCTCTCTGCCTACTTGTGATCTCTGTCTGTCAAATATATAAATAAATAATCTTTAAAAAAAATTCTTTTAAAATGAGCAAGACCAAATTATAGGGTCGAGAATGCAGTCTTAGGTGATAAAACTATAAAGAATGCAAAGAAGTGATCAGTATGCAAGTCAGGCAGGGTTTGCTTTGGTGGGATACAAAGGGTTGTGATCAGGATGGGGCATATGGAAGAGTTACTGGGGTGAGACTGACAAGAGCTCTGTTATTAGGCCTGTGAGGAGGCTAGAGGCATATATAAAGGTTATATATGCCTCCTCATTATTATGAGGAGGCATAATAATCCGTATAATAACTTAGACAATTTTGGTGCAGTTTTAGCAGCTGCATTTTATCTTATAATACAAAGGAGGAAAATAATCACTGGTCCCACTACTGGAGATTTTGATTTCATTGATGAGGCATTGTGAGAGATTGTCCTTTACACCTTCTTTAGTCATTAGATTTTTATTAAAGGTGTCTTAGGAGGAAATTTACATGATCATATTTGTTTTAAAGAGCAACCATTCTTTTGCATCAATAGTTTAACCCAGAATTTCCTCAAAGTCATCTTCAATATTTGTGGTCTCACAATACTAAAGCCAAGTCCATTTTTTTCTTTCTAAAAAAATCTTTGTATGTTTAAAAAATATACAAACATGCATTTTATATATATCTATAATAATATGAAATTTTACTGTATGCACTATTGAATTTTAATGTAGTATATCATTATATATTCTCCGCTCCAAACCATTTCTTACATAAACTCTCTCCCTCAATGTCCCAGCTCAAATTTCAGAGTTTCTAGAGTCCCTTCATTGTAAAGGCTTTGCTGTTAACTAAAAAAGTTTTTTTTTTTCTTCTTTACCCTACTTGAAACATAAAATCTTCACTACTCTTCTTAAGGTTTGCCAGGTTGTATATTTTGCAGATGATCTAAGGCCCCTGGTTCCCTTTATTTCAGCGTTCTTGTTCTTATTTATTGACCTTTCCTTTTTTATTTAGAATTTCCTCCAGAGGATAGTTTAGGAAAGAGAAATTAGTCAGCATCCAAATCAAACCAATTCATGCCTATTACAGTTTGTATTAAAAAGTCTGGGAGAACACAGTGTAGATCAAAATTTCTGCATTTCTGGCTATAAATAACCAAGCCTTTTCTGTTTAAACTGATGATGATAACATTTAACTCTTGGAGGAGGCTTGATTTTAGTTTTTTTAGTAGATGTTATAATAGTTTTGCATTTTTCTAATCATAGTTTCAAAGAGGTGGTACCTCTTAAAGAGGCTCTAAGACCTAGGCACTCAGGGACACCTGGGTGGCTCATTTGATTAAGAGTCTGCCTTGGGCTCAGGTGATGATCCCAGGGTACTGGGATGGAGTCCTGAATCAGACCCCCTGCTCAGTGGGGAGCTTGCTTCTCCCTCTGCCTGCCACTCCCCCACCTGCTTGTGCTCTCTCTCTCTCTGACACATAAATAAAGAAAATCTATAAATCAATCAATCAATTAATTAATTAATTTTTAAAAAAGAAAAAAAAACTATTCAATAAACACAGAAAGTTCAGCGCAGGTAGTGATCCCAGTGTCCTGGGATCGAGCCCCATGTCAGGCTCCCTGCTCAGTGGGAGGCCTGTATCTCCCTCTTCCATCCCCCCTGCTTGTGTTCCCTCTCTTGTGTTTGTCGAATAAACAAATAAAATCTTTAAAAAAAAAAAAAAAACCCAGGCACTTGATTTGGTACCCTGGCCTGACTAATCCAGTCCCCATCATTTTGCATAATTGAGAGTTAATTTGCCTGTCAACATTAGTAAAACAACAGTTTTGTATCCTAAGTATAAATGTTTTTAATCAAATATGTGTTATCCCTTTATTTCTATTATAGTAAACTTAAGATTTAAACCACTCCACTCTAACATTAAAAGACTTATTTCATTTTGCCATTTTTCTAAAACTATCACTACCAACAACAAAAACAAAAACTCTTCTATATGAAGTTTATTTGGGGAGGGCACAGACCAAAGCTAGAAGTAATCCTCATGTGTCCTAACTACAGACCTCCTAATACCACAGCAGATCCCTGCATATAAGTGAAAGGTGACTCTGTTTTTTCATTTCTATATACTAAATTGATGCTACCAGAATGTAGGTAAAAAGCAGAAGAAAAACAGTTCTAAATTCCTGATATTTAACCATATGCCTCAGTGAATCTTACTTTCTTTTTCTAAAATCCGATATTTAAAGTTAGAGTGGTTTGAACAAAGACATATTTTCTAAACAAACTATTACCTGTATTAACTAAAGCACACTTTTAGTCTTGAATACATGTATCCAGTTATCTTTTTTATTTCTGTCACATAGCCACTTTTCTACTTACCATGAAATTTCTCAGAGTGTGGGCAGGGAAAATAAGACAAAATCAAAACAATATAATTAGTTCAGCTAATTAGTAACTGGTAAGTGTTAGAAGTTGAAACGTCAGGATAAAATTAGATTTTTGGTTTATTTTTAGTTTTTATTTGTCCATATTAACCTAGTAGTCAGGAGAAGTATGTTTATTTTTTGGAACTTTCCCAAAAATGTAAACAAAAATTCCTTCATTTTTTATTAATTGAAAATAGTCCTCCACCAAAACGTCTCGTAATTAATGGTCTAGAGGAGACCCATGCATTATCTAACTCCTGGTTGTAATGAAAGACATACCAAAAAAAAAAAAAAATTAACCTCACATATTTATCTCCTTAATTTGCAAAAATATTATCTACTTTTATCGCTTATCCACTATTATGAAAATAACTTCATAAACATCAAAGAAATCCTATGTCTCAATGTTTTTATAGAATGTTTAAAAATAAAAGTCAATTGTATAATTTTCATACAGATAAATTTGTGTTATGTGTCAGAAGACATCGTAACATATTAAATTATCTAATTAATTACATTTTATAGGTTCTAATATTCTCAACTTTCAGTATTTAAGAGAGTTATTTATGGTCAAAATATAGTACATAAAATCAAATTTTGTGTAATTACATTAAGACATTTTTAAAAGTTCAAAGCACAGATACTCAAAAGGATAATTAGAAGCCTTAGACAGAAAAAAAAAATCTAATAATATCTGAAGAAAAAAAATTCACCTTTACTGCCGCATATTAATTTTTTAAAACCTACTTTAAGGATGTTTTGTGGTCACATGGGTCCCATTAAATATACAGCAAGTGTTCAGAGACTTGACTGTTCAAGATATAAAGTACAGAAAGTACCTGAACCAAATAAGCCAGGGGACTTGACTCTATCCCTGACCATCTGAGAGTTTCCCCATGGCCAAATTTGCCTTCTGGAGCAAAAATCACCCTGAACTGAACCTTTTTAACTGCACTAACTGGATAAATTGTCTTGTCCTACATTAAGTGTTGTAAACCAATTGAACAGGCATTCTTTAAACAGTCCTGAAACCTACTGATGGGAAGTCATGCCTAGCTTTGGACAATTAAAACAGTTGGCTGGCTGTCTTTTACTATAAGATGATCAGCCAATCCTTTCCCATTGAAGTTTATAAAAGCTATGTCCCTAGTGAGCCCATATTGTTTTCCCTATGCCAGGATTTAATATGGATCCAGCCTACCCATAGGGAACATAGCACGGACGACACAAAATGCCTCTCCTTTCTTCCTTCCCTAGGGTGTATCTTTCTTGTTTCCTACTGTTCCTTGATCATCTCTCCCAGAAACCAAACAGACACTTACTTATATGGCCACTTTAGGTATAGTCATTGCCCTTGGTGGTTTTGGACTGCCCTCTTGCTGATTCCTATGTGCACCCCTTTAGTTCATCAAAATAATCTTCACAAAACCAGTTATTTTCCTGCTTGGCCTGGCTCTGGTTGTTTTCAGCCTATGGAGGGTGGTTAGAATTGAATTTAAATTAAATCTGGTATGAATGTTATAATGAAAACATTTATTCCATAAAAAACAAAAAAGTGGTTAAAAATTAATTGCCTTTAAAGTCTGTTACATAGAAGGGGGGTGGGGTTATGGACATTGGGGAGGGTATGTGCTTTGGTGAGTGCTGTGAAGTGTGTAAACCTGGCGATTCACAGACCTGTACCCCTGGGGATAAAAATATATGTTTATAAAAAATAAAAAATTTTAAAAAATAAATAAATAAAAAAGTCTGTTACATAAAGCAAGTGAAGACTTTAAAATATTATATACTATGAAGAGATGTTGAGATCTGTTGTTTTTTCAAGTTGGCATCTATACCATGAATTTTAAAAAGCTTATCTTTTTGCCAAATAGGAAAATTAATATGAACTTTTCAAGGATATGTACACTATCACATTTATAAATTTAACTTTAATATTTAGCTCCCGAAGAAGAAGAAGAAAAATGATTCTTTTATGTTCTTTGAACTGTTCTCCATATTCATATGAAAAATAGATAAAATACGTAAGAGGAATGGTTTTTCAAATATTTAAAATGTTAAAAATGTGAAAGATAGAATCATGACATCCTGGTTTGCTGCATTGTGAACAATTTTCTTACTGATTATTTTGTCCTGCAACCTCTTGCCTCTGTTATTTTTGACCTATCTATATGCTACCTATAGGAGACTAATTTTAGACCTAAAGTCACCTACAGAGTGAAAGTGAGGGGGTGGAGAAATATTTATCACACAAATGAATGTCAAAAGAAAGCCAGAGTAGCAATGCTTATATCAGACAAACCAAACTTTAAAACAAGCACTGTACAAAAGAGGCAAAGAAGGGCATTATATAATCACAAAGGGGACAACTCAGCAAGAACATATAACAATAGTAAATATTAATTAATCCAGTATGGAAGCACGAAAATATATAAAACAAAAACAAACATAAAGGAACTAACCAATAATAATGCAATAATAGTAGGGTCTTACCTCCCCACTTATATCAGTGGACAGATCATCTAAGCAGAAAATCAACACGGAAACAATGGCTTTGAATGACACATTGGATCAGATAGACTCAACAAATATATTCACAACATTCCATCCTAAAACAGCAGGATACACATTCAAGTGCACATGGAACATTCCCCAGAATAGATCACGTATTAAGTCACAAAACAGGCCTCAACAAATACAACAGAATTGAAATCATATGCTCCTTTTTTGACTACAACCCTAGAAATTATAAGTAACCACAAGAAAAAATTTGGAAAGACCACATTTCTGGAGGTTAAACATGATACTAAACAATGAATAGGTCAACCAGGAGATCAAAGAAGACATTTAAAAAAAAATACATGGAAACAAATGAAAATTAAAATGCAATGGTCCAAAATCCTTGGGATACAGGAAAATTTGTCCTAAAAGGAAAATATACAGCAATACAGGCCTACATCAAGAAATAAGAAAAATTTCAAATAAGTAACCTAAACTTACACCTAAAGGGGCAAGAAAAAGAACTACAAATGAAGTGTAAAGCCAGTAGAAGGGAAAAAATAAAGTTTAGAGCTGGAGTAAATGATAAAATTATGAATGAGGGGGCACCTGGGTGGCTCAGTGAGTTAGAGCCTCTGCCTTCGGCCCAGGTCATGATCTCAGGGTCCTGGGATCAATCCTCGTGTCGGGCTCTCTGCTCAGCAGGGAGCCTGCTCCCCCAACCCCACCTGCCTCTCTGCCTACTTGTGATCTCTTTCTGTCAAATAAATAAATAAAATCTTTTTAAAAATCTTTTAAAAAATTACAAATGAGAAGGAGAAAGAACAACGGACACCACAGAAATACACTTGACTGGTTTTCTGCTGAATGCTTAAAACACTCTGACTCATCATTGAGGTTTTGTTGCTAATGAGCAAAAGAGAAACTGGAGGAAGCAATATTAGAATAAGAAATCTATTTTTTTTTTAAAGATTTTATTTATTTTGTCAGAGAGAGAGAGAGAGCGAGAGTGAGCACAGGCAGACAGAGTGGCAGGCAGAGTCAGAGGGAGAAGCAGGCTCCCCGCTGAGCAAGGAGCCCGATGTGGGACTCGATCCCAGGACGCCGGGATCATGACCTGAGCCAAAGGCAGCTGCCCAACCAACTGAGGGGTCACTCAGAGAGTAGTTCCAATTTGAATGGTTATGTTTTATTCATAGTATGAAAAATATATGCCAACAAATTGGACAACCTTGAAGAAGTGGATAAATTCTTAGAAACACATAAACTACCAAAACTGAAACAGGAAGAAATAGACAACTTGAACAGACCTATAACCAGCAAAGAAATTGAATTAGTAATCAAAAATCTCTCAACAAACAAAAGTTCAGAGCTAGATGGCTTCTACCAAACATTTAAAGAATTAGCACCTATTCTTCTCAAACTATTTCAAAAAAAAGTGAAGGAAGGAAAGTTCCAAATCCATTCTATGAGGCCAGCATTACCCTGATACCAAAACTAAATAAGGACTCTATTGAGAGAGGAACTACGGGCCAATATCCCTGATGAACATGGATGTAAAAATTGTCAGTGAAACACTAGCAAACTGAACCTAACAAAACATTAAAACAAATCATTCATCGTGATAAGTGAGATCTTTTCCTGGGCTGCACAGGTGGTTTGATATTCATAAATTATCAACATAATGCACCACATTAATAAAAGAAAAGATAATAACCATATGATCCTCTCACTAGATGCAGTAAAAGCATTTGGCATAGTAAAACACCCATTCATGATAGAAACCATCAACAAAGTATTTTTAGAAGGAATATACCTCAAACATAATAAAGAGCAAATATGAAAATCCCACAGCTAATATCCTCAATGGGGAAAAGCTGGGAGCTTTTTCTCTAAGGTCAGAAACAAAATAGGGATGTCCACTCTGACTGCTTTCATTCAACATAGTCCTGTAAATCCTAGCCACAGCAATCAGACAACAAAAAGAAATAAAAGACATCTAAAACAACAAGGCAGAAGTCAAACTTCCACTACTGGCAGATGAAATGATCCTCTATATAGAAAATCTGAAAGAATCCACCGAAAAACTGCTAGAACTATAAACAAATTAAGTAAAGTTGCAGGATACAAAATCAACATAAATAAATCTGCATTTCTATACACCAATAATAAACAGTAGAAATAGGAATCCAGGAATCAATTTCTATTGAGTGCAATGAGATATCACCGCATACCTGTCAGGATGGTTAAAATCAACAACATAAGAAATGGCAGATGTTAGCAAGAATGCAGAGAAAGGGGAACCCTCCTGCAATGTGGATAGGAATACAAACTTGTGCAACCACTCTGGAAAACAGTATGAAGGTTTCCCAAAAAGTGAAAAATACAACTAGTCTATATTCTAGCAGTTGCACTACTAGGCCTTTACCCAAAGAATACAAAAATACCAATTCAAAGGGATACATACACCCTGATGTTTAATAGCAGCATTATCAACAGTAGCCAAAATATGGAAATAGCCTGAGTGTCTGTCAACTTATGAATGGATAAAGATGATGTGAGATATATATATATATATATATATATATATATATATATATATATATATATGCCATAAAGAGAATGAAATCTTGCCCTTTGCAACAATGTCAATGGAGCTAGAGAGTATCATGTGAAGTGAAATAAGTCAGAGAAGGAAAATTCCGATATGATTTAATTCACATGTGGAATTTAAGAAATAAAACTGAGGACTAAAGAGGGGGAAGAGAGAGAAAGAGATAATGAGAAACCAAGAAACAAACTCTTTACTATAGAGAACAAACGGGTGGTTACCAGAGGGGAGATAGGGGTGTGAAATAGGTGATGAGGATTAAGAAGTGCACTTGTGATGAGCACCAGGTGATGCATGAAGTATTGAATCATTCATTATATTGTGCACCGGAAACTAATATTATACTGTATATTAACAAACTGAAACTTAAACCGAAAACAAAATCACAACTCCAAGAATGCAGTATGTTTTTTTTAATTTATTTTTTATTTATTTTGGGCATAACAGTATTCATTATTTTTGCACCACACCCAGTGCTCCATGCAATCCGTGCCCTCTATAATACCCACCACCTGGTACGCCAACCTCCCCCCCCCCCCCCCCGCCACTTCAATCCCCTCAGATTGTTTTTTAGAGTCCATAGTCTCCCATGGTTCACCTCCCCTTCCAATTTCCCCCAAGTCCCTTCTCCTCTCTAACTCCCCATGTTCTCCATGTTATTTGTTATGCTCCACAAATAAGTGAAACCATATGATAATTGACTCTCTCTGCTTGACTTATTTCACTCAGCATAATCTCTTCCAGTCCTGTCCATGTTGCTACAAAAGTTGGGTATTCATCCTTTCTGATAGAGGCATAATACTCCATAGTATATATGGACCACATCTTCCTTATCCATTCATCCATTGAAGGGCATCTTGGTTCTTTCCACAGTTTGGCGACTGTGGCCATTGCTGCTATAAACATTGGAGTACAGATGGCCCTTCAGTATGGTTTTGAAGAGAAAAGACTAATTGGTGACACAAGCCCTCCTGTAATTTATAGTTGATTAGTGTATTTTCACCCAGTAGAGTTTCCGGAATACCACTCAGACTTGGATGAGGGTGGCATAGATTTTTTTGTGTCAAAGTATTTCAGAGAATTACAAGCTGTTTTTAATTCTGTCACAATCAGAAATTCTAAAAGCTTTCGAATATTTCTCTGTAATCTGCCCATGGTAAGTGACTGAAAAACATCAGAAATGAAACAAGGTACTGTCCTTCAAATTTTGATCTGAAAAAAAAAAATGAATCTGTGTTCACTCAAATAGACAGGAGAAGCAAAAGTATTTCACATATTGTACTCATGTATAAATTTACCACATGTAGATAATGCCCTTTATTTATAAATATATAACTAGAAAATAGTAACAAAAATAATTTACAAAAGTTCCTGAAATATGAGGGAAAGAAAGCATTTACTGAAAACTCAGGGATAAAGGAATACCCACACAATTCATAGCAGGAAACAGAGTAACACTTTACAAATTGTGTGTTTCTTTCAAAAGCAATAAAGAAATAACAAATAGAATACAGAAGATAGTTACAGAAATGAAGATAATAAGGAATCAAGGAAAAAATAAGCTAAAATGAATACAGGAAATACTGCTCTTTAAAAGAACGCAAAATCAAATGAAGGTAATTATTAAAATATGCAATAGTGTAAGAGAAGATATGATTCTGCAAAATACTGAAACATAAATGGTGTAAGGGGTGCCTGGGTGGCTCGATCGTTGAGTGTCTGCTTGTGGCTCAACATCACTCAGCATTAGGGAAATAGAAATCAAAACCTCAATGGGATACCACCTCACACCAGTCAGAATGGCTAAAATTAACCAGTCAGGAAACGACGGGTGTTGGCAAGGATGAGGAGAAAGGGAAACCGTCCTACATTGTTGGTGGGATTGCAAGCTGGAAAACAGTATGGAGGTTCCTCCAAAAGTTGAAAATAGAGCTACCTTATGACCCAGCAATTACACTACTGGGTATTAACCCCAAAGATAAAAATGTGGTGTTCTGAAGGGGCACGTGCGCTCAAATGTTTATAGCAGCAATCTCCACAATAGCCGAACTTATGGAAGAGCCTAGATGTCCATCAATAGATGAATGGATAAAGAGGATGTGGTACATATATAGAATGGAATATTATGCAGCCATCAAAAATGGAAATCTTGCTATTTGCAACGATGTGGCTGGAGTTAGAAGTTATTATGCTAAGCGAAATAGGTCAATCAGAGAAAGACAGTTATCATATGATCTCACTGACATGAGGGATTTGAGAAACAAGACAGAGGATCATAGGGGAAGGAAGGGAAAAATGAAACAAGATGAAACCAGAGAGGGAGACAAACCATAAGAGACTCTTAATCTGAGGAAACAAACTGAGAGTTGCTAGAGGAGAGGGGGATAGGAGGGATGGGGTGTCTGGGTGACAGATGCTGCTGAGGAGGGCATGTGCTATGGTGAGTGGTGTGAATTGTGTAAGACTGATGAATCACAGACCTGCACCCCTGAAACAAATGATACATTATATGTTAATTTTTAAAAATTTTAAAAATAAAATAAAAAACACTGCTTATTTTTTACTGTTATTTACCTCTCTTACCCCACATCTTCTGGATTTGTTTTTCTTACCTGTGAACTTCATCCAAAAATATCTTTGCTGTGGGTGTTTATGAGACTAATCCTCTGAAGACATGAATGTCTGGAAATAATTTTATTATGTCCTGCCTTTCAAGTAATAATTTGGCTGTACCTAATGTTATGGTTTGAAGTTGTATTTCTTTTATTCTTCAAGATTTATACTCCGTGATCATCTTGCATCCAAAATTGCTATTGAGAAAAATAATATCAAACATTTTCATCAATTGTCCTTTCCAGAGTACCTTTTAAATTTTATTGGAATTAAATATAAAAAATAAAGTACATTTATTGGAATTAATAATTGCCTCATTTTTCATGTTTTGTTCTCTACTGAGTAATAATTTGCCCACATGTCTTTGCCTGAGATGGAAAACTCCTCTCCCTATGGACAAGATATATCAGACAATCCAACACTTCATTTTCCTTCTTAGAAACATCTTTCCTGGAGGCCTGTGTCTTCTTTTCCTATCTGGACTGGCTCATCAGTAAGCCTCTTGAACAATTCTCATTCCTGTGTTTCTCCTTACCCTTTCCCCTCTGATTTTCTTAGCCTCATACCTGTGTTGAATTTCTGTATGCTAGATATTGTATCTTTTTTGTTTTATTCACTCATTTTGAGGGACACATTCTGCACATAATAGTTCTTTATCTTTTCTTGAAAATGGAAGGTGGAACATAAAATTAGTATGTAGGTAGAAGTGTGTGCATATATACGGCTGCATGTGTGTGTGTAAAAAACCAAGATGTATTGATATTTCTAGTGCATAGCTAACACCACCACAGGGCACTTTTAGCCTTCCCTGTTTCTTTATTTATAACTCTTTTCTACAGTAATGAGAAACATGACTCTCATTATGCACTTCATTTTTCTTATTTGCTCAAACCTAGAATATGCATAAAATAGCTTCAAAATTGCTAATCCATATCTCTGCAATAAACAAACCTACCAACTGTAGTACAATATTTGTGTATCGTTCTTTTTTATGATTAGCCTTCGAGGATACAGTCAAAATATTGTTTTCAAGGTTATTTACATTGATTCTCCTCCTGCCCCTTCGATGAGTTATATTATTCATTTACAGTACAGTCAGGTTCATTTGTTTCTGTTTTTATTCCATTTCGGGCCCTGAACCCCTTCTCTATTGATTTTATATATCTGGATGTGTAAAACATTAACATATTGTAAGAGTCAGAAATATACAAAGAGATTTACTCGGGGTAGTGTCACTCTCCCTCCTGTGCTTCAATCTCTCGTCTGTTTTAGTTTCCATTTTTTTCCACCCAGTTGCTATGTATACCCCTGCAGACCCTTATAAACCCTTGCCATATGCACTTTATTTCCTCAGTTTCTAATTTATCTCTCTTGTGTTTCTACTTGCACACATGAGCAGATGAATGTATATTTTATTTTCCCTTATTTATCACATTAGATTGGCTTGTCCTTTGCTTTCCTCATATAATAGTAGAAGCTGAAATCACTCCCTAACAGTTCATCCAGCTGCATAGTTCTCTACAATGTATATTTACTATATTTTTAGTTGGTCACTCCCCTATGCACAGGTGTTGTCATAATTGAGCCCAGTATGCTGTAGTCACATACAGTGCTACAGTGAATGGACTTGTGCATATGTACTTTGCAATAAATTACTAAACATGGATTACAAGGTGTGTGGATATGTAATTTTGATAGATTCTGATAAATTTTACTCCAAAGATTTGCACCAATTTGCATTCTTACCAGGAATACACAAGAATGCTATTCCCACTCCCCAAAGGCCTGGATACCAGATTGTGCTGTCAGATTTTTACGGCCCTTGCCCATTTTTGGGAGGAGAATCAGACTGAGTGAAGGTTTAGTTCAAATTATGAGTGTGAGTAACTGCTTTAAGAGCCATTTTGTCTGTATTTTATGTTATCTGTAAATACCATTTTCTTTGGATTTTTGGCCATTTTTCTCCCTCAATTTTTATTACTTCTTTATAAATTATTGTTTTTTAATTCAATTAGCCAACATAGAGTGCATCATGAGTTTCAGTTGTAGTGTTGAACAGTTCATCGGTAACGTACAACAATGAGTGCTCATTGCATTACATGCAGTCCTCAATGCCCACCCTCCCACCCCTTTTCCCTTCCATAACCCTCAGTTTGTTTCCCAGGGTCCAGAGTCTTTCATGGTTTATCTCCCTCTCTGATTCTTCCCATTAAGTTTTCCTTCCCTTTCCCTATGATCCTCTGCACTGTTTCTTATAGTCCATATATGAGTGAAACCATATAGTTGTCTTTCTCTGCTTGATTTATTTCACTTAGCATAATACCCTCCAGTTCAGTCCTCGTTGAAGTAAATGGTAGGTATTCATTCTTTCTGATGGCTAATACTCCATTGTATATATGAACCACATCTTCTTTATTCATTCATCTGTTGAAAGGCATCTTGGGTCTTTCCACAGTTTGGCTATGGTGGACATTATTGCTATGAACATTGGGGTGCAAGTGCCCCTTCCTTTCACTACTTCTGTATCTTTGGGGTAATTACCCAGTAGTGCAATTACTGGGTCATAGGGTAGCTCTAGTTCCAACTTTTTGAGGAACCTCCATACTATTTTTCAGAGTGGCTACACCAACTTGCATTCCCACCAAAAGTGTAAGAAGGTTCCCCTTTCTCCACATCCTCTTCAACATTTGTAGTTTTTCATACTATTCACTTATAATTGTTCATATTTCTTGATTGGATTATTTGTTCTTTGTATGTTGAGTTTGATAAGTTCTCTATAGATTTGGGATACTAGCCCTTTATCTGATATGTCATTTGCAAATATCTTCTCCCATTCTGTCGGTTGTCTTTTGGTTTTGTTGACTGTTACCTTTGCTGTGCAAAAGCTTTTGATCTTGATGAAGTCCCAATAGTTCATTTTTGCCCTTGCTTCCCTTGCCTTTGGCGATGTTTCTATGAAGAAGTTGTTGCAGCTGAAGTCAAAGAGGTTGCTGCCGATGTTCTCAAGGATTTTGATGGTTTCCTGCCTCACATTGAGGTCTTTCATCCATTTTGGGTCTATTTTTGTGTGTGGTATAAGGAAATGGTCCAGTTTCATTCTTCTGCATGTGGTTGTCCAATTTTGCGAACACCATTTGTTGAAGAGAATATCTTTTTTCCATCGGACATTCTTTCCTGCTTTATCAAAGATTAGTTGACCATAGAGGGGGATCCATTTCTGGACTCTCTGTTCTGTTCCATTGATCCATGTGTCTGTTTTTGTGCCAGTACCATACTGTCTTGGTGATCATATAAGCAGTGTTTTAAAAATTAAGGACAAGTACTATAAAAATCAGGAGGTAAGGCAGCGGAACAAAATTTCATCTATTCAATGGAAAACAGAAATAGAAGCAGTTAAAAAGAAAGTACAGTAAATAGAAAATTTGCAAAAAAAAAAATAGAAATAAGTGATAACATTACAGTGATTACTATCTATCTATTAATTAAACTCGCCCATTGAAGTCTAGAGGCTCCCAGAAAGAATAAAAAATAATATTGAGCCATACACTGCTTTTGAGAGACACATGAAGGAAACAGTAATACAACTAAAAATAAAGAGATGGAGGAAAAGAAAAAGAAACAGAAATAGGCAAAAATGAATCAAATGACACTAGAAATATTAACATCTGGGGAAAAAAGGCAAAAAATCATAAGACAAGACAGATAATCATACACTTGTAAAAGGAACAAAGGACAGAAAGATACACCTATTATAGTCATATAAACGCCTAAAATAATCAGCCTGAAAAATGTGTCAAGCAAAAACTGATAGGGGGAAGAGGTTTAAAAAAAGTTTTTTCCCCAACTTTATTGAGATATAACTGACAGGGTAGGGAGAGATTACTAAATCTAGATTAGAGTTTGGTAAACTATTACCATGAGCCAAAAGCTGCTGCCACATATTTTTGTAAATAAAACTTTATGAGACACAGCTAGTTTCATGCTTTCACATGTTGTCTGTGGATGCTTTAGCATTACAGGGACAGAGCCAAGAAGGTATGATAGCTCTTGGCCTACGGAGCCAGAAATATTTACTGTTTGGTTCTTTACAGAAAAGTGTGCCAACTTCTGATATAAACAATTCAGATATTAAATTCAAGCCCTTAGATATTTATAGAACTCTACACCCAGCAATCGGAGAATGCTGTTTTTAAGAACACATAGAACATTTACAAAAAGAGAACACATTCTACCCCCCAAAAAGGAAAACCTCAAAAATAATAAAAAAGCAAGATTCAGCACTGTAAAATTAAATTATATATTCATTTTTTAATGAATAACCAAAACATCACTCTGTACAAAAACCAAATCAGATAGAAAATAATCTCTGGTTTTTTTAAGAAGAGGAATAAATAATTAAATAAAAACTCATAATAGTTGAAATTCAGTTTATCTGTGGAAATTAATGAAGACAAGCCAAATGAGAACAAGAAAAGGTGACATTCAGAGATGACTGTCTCCAGGAGTGAGCCATCATACCTATTTTGTGTGAGAATTCACGTTATTCATAGCACTTGTTACATATTTTAGGAATTTTATTCTATGTGAAATGTTGCTTTATTTTTCAAGATGATTGTTGCTAAATTATGTCTTGCCTTTTTTCTATTGACTGGTTTCCAGAGCTTTATCTGTATCATTAGCCTCTAAAAAACAGTTTTTAAAAAAAAAAATTACAGATGCTTTCTAATCTATTTTTCTGTCACTAATTTTTGTCATATTTTAATTCTGTCCTTTCACTTTCTTAGGACTACTGTGCTTTTTTTTTTATTTTTCCCTTTAAAATCCTTAAGTTACATGTTTGCCCCACTACTTTTTCATTTTTTCTTTCTTTTAAAAGTATATATTATTATTTAAATCTTCAAGATTACCAGTTTTACAAAGTAAGAAGTTAATGAGGAAAATAAAGTGTTCTCTTTGTTTCTGTGTTTAGCCAGATGCAGTATTTTGGCACTTTAAAGTACCTATTTTTTAAATTTAGTCACTGTTTCCCATACTTTTCCTAGCACTGGGAAGCTTCCACAGCATTGTCCTGTCAGGTTTCCTTTAAAGATACACTACCAGTAGGTCATATAAAGTAGGCAGTATAAATGTAGACTCCATACCCACACTTGAGGTGTTAATTTTTCATTAATGGGATATTTTCAGCCTTTCTCAGAATGTTCAACATAGCCCTCTTAAAATGAAAGAATAAAGAAAGAGAAAGAGATGAAGACCCAGGACCAGATCATCCAAAAAGGGAAGGGAACTGATGTTTCAGTCAGCTTCTTTGTGTCTCATGTTTAAATATGAATAGACAGCTAAGATCACCTGAGAAATACACAGAAGAGTAGAAAAGCTTTGTCTCAAAGTCAAGTCTTTGCAAGCAACTGCAGTTGAGAGCAGAAGGATAGAGGACTATTGTCGCTCTCGCCAGCAAGAACGACCAGGAAACACGGAGTGACAAGCTTGCGAAGTCTTCATTGTTCTCTCCTTACCCGGATCTTTACCCCTATTTATATCCCCTCTCCTCCAATCAGCAGACTGTACACGTGAAAGGAAGCCTGATCAACACTTAGCATGATAAAAAGCACGCAGTGTCCTCGGGCTACCTGTTCTGGGCATAGCCAATCATCTTTCAGGTGGTGCGCAGGTCCTCCGTTTAGCCGCAGGCGCAAGCGCCATGTTGTCTGCTATGTACATAGCTGCCCCCACAACTATCCTTCAGACAGGCTGGATTAATGTAATGGCCTCATCTCTTGGAGACTGTGTAACCTGAGTAAGTCACTACGGTTCTCAAAGGTTTAGTTTTACAGTAAATATTACTAAAACACTTCCTACCTCTTAGATGTTTTAAGGATTAATTAAATTAATCTACATAAAACATGGTATTTGAGTACTGGGCAAAGGGTATCAGTTAATAAGTGGTAATTATTATTATCTCCCACATCAGTACAAATAAATCCATCTGTAGCAGAGTAAACTCATAATCATTTCCCTTCTTGAGATTCTCCCAATTGGCCTTTACTAGCCTGCAAAACCATATACCAACTGCCATCCTGACTGTTCCTGATTGTTCTAGAGTTGCGCTGTTCATTATGGAAACCACTAGTCACATAGGGCTATGTAAATGTCATTTAATAAAGGTACATAAAACTCAGAATTCTGCTCTTCTGTTATAGTTGCCACATTTTATATGCTCAAAGGTGCTATGTGATTAATAATTACCATATTGGATCATCACCAAAAAGTTCTCATTGGCAGCCCTGATAGAGGGGGACACAACATGAAGCTGAACCAACCACGGTGGAGCCAATGGTGTCTGAAATTTGAATGAGGAAACTGGGAACTCTGTAACAGCTGGGAACAAGTTCATTGTTATCCACACCCTAAGAAGAATGCTGAGAACTCCTAATGCAGGGTATGAAGAGACAGCCTCACTATTTGATTACCAAAGCCCAGGTCTCAAATCAATTCTCTAGATTCTTCAATGTCCCCTAACAGTAACAAGGCAAAAGAGCTCTACTTAAGTTGCAAAGGTCTTCTTCCTATGAGTTGCTCTACTTTTAACTTTGCTTATGATGCTTTCAACTGGAAAAAAAAAAATGTACATTTTTTGATTAAGTTGAATCTGCCTATATTGTATCACTTCTGCTTAGGATGTCCTATCCATTTCTACAGTCAAAAAATTTCTTCTAGTACCTGTATAGTTTCATGTTATTTATGTTTGTCTTATTTCTTTAGGATTAATTTCCCAAAGTGGCATTGCTGGGAGTATTTATTTTATTGCTTTAACAATACAAATAATGGTAAATAATTTAAACCATGCAAAAAGCTATAAAGTGACAATTAAATTCCCTGGCACCCCTCCCTACAGCCCTGCAGTTTCCTTCCCTAGAGGAAAACACATTTATCAGTTCTGTGTGGTGTACTACCAGAGATAATTTTCTCCTTTTATGGTATTAAATTTAGATTTCTAATCAACTTCTAATTTATTCTGTTTGGTTTAAGGCAGAATTGCATTTTTTGTCAAATAGGTAGCCAATTATCCTGACATCATTTATCTGTAGAGCAGTCCATTATTTCCCTAAGGATCTTAAATGCCGACATTTTCATACCCTAACTCCCCATTTATACCTAAGTCATTCTTGACTCTCTCTCTCCCATACCACCAGCCTACTTTATTCCTCTATTCTCACACTTGTCAAATAGTTTTAAAATTGTGTGTGGAAAAATAGAGTAAAGTAGAGTTTCAATAGAGAAACTAACTTAAACAGTTGGTTTTGTGGCAGGCAAAGGTCTTCTCATGTTTTGTTTTTGTTTTTGTTTTTTCTTTACAACATCTTTGTTTTAGAACTTTTTAACAAATTTGCAAGATCCTCTTAATATTCATTGGAAATTGGCAGAGGGTCAGTCGAATTCATAAAATTATTAGGGAGGGGCACCTGGGTGTCTCATTTAAGCATCTGACTCTCGATATCTCAATTCCGGTCTTGATCTCAGGGTGGTGAGTTCAAGCCACATGTTGTGCTCCATGCTTGGCATGAAGCCTATTAAAAAAAAAAGATATTAGGGAAAATGTATTTTATGATGGAAAAAAAAGTCTTCAAGAAGAAACAGATACTGTACACATAAGTATTTTAAAAATATAAAGCACTATATAAATTATTATTAGAAATCCTTTTGAAGTTGAGAGGGAAATTTTAAGCCTAAAGTGTTAAACTATGCCTGACTGTCACGGAACAATATTCCTTTTGGCATACTGTTGAATATATTTTGTGATTACAAAGTAGCTAAGTTAGATTACAAGGCTATATTTAATTAAAGCATGTTAAGTGAATTTCAAAAGAATGACTGCATTTTAAAAAAGACACACAAAAAATAAAGTTGCTGCATACATAGACAAGTGTGGAGGAGGTCAAAGTTGTCAGTTATGTAACAGTTTAACTTGTTTCTTTGACTCAGAGCTCTCCTTAATTCACTTACTTCACCATAAGGAAAATGTAGATAATTCAGTACTCACTGCATATCAGGCTCTGGCATTTCATTTCAGATTTGGGTTTTGGCCATTGAGGTTATCATAGGGTTGTCATGCCTTTATAAGTATTATTTTATTTATTTATTTTTTTATAAAACAGGCTTTTTTTTTTTTTTTTTTAAATTTGAGAGAGAATGAGAAAGAGCCTGAGAGGGGGAGGATCAGAGGGAGAAGCAGACTCCCTGCCAAGCAGGGGGCCCAATGTGGGACGTGATCCCTGGACTCCGGGTTCAGGACCTGAGTGGAAGAGAGTCACTTAACCAACTGAGCCACCCGGGTGTCCTATTTTAAATATAAGCGATGACTCCCTTGTTATTGCTAATCTTTTTTTTTTTTTTTTAATGAGATGATCACATGAATGTTCATAAATTCTCTTCTTTTATCACCTCCCAGGAACTATTTAAAAAATTGGTTTTCTTCCTTAACTTCTTCGCATGTGAAACATTTCTCTCTCAACCCTGGCACAATTCCCATTTGTTTTGGGAAGCTTATAAAATTCCAAGTTTTCACATTCTGGGCAAAGGGTAGGACTAAAGAGATATTTAATAATAGAGTAAAAAAATAACACACTGAAACAGTGTAGCATGTGTGGACTACCTACAATGCAGTGAATAATGTTGACCTTTATAGAATAGATATTATACAGAGTTCGAGTTCAAAACTAATAATTTATATATTTGTTTTTCAATTGGTGTTGAATATAAGCTAAAGGACAGTGATTCATTTACTTGTAGCTTGATGAAAAAAGACTGGTTCTGCCTTCATGGTCTGAGGGGTGCCAACAACAAAGACTGACCCTGGGTTCAGAATTCCGGTTCTCCTCTACCGTTGGCTTTATCAGGGTGCCTGGGTGGCTCAGTGGGTTAAGCCTCTGCATTCAGCTCAGGTCATGATCTCAGGGTCCTGGGATTGAGTCCCACATCAGGCTCTCTGCTCCGCAGGGAGCCTGCTTCCTCCTCTCTCTCTCTCTCTCTCTGCCTGCTTCTCTGCCAAATCAATCAACCAATCAATCAATCTGTTAAAAAAAAAAAAAAAAAAAAAAGCTAATGCAGACCGTAACGGGACAGAATATAAAGCTGTGAGCCCTGACACTGCCACAGGTCTAATTTGTGTCTGAGACAAACAACTCTCAAGGTTGAAGTGAGAGAAACTCTTTGGGCATTCTCTTAAAAAGGACCAGTTTATCACCTCTTCAATGAGACTATTAGAACTGATAATAGTGTTTTTTCTCATCACCTCTTTCATCGGTTTTTTAATTGAGGGTCAAAAATATATTTCCAAGTCATACCAATCCTTCGAGTTCATAGAGCTGCATCTATATTTATATTATAAAACCACTGTGTAAATGTTTCTTTTAGATGTCTCAAAAATACTTTAAGGTCAGTAGGTCGGAAGCTCAGTTAATGAACTTCTCCAAATCAGGTACTTTCCAACGAAATCACCAAAATACGTGTAGTTCATGACTAGGTCTCATTCTTGTTCTCCTTGGCTTCACAAAACCAGTTGATCCTCAAGTCCTACTATTTCTGCCTCTAAAACCTCTGGAATCCATCTGCTTGTCCTCAGCACAACTGCCAGTTTGTTAACACAAAGAGTTCTCATCCTTGTACTGCCTACGTGTGTCTTTTATTCATGCTTCATCGCGTCTGGTACCCCTCAAACTAGGTATTTATTTACCTCCAGCCGGATTATCTTTTTTCAGTATGCAGTCTTCATTATGTCCCAACCCCATCCACACTGAAAATATGCTATTGGCTTTTTATTGCTCTTAGATAAATTTACCACATGCTCTACATCATCCAGCTGAAGTTTACCTTTTACTCCTCGTATCATTCCATGATCCCTCCCTTATTTTCTGAGTTCCAGTTACCATTGACTCTTTGCCTATGCTTTTCATTTTGGAACGTTTGTCTGTCCCTATTGCAAACTTAACTAAAATACTGCTTTTAATGGAAATTTTTGCTTACATACCCTCTCCCTCATTCATTAGGTCAGGTCCATCAGGTCCATCTGATAAATGTCTCTGAACTTTATATGCCATCTCTTTATATAATTATTCAAGCTACAGTTTCATTTCTATTTTGTTAGTTTTTTTATTGAGGAAGCTTTTTCATAAATGTAGATGCACTGAGAAAAGAAACCAAGTCTATCGTTCTTATCATCATATCCTCAGCGTTTACCTCAGTGCCTAGAAAATCAACTACTAGTCAATAAATAATCGCTTAATGAATAAGTGAATATAATGTGTCCCTCCTATGTATCATTCACCCTTTTAGCTCTATAAAGGATATGAAGGAAAATACTACAGTTCCTTCCTTCAAGTTTTTTTTTTTTTTAATCTAAAACTTACAGTCCAGTCATCTCCATAGTTAAAACTGCAAACTCCCCTCCCTATCTCCAATGCTCCTAATCTTCCTTAGCCTGCTTTATTTTTCCTTGGCACCTCTTAACCTTCTGAGTAAGATACACTCTCTAATTTTCTTAATCATTCTGTCTCCTGAAAGCAGGAATTTTTATCTCTTTGTTGAGTGATGAGTCCCAATCACTTAAAACAGCTCCTAGCCCATAGTGGACATTCAACAAATATTTGTTCAAGGAAGGAGTGAATGGAGATTTCCAAAAGCAATTAATCACAAAATACCTTATTCATTCGTTTCTACCTTAGTTAGCTACATAATACACCTATAGCAATGTTCTAACAGAGGTTGCCTTCCTTTTTTCACCCATCCAGGGAATATTTGTGATGTCTGGAGATAGTTATAATTGTCACAGCTCGGGGTGGAAGGGATGACTATTGGTACCTTGTGGCACAGGACAGGGATCTTGATAAATATCCTCAATAAACAGGCAGCTCCCCACAACCAAGAACTATGCGGCCCAGCATGTCAGTAGTACAGAGGGTGAGAAAATCTGAACAATAGTCTCTTCCGCTGTGTCCCCGCCTTTCTTTCTGTCACTTGGTACTTCTTTCTTTCCAGTGACAAAGGCTTTCCTTCAGGTATACCCCTCCTGCTCTCACTTGTTTGCACCTCAGGCTTGCCAGTGGGCTCACGAGCTTTGATTCATGTTACTGAGGGCTTTTTAAGAAGTTGCTGAATTTCACTTCCAGATGAGATGTCTTATTTAATTTTTACTCTTCCATAGAGCCTAGAATGTGGATCCTATTTCTGTCTGTGAACCAGGCTGTTTGAAATCATCATGGTTGTTTGAAATCATCATGGTTACCTCACCTCTTTTTTATTCAGTTTTGTCAATTTGAAATCAAAAGTTACTTAAGTGATATTTCAATACCTCCCATTTGTTTTGGGGACCAAAGACCAGAGACCTATCCCAAAGATATATACCCTCAAAGGTTGATCCCTGATTTAACCACTCAAAGCACTGAATCTGAGAACTCATTTTATCTCAAACAGCATATGTTTCCCTTTCAAACTGTTTACCAGGGATAATATATAGTCACTCTATGGAATTTGGGTGTAATTCCTCAAGGACTCCTATTTATTCATATTCTAAGTAGAATAAATATTAGGGGTTATTCACACTCAGTGAAATAAAATATAGTTGAGTGCTAAATAATTCATATGCAGGCCAAATACAATAACATGCATCCTCTAGTAAATATTATGGATAGTTTATTCATGATATTCTCGGTACCTAATAGGGCATTATCACATGCTGGGTGTTCAATAAATGTTTCAGCAAGAGGCAAACAGATATAGGACATTAATGACTACTCTTTCTTTATGAATATACATGTGAGATCCCTAACTTTAATATAAATATTATTTCTCTTCCAGTAAATTGGTAGAAGATAATCAGACTGATACTCTGAGGTAAATACTGAGTGTCTTGTTGAGGCTTACTGGAGAAAAAATGGTGGAGCAATTTTCTCGCATGAGCATAAGGATGAAGGGTGACAACATAAGGCATGCATTTAGGACCCTTAACTAATTCTTTTTCAGAATAAGTACGGATCTCTCTTTTTGTCTCTTGATTTTAAGTAGGTATTCCTAGGCTATCCTGGATCTATGACAACCACTCTATTCCATTCCAACTGACATCAGTGCATGTAAGAATTGTCACTTCCTTGTATGAAAGCAGTCTCAGTTTCCTTATCTATATGTGAAAAATGAGCCAGGCTGAGTCTACCTTGGGATGCTTACCTGTGTTTACTGGCATGCATATATGGGTTTGGGTAAGATTTACAGACAGTAGGGAGGTTCTTTGGGTCCCTGGACACAAATTGATATTTGATAATGCTTGTTGAACATTACTGTTTTAAATTCAGACTACGAAAAAGAAGGAAAAATCATGTGTGTGTGTATGTGTGTCTTTGTGTGAAGTTACCTGAAAAGTAGTCTAAAAACTGAGAAATTAAGAAGGCCTGGCATTACTGTAAAACAAATTACCACAAATATAGCAGCTTAAAGAACATCCCTTAATTATCACACACTTTCTGTAGGTCAGAAGTCCAGGCACAACTTAAATGAGTTCTCTACTCAAGGTCTCATAGGGTTGAGATCAAGGTGTTGGCCAGGTCTGGGGTTCCATCTAAGGCTTAGGATGTTTTTCTAAGCTCACATTATTGTTGTCAAAATTCAGTTTCTTGTAGCTGTAGAACTCATGGAGGCTTATGGACCAGTGGAAAATTTCAGACTTTTAGAGCCTCTTAAATGGCTTATCTGATCAGGTTAGGCTCATTCAGAGTAATCACCCTTTTGACTAACTCACTGTTAACTGACTTTGGATTTAAATTACAGATGCAAAAATAACATAACCAAATCATGAGAGTGACTATTGCATCCTATCCACAGATCCGACCCATACTTGAGGGGATTGATGAGGCATCATCTTAGAATTTTGTCAACCATACGTCTAGTTAGAGAGGAACCCAAGGGAGCTATTTTCACACCTGTTATTGATTTGGATTCTAAGAGACAAAGAGAAACACAGAACTGGGGAGATAAATATCTTCTACCAAATCTAACAGAGCTCTCTGGGAAGCTAGAGCATACTGAGGGTTTAGGGTAACCCAAGAAGAGAAATACTCTAAGACAGGGCCACATCACTGGCATGGCACGTGACCGGACACTGGTCCTTTTGTGGGAACCTGTCACAGTGCCATCCTGAAGTTCTCCAGGGATGAGGGCCAGGGATAAAGAACGAGAGTGAACCCAATTTCAAGTAATTTGTAAATACTGTATGGGGAATCTAAGAATTTTCCAGAAAGATTTTGTTAGGGATTGAGGGAAAAGTCTTCTGAGTTTTGAAAGTTACAACTGTAGTAGTTGTGAGCTACCAAAATGTGACTTTTTACTATAAATTGCCTTCTTTGTTACATATAAACTGGTTACTTATAATGACTCAATTATAGTTTATGTTAATATGAGCTCTATGGCTTTAGTGATAGCTGCTCTGATTAGTCATCAAAGCAAACACGTAAAAGCACACAGTCAACACTGGGCAATAATGAAATGTCAGAGATTTGCTCTGCTCTGTGGTGAACAGGCTCTGCGGAAGCCTACTTCTCTGAGATACTGTAGTCTGTGGATTTTTTGTAGGATTCTCTGTGTTTCAAAACAAAGAAAAAAATACTTAAAGCCTGAGTACTACAAGAAAAGTGTTTCTTTATTACACAGAATCACTTTACTATATGGTTGTTTACAATGTCCTGTTAGCAAATGTCCCCCTAGCAGGCACTTTGAGAAAAAGTGTATTTTCACTTTCAGCCTCACCAGGATTTTTGTGTTAAACTGTCTCAGCCCCTCTTGTATTCAGGACTAACTTTACTTCAGAGTTGTTCTGTAATATTATAGATATAATCACCACTTCTAACTGACCTATAAGTCATAAGAGAAAGTATAACTTTCATCTGTTCTCCTAACATAAAATCTTTCTATCCTTCCTTTCACCATTCTCCTCTCTGGCTACTAGAAATACATACACTCCAGAAAACACATTCACTTCAAGTATCTGAAATAGGAGTTGCCTTCTTAGGAGAGTTAGCACATCGAGCAATAAGCAGAGCATTTTTCCAAAGAGAATGAAACACTGGAGTTATCACCAGAAAGCATACCTGCCAGCTGTTCATAAAAGAGCTGTGAACCATGGACATGTCTGCTGTGTGTCTGCCTTCTGGTGAGGGGATTCTGAAGCTGAACAGGCACTAGAGAACCCTTTCCCTTACACAGACCATCCGAGTCACATGGGATCCTGACAAGCAGAAGTGCTTTTGGTGAGGAACAGAGAAGAGGCTGTACTTTGGAATGAGGGTTTGGATTGTCTAAAATATGTAAGAATCTTATTCCTAATGTAAGAATTGCATGGCCCACAGTTGCCTTGCTTGGAAGAGACACTAAAGCCCCAATCAATCCAGAAGTGATCCATTGTATTTATGTATGATCTTATTGTTCTCAAAGTGCTGTATGTTACTTAAGCCTTACTACACTGTATGCAGTCTAATAATAAAGGAGAATGAGAAAAAGAAAGTAGGACTCCATTCTATGTATAAGAAAGGTAAAATCATGAGGCAGCATGTTATTTTCACATCTATATCTATCTATACTGAATGTGACAATCATATTTCTATATATGACAATATAATATAGCCTAATATTTAATTCCTGTTACACAAAAGAAAAAAGACTTTTGATCAGAGGAAACCAAGAGATGTATAAGACAACAGGAGGGCATGCACATTGATATTTGGAAAATCTATACGTAATTCTTAGATTTCTCACTTTGGAAAAGATCCCTAGGTTTTCCAGCACAAAAACATGTCTGTTGGCCCTTGGGCTTTTTATAAATCCAATTGTTGTTGATTCACATGTCTACTGTGTCTATATGCAGATGATAGTCACCTGTATTTTAATAACTTAATGATTGAGTTCTACCCCCAACCAAGAAGGAATAATAGGAAATTAAGCTCTCTGGTCCTAAATAACAAGAAACACAAAAGGAATGACAGTTTTTTTTGACATTGAACAATAATAGTAGTGCCACACTGATCCTCAAGAGAAAGGAAACCACCGAGTAGAGGTAACAATTGTATCAACTAAGATCCTGGAAACTGAGAAGATGAGTCCACACAGAATCCAGTGATCTCGCTGAGATGAACGCCCAAAGGTTAGAGCTCAGAGAGGTCAAGGTAGCTGGACTTTGCACAGAAGAATACAGCTTATTCATCCAAAATGCTTGAGATGACAGTGGCGTAATTTTCTGTTTTCAGATTATGGTGGTAGAGGTACAGTGTTCTGTGTAGTACTTTTCCATGAAACACAAATGGCAGATCGTAATTAAATACATGACATAGTCTCAGGGACGTATACATATTTTGATCAAACAAGGAGACGCTGGTGGAAGATAAGCACAACTATCCATTTGTCCCTTTTAAGATTAATTTTGCGGGCGCCTGGGTGGCTCAGAGGGTTAAGCCTCTGCCTTCGGCTTGGGTCATGATCTCAGGGTCCTGGGATCGAGTCCCGCATTGGGCTCTCTGCTCAGCGGGGGGCCAGCTTCCTCCTCTCTCTCTCTCTGCCTGCCTCTCTACCTGCTTGTGATCTCTGTCTGTCAAATAAATGAATAAAATCTTTAAAAAAAAAGATTAATTTTGCAAACATGAAAATAAAGATTTATAGCAAGCAAAAATTGATATTCTGTAAAATTGGTATTTTATGAAAATAAGTGGCTAATCTCAGTTATATAGTATTACATTTTATTTTAATATATTTTAATATTTTTAAGACTCTTTATGTTATAACAATAAAGTGGCTAGCTGTGAGAAATTGAAGAATAAACATTAAAAAATGTACCACTATGCAAAATTGCAGTATATAGGTTTCATTGATTTTGAAGCCATAAGAAAAAGTCTCAATGCTGCTTTCACTTGTGTCATGCATTCCGTGGCTCTGACTTAGCCAATGTCATTCTTATTTATTGGTCTAAGGGAATGATTTTAGCATAATTCTCACCACTGTTTAAGGTAGGTGCTGTTCTTCATTTATTGAACATCTACTCTGTGCTAGGCAGTGTTTACAGGGGGGAGAAAAAAAAAAAAAGATAAAACAGAAACGGAAGTCCTTAGCCTTGTAGATCTTATTTTTTATGGGAGGAGACAGAGAAAATGAGATAAATAAAATATGTAGCCTATTGGGTGTAAGTGCCAAGAGGAAAATAATGAAAGCTGAGAAGATGAATATGCATTATTGGGATGAAAGGGAGGCAGAATGCAATTTTAAATAGGGCGGCCACTTGAAGAAAATATCTCCAGACAGGAGTGTGCCTGGGTGGTGTTTAAAACAGCAAGGAGACCGGTGTGCTTGGAGCAGGTGAGGGAGATGTAGGCCAAGAGTTCAAAAAAGTAACGAGGGCCAAGATCATGTAGGGCCTTGTAGGTCAAAGAAGAGGGCTTTGGCTTTTGCTCTTAAATGAATTTGAAAGACACAGAAGATTCTGAGCAAAGAAAAAATATAATCAAACTTATATTTTTAAAGGTCACTCTGGTTGCTGGATTGAGTGTAAAGAGAAGGAGAATAAAGATAAAAATAGGGAGCACCATTAAGAGGTTATTTGCCACAGTCTAGGTAAGAGTGATGGAAGCTTGATAAGGGATTCAGTGGTGGTGGGATTCTTGGATATATTTTTTAAGTTAGAGCTGAAAGCATTACCTGGCATATTAGAAATGGGGCTAAAATAAAGAGCTGTTTAGAACTTGGACATTTAGAATGATAGAATTGCCACCAACTAAGAGGATGAAGATTTCAGAAGAGCAGGTTCGGTGAGGATTATCAGAAACTCTGTTCGGATCTAATATGTCTGCAATGCTCCTTAGACGTTCTGGGTGAGAATCAAACCATGTTTTTAAAATCAGTCTTTGCTCTCTCATATTTATAGCATACCCATTGATAAAGCTTAGAATTAAAGAGAAGCAATCCTAGAATTATGGCTGGAAAGGACAGCAATATTGTATAATCATTGTTTCTATTAAAGATACATCAGTACAAGCTGTGGATAGTAATAAGATAGGCTGCAGATTATAGCAAATATCTGATGACCACCGTCGACTTACTCTTTTCTTCCCCACTCAAGAGATGAATGTGTTAATATGTAAATTTAGGTGAATGTGAAAATAGTTTGAAATAGTTAAGACTTGAAACAGTACCAAATTTTAGTACTTTATCTATTTTTAGAAAACTATTAAATGTGACACATTTTACAATAACCACAAGTTAAGAACTGAAAAGACAAAATGAAATCCAATCAGTGATGCCTTAGAATTACAAAGACTTTCAGAAATCGTAGTGGAGAGGAAAAACTTCAACTTTAATATCATACACCCTTTACTTCCTAAGACCTGTTTGTAAATACGTGAAAGTGGAGATCAGAATCCTAGCTGGAGAGTAGATAACTATTTGTTCTCAAAATCATTCTTCCATTAATGTTTTATGAAAGAGGCTTTGTGATCTTCTCTTTCCACAGTGTAAATTCTTTCCCAAGAGTCATATGTGTTCATTCTATAAATGGACTTCTGCACCATGACTTAGTGCATCTTTTTAAAAGATGTCCAGCGGGGCACCTGGGTAGCTCAGTGGGTTAAGCCTCTGCCTTTGGCTCAGGTCATGATCTCAGGGTCCTGGGATCAAGTCCCACATCCAGCTCTCTGCTCAGCAGGGAGCCTGCTTCCCCCCACCCCCGCCTGCCTCTCTGCCTACTTGTGATCTCTCTCTTTGTCAAATTAAATAAAATCTTAAAAAAGAAAAAAAAAAGAAAGATGTCCAGCCCTCTTCCCCAGCGCTACCTGGGGAGGTGGCAGCCATCCTGCTCTCATAGTGGCCACCCTAAGACCCCTCGTAAAGCTGAAGATCCTTAAAAAGAGTACCAAGAAGTCCATCTGGCAAAGTCAGAACTATAAGTCAAAAGTTACGCACAGCTAGCAGAAACCCAGAGACATTGATGACAGGGTGCACAGAAGATTTGAGGGCTAGATCTTGATGTCCAACATTGGTTCTAGGAACATCAAGAAAACAAAGCCACATGCTGCCTGGTGGCTTCTGGAAATTCCTTGGCCACAATGTCAAGGAGCTTGAAGTGCTGTTGTTGTGCAACAAATCTTACCATCCAGAGGTTGCTCACAATGTCTCCTCTAAGAACAGCAAAGCCATTGTGGAAAGAGCAGCCTAGCTGGCTATCAGAGTGACCAATCCCAATGACAGGCGGCACAGCAAAGAAAATTAGTAGACAGCTGTGTGCACATCATATTTGTGTTAATAAAACTGAGGCACCTGGGTGATTCAGTTGGTTAAGCACTTGACTCTTGGTTTTAGCTCAGGTCATGATTTTAGGGTCATGAGATCAAGCTCCACACTTGATCTCACACTTGGGTCTCCACACTTGGCTGGGAGTCTGTTCAAGATTCTCTCTGTGACTCTCAAATAAATAAATAAATAAATAAATAAAACCTTAAAATAAACTATAAAACTACCAAAAAATAAATAATGTCCAGTCATATCCCGGGTTCAGACTGAGTGACACAGTTATGTATGTGTTTCTCTCTTGTATGTGCACACACACAAGCTGCACATAGGTGCACACACATAGGGTCGTGGTTTTAGAATAGTGATGGTTTTAATAGTTGATTCTGCTTCACAATGAAACTCAATTGACTGGAAGGAATGATGCAAAGCCATCCTAAACGATGGCAACAGTCTGTACTAATTTACAGAGGTTACCAGTTGGTGCTTTAGAAGACTCCTGTGTTGCAAATGTAACTATTAATTATCATGTTACTGGAATATTTGTAATCACTTCAAAATTAACCTTTATATCCTCAGGAGGTTTGTATTTATAAGAGTCACTTGGTGTCTCATAAAGAAACTAATTAGTCAACAAACGATAAGTACAGAAAGAACACAAATTAGTTCTTTGTTTACTGCTACATGGTTGTGCCATATAATTTGTATTGTAATTAAAGTGTTTTATATCCCAAACAGAAAAAATATTTAATTCCGGGATAGATAATAACAGCAGTTTCAAATGTTGCAAGAATGTTGACACATTCACTAGCGTTTACTGCTTAGGCACTCACGATGCAAGAAAAAGGACGTGGGAAAATAACTGTGATCTAGTCATGATCAAAAGACCTCCTTCTCATCCATTACCATTGTTGGAATTACTACGACCCTATCTTCATAAAAGCCAGCAAATACTTTGGAAGAGAGAGAACAAGAACATCCAGGCCTGGGGGATGGGTTATTTTCTTTAATGGAGCAAAACATATTTTTCCCTATAACATCTCATAAAAACTGTTTTCAAATGTATGGAAAAAAATAACCCACAAATGTATGGAGAAAAGATTTCCAGAGAAATCCTGACCCTCTATCAGTTAATCATAGAAAGTTACAAATACCACTGTGTCATGCCATTAATCTTCTTGTTTAATAAGGAATTGAAAAGAGGCAAATATTGGGGGGCTCAGATGTTAGTTCTCTTTATTCTGCATGAAGGAAGGCCTTGATTGTTCCTGCTTATTTGGGTTTATTAACAAAATGCCTTTCCTCTGTGCTGCTAATAGTGCTAAAGAACCAAAACACACAAAAATTAGGGCATTTTGTTTTGCTTTATTCTTTATAATGATGACTGATTTAAATTGCATCTTCTTTCTGCTCAATTTCTGTCTCTTCATTTATAGCACTTCTGTTTCATTTCTAGTAATTATAAATGATTCTTCTTCATATTATCTTCTCACTCTATTTCTGATCATTTTTTATTTCATTTTATGATATTTTCTATTGGGCCATCTTTGGCAGATTTATTTTTAAGTCCCATTCAGAGTGCTCTTACTTTTTTGTTTTTTTCAATTACCTGGGAAAATCCTTCTCCTGACTTTTGATATTGGTAATTATTGTTCTAGTGTTGATTTTCATCATGGTTATCAAAATAGTGACTTTTTAGGTTGTTTTGAGATGAGAATTTATTGACTTGTTTTTCTCTCTAATGTTCATCCTTTGTTGTCTAGCAATTTCTAATTTTTCTCTGCCTAACTCCTCCAGTCATAGAAGCTTGGCCCAGATTCTATCAGGCCATGTCTGCTTCCTCCCATCCCTGAAGAAGGGGGGTTTAAGTAAGCTGTAGCCTAGTGATAGTTGCAAGGATTTATTATTTTTTTTTTAACCATCTTTCACAAACAGTGAAACCTAAATTCAGCCCTTGCTTTCTAGGCATGAGACTGCTCCCCGACACTAAGGACAGTTTTACTGGAGTGTTCTGTCAGTAGGGGGAGCATTCCTTGGCTTTTGCCCTATTTGACCTATTGTATTTCAGTCCCATAAATGGAACAGAGATGCTTACCTTTAATTGACCATTTTTTTAGGGGTTTTAGGCTCTGTTCTTCTGAGATTACATAAGTTCAAAGAAAAAAGCATACAGAAGCTCCTATTTTTGCTCTCTATTCTTATTCCCAACCATATTACTTCTAGACATTCCTTCATATCCTGGCACTATATTACCGAACTTAGTTTCCATTGTGGTCTAGTAAAGTGAAAGTTTTTGACATAATGTAACAAAGTGGTTAAAAGGCTTGGGCTTTGGGGGTGCATGGCTGGCTCAGTTGGTAGAGCAAGGGACTCTTGATCTCAGGGTTGTAGGCTTGAGCCCCACATTGGATGTAGAGATTACTTAAAAATAACATCTTAAAGGCATCAGCTTGGACATTTGGAACCTAAGGTCAGAACTTACCACTTTATTCTTTAAGAACTTACAGTCTGTCATATAAAATGAAGATGAAAGTATCACCACGAAACAGTTTAGTTGAGAATAATGAAAAGGGCTTAATCATAGTAAGTGTCCATGAAATATTGTTTTCATTATATGTTTATAACCAGGTTTTTATATTATGAATCATCCTTTACTGAAAATTATGAACTTTAGCTGGGAAAAGATGAACACAACATCTTCTGATTCTTTAGTTCGTAGTCAGGCCTTTACATTTACTTAAAAATAAATGCATGCCTTCTTTGATTATCAATATTCACCTATCATGTGTCAGCAGAATGTTGAGGAGTTGGTGGTTTTGATGTTCCTTGTGACACTTCCCGCTTTTCAGTTATGACCTCCTGGAAGAACAGTCAACTCTGAAGTTACCATTAGAATACACCTCTCACCGCTGAATCAGCAAGCACTACCTTTCTGCTTTTTAGAATGAAAAATAGAAGTTTATGCATCCATAAGGAACATCCTTCTATAATTCTTAGGAAATGAGCTACTGGCTCTTTTAACTGTAAATGGTCAGATGTTCAAAGACAGTCTCGTGTTCCTTCATTGACTACATTACTTACGAACTGGGTGACTTTAGATACCTTATTTAATGTATTTGGCTCTCAGTTTTCCATCTCTAAAATGAGGAAATAATATTCTACAAATTCATTGGTAAGACTAAATGAGGTGAGATATGTAAATTGTTACCGAAGTGTCTGGTAGATGACTAAGGTAAAATTTAGTTGACATTTCTTCTTTCTTCAAAAGGCATGTTTTCAAGTTCCATGGGAAACCATCATAACAGTTACATAATGCCTTTACAAAAATTGCATAATGCCTTTAAAAATTCGATTTTTCTGTTATATAGGAAAAAAGTAAGTCACTGTTCAAGACACTTGACTGGTTTTCTGCTGTTTTCTGCTGAATGCTTAACACGCTCTGACTCATCATCCAGGTTTTCTTCCTAATGAGCAAAAGAGAAACTGGAGGAAGCATTATTGGAATAAGAAATCTAAAAATCTGGGGTCACTCAGACAGTAGTTACAATTTGAATGCTTATATTTTATTCATATAATACATTTCTCTTCCTTCTGTTACTCATGTTTCCCTCCTTCCATATATTTAAGTTAAATTTTAAATTAAAATAGTATGCATATTAGATAGCAAATCAAATAGCACAGAAAGAGCTAAAATGCAAAGACGTTATTCTCTGATCAGCTACTCCGAGAAGTCCCTTTCTACTCTGTTATGCTTGTTTTTCTGGTTCTTCTATACTTCTATGAATACAGTTGTGATATTTCTTCATTTATAAAGTTAGGCATTATTTATGACTGTCCCATTATTATAGATGATGATTTGGTTCACATTAAACTCCATAGCTCTCTCAGTCCTCCTAATACTGTTATATCGTTCATTATACTAAAATTATTAATCAACCTTTAAGCTGTCATGAACAAAATAATAAGTTTTTACTCCTTTTTTTATGCAGCTTTCCCATTTAGAATTTTCGTTTGCCTTGATGTGCTTAAAGGTGAGTATATTTCATTCATTTCACTGAGCTTTCAATAGTACCATTCATTCAGATGACGGACATCTTTCAGTTCTGAAAAATTTGCCATCATATTTGCTAATTACCTCTGTTCCATATCCTTCTGATATTGAATCTTATAGAATCTCATCTCAGTTTCTTTCCCCTCTCATAGTTGCTCTATTTCTGTTCTATTTTCTAAGAAATTTCTTTGATTTTCATCTAATCTTTCTGTTGGAATTCTTTTTTCATTTTAGCCATTTTAGCTTAAACTTCCATGAGCTCTTTCCTGTTATTTAAATAGAACTGTATTACTTTCTGTGTATGCAAGTATTTCATGTACCTCTGAGGTAGGTGAGAATTGAGTTTTCTTACATTTTAGGAAGATAGGGAAGAGGAAGTTTTCTTTTGTGCTGTCAGACAACAATTTTTCTTCCAAGTTCACATTTTTTTCTGTTTATTTTATCACCATTGCTCATGTTCAAGAGTTTACTCAAATGTTTGATTAATCACTAACTCATCCATTATATTTAATAATAAGACAGTAAAGAAAAACCATCTAGAAATTCTGGGAAGGGAATGAAGGTTTATATTAAGTGTGTTTGGGAAAGGAGTTTACTTTTTCACGGGGGAAATTTTCAAATGTCATTTTTTTCATACTCTGGAAAGAGTAGATACCAGAATGCTTGACGGTTGGAGGTGTAGCTTTTAGAAGTCAAGAGTTTGGCTTCAAGAGTTTTCCTTCAATCTGTATTTTCAACTTCGTATGTCAGATTCTGCCTTTGGTCTCTACTTGGCATCTCTGATTCAAGAGCCTCCTTTGTTTATATCAGTGTGGAGCTGTACACATTTGGATCTTGTCTCTTGGTCAGTAGGGTGAAGGAAGAGAATACATTGATCCCCCCAAATACTGACTTCCAACCAATCCTCAGGTGGTCATTTAACTTTCTCCACCCTCTGTTTTAAGCAGCATTGTGATGAGAACATCTCTGTGATTCAGTGAGTCTAATAAACTTTCCTCCCATATGTGTCAGTATGAGAACACTCTATTCTAAACCTTTCCCCTCTCTCTGGCTGCATTTATTTGTACAAAAAGTTGATGAAGTCTCTTATCTACTGATCTCTCTCCCATTTTTATCTTTGTGGATTTTCATCTTTTCCACAGTTACGTTTTTGTGAGCACTGGGAAAACTAAGAACTGTGGTCAATCCACAAAACCAGTGAACTACTTTTAGATGACATATGGTATATTTATTTACACAGTATACAACAACTAAGACTAGCTTAGGGTATACCAAAGATAGAAATTAAATTGGGTTCTGAAATACATGTCTCTCTATGAATATGGATTGGAGAGTGTGCTCTCAGCCTATCAATTGGTAAAAGAACAGCAGCATAATGAGTAAATATTTGGAAAATATTGCCAATTAGAATGGTTTAGAGTAATTGGGAGCTTTTAGCCTAGAGGCAGTAGGCTGGCAGTGAAAGATGACAGTACTTAAATGTTGTGACTCCTCCTCCTCCTGTCTTCTATCCAAACAAACAATAAGTTAAAAAAAAAAGAAGAAAGAAAGAAAGGAAGAAAAAAGAAACAAACAATAAGCAAGCAAATGTAAAATGTTTGCCTCAAGAAATTGTAAAGAACCTTACTAGTACCAAAACCTATTTAGTGCATGACGGAACTTCGTTCACACAGACTGAGGTGATTTAGACATGGATCCAATATTCGAAGACAGAGTATATGGACATAATATGGAGGTCTAGATTAAGAACGTAAAAGACAAAATTATGTAATAACCAATACAGGCAGTTCTTGATTTTGCTTAGCACCTGCTAAATGACACTCTTTGTATTTGTTTCCTGTGTCTGCTATAAAGAATGACTACGAACTTGGGGTTGTAATCAGTAGGAATTTATTTTCTCATAGTTCTGGAGGCCAAAAGTTCAAAACCAAGCTATCAGCAGGCCCTTACTCTCTCTCTGGCTCTAGGGGGGAAATCTCTTCTTTGTCCTTGTGAAGCTTCTTGTGGCTGTTGACATTCCTTGACTTACAGGCACATCACCACAGTCCTTGCCTCCGTGGTCACCTTTCTACCCTGAACTTCTGTCTTCTACTTGCCTCATTGGATTTAGGGCTCATTTGGAGAATCCAGGATGATCTCTTCATGTTAATATCTTTAATTTACAACAGCAAAGGCCCTTTTTCCAACTAAGGTAATAATCACAGTTTCCAGGGATTAGGACATGAGCATACTTTTTGAGGGACCACCTTTCAACCTGCTGAGCTCATGTGGTTGCCATGTCCTCATACTGATCTCAGTTATCACGGAACTGCACAAAGTGAGACCTAACTGTAAATTATAACAGTTATCTGGGTTTTCAAGGTTAAGAGTTAAAACCTGGAAAACTCTGTCAGATTATTCAGTGTAGTTGAGCATGACAAAAAGAACATCACAGATGTGAAGAACTAGAATATATTATTTTAACTGCCAATGTTGTATCACCAGAAATGTGAAAACAAAGCTATAAACTATGTACAACAGGGCTTCCATGACTGTCTACCAATTAGGGCCAGATGCCTCAATGTGTTTCTCAATTTCCATAAAAAATTATTCCAATTAGTCATTGGTCTATCTTCATGAGGTCACATAAGATAGGAAATATACACTATAACATTATTATTTATAATAACTATTATAAATAATATCATTAATATTCAATATTAATACTTATAATAGTTCTATATGTATACACATAAATAAATATTTGTATTTATATGAATTTATAAACAAATATATTTATAATATTAATATTTAATAATTAATATTAAATAATATTGTCTTTAAAGGGTTGAATTCATATAGCACATAGATTATTCATTTCTCCTTTTATTTTTAAATATATTGTAATGAAATTTATATCATTACTGGTTTTAAATCAATACTAATCTATTATTAGTTTGCAAATGAACATGAGAAAAATATCAAACTAATGGAAAATTGGTTATCAATAACAATATAAAATAATTTATGTATTCTTTTTATTTAAAGCAAACAAAATGGAAGTTTATAAATTAATCATTAAGTGAGTTATGTATCAGTAGTAAAAGTTCACATTATAGAATAGACATGGAATGAACACTTTGAAATCATCAAAATATGAGATCATGTGTTTGTTATCTATTGGTGATCTTAAAATATGTTTTAATTAATGTAGCTTTAACTTTATGATTTAATTAAGCAAGCAAGGATACAATTAGGAACATTTCAATACTAGGTAAGTAGTTCTTTGGGTAGTCCCATTTTATATTTGAAAAATGTTACTCATTCCAAGTAAGTTAATAAGGAGAGAAGTCATATAGATTTAAAGTAAATGCATTAATATGAAAATGGGTTCAAATCCTGAATTCATTACTTATTAATCCTGTGACCTTGTATAAGTTCTTTAAAGTGTCTGTACCTCAGGTTCTTCATTTGTGATAGAGATAATAATGCTTCTTTTCATCAGATTATTGTTAAGATTAAAGGAGTGAATGCATTTAAAGCACTAAGAATAATAAGGGCTTTAAAAATCTTACTGTAATAATTGTCATTTTTTATTTTATTTATTTTTAATTTTTAATTTTTATTTATTTGCCAGAGAGAGAGTACACACAAGCAGGCAGAGAGGCAGGCAAAGGCAGCAAGAGAAGCAGACTCCCTGTTGAGCAAGGAGCCCCATGTGGGACTCGATCCCAGGACCCTGGGATCAAGACCTGAGCCGAAGGCAGCGGCTTAACCAACTGAGCCACCCAGGCATCCCTAATTGTCATTTTTTAAAAGAATCTTGTGGAATTCTCATAGAATTGAGGTGAAATTCTCATCAAATATTTTATTATACCTTCTTAGTTACATACCAGCAAAAGGAGTCAGTTCTAGTTCTTAGCTATGCAATTATAAGAATGAGAGACTAGCAGTAAGCTAACATATTATACCCAATGGCTATAACTAACTAAATTCATTTTTTTAAGTTTTTATTCAAATTCTAAATTCTAGTTAGTTAACATATAGTGTAATATTGATTTCAGGAGTAGAATTTAGTGATTCATCACTTACAAACTAAATTCATTTTTGAAATATTTTTAAATGCATTCTTTGTGGCAGCTATTGAGCTGGATTGAAATCCAAAGATGAGTAAATATTACTTTCCACCTTCAAAAGTTAACAGTTTAGTTAAGAAGGTATTTAATTATACAATAACTCAATACAGTGTTACAAGTACTGCCACAAAGAAAGGGCCTAGAACAGTAAAGGGGAAGTTATTTTAACATGTAGGTTTTGTAGTTCTGTAATACAATGGATTTACTAACACTTCTTAAGATGGACTTTAGAGTCTGAGATTGATGAGGATGGCATATGAGGCAGAGTGTCCACAGACCTGGAAGAAGTGTAATTGGAAGCAAAGGGCATGCGTAATGGGTTGAGGGTGAATAAGGAAGGAACATTTGCTTGAAATGTAAACACCAGGATGAAGAGTCTATATTTTCTTCAGTGACAAGGAGAAATTGGTAATATTTTTTTTTCTTGTTGAGTAGTGGAAATGACATTTGAAGCTACATTTTAGAAAGATTTATTTGATTTGTAATGTAGCATGAGTTAACATAAGGAAAGAGTAAAAGTAAAAATCAATTACAAAGGTACTTGCATGTAAATATCAGTGTACATGGGAAATGATGCAAGTCTAACTACTGTACATGTGCATGTAGGTGGCATATATTAACATTATGAAATTCAAATCAACAATACCTACCAGTTTTCTATAGTGGAGAACAGAGAAGATATTCCTAGGGAATGAGGTCCAATAAAGAAGAATAAAACCTTACACAGAAGAATGAAAGGTGATACTAAGTAATAATCAAGTCAGAGAAACAAAGCCAGCAATCAGATACTAAGAAACACACTAAAGTGGGAGTTGTCATGACTAGCTTCTAGTCAAAACTAGAATGATTTTGAGATCAATCTGGCTGCAGAGTAGAAGAGAGGTTATACAGAAGCCAGTGCAAATAAAGATCATTTAGTAAAGTATTGCAATATACTAGAAGATATTAAGTTCATTTGACCTAGGGTTGGAAGGTGGAGAAGTTGATGAATTTATAGAATATTTAGGGAGTTCGGTTGACTGACAGCACTTAGTGATGGATGGCATGGAAGTGAAGATGAGGAAGTTGTCAAGGCTAACCTTTTTTTCGTATACCTAGATGAATGATGGTATCATTTATTGAGATAGGGAACCCAGTAAAGACATCATGTTTTGGAGCAAGTGAACTGAAGTGCTTTGTATTTGAGATATCACATTTGGTATTCCTTTGAGATTTCTTAGTGGAAATGTCAAGTTAGCAAATGAATATACTGGTCTAGAGCTTAGTGAAGGTGTCTTGGTCCAAGCTGTAAGGTTTCTGACAGCTAGATGGGGAAGAATAGAATGGCCAAAAATATGTAGTAGCCAGATGTCCAGTATGTGAAAACAAAGGAAAGGAAGGTTTGCTTTTGTTCAGTTTTATTATTTATTTATTTTTTTTTTCCAAGGAGAGACATGGTAACAAAAGTACCTTACCCTGCCAAGAGGTCAGATAAATTGAGAAGTGAAAAAATGCCAAGTGGCTTGGGAATGCAGAAGCCATGCAGTAATCTTAGACAAAACCAATCAGCAGAACGATGAAAGTAGAAAACAGATTAAAGTGGGTTGAGGTGAGATGAAAAAAATTTAAAAGCTGGTTGAGAAGTTTATCTTAAGAAGAAGGTTCGGGAAGAGATTCTTCTCCCAACTATTAAGAAGTAATTCAGATGGAATTAACCCTCCTGACATAAACAACTAAACCCAGACAAAGCAAGTAGAATGAATATTTTCAAATATTGGTCAGCTACAAAGTAGTGTTGTGAGCCAAGAGAGAATGAGGTGTGCCCTATGTTTGTCCAGCTTTTCTGCCTGGAGATTCCTTGACAAGAAGGGGTATCTTGAAACATTCATAGAATCTTGGAAAAATGAGGAGATAGAAATAAGCAGTCAGGGGCGCCTGGGTGGCTCAGTGGGTTAAAGCCTCTGCCTTCGGCTCAGGTCATGGTCCTGGGGTCCTGGGATCGACCCCCGCATCGGGCTCTCTGCTCAGCAGGGAGCCTGCTTCCCTTCCTCTCTCTCTGCCTGCCTCTCTGCCTACCTGTGATCTCTGTCTGTCAAATAAATAAATAAAATCTTAAAAAAAGAAAGAAAGAAGGAAAGAAAGAAAGAAAGAAGCAGTCAGCAAGGGGTGGGGTGAATTGTACAGGGTAAATTAACAGAAGGAAATTACACAAGGAAATAGCTCAAAAAATCTGCACAGGGCCATCCATCAATCTGCTACTGAATATTAAAACACAAATGCACATCTGGAAAATCCATGAGATTAAGTGGGAAAAAGTTCCAGGGAATTTTCAGAAAAGGAATTTCCAGAACGAATACAGTGCTGGAAGACAGTAAGTTTCCAACCAATAAAAGAATTCTTTCAATATCTAGAAGATTCAGTAGAAATACTTAGAAGGATTATACTTTACCGGTAGAACAACAACAACAACAAAAACACCCAAAAATGGTGGTTCTCAATCAGGAAGGATTTTACTTCTTTTGAGACCTTGGTAATATCTGAAAACAAGTTAGTTGTCACAGTTGGGAAGGGAAAGGTACAACTGGCATCTACTGTAGAGAAAGATTAAATATACTGATAAACATCCTACAATGCATGGGACAGTGCCCCACAGCAAAGGCATATCCTATTAAAAAGTAAATAGTTCTGAGGTTAAAAACTCTGTACTGGAGTAAAAGAAATTGTCCTTCCATACAGACAAGGGCCCTGTCCCTGGTCCCATGCTTTAGGGGATCCCCTTACTTTACATTTTCCCCCCCAAAACAAACAAACAAACAAACAAAAGTCCCCTCCGTTGCCTAGGACAGCTGAGGCTAATAGTGATATATGAGTGAGGTTTCCTTGAGCTCTGGCCAGAATTTTTGGGGAACCCCATCCCCATCTCTCCTTTCAGGGCTCTCAGAACTTTCCCATGCATAGTATCCACTAAATGCCATAAGGAGTTCTGGCATTCATGTTTATGGACTTGTCTAAGGGGTGCGGGATACTACAAAGGAGCCCTGGCATGCTTATAGCTTCTGATGACTGGCATAGTATTTCTTTGACAAGATCATGTGAGATTGGGTCACCAAAATGGCACCTACATGTTGATTTGTGGTGATGTTCAATCATGTTGGACACAGGTGTGTTTAGTAGTATCTAGTTTGATGAAATTCCACTGACTCTTAGACTTAAGAAGCTTGTGTGGGCTAGTTGATCAGCTCTTCCAACCATGTACCCCAACGTCTGGTCTTTAGGAGCTGATGATAGTGAGGTGGAAGCAGGTGTCCCTTACCCTATTCCCTCTACCATCACCTCTGGCACCCAAGACAGTCATTTCATCACATCTGTGAGCTCATATGTCATACCCTTAGCTTCCAAGAATTTTCGGAACATTGCTCTGCAATACCAATGAGTTTGTTTGATTATCTCTTGACTCCAATCTATATGGTGATGTTATGCTTTTCTGGATTGGCTTTATGCTGTCCTAAGTCAGGATCAGTTATTCCTTGACCAAATGACACTGTTGTTAACACTCCACCCACAGGCCTTTCACCCAATCTTCCCATTAATATCAACGTATGGAAGGAAGTCAAGAGTGCTCTCAGCCTTGAAAAACATTGCATTTTATGAATGCAGTCATTGCAGCATAAAGAGTTCAAGAGAAGAAATATTTAGAAGATGTGCTGTTCTATATTTAGGTTATAAAATTCTGAGTGGTAAATTTAACATAACCAGAAAATAAAGTATTATTTGCATTTTCCCACATATTCCAATAAGACTTAGATTTGTATTCATCATCAATAAAAACATCCTTACAATCATTATTGTTAGACATCCCTGTAAAAGTTCACAAATGGGGATGTATGTAAATATATTTTAGAAATAGATAATAAAAATCACCATGGGAATGTGCATTTGAATCTGGTAGACATTCATAAATATATTGTAATCCCACTGTGAAGGAGAACTTCCCTCAATGTAGGTCCACTGAATTAACGCTAATGTAGCTTGCATAGGTGCCTTCTAAAAAAAGAAAAAAAAAAAATCCTGTGAGTGGCATTTATTTATATTACCCTACATTAAAAGAATGTCTTATTATGTTTATTGCTTAGTATAGCATTAGCTTAACTTGGAGTAGATTCACAATATTATGTAATTGATCTTTAACTAAAAAACTTAATTTTAAAATAATTTGGCATTTCTTCCATTTAGTTTTAAGGCATATTAAAAAAAAGTTAATGAATCTTTTTTTGTTTGTTTGTTTGTTTTTGTTTTTTTTTTTAAGATTTTATTTATTTGACAGACAGAGATCATAAGTAGTCAGAGAGGCAGGCAGAGAGAGAGAGAGGAGAAAGCAGGCTCCTTGCTGAGCAGAGAGCCTGATGTGGGGCTCGATCCCAGGACCCTGGGATCATGACCTGAGCTGAAGGCAGAGGCTTTATTTAACCCACCGAGCCACCCAGGTGCCCAAAGTTAATGAATCTTAATATAATGAAAATAAATGACAAAAGTATCTAGAAAAATTAGAAAAAATATTTAGTATACATATTCTGAATTAAAGAATATAAAGGAGTTATCCTCTTTATGTTAAATAGTGTTTTGAGGAAATCTAACCTTTAGGGTAAAATGAAAGGGAAAAATACCAACTTAGCAACAGCTTTATATTCTTAGACCTTTTATACTTTTTTCCATTACGACACTTACGACAGGAATCATCAGTGTACATGGGAGCTACCTGGGGCAACTGGAAATGCTTGGGGCTGTTAGAGTCTTCAGGTGCAGAGATGAGATGACATGGGCTTTTGGGCTCGTGGGAGCCTGCAGTAAGCCTGGTGTTATGGAAGGACCTGGGGCCCAGATGTGTGGGGCCACTCTAGCCATCAGATGAGCTGACAGTTGGCAGGAGCCCGCCCAAGATTTGGGGCCATGGGGTTACCTAGGGTTGCTGGAACCCAGTTCACTGGGATGTATCCAGAGCCTGAGGCCAAGGACACCACCAGGGCTGTTGCAGTGACAGGTGTGTGAGGAAGGGTGGAAAGAGGGCCTGGAGTACGGGGATGCCAAATGAGCCCACCACTTGAGTCATGAGAACCATGGGGCCTGTTGTCATGGGGAGCCTCCTAGGGCCTTGGAAATCAGCAGAGAGGGCCCTGGGCCATGTTTTCCAGGAACCCCCAGGGACCCCTGCCATGGAAGGTGCCCTGGGTCCTACAATGAGCCTGGAACTTAGGCACCAGATGGGGGAGTGGGGGCTGGGTTCTTGGGAGCCCCCAGGCAGCCACCTTGGGCTGCGGGAGTCAGCTTGTACAGGGGCATCAGCTCTGGGGGCCTTTGGGTCTAGGGCCCACATTACTCTCCTTCCGTGGGGAAAGTGTCTTTTTGTTTTCAGTAGTGTGAATCCATCTTTCCTACCCGCCTCAATGTGCCTTTTCTTATTACTGTGTGTTGCTCAGGTTCTATATTCCCTCATCTAGAATCCTTGGTCTTACAAAGGCATTTTCTGAGCATATGGTTAGTTGGGGAAGGGGGCTGACACCAGTGGTAGAAATTCCTATGCTGACATTCTACTGCTGTAGAGACAGGAACTTTGAAGTAATTATTTTAAATGTGGGGAATTATGCAAAGAAAAATATGGACATAATGAAAAGAGAAAAAAAATTTAAAAATTCCTAAATGTAACTTCCACAGTTAAGAAATTTCATGTATGAAGTGAACATTTCATTGCCAGGTCTTACTAGTAGAAAAGAGAGACCCTGCAGAAGAAAAAGACCAGTGAACTTGAAGACACAGAAATAGAAACTATCCAAAATAAAGCACAGAGGAGAAAAAGACTGCAAAACTAAAAGAGCTTCAATGATAGTCTCAAGCATTTTAATATACTTGTGAGGTAGGGAGGAACTGAGAGAAAAAAATATGTGGAGAAATCTTGGCTGAAAACTTGCCCAATTTAATGAAAAGTACTGTATAAATGCATTGATCCAAAAGACACAATTGTACTGAAGCGTGTCATAATCAAATTACTAATGAAAAATTGTTAAGAATTCTGAGAAAAAGATTCATTGTATACAGTGGTGCAAAGGTAATGATACAAACTTCTCATGAGAAATGGCAAGCCAAAAAATACTGGAATAATACTAACATGCTTAAAAGAAAGAAAAACACAAACCTAGAATTTTTATCCAGTAAAAATGTTCTTCACAAATTAAAATAAAGTAACTTTTTTTCCAGAAAAGCAAAGGCTGAATAGGCATATCACGAGCAAAACTAAACTACAAAAAATTTTTTTAAAGTTTTAGTTGGAAAGAAAAAGATATATGCACACACATTGTAATGGTTTGGTTGTTATAGTTTATTTCTTCTTCTTACTTTGAGTGGGTGAAATTTGGACATGGTATTACTGCCTTTATAAGTTTGAAGATAATGGTTTTAATTGAAACTCTTTAAGTGGACTTCCAAATGGGTGGGTCTTAGCTTTGTAACCATAGGATAAACACAACCTAGACTAGATGGCTATGATTAAAATGAGTTAATATTCCTCTAATTTTGTAAATTAATTTGTTTCAGACTCCTTTAAAAATATATCATTGAAGAACTTGACTTTGAAATACAGTCTTATTTCAGTCCTCCATGAATTATTTACATTTGCTGTTATTTATTTGGAAGAATTTTACTGTATTCTGCCTATATTTTTTTCACATTTAAAAAAATATTTAATTCAGTAAAACTAGAATTAAACCATTTTTTGTGGAGTAAATTAACATGTAATTCATTCTAATTTTAATTTCACTTGAAGAATATCTTTAGAACAATCTATTGCACCTTCCTTGACCCACAGGAGAGTTAATCAAAACTTTGTAGATTAATTGAGTAAATTGCAAGTATTTTAATGTTGTTTATCCTTCATTAGTTTTAAACTTTGCTATACTGTGTAAGCCAAATTATTGAATATGCTAAAATATTACTCATTCTTTCAACTAGTATTTATTTTGAATGAAATATTTTTCACCTTATAATAAATATATGTAGGAAAATTACATCTGCAACAGAACCACATAGCATGTACTTAGAAGGAAAGTATCTTGTGTTTCTTTAGAAAATCAGTTGAATAAAAATGTACTTCTATATTTTTATCCACCAAACTCAAACATATTTTGTCTAAAATATGTAGTATCATATGCACATCACTTAAATATAGAGTTAAAGAAAAAAGAGCTCATTTCATCCATTTGAGCAATTCTCACAGGAAGAATTTACTGTCACCCCGAATGATAATAGCTTAGCATGATAAATGTTTCTTAGAATTGAGTCTTTCCCCCAAAAGCAGATATATAAATTTATGAGATCCCATGCATATATACTCAGATTTCTGCATGATTTTAACAATATCAAATGTTGCTTTAAGATTTCCTCCAATGCAGAAAGTTTATGTTTATTTGTTTTTTTAATAAGCATGGCTGTATTTAAAAAAAAGACTTAGAAGTGTTTTCTTATTTTGTTTTTTAGTTAAGTATTGAGGTGAGCATATTATGTTCTTGGTGTTGTATGACATATTGGTCTTTTCCCAACAGGTAGCACATGAATGACCTAATAATCTATTTTTTATTGTTAATAATGTGTTTTGCATATATGTAACCAAAGGATTTGGTTACCTGGAAGGAAACCAAAATCACAGGCAATGACTCCAATAAGAACAAGAAAAGAGTGTACATGCATGCATGTAGAAGCATCAAATACCTGAACACACACATTCATGTGTACTCACACTCACACCTGTACTACAACCTGAAACAGGAAAGCAGGGAAAATAGAAAAAGAACAAATAAATCTTGTTCATATACCATTTCTGAATAAAAATCACAAAGAGAATAAAGCATGGGCCCTATAATTGATGATCAAAAGCACTTATGAACAATGAGAGAAGACTTCAAAATATTTATATCAATCTTTAGAGACATCCTCTCTCACACTGATAAAAACATATCCAGCATTGCCACAGACATTTCCATTGATATATTGTTAGTAGCATCCATCAATCTGCGAACTGCACTGAGGTATCAGTGAAATTTGACAGTCTTCTGATTGCACTTTCTGTGGCCTGAATCTTTCTGCTTTTGATCCTTCCCACTTTAATCTCCAGCCAATTTTATCTCAACATCTTGCTCCATTGCATTTTGTAACTAGTTGATATATCTTTATGTTTCCTGTTATTTGTAAGTTAATGCCTCATGTTTTAAGACTCCTAATGGAGAAAATATAAAAAATCCAAGAACATAAAGCTTCTGCTATAAGTTACTCTTTTTCTTCTCTATTTTATCCCAATGGTAGCTTTCTTTAACTCGGTATTTAAAATAAAGAAGATAACACCTTTCTATTCTTTAATTCAGAATATTTGTTTACAAAACGTTTTTCTCTAATTTTTCTAGATACTGTAATCATTTATTTTCATAATATTAAAATCCATCAATTTTGTTTTAATATGCCTTAGAAATAAGGGAAAGAAAAGACAAATTATCTCAAAATTGAATTTATATTTAAAATTCAATACAGAATATTATGAATCCACTGTAAGTTAATACTATATTTAGCAATAAACATAAAAGATGATCTTTTAATATAGGCTAATTTAAATAAATGCCATTCACAGGATTTTTTGTGGGAGACACTTTTGCAAGCTATACTAGCCATATCTCAGTGGATCTGCGTTGAGGGATCCCCTTCACAGTGGGTTACAATATATTTATGAATGCTTACTAGGTTCAAATGCACATTTGGGTGTGCTTTCATATTGTACATTTCCAAAATGTATTTACATTTCCCAGTTGTGAATTGTTACTGTGATGTGTAGCAATAATTGTTAAGGGTAATAGCAGCTAAAATTTACTAAAAACTTACAATAGGCCTGATGGATACATAGACTTTATACAAGGCTTTTTCCATCCAAACCTCACAAAAGCCTTATGAAGTAAGTGGTAGTATTATACTTACGTTATAGAAGAAAAGACTAAAGTTCAGAAAAACTTAGAGAGTTATGCTTTTTTTTTTTAAAGATTCATTTATTTATTTGACAGAGAGAGATACAGCCAGAGAGGGAACACAAGCAGGGGGAGTGGGAGAGGAACAAGCAGGCTTCCCGCTGAGCAGGGAGCCTGATGCAGGACTCAATCCCAGGACTCTAGGATCATGACATGAGCCAAAGGCAGAGGCTTAACCCACTGAGCCATCCAGGTGCCCCATGAGTTATGCTTTTAAATGAAAAAATATATGAGAAATACTTAGGGAATAGTAAACAGATTGACTCATTTGAAATAAGTTAGTATATGACAATAGCCAGTGCAAAATAAGGGTGGGTAAATAGTTTGAACAGTTTTTGAGAGGTAGAACTGGGAATTTGGAAAGAATGAAAAGAATGTTTAACAATTGAACTTTGGGATCAGACCAGAATTCCCATCTTTACAGTTACTAGTTACATGATCTGGGACAAATTTCCTTTATTTATTTATATATTTATTTTATATATTTATGTATATATTTATTTTATATATTTATTACTAATATGTTAATGGATGATGGAAGCAATTAGTCATACTTAATAACTCTGTCATCAACTATGATTCTATAGGTAAAGGATAATAATCATTGAAGATTTTTGAGCAGTGGGTAATGTTGCAGAAGAAGTCTTTAAGACATCTCTCTGTTGTAAATAAAAAACTAGAAGACACATGAATTGGATGTAGAAATGCCTGTTAAGAAGCTAAACAGAATTAATTGCTGGAATTCTTCCTTTCAGGGCCCGTTAAATGACAATAAGATGGAATATAATGGAAAGCAAGAGGAAAAAAAGAGAGGAAAAGAAAGGGACATTTGTGAAACACCTGCAGATCTTGGACAAGATCTAAATAGAGTTCATGGTTCCAAATTTAAATAATCACAGGTTTGAATGGATGACATTTTTTTTTTGAATGGATGGACTTACATCTAGACTCACCAATTTTTTTTAAAGATTTTTATTTATTTATTTGAGAGAGAGAGAGCATGAGAGGGGAGAAGGTCAGAGGGAGAAGCAGACTCTCCAGAGAGCTGGGAGCCCGATGTGGGACTCGATCCTGGGACTCCAGGATCATGACCTGAGTAGAAGGCAGTCACTCAACCAACTGAGCCACTCAGGTGCCCAACTCACTGAATGTTTTAATCTCATCTGTAACATTCTGATGAAGTAGTTATAGTATAGGTTTTGAATAAACTGTGCTGAGAGGAATAAGCGTTTATAATAGATCATTACTTCGAGCGACTTTTACTGTAAAAAGGCAAATTCCTCAGCATAATGACCTGAAATATCTTGTATGTATCTATCTGGTGCCCTAATACTAGTGTCTGAATCTGTGCTATCTGTGCTATCTGTGCTATCTGATCCCATTTTCACAGAGTCCTTCAGATAATGTAGCACCCCTAAGTTTTCCACAAATTAAGTTCCTCAGCTGCTTTAGTTATTTGTAAACTGAGTTCTTAAAATTTTGTCACTATCCTTGTTCTTTCATGTTTTTAAAATTTTTTAAAAAGATTAATTTGAGGGACGGAGTAAGATAGTAAGAGAGAGCAAGAGAGTGCAAGCAGGGGGAGAGGTTGGCAGAGGGAGAAGCAGGGCTCACTCCCAGGGCCCCAGGATCATGACCTGAGCTAAGACAGACAATCAGCTGAGCCACCCAGACATCCCTATCCTGTTCTTTCTTAATGAGTTCTTGTCTGTCTTATCCTCTTACAATAAAAGGAACTCAATATATGGCCTTTCTGTCAACACTGAAGAGTGTTGACAATCTAGTGTGGTGTAGGGAAGTTAAACACGTAAGATACATACAGTGCTGTCACAGAGGTGTGTTCAAGGTGCTAGAGAGATACAGAAGTATCAACTCACTCTGCCTAGAGAAGAGTGACTTCTCTGAAGACAAAAGTCTTCAAAATAGGGTAAAGTATGAACTTGGATGATTAGGAATATCTGAGTTAGAATAACATCAGTCATATCTTTCAGACTGTGAATGATTGTGTAGTATCCTAGTACTGTAGCAAAATAACATGTCTGTTACATGAAATGGTTTATTACTTTTGCTGTTAAGACTACTGAAGTTACTAATTTATTTTGTTTATATTTGTTTCTGATATCAAGATATGTTTTACGCAACCTGAAGTTAAGCACTGAATTTATTGGATCCAACACACAAGTCATCAGTCAAGTATTTTACAATTTTTTTCTGTCATGGTTCTGTTAAATATTTTCCCACCTTGCTATCTTTCCATACTATCCAAATTTGTTCATCATATTGTGACTTGAAGTATAGTGGCTAAGAAACAGTATTAGAAATTCTGGCTATAATATCACATATCACATACAAATCACATCATAGATCTAAATGTAAAATTTTAAGCTATAAAACTTATCAAAGAAAATATAGGAAAAAAAACTCTTATGACATTGGGTTGAGCCATAGTTTCCTATATAAAACTACCAAAAGCAAAAACAAAAACAAAAAACAACATATGCATGCCCATACACATACAGTAAGTGGGACTTCAAAATTAAGAAAACTTGCCTTTTGAAGAACACATGTGGCTACCACAGCTTGGGAGAAAGAAATTTTAAATCATGTTATCTAATAAAGGACCTATATCCAGAATACATAAAGATGTGAAAAATGGGCAAAAGATTTTAAAAGACCCTTCACCAAAGAAACACGTCAAATAATCACTTGAAAAGATACTCAACCTCATTATCCATTAGGGAAATGAAGATTAAAACTATATGAGATACCACTATGTATCCATTAGAACAGCTAAAATTAAAAAGACTGACTATATCAAGTGTTGTTGAGTATGTGGAACAACTAGAACAGTCACTTTGAAAAACAGTTTAGCAGCATTTTTATAAAATTAAAATATATCTACAGTATTACCTACATATTGCACTCCTTCATAGGTATTTATACAAAAGAAATAAAAATGTATTTCCATATATCTAAGGCAGATAGATAGATGGCTAGATAGATACAAATGCAGATATGAATATTTACAGTAGCTTTATTTATAATTACTAAAAATGAAACAATCCAGAATGTATAACCAAATCATGGTATATCTACACAATGAGATATTAGTAAAAGAAATGAGCTACTGATCCACATAAATACAGAGATGAATCTCAAAATAATCATGCTGAGTGAGAAATCCAGAAAGGAGTACATAATATTAATTCCATTTGCATCATATTCTAGAGAAATGCAGATTAATATATAAGTGACAGAAACCAGAGCAGTGATTGCCTGGGGATAAAGAGGAGGTCGGGAGGAGGGGTAGAAGGAAATTAAAGGGTGATTAATGTGTTCATTACCAAGATTAGTAAGGATTTCATGGATACATACATTTTTTAAAATTATCAAATTGTACACCTGACATATGTGAAGTTTATTTTGTCGGTCATAACTTGAAGGTGATTTAGAAAAATATGTCAGATGACTATTTCTCTTTGAGCAGTCTCCAGCTGTTTGCTGGATGATGAATGTCCTGTTTCCTAGGTCTTGCCTTTGTGTGATCATGATACTCACTAATAATAACATATCATGGTACTCACTAATAATAACAACAACGAAAATCAACTTTCTCAACTTTTTTTTTAGTTTAATTTAATTTTTTCAGTGTTCCAAGATTCATTGTTTATGTACCACAGCCGATGCTCCATGCAATACGTGCCCTCCTTATTACCCTCCACCAGGCTCACCCATCCCCCCACCCCCTCCCTTCCAAAACCCTCAGTTTGTTTCTCAGAGTCCACAGTCTCTCATGGTTCATCTCCCCCTCTAATTTCCCCCAATTGACTTTTCCTTTCCTTCTCCTAATGTTCTCCATGTTATTCCTTATACTCTACAAGTACGTGAAACCATATTAGAATTGACTTTCTCTGACTGATCTCACTCAGCATAATCTCCTCCAGTCCCATCCATGTTGATTCAAAAGTTGGGTATTTATCCTTTCTGATGGAGGCATAATATTCCATTGCATAGCTTTATCCATTCATCTGCTGAAGGGCATCCTGGCTCTTTCCATAGTTTGAGAGCCCAGAAGAGAAGGGTCATGACTTAGGATGGGATGCATGTCTTGAAACTGGGAATAAGGATTTTGATATGAGACATACCTAATCAAAAGGAGGAGAACACCCAAATAACTCTGGGAAGTATAAATGGTGTAGTAACTCTGTGGCTACTTCAATTATTTGTCATACTTTTTTGTAAATGTTCATTTTACTTATCTGCTACTCTACTTAGATTTGAAGCTCTTTTGAGAAAATAACTTCTTTTTTTATCTATTATTTGGCATAGTTCCTGGCACACACTTGTGTCCAGTAAATTTTGGTTGAATAAAAAATGGATAACACAGCATGTTTGGGTGGCTCAGTTGATTAAGCCCCTGCCTTCAGCTCAGGTCATGATCCCGTAGTCGCGGGACTGAGTCCCACATCAGGCTCCCAGCTCTGCAAGGAGTCTGCTTCTCCCTCTGACCTTCTCCCCTTTAATGCTCTCTCTTTCACTCTCTCTCTCAAATAAATAAATAAAAATCTTTTAAAAAATGGATAACATCGTATATGCCATAGGATGAAAACTCATAATGGGATGAAAACTAAGAATTATTTATTAAAAATAAATTAGGAAGAATGTTGTAAATCATACCAGTGGCTTCAGAAAATCATACCTACTCTTACTTAAATATCTTTTGCATTCAGGCTACTTTTCACAAAGTTCCTCTGACCTTTAAAATGAACATATACAATAGGCATCATTATCCTCTTCAAAGATAAATAAACCCTATATTAACAGAGTTAAATGACTTCTCTGAGATGATTCTGCAAGTAGGTGGAGGACCTAGGATTTCATGTGGATTTAGGATTTAAAGCCAGATCTGTTGAGTGTAAGCACTGTGCTTTTTCTACTTTGTCTTGCTGGTGCCTAGCATGTATAAACAAGTTCACATATAATTAATTATTATAATTGTAATTCACAGTAAATTGAAATCACAATAAAATATGGTGAATATTCCTTTCTATCCTCAAACTTAAAAGGATAGATATGGAATATGTCTCTAGAAAAATATTCTCTACTTAGGGTGCTTGGGTGGCCCAGCCAGTTAGGCACCTGCCTTAGGCTTGAGTCATGATTCCAGGGTCCTGGGCTCGAGTCTCGCATCAGGCTTCCTGCTCAGCAGGGCGTTTACTTCTCCTTCTCCTGCTCTCCCTGCTTGTGCTCTCTCTCACACTCTCCTCTCTCAAATAAATAAATAAAAATTATTTTTTAAAGAAAGAATATTAAAAATCTAGTTCCATGAGAAAATGCTGTGTATATTTCTCCCTAAATGAAAAACAAACCCATAGAATAGTGCACTCCAATTCTGAGGCATTATATTGGAACTATGGAGAACTTGAATTATTCAAGAGAATGCTTAGCAGAAATTTTAACAGCTAAAAACATTATCTGATCAGTTCTTGATTTTTCTTACTGTGCAAATGTCATCTTCTAGAAGATATAAGAAGTGATGATCGAAACCATAAGTGACATGTGGGTTCAGATAAAAGGAGAGAAGAGTAGAAGTAATGGCATTGGGGGAAGAGTATTACCAACTTCTTGGTCAAATGAAGACAATGGCTGTGTTCCTGACACAGATCAATATCTAACTTGGACATCTTTGAAAACTTTGATTGTTTATTGCATGTCAGACTGATTCCCTTGGGCTGACTCCAGTATACCTCTTTTTCATTATCGCCATCTTGATCCACAGCATGCCTCATTATCATTATCAACAGTAATTAGGAAATAAAAAAGGGAGTAAAGAGTGGTAGATACAATATTGACTTTGATTGTTGACATTTGAAATCGAGATGATTAGATTTATAATAAGAAGTGTCTACTGAGTAAACACAGCTATGTGTCTGGAGTACTGAAGAAAGTAGATGCTGATAAAAGTTTCAGAGCCGTATGTATAGAAGTGAGAGCGAAGCTTTGGAAGTAGAAGAGGTCACTAAGGAAAGGAATATAAACAGAGGTAAGAGCAGCCAGCCAATGATTCAAGCTGCTACCCAAGGAGCTGAGGGAATTGTAAACATGTTTAAGAGAAGTCAAGGTGTTTGCTGAAATGGGAGTTATCAGGTTTGTATCAATTACTGCCCATTTTTTTAGTTTAAGAATTGAGGTGTCCTGCAAGGCAGTAGCTTACTTTGCAATGAAATCTCTTCTGGTATTATTTTAAACTTTAAGAAATGTGCTGGGAAGCACAGAAACATTACAATAGACAAGAATGGTTAAAAGCAAATGCACATATATCCAATTAAAAAAATGTTTTTGTGGCCACTGATACCATCTTGGTCGAATATCTTATATTTGCTACTCAAAGGAGCTTTGTTGTCCTTTAGAGAAACTCATTTTCTGGCAGAAGTTTGAAAGCATTTCTGGTATTTAAAAAAAAAAAAAAATCAATGAGGAGAAAGGCCAGAAGGATGAGTGGTAAACTCTCATTTAAAAACCCGTACACTCAACAGAATGCTTCTTTGCAACCTTTCAGTGAGATAGGACTTCTTTAATTTGAACTGGAACAGCCTCTGTTCTATATTCCTTAGCTTGGCTGACATAGAGGTCAGAGATTTACTGTGGGACAACTTAGAATCACTTACATATTATCCTAAATTTAGATGTGGCCTAGATTTTTTTTTTTCTGAAATGATGAGAGACATGGCGATAAAATGAAACTGCTGCTTTTATCATTTTCTACTTCCAAAGTTAAAAAAAATCATAAAATAAATTGTGCATAAAGAAACTACTGAACTCATCAAATTCTGCCTCTTTAAAATGATTAAATCACATATCACCCAACCAGCCCTGAATTGCTTTCTCAGTGACCTTGTGGCAGTTCCTCAATAGCCTTTCCTAGCATGCACATTCCAATATAAACAAATAGGAGAATACAATTATGTGAACTGTACTAGTGTTCAGTTTGAATCTCTGATGTCTTTTTCAGATGCTACCCTCAACTACCCTCCAAGTGTGCATCCTAGTCAGTATTGTTACAGAAGAATATTGAATCAATTTAGTGTGTATTTATTGATCACTCTAAGGTGAAATGTACTCTGTTGCCAGAGGTGTGCCTACTTGCAAGAATATTGTAGTTGAAGAAGCAAGGTGTAATTCCATGGAAACTTTAGTAGCAAATATTGAAACAACTCAACCAACAGTAGACTGTTTAGAAGAGAAAGAGGTCACCCTGAGGCTGGAAGGACTGATTAATTAAGAGATTATGTAACAGTGAAGGTTGGTCTATCAAAAGCTACTCAAGACTAAAGTCTTAATCCCTCCCAGTAGGATTGTCCTAGTAACTCTTGCCTCTGTTCTTGTCTTGGGCCCTCACTTGCTTCTGTCTAACTACCAGGTGCTCATTATCTGCAGACAGGCATCTCCACCATTGCTTTATAATAGATCTCCATGAACATCCCATAGTCAACTCCAACCAACCTTCCCAACCCTACATCTTAGATCATAAAAAAAAATAAAAAAATAAAAAAAAATCCAGTGAGTCGAATGTACCACTACATACAAGTGTGAACACGTAGGTGCCGTAGGTGCAACAAGAGTGACTAGAAAAGGTACCATGCCGTGAGTGTACTCATGTCCGTTAGGATTAAGCCCCGATCACTCACCATCGATGCATTGAGTGACTAGTGAGCATTAGGACTAAAAAAAGTACATTAGCCGGAAGACACGAGAAAACACAAGGATGTGGGCCAGAGCTACTATTGCACTCCCCAACTTGTCATCAATAGTTAAAACTCATGTGTGAGTGTCTGACATTAAAAACATTTCTAGGCTTGGTTCTGGGGTCTGAGGGGAGAGCCCATTAAGGAAGGTAGAAAAACAGGGCTTAAACGTACATGGAAGATGCTGGAAGAGGTCAGCTAGAGCCCAGGGCACCCTAGAAATTCCACCTAAAAGAAAGAAGGCACTATTAAAAAAAGGTCTAGTGCTGGCTAAAATATGATATGTGGTAGGTAAAACTTTAAATAACATGGTAATGACAGACTTACTAGAAGGTGCTCTTTTAGCAAAGAATGGAAGAAATAGAGATTTTCCTCCTTCATATAGTGAGAAAACTCACTATATGATAATTACCAGCATACTTATGTTACTTCTCCCAATCTATTCTATTCCTGAATTCTTGATTTTGTACTGAAAACCTGCAGAAAGAATAAGGCCACATAAAGTCTCTTGTCTTCACAGAAGAAAGAAATGTTTGCTGCCAAACAGGATCATGGACATAATCAGAAAGGAGATAGAAGATTATCAATAAACACTGCTGATTTAGACTAAAAGGGAAAGGCTTTCATTTATTCATTCATTTACATATTTGTCACCTGTCATGTTCTAGGCATGAACAGATTCTGGTAACAAGAGAAATACTGCCCCATCTTCTAGGGTTTACAGTCCATAAAGGTCAGTCTGCACATATGATAGAAACACACAGATGTAATCCAGGTCTGTATAAGAAGTCTGTGGAGTCTTGGAGCACCTGGGTGGCTCAGTTGGTTGAACGCCTGACTCTTGGTTTCAGCTCAGCTCATGATCTCAGGGTTGTGAGATCGAGCCCTGCCATGCAGAGTCGGCTTGATATTCTCTCTTTCCCTCTCCTTCTGCCTCTCCCCCTACTTGTGCACCCATGTGCATGCAGGCTTTCTCTCAAGTAAATCAATCTTTAAAAAAAAAAGAAAAGAAAAGAAAAGAAAAGTTCTGTCTTGTTGTAACAAAACGGAGATTAAGAAACTAAGTAAGAATTGTGCCTTGGTGGCTCAGTTGGTTAAGCACCTGACTCTTGATTTTGGCTCAGGTCGGATAATGTTGGGCTCCACACTAGGCATGTAGCCTGCTTAAAACTCTCTTTCTCTCTCTCTCCCCCTCTGCCCTTCCATCCCCTGCCTCATGCTCTTGCTCTTAGGAAAAAAAAGAAAAGAAAAAAGGAAAGAAAGGAGAGAAAGAGAAGAAAAAAAAGAAAGAATTAGAAAGAAAGAGAGAAAGAAAAGAGAAGGAGAGAAGAAAGAAACTAAGCAAGACTAAAAAGAGGGACTACTAGGGGAAGTGAATGATTTTGTGCTAAAGCAACGGTCTGACTTAGGAAAATCTCAGAATGTTAACAAAAGAAGATGGAATTGTAGCTCTATACTGAAGAGGAAGAAGAGAAGGGTGATCAGCTGTGGGTACTCAGAGGAGGTAAGTAGTGAAGGGAAAGATCACAAAGGGCCCAGCAACTTAAAAGTTTTGGTGTTTGTATTTCAAGGTATCTCCAAGAAATGGAAAGCTGGAGAAAGGTTTTTCTTAAACAGGAGAATGAAATGCATTTTATTTATTTATTTATTTATTTATTTATTTTTAAAGTTTTGGTTTTTGTTTTTGTTTTTGTTTTTTTTTTTTTTTTTTTTTTTTTTTTTTTGAGAAAGAGAGAGGGAGAGAGAGAAACCATGGGATGAGGGATGGTCAGAGGGAGAAGCTGACTCCACACTGAGCAGGAAGCCCAAGGTGGGACTTGATCCCGGGACTCCAGGATCCTGACCTGAGTTGAAGGTCGTTCAACTGATTGAGCCATGCTTGTGCTCTGAAATGCACTTTAGAATGCAATTTAGGAATTTCTAAAATGCATTTCACTTACACTCTCTGATTTACACTTTTGAAGTTTCACTTTGGTAGCTGAATTGAAAATCTTCTAGAGTGAGGCAAGAGTATCCATTGGGACATGGGTTAGGAGCCTGGGATGTGGTTAGTTTAGACCAGTTCATAACCATGAAAATGGACAAAAAGAACAGGACTTGGTTGGATGTAGGCAGTAAGAGATAGGGCTACGCCAGCAGTGAACTTTCAGTTAATACTCTCAACAATTGTGGTGACTGAGAAGGCTGTGGTGACATGGGATTCACCAGGATTAAACCAAGTTCGGAAGACTCTAGGGGACAGGCAGAGAAGCGAAAGATGCCGAATGGGGATCATGGCATGATCTGGCCTAACAAAATCTAGTTTATGAATGCACATTCTGTTATTGCTAGTCCTCATCTCCAGTTTATTCTACACAGCACCAGAATGATCCTTCTGAAATAGAAGTGGAACATTTTCCTGACTGCTAAAATCCCTGCGGTGGATTCCCATCTTCCTGCAAGTACTCTCTGGTGACCTGCACCCTCCATCCTCATGTCTAGCCTCTGTAGTCTCTGCTCCAATCTCTTCTCATTCCCCACCTTGCTCACGTTCCTCTGTCCCAGTGGTCTCCTGATTTGTCTGTGATTAATGCCAGGTAATTCCTATCTCTGCCCGGAAAGATGACCCTCCAGATAACCTCATGGATTACTCCATTACTTTATTAATGTCCACACTTAAATCTCATCTTATCAGGGCCTCATTAACAAACTTATCTAAAAAAAACACTCATTTTCTCTATCCCCACTCTGGTTTATTTTCCTTCTCAGCTATTATCACAAATTGATTAATTATATAGTTATAGGCTTACTGAGAATATAAGTTCCTTGAGAATAGGGACTTTATTTCCTTCCCTCACGTAACTCCAGTGCATCGAATATAGTACAGTATACACTTAATTCATACTGGTCAGTTGACTATAGATTTTCTTCAGCACCTCTGCCCACCAATTTCCTCTTCTTTTATACCTCTGCCCTTTTGAAATACTAGTGGAAACTCTTTTAAGAAATCTCTCCTAATTCAGCTTTCCAGATTAACCAGTGTCTTTTGTTCCCACTAGAAGGTCTGATGTTCAGAGAATATCAAAAACTCACAGATCTTGAACTACTTGCTAGCATTCTTATTTACTTCTACCAGTAAATCAATGGCATGGGTTCCCAGTCTGTTCCACCAGTTGGATTTGTCAGTGTCATTACATGAAGTAGTTTATTATTATGTAAATCAATATATGAGTGTGAAAGGGAAAATGTTGTTTCTGAGAAACTAATTTGAATAATATGGAAAGACTTGATAAATGGCCAATGGCTATTTGCTGTCGACTTTAAAAGATTGAGGGAAAAAATGTCATAAATATACAGATTTGTTCACTTAGTGTGTATGTGTAGTTGTATTTTAAATATGTTCCAACTGAAAATCTTAGATGCCATATGAGTGTGGTTTGCACCAAAAGAACGATGTAGAATTTCAGCTAGTGAAAAAGAAAAGTCTTGGATAAGCATCAAAAAATTAATTGGTAAATGTACATTTATATGTTTCAGATTAAAGTAAAATGGTCAGGAAATTTATGCATGTTTTTAACTTTCCAATATAAGTATTTCTTTCCATTAATTAAACTCTGCTTAATTTATTAAGCAAATCGGTTTCTCCTTAACCTAACCCCATAGGATTTCCTTATTCTGGTCTTCCCTCTTTCATCTCAGCACAGATTAAAATAATGTTTCCTTTTGTGTATAAACTGATCTTCCTTCTAAGTCAAACAGAATTGTAAAGCTACCAGGCACTCAGAGGGAAAGGTATGAGTAGTCACCAGTTACGGACAGGGAAGAGAGAATTGTAATACCAATATTATACTCCTGCTGTTCTTGACCTAAACACTCCTACTTCCCCTGGGAGCCTGGTGCCATGCTCCCACTACAGTAGCCCACAGGGCTTCCTCACCCTGTCCTGCAGTGTCTTGTACCTATCTTTATCCCACCCCCAATTCCTGTCATTCCTAGCTTTCATTTGTGTTTCCAAATCTCACCTCCTCTTTGGGGATGGACTTCAGAGTGGCTGTTAAGGACACATAAAAATCACCAAGGTCAAACGAACATGAAGCTGAAGAAAAAGAAGGAAAAAAAAGGGCAAGGACATTATAGAATTAGGAAATATAAAAATGTATGCTGTAAAGGCAAATAAACATGCTACATGTAGACTCCAGATTTGGCTCTGATAGAGTAAAACTGAAGAAAATCCGGAAAATAAAAACAAGTTAATTTCTCAGAAAAGCAAAATTATTCCTAAGTATCAACACCCATTGTCAGTATCATCCAATCTACCTAGCTTGGCTTCTCTGGAAGTGAAGTAGTTTCCATACCTGCTTTCCTTCCTCTGAAACCCTGTAGTATTTCCTCTATATCATTCTGTTGAGTAATTTACCCATGTTTTATATTCTTCAATTAATTATACATATTTTTATCTTCTTAAAAGAGATGAATACAGTTGACCCTCAAACAACATGGGGGTTAGGGGTGCTGACTCCCCATTATGCAGTTGAAAATCCACATATAATTTTTGACTCCCCCAAACTTAACTAATAGCCTACTGTTGACATCAATAGTAAATTAACACATATTTTGTACATTGTGTGTATTATATACTGTATTCTTACAACAAAGTAATCTAAAGAAAATGTTATTAAGAAAACCGTAAGGCAGAGAAAGTGCATTTACAGTACTGTGTTTGTTGAAAAAAATCCACAGATAAGTGGACATATGCAGTTAAGGGTCAGCCATAATTCTTTGTTCCCCCCCTTTGGATTCTTTCAGTAGAGTATTTTTTTTTAATTAACATATAAGGTATTATTTGTTTCAGGGGTGCAGGTATGTGAATCATCAGCCTTAGACAATTCACAGCACTCACCGTAGCACACACCCTCCCCAGTGTTTATCGCCCAGCCACCCTATCCCTCCCTCCCCCCAAGCAGCTTGTTTCCTGAAATTAAGTCTCTTATTGTTTGTCTCCTTCTCCAGTCCCATCTTGTTTCATTTTTCCCTCCCTTCCCCCCATGAGTCCCCACCCTGCTTCTCAAATTCTTTGTATCAAAGAGATCATATGATAATTGTCTTTCTCTGATTGACTTATTTCGCTCAGCATAATACCCTCTAGTTCCATCCACATCATTGCAAATGGCAAGATTTCAGTTTTTTTGATGGCTACATAGTATTCCTCTGTGTGTGTGTGTGTGTGTGTGTGTGTGTGTGTGTGTGTATACAGACACCACATCTTCTTTATCCGTTCATTTGTTGATGGACATCTAGGCTCTTTCCATAGTCAACCATAGTTCTTTATAATGTAGTCCCCACCTATGTTAGTTTGAAAGGGCTTCCATAGCCCAGAACAACAAACTGTGTGGCTTAGCACAACAGAAACAATGTTTCCCAGTTTGGGAGGCTGGTCCGATCAGCAGAGTCATGCTTCCTCTGAAGATCCTAGGACAGATCTGTTCTGGCCTCTCTCCTAGCTTCTGGGAGTTTCTGGCTGTTCCTAGCAGTGGTGGTTTCTCGGCAGCGTAACTCCTATCTGTATAAGGCATTTTCCCTGTGTACATATGTGTCTGTGTACAAATTTCCTCCATTTTATAAAGACACCAGGCATATTGGATTAGAGGTCCACTCCAGCATGACCTCATCTTCATTTAATTACAATTAATTACAGTTGCAGTAACTTGTTTGCAAATAAGGTTAATTGTGAGTTACTGAGGTGAGCTTTAGGTGGACATAATCTATAATGCTGCCTAACACAGAACTGTGAATACAATAAAAAGTATATTCCTAAGAGAAGTATTAAGAGGGAAATAATATGTGAATAAATAAGAGTATGAATGCTACTTCATTTTCCCATTTCTTTGCTAGTCCTATGGCTTCTCCTCTGAAATTTCAGATTCGCTTTGCCAGCCGTAATGAGTGTAATAAGCCAGGGCTGCAAATACACAAATGGACAGATGTAAATATTTAAGAACCTTACAAAGTTGTTTTTTTATTTCTCAAATTTAACTATATCTTTCAGTGGAACAAATTCCTTTCATTTTTTTGTGCCAAGCACAGACTTTACTCTATAGAAGACTAGTTCTTACCTAAATATTAAAAAGGATTACAATTTTAGTTCAAGACTATATACTAGACACAATGTATTCAGAGATTCCTTCTTCCCGACATTGAAAAATGCAGTATCAAATTACTCTTAAACCATTATTTCCATAATAAGGAAACAGATATATCTGTGTGAAATGACAATCTGGATGACATGCTGAAATGCTTAAGTGCTCAGGCAAGCATAAACAAATTGAAGTGAAAGTCTGAGCAATTATTCATTGAACATAGAGCTTATCATATAGCCAGCTTAAATATATTAAGTGAATAAAAACATCCAGTTACACAGGCACTTGTTAATCCACTGGTAGTCATAAAACTCTCCTTTTGCTTTATAAGCCATAATGAGTCGGTCAGCATATTATGGCTTTCAGTTTCTTTATTTTTATTTTTTCTATTTCTAAGGGCACTTCCTTTTAATAGTGAAAACAGTTCTTACAGTGAAGTATGCATTAGCAATGCTTACATCTTCTCTTTGATATAATGGGTGATTTATCATCAGGACAGGTGTGGGGTTTTGTTTTTTTTGTTTGTTTGTTTACAAATGATTCATTTATCTCAGCATGCAGTCCAATCAAAAAATTTCAATGACTTAATATAAGTGATGGCTAAAAAGACATGCACACAATTAACACATGCTTTTGTGCCAAGTTTTAAAATATTAAAGGAAGGCAATGATTTTCTTCATCTGTTATGAAGAAAACAGTTAAGTTTAAGAAAACAAGTTGTAGCAAATAATTTTATCCTCACAGAACTGAGATTGGGGAGCTAATAATACAAAGAGGAGACTGCCATAATATATGACGTTTTTGAATTCATATGGTTATGGTGTCTCTCAGTTGACAATTAGTTTCAGTTTATTTTGTTTTTTAAGTTTTCCCTGATCTTCACAGCAGTGATCTCATTGTATTTCTCCCCCTTTCTCTTTATTTTTATTAACAGCATCACCATTTTCTTAATTAACCAATACCAAATCTTGAGATTCATTCATCCATTCAACAAATAAATAGCCAGGGATTGCAAACGGGAACTTGATGGAACTGCTCTAGCATCTAAGGATACAAAGGTAAGACAAGACAACCTGAAAACAGAAAATAAATGAGACACTACTTCACACTCACGAAATGTGAAAAACTGAAAAAGTATAAAAATGCCAACTTTTGTGGAAGATGTGGATTAACAGGAATTATTATATACCACTGGGGGAGTGTAACTTGACATAACAATTTTGGAAGACCTTTTGACTTTGTCTAGGAACGCTGAAGATGCACATAACGTATGCTAAGCAATTCCACTTCTAGGCATATACTCTAAAGAAACGCATGCATGTACAAACCAGAACATACAAGCATGTATGTAGCCATAGTAGCGGTAATCCATGTGTGCTGTATCTATCCTGGCCTTCCAAAAGTGGATATCCAATGAAATGCTAGTGAGAGGTGAATATTAGATACAGTCATTAGTCTTGTTATTTCTTAGGTTTGTTATAATTATTCTTTTCTAGGAATTTAGTTTTCAAAAGTAAACGAGAGGGTGCTTGGGTGGCTCAGCTGGTTAAGTGACTGTCTTTGGCTCAGGTCACAATCCCAAGGTTCTGGGACCACATTGGGCTCCTTGCTCAGCGGGAGCCTGCTTCCCCCTCCCTCTGCTGCTTTCCCTGCTTATACTCTCTGTGTGTATGTGTCAAATAAATAAATAAATCTAAAAAAATATATATAAAAGGGATAGGTACCTCTGGGTGGCTCAGTTGGCTAAGCATCTACCTTCGGCTCAGGTCATGGTCCCAGGGTCCTGGGATCAAGCCCCACATTTGGCTCCCTGCTCAGTGGGGAGTCTGCTTCTCCCGGTCCTCCTCCCCCTGCTCATGTTTCCTCTCTCTCTGACAAATAATAAATAAAATCATTTTTTAAAAAAGTAAAGGGGAGAAAGAAGCATGGATAATCATAAAAATAAGATACTCATAAAAATAAAATGAGAACAATATAAGCTAACAGTAAACAGAAATGATAAGGAATCCATGATGATAAAGAAAGCAGAGCAATACAAACTAACAGTAATAAAGAATCCATAAAAAATCATAGAAATAAAAACAAAGCTTATTGATGTAGAAAGTAATTAGGAAAACTCTATACTTGGACAGTCAGGAGAATTAGCCAATGGGAATATAGTATTGAAGAAATCAGCCGGAACAGGTTTCAGAAAGCTGCTCTTGGTAAAACACACACCAAACCCATAATACTATCCTGCACTGAGTTTATATGTTGCCTGGTAGCTTTGAAATTTAAAGGAAGCTTCCAGAATTCCAATTTCTATTTTAAGACTAACTCTGACTGATTCTGCCTTCATCTGAGGGTAAGGCTAAAGACCTTTGCCATCAAGTGGGTATTCTGGCACTGGCTTAGACATTAAGTTTGCTATGTGTATTTGTGTGACTTGGCTTATTTTTTTCTGTAGTGTGTTGTATAAAATGAGGAAAATAATAGTGCCTTCCTAGTATTTTGTTAAGATTAATTGAGGTAACATATGTAAAATGCTTAAAGTAATTTCTGAAGCATCAATGTTTTCCTCCCTTTTAAAAAAAAAAAATTCCAGGGCGCCTGGGTGGCTCAGTGGGTTAGGCCACTGCCTTCGGCTCAGGTCATGATCTCAGGGTCCTAGGATCAAGTCCCGCATGGGGCTCTCTGCTCAGCAGGGAGCCTGCTTCCCTTCCTCTCTCTCTGCCTGCCTCTCTGCTTACTTGTGATTTCTCTCTGTCAAATGAATAAATAAAATCTTTAAAAAAAAAAATTAAAAAATAAAAAAAAATTAAAAAAAATAAAAAAAAATTCTGTTTCATTTTGGATAGTTTCCATTGCTAATGACTCACGGGACCATGTTTTCTTCTGCAGTGTGTCATCTGCTAATAATCTCGTCCAGTGAAATCTTCACTTTAGACATTATAGTTTTCATCTCTAGAGGCTTAGTATTGGTCTTCTTTTTTATCTTCCATGTTTCTGCATAATATAAGTCATCTTTCCTCTCCCTTTTTGAACATTTGGAACATATAAAACTGTGCCAATGCCCATGTCTACTCATGTTATCTCTATGTCATTTCTGGGTGTGTTTCCAGTAATTGATTTATCCCTTCATTTTAAATTGTATTTTTCTGCTTCTTTTCAGGCCTGGTAATATGTGATTAAATTCTAATTACTGGGTCTAGAAATGTTGTATGCCTATAAATAGTCTTAAGCTGTGTTCTGGGATACAGTTGTGCTACCTAGGAGAGAGTTTTGTCCTTTGTAGGCTCCTTTTTGAGTTTTGTTAGCCTTTGGTCTAAGGCTAATTTTATTTCCTTCCTGAGGCGAGCCCATTCTGAGTACTCTACATAATAATAAACCTTGCATTTCAAAATTTAACTCTCTGGTAAGTGGAGACACAAACTGTTCCTGGCCCTATGAGAGCTTTTGGAGATTGTTTCCTCTGCTCCTTTCAAGTGGTTCTTTCCCTGGCCTTGGATAGTTTCCTCATATGCAAGTACTCATCTGTGCTCAGCTGAAGACTCTAGGGGGACTTTCTGAAAACTCTCTGAAGCTCACATTTTTTCCCTCTCATGAAACACTATATTGTGCTATGGCAATGCTAACTACCCTGCCTTGCCTGGATTCTCAACCCAATCTCCTCAGCCCAGGAAGACTGTCAATACCTGAAAAAAGAGATGTTTCCTGTATTGTTTTCCAGTTTTTTAGCTATTTCACGTGGAATGGTAAATCTGGTCACCGTTCACCCTCTAGGCTAGTAGCAAAAGTCATGTAAGCCATTATTAATAATGACACTTTCCTCTGAATCTTAGCTAGCCCTTAGCATTATACATTGCACAAAGTGAGCCTATATGTATGTATATATGTTTATTAGCAACGCAGTTTACTTTATGAGAAAATAGGCATTATTGCCTTCAACAAGGTTTTCAGCCATCTATCTGGTGGAGTTTCATTTCCTGTTCACCCTCATAGTTTCAGAAAGATTCTCAATTCATCCCTTCACACTTGCTGTCAGCCCTCCTCTCTTCTCTGACTCTTCTCTGAACATTTACCCCTGCGTAACAGTAAAAACAACGACACTGCTCTTCTAAATTTTTTGTAGGATTATTGTGATCTTTTCTTTGCAGATTTTGTTTTGCAGCCTTTACTCAGGCTCTCTAGGCTTTAGTTTTCTAAACAAAAGCAGTTGCTTCCCTAAGTAAAATGATTGTGTCAGATGTTGAGATAGGAAGTACAGTGATTAAGTACTGAAGTTTTTGGAAATTAGAGTGTTTGGTTTCAACTCTGACCTACTGTACCACTTGACCCTAAATGACTTTAGTCGGGCTACCTCTGTGCCTCAGGTTTATCACCTGAAGATAATAGTAATGATGCATCATCTCCAAAGAACTGTTTTGAGAATGGCACAAGATAATGTATTTTAAATGCCTGGTACCATACAATACGTGTAAGTCATATATATTATGAGTAATATGGAAGAAAACATCTTTAAGTTGCTATTTATTAAATCGATTTACAGATTAGGAAAACAGAAATCACAAATGTTGAGTGACGTGCCTGAGACTTAAGGATCAGTAAGTAACAGAGTCTGAATGTGACTTCATCTCTTCTTGACCTCTCAGAAATGCTATGACCATTCTTAACCCTCATTCTGACTATTATCTACCCTTGTAACAGTTGCTTTCAGAAATAATGTCATTCTTAAAATAGTCAATAAAAATGAGACTATCATAGTACTATGGAATTGGTAAGAGAGCTTTTCCATTGCCGATATAGGCTTGAGACTCACTAAGGTTTCTACTAGACTAGAAAACTTGACAATGATATACAGATTTATATCCATGGAGCACCTGGGTGGCTCAGTGGGTTAAGCCTCTGCCTTTGGCTCAGGTCATGATCTCAGCTTCCTGGGATCAAGCTCTACATCAAGCTCTCTTCTCAGTGGGGATCCTGCTTCCCCCTCTTCTTCTGCCTGCCTCTCTGTCTGCTTGTGATCTCTCTCTCTCTCTGTCAAATAAATAAATAAAACCTTAAAAAAAAAATTTATATCCATTACAATGGTTAGAATTAAAAACACTAACAATACCAATTCTTGATCAAGATAAGGAACGACTAGAATACTTCCACATTGCTGGTGAAAATGTGATTAAATACAACCATTCTGAACAGAAGTTTAGTATTGATTTATCAAATTAAATATACATTTATCATACAACACAGCAATTTCACTCCTGCATATTTATTCAAAATAAATGAAAACTATGTACACAAAATAACTTATATGCAAATGTCCCTAGCAGCTTTATGTGGAATAGCCAGAAACCAAAAGAGCCATCAGCTCATTGTCCACCTACATATGAATGGATAAACAGATTGTAAAACACTTATGCAGTGGGAACCTCAGCAATAAAAAGTAACTGCTATTTATACATGTATTAACATGGATGACTTTGAAAGTAAATATGCCTACTGAAAGAACCCAGAGACACAAAAGTGTACCTGTGGTGGGATTCCGTTTCAATGAAGTTTTAAGAGAGATAAAGTGAATCTGTAGTGATAGAACTAAGATCAGTGGTGGACTAGGGTAGGGATGGAAACTCATTTGAAATGCAACATGGGAGAACTTCCTATATCTTTATTTTGGTAATGATTAAATGGGTATATATACTTGCAAAAATTTATCAAAATATGCACTTGATATGGGCTCATTTTATTAATGTAAATTAGACCTCAATAAAGTTCATTTAAAAAAAAAGAAAATGCAAATGGCAAAATTTTGAAAATTTTTTAAAAAAAAAGATGAGCTACATTCTTAGCTAACATACCATTGAAACATTTTTCATTGAGCACCTCTTAAAAATAGTATGTTCCTTCTAGTTCTTTTTTTTTTTTTTTTAAAGATTTTGTTTATTTATTTATTTATTTATTTGACAGACAGAGATCACAAGTAGGCAGAGAGGCAGGCAGAGAGAGAGGAGGAAGCAGGCCCCCCGCTGAGCAGAGAGCCTGATGTGGGGCTCGATCCCAGGACCCTGAGATCATGACCTGAGCCAAAGGCAGAGGCTTTAACCCACTGAGCCACCCAGGCACCCCCCTTCTACTTCTTTTAATTTTCTATGTCTTTTTGCCTGCAATGCTCTTTCCCAAAATATCAACGAGATTCACTCAACTTCTTCTTAGAGATCTCTGTTGAATTGTTTTCAAGTTAAGAAAGATACCTTCCATGACACTGTATGTAAATTGTCCACCTACTCCCTTTTCCCATCACTCTGTCTCCTTATCTTGCTTGAGTTTTCTTCCTAGCACCTGCATACAATCTGTGTATTTCTTTACTTATTTACTATCTGCCTTCTCCCACTGCTCAAGTAGGCAGGGTCTTTGTTTCATCCTCCTCTGTATCCTCAGAGCCTAAAGCACACAGGGGCTCACATGTACATGCTCAATAATATCTGCTGACCAATTGCAAAGAATGCCAAGGCAAAATGAGTACACGGTAGTCAGCGAAGAAAGTGGTTGCTGCTGCTGCAGGCCTGGCAGTGGAGTTCAAGTAGAACAGAGCAATGGTCTTGAACCCAGGCTGCAAATTAATAGTACCTGGAGAGTTTTTAAGTAAAACACTGTTTTACTTAACACCAGTCCCCGTCACCAGAGGGTTTAATTTAACTGGTCTAGAGTTGGGCCCCGACATTAACTTTTAAAAGCTCCCCCGGTGGTGGTAATGTGAAGACAGGGAGGAGAACCACTGACAATGGAAGAACAACCCACCCCTTTCTTTGTCTTTTGCTGAGGCCATCTCTTCAGTATCTTCACGGGCCAAAAACCATGGCTGAGTTCCTGCCCTTAAAAATCAAACCCCCCTGGGGCACCTGTGTGGCTCAGTCATTAAGCCTCTGCCTTGGGCTCAGGTCATGATCCAGGGTCCTGGGATCCAGCCCCACCTCAGGAACCCCGCTCAGCAGGGAGCCTGCTTCTCCCTCTCCCACTCTCCCTGCTTGTGTTCCCTCTCTCACTGTCTCTCTCTCTCTGTCTGTGTCAAATAAATAAAGTCTTAAAAAAAAATCCAGTCCCCCAAGCAAAGAGCAGGGAAGACTTATGAGGCATTTATATTAGTATCAAATGTCTGTTTGTGCCAGTGTGTGCATCTACAAGTGTAAAAGTGTGTGTCTGTGAGTGTGTGTCTCTGAGAGAGAGAAAGAAGGAGAGAGTGTGTGTGTGCATGCATGTATGTGTTCACCATCCTGAAGTATTTGAAACATGCTTTTGGATTTATTCAGAGAGATCTACAATGTAGTTGGATAGTTTAATAATTTATCTAAGTGCCATGCCATTGGTTTGGTTTGCATGGTAGCATGATTTTTTAAGTCTTATGAGGAAATAGCCTCCAGAACAACAGTCCTTTCTCTTTCGGCTGGTGCACAGCTATGGAGGTGGTAGACTGCAGGTTGCAGAGAGTGTGCAAGGATGTCTCTGAGATAACCTCATGGTCCAGAAGTAAGTGATTGAGAACAAATTTCAGTCTGAGGCTGAGGTGAGAGACCAGGAGTTCAGTGATGGGATAAGGTAGCAAGGGGACAGTCAAGAAGATCAAGGGCATGGATTTGAGAAAAGAGATGAGAAACTGAAGCAAGAGATACTGCAAGTGCTATGATGCGGGCAGAATCTCGTCAGTAGCTTCCTGGGGGTATGGACATGACCTCCTGTTGTCACCACCATACCCTACCCATCCCATTAAGACAGCATTAAAAATAAAATAGTGCAGTGAAAGGAGCAAAGCTAAACAAAGCAAAACAAAAATATATATATATCATTTAATTACTTTGTCTACATAGTGCACATATGTTGGGAATTAATTTTTTACTAAACAGACTGTTTAGCCTGACTTTACTCTTTGGTTGAATCAGTCTAGACCATTAGACATTGAAAAAAAAAAAAGGTCTTACTAAAATGATCTAAAAAAAACTATTCACATTTTTAAAATGCTAAAATAATTTCAAGTAGGCAATTTACTGCAAGTTAGGAATAACTTTTTAATAATTTTTAATACAGTTGCATAGAAAAGACTTGAATTTTTACAGCATAAATATTAGCAGATAGTTTTTCACAGTACAAAGAATATACTTTGGTAAATAGAATATGTCTTCCTCGCAGGGAAAAAGGTACATTTATTGGAGAGTGTTCTTACATTGAAAGGCAAGTGATATCTAATATACAAACTGACCATAAAATATAAATGAGATTTACATCAAATATTAGATGAGGATAAACAGGAAGATATGGTAATAGACATTATGATATAGACATTATGAAAATTAAAAAATAAGATTTCAATTATAGCAAAAGAACCAACTGTACTAGTTTAAATATATCTAGCTCTCACTAGTTTTTGACAGCATTTTAAAATGTCATGGGGCACTTGGGTGGCTTAGTCAGTTAAGTGTGTGATCTTGGTTTTGGCTCAGGTCATGATCTCAGTGTCCTGAGATTGATCCCCAAGTCCAGCTCTTCACTCAGTGAGGAATCAGCTTGAGGATTTCTCTCTCCCTCTTCCTGTGCCCCTCCCCCTGCTTAAGCACACACTCTTTCTTTCTCTCTCTCTCAAAGAAATAAATAAAACCTTAAAAAAAAGTACTCATATTTCCAAATACAATAAGAAATGGAAGAATTCTTCAAACAAAATGATTGAATCACATTCTTAGTGAAGCTTTCTGTGAACTACTCTAATTACCACGAAACTCTCTTCAAACTCTTTGTCAGCCAGGGTCCAATCAGGAGCCAGAAATCACACAGTAATTTCGACAGGGAAGGTTTAATATATGAAGGAATATGAAGTACTTTTAGGGAATTAGCTACTCAGGGGGTAAAAGGAAAACTCTAAAGAATACACTACAACTAAGAAAGAATTCCAGGAATGAAACAAACTCGGAAAGGGGCGCCTTCTTAAGGCTGGAGTTTTGTTGTTGTTCCAGAGAGTACTGTTGAAGTAAGTGGAGGCTGGAGAAATTCACTGCATTCCCCAGAGCCAGAGCTAGCTCACAGTCCGTGATCTGAGGCTGGTCGGGGAACAGCTTCCTGATGATGTCAGTGAAAGTCACTGGGAAGCTGGTTGGACTCCGACAGAACTCACTGGAAGCTGCTGCCTGGGTGGGAGGGAATGAGAAGATTGCTGCTGAACCCATCAGAAATACATGTAGTCACGCAGGAACTCGTGGAAGTCACCTGAGGGGGCGAGGGGTGGTAGAAGGGACTCTGAGAATCTAGAGAAAGATGGGGTACTGTCCAGAAGCCAGATGCAGCCCCAAGGAACTGCAGGAAGGCTTCCCCAGAGATGCTGCTTCTGGGTGCTCTCTGTGCCAATCTACCACCACAGGAGCTGCTCTAAGGAGCCCAGCAGAGGAAGAGAATTCCCTTCCTCCTGTAGCATCCCACACCCTCTACTGACAAAGCTTAGTATTGGGCCATCTAGCCAGGGAGAAGCCTCAGTATGGCAGGGATGGCAATGAAGGGTATATTTAGAAGTGAGAGGTAATTGATAACTGGAACACTCCCCAAATTTCTAATAATATTCACCTCAAACTACTTATAGTTTGGAGTTCTGTTTTTGAATATCTGCTTATTGTGTTATAAGATCTTTCATGACTAGTTTTGATATAAGTTTGTTACAAAATGATCTATATCTAGCAACTCTTCTTTCAAAATCAGTTTCTAATAATTAAAAAACCCAGAATAGGGGCACCTGGGTGGCTTAGTGGGTTAAAGCTTCTGCCTTTGGCTAGGGTCATGATCCCAGGGTCCTGGGTTCAAGCTCCACATCAGGCTCCCTGCTGGGCAGGAAGCCTGCTTCTCTCTCTTCCATTCCCCCTGTTTGTGTACCCTTTCTTGCTATGTCTCTCTCTGTCAAATAATAAATAAAATCTTTAAAAAAATCTATCATTAGCCCTCCAAAAACTTCAGTGGCAATGACTAATTCATGGTTAATATTTCTTAGATACTTTGAAGATAAAACTTAGTAGATACTTAGTACTTTCATTGTTACATGAGGATCGATGCATTATTAAGGAGTAAAAATAACACTAATACAATTTTTTATCATCTACCAAATGATCTACGGAGATCAGCACCTGGTTTGTACCTGCCTACCCATGGAAGTTTATGAGTCCCCATTTTCTGAACAGAAGAGGGCCTCTTCTTAGTCCTGTCTCCCTAAGTTCAAGCAACTGACTTGATGTCTCACTCTGGAGCATTTGATGAGCAAGAACTGTATAATTTTCCATCCCAGACTCAACTTGGGGTTTTATATACTGTGTATATTTTTGTAATCTCTTGTCAAGGTAAATGTAAATACCATTAGCACAGTGAGTGGAAACTCATTGGAAGCCTGATGTGCCTCAGTGGCTGCTTCCATAAGTAGTAGTTGATGTTCAAGCTGCCTTGATTGGGGGCCATTTAGTTTTTTGCATAGAAAATTTGGGGTGTGCTAGGAAATTTAACTTTCAATGTAGGAAGTTCAGAGACATGATAGAGGTTCTACTGTAAACTCTGATAGATTCTTGTTCCAAATAAGTCCTTGTGGACTGTGCCATCTGTGAGGAATCCAGAGCAAATGTTTACATTTTATATACACTGAAGAAAATTTTTCTCTAATTTGCCTAATCTATAGTAGCATTTCTGAGTGTTTTCAGTGTTCAATGTGTTCAGTGTTTCTGAGTGTTCATTATTATATATTATATATAATATAAAAATATATAATATTATTATATTATTTATATTAATATTATATTATAAATATAACATATATTTATATCATATAATATTTATTATATATATTAATATTATATTTAATGTTATTATATTATATATAATATATAACTAAGTTGAATAAAACTAATTCACTTTCAGCTTTAATAAATCTCATGTGAACTTTAAAAAATATTACTCATGTTGAAAGTCACCTTTTAATAGGGAATATACAAAATATTTAGACAAATATCCTTAAGGCAGTAGAAGAGTCTAATGTTCTTTTAAAAATATCATGGAATAAAATAATATTGGAATAATATTAAACATGGAATAAAAAGATAAAATCAGCCACTTTTCTAAATTTTTTGTCTTATAAAGTTTTAGTTGTAAATGCTGTTTATTTGGAGTATTGAAGACTGAGGAGAGAAGTGCTTTCCAGAAGTCCATGGCAGTACTTCAGTATGAATAGCTAGGTATACAGAAAGACAGACCTTTATTGCCATGCTGCCAAAACAAGATGACTGAAAGCGAACAATCTCAAGGTCACAATAAAGAGCCAACCTTCCTAGTAATCTTTCCATTGAACTCAGTTTAGTACCTTCTTACTACTGATCAAACACATCTAAACAAATGAACCTACTGATACCATTTGTTTCACAATTGACCCACTTAATAAAAGAGAATTGTTTCTTTGCTCAGTATTTGAGAGGATAATGGAATCTATAATGGCCCAAAGTACTGTACTCTATCTTATTTATAGAGATATTCCAACATAAACATGTATATAAATGTACTGTAAAACATATAGATTATTTGTTTGTACTTAACATAACTCCTTGATGTACTTTCACGTTTTTTGGCTCTAAGTGGTATGTTTACAAAAGAGTGGGGAAAAAAATAGTCAGCACTTGAATCTACAGCAAAAAAATGTTTTGCTACTTATGGCGTGTTCCCTCACAAAATGCAAAATACATTCCCATCTCCTTCACACTATAAACTGAGTCACTGCAGGATCCAGGTTCCCACTCATGGTACAAATTCTCTGAGACCAAACAGGGAGGAGAAAGGACGCTTCCCCACTGCTTGGTGCCCCAAAGAAGCAATACCAACCTTCAGAAGATAACAGCCACAGGATGGGGGATGGGGTAACCGGATGATGGGTAGTAAGGAGGGCACATGTTGTGAGGATCACTAGGTGTTATACACAACTAAAGAATCATTGAACATTACATCAAAAATTAATGATATACTATATGTTGGCTAATTGAACATAATAATAATAAAAAAAAGTGAGACAAAAGGACGAATATTGTATGACTCCACTTAAATGAAGTACCTTCAGAGTCAAATAGAGACAAAGTAAAATCATACTTGTCAGGCACTGGGGTGGGGGAAGAAGTGGGAAGTTATGGTCTAAGGGGTACAGAGTTTTAGGTTGAGATAATGAAAAAGTTCTAGAAATGGGTGGTGATTATGGTCGCATGGTAACTAGAATGTACTCAGTGTCACTGAACTTACACTTAAAATGGCAAATTTCATCTTATGTATATTTTACCATGATAAAAAAAAAAGGCGGGCGGAGTCAAGATGGCGGAGAAGTAGCAGGCTGAGACTACTTCAGCTAGCCGGAGATCAGCTAGATAGCTTATCTAAAGATTGCAAACACCTGAAAATCCATTGGCAGATTGAAGAGAAGAAGAACAGCAATTCTGGAAACAGAAAAACAACCACTTTCTGAAAGGTAGGACCGGCGGAGACGTAAATCCAAAGCGACGGGAAGATAGACCCAGGGGGAGGGGCCAGCTCCCAGCAAGCGGCGGAGCAACAGCGCACAAAATCAGGACTTTTAAAAGTCTGTTCCGCCGAGGGACATCGCTCCAGAGGCTACCCGGGGCGAAGCCCACGCGGGGTCAGCGTGGCCTCAGGTCCCGCAGGGTCACAGAAGGATCGGGGGTGTCTGAGTGTCGCAGAGCTTGCGGGTATTGGAACGGGAAAGCCGGCTACAGAGACAGAGCCGACAGTAAGCTCACAGCTCGGTGTTACCTTGAACCAGTCGCAGGCTCGGTGAGCTCGGAGCGCGACCGGAGGTCAGGCAGACGGGAGTAACTGGGCGCTGTTCTCTGAGGGCGCACGGAGGAGTGGGGCCCTGGGCTCTCGGCTCCTCCGGGCCGGAGACCAAGAGGCCGCCATTTGTATTACCGTCCTCCGGAACTCTACGGAAAGCACTCAGGGAACAAAAGCTCCTGAAAGCAAACGCAAGCGGATTACTCACCCCAGCCCCTGCTAAGGGCGGTGTAATTCCGCCTGGGGCAAAGCCACTTGAGAATCACTACAACAGGCCCCTCCCCCAGAAGATCAACAAGAAATCCAGCCGAGACCAAGTTCACCTACCAAGGAGTGCAGTTTCAATACCAAGGAGAGCAGCAGAATTCCAGAGGAGGAGAAAGCAAAGCACGGAACTCATGGCTTTTCCCCTGTGATTTCTTTTAGTCTTGCAGCTAATTTGATTTTTTTCTTTTTCATTTTTTGTCTTTTTTTCTCGCCTTCTGGTAAATATTTTTTTAACTTTTACCTTTTTCTTTTAAAATTTTTTAACTAGTTTATCCAATATATATATTTTTTCTTTTTTATATTTTTCTTATTTGTTTTCTTTTTTTTAATTCTTTTCTTTTTTTTTTCTTTTTTTTTCTTTCTTCCTTTTTGAACCTCTTTTTATCCCCTTTCTCCCCCCTCACGATTTGGGATCCCTTCTAATTTGGTTAAAGCATATTTTCCTGGGGCTGTTGCCACCCTTTTAGTATTTTACTTGCTCCTTCATATACTCTTATCTGGACAAAATGACAAGACGGAAAAACTCAACACAAAAAAAAGAACAAGAGGCAGTACCGAAGGCTAGGGACCTAATCAATACAGACATTGGTAATATGTCAGATCTAGAGTTCAGAATGACAATTCTCAAGGTTCTAGCCGGGCTCGAAAAAGGCATGGAAGATATTAGAGAAACCCTCTCGAGAGATATAAATGCCCTTTCTGGAGAAATAAAAGAACTAAAATCTAACCAAGTGGAAATCAAAAAAGCTATTAATGAGGTACAATCAAAAATGGAGGCTCTCACTGCTAGGATAAGTGAGGCAGAAGAAAGAATTAGTGATATAGAAGACCAAATGACAGAGAATAAAGAAGCTGAGCAAAAGAGGGACAAACAGCTACTGAACCATGAGGGGAGAATTTGAGAGATAAGTGACACCATAAGACGAAACAACATTAGAATAATTGGGATTCCAGAAGAAGAAGAAAGAGAGAGGGGAGCAGAAGGTATACTGGAGAGAATTATTGGGGAGAATTTCCCCAATATGGCAAAGGGAACGAGCATCAAAATTCAGGAGGTTCAGAGAACACCCCTCAAAATCAATAAGAATAGGCCCACACCCCGCCACCTAATAGTAAAATTTACAAGTCTCAGTGACAAAGAGAAAATCCTGAAAGCAGCCCGGGAAAAGAAGTCTGTAACATACAATGGTAAAAATATTAGATTGACAGCTGACTTATCCACAGAGACCTGGCAGTCCAGAAAGAGCTGGCATGATATTTTCAGAGCACTAAACGAGAAAAACATGCAGCCAAGAATACTATATCCAGCTAGGCTATCATTGAAAATAGAAGGAGAGATTAAAAGCTTCCAAGACAAACAAAAACTGAAAGAATTTGCAAACACCAAACCAGCTCTACAGGAAATATTGAAAGGGGTCCTCTAAGCAAAGAGAGAACCTATAAGTGGTAGATCAGAAAGGAACAGAGACCATGTACAGTAACAGTCACCTTACAGGCAATACAATGGCACTAAATTCATATCTCTCAATAGTTACCCTGAATGTGAATGGGCTAAATGCCCCTGTCAAAAGACACAGGGTATCAGAATGGATAAAAAAACAAAACCCATCAATATGTTGCCTCCAAGAAACTCATTCTAAGAACGAAGACACCTCCAGATTTAAAGTGAGGGGGTGGAAAAGAATTTACCATGCTAATGGACATCAGAAGAAAGCAGGAGTGGCAATCCTTATATCAGATCAATTAGATTTTAAGCCAAAGACTATAATAAGAGATGAGGAAGGACACTATATCATACTCAAAGGGTCTGTCCAACAAGAAGATCTAACAATTTTAAATATCTATGCCCCCAACGTGGGAGCAGCCAACTATATAAACCAATTAATAACAAAATCAAAGAAACACATCAACAATAATACAATAATAGTAGGGGACTTTAACACTCCCCTCACTGAAATGGACAGATCATCCAAGCAAAAGATCAGCAAGGAAATAAAGGCCTTAAACGACACACTGGACCAGATGGACATCACAGATATATTCAGAACATTTCATCCCAAAGCAACAGAATACACATTCTTCTCTAGTGCGCATGGAATATTCTCCAGAATAGATCACATGCTCGGTCCTAAATCAGGACTCAATCGATATCAAAAGATTGGGATCATTCCCTGCATATTTTCAGACCACAATGCTCTAAAGCTAGAACTCAACCACAAAAGGAAGTTTGGAAAGAACCCAAATACATGGAGACTAAACAGCATCCTTCTAAAGAATGAATGGGTCAACCGGGAAATTAAAGAAGAATTGAAAAAAATCATGGAAACAAATGATAATGAAAATACAACGGTTCAAAATCTGTGGGACACAACAAAGGCAGTCCTGAGAGGAAAATATATAGTGGTACAAGCCTTTCTCAAGAAAGAAGAAAGGTCTCAGGTACACAACCTAACCCTACACCTAAAGGAGCTGGATAAAGAACAGGAAAGAAACCCTAAGCCAAGCAGGAGAAGAGAAATCATAAAGATCAGAGCAGAAATCAATGAAATAGAAACCAAAAAGACAATAGAGCAAATCAATGAAACTAGGAGCTGGTTCTTTGAAAGAATTAATAAAATTGATAAACCCCTGGCCCGACTTATCAAAAAGAAAAGAGAAAGGACCCAAATAAATAAAATCATGAATGAAAGAGGAGAGATCACAACTAACATCAAAGAAATACAAACTATTATAAGAACATACTATAAGCAAATATACGCCAACAAATTTGACAATCTGGAAGAAATGGATGCATTCCTAGAAACATATAAACTACCACAACTGAACCAGGAAGAAGTAGAAAGTCTGAACAGACCCATAACCAGTAAGGAGATTGAAACAGTCATTAAAAATCTCCAAACAAACAAAAGCCCAGGGCTAGACGGCTTCCCGGGGGAATTCTACCAAACATTAAAGAAGAACTAATTCCTATTCTCCTGAAACTGTTCCAAAAAATAGAAATGGAAGGAAAACTTCCAAACTCTTTTTATGAGGCCAGCATCACCTTGATCCCAAAACCAGACAAGGATCCCATCAAAAAAAAGAGCTATAGACCAATATCCTTGATGAACACAGATGCGAAAATACTCAACAAAATACTAGCCAATAGGATTCAACAGTACATTAAAAGGATTATTCACCACAACCAAGTGGGATTTATTCCAGGGCTGCAAGGTTGGTTCAACATCCGCAAATCAGTCAATGTGATACAACACATCAATAAAAGAAAGAACAAGAACCATATGATACTCTCAATAGATGCTGAAAAAGCATTTGACAAAGTTCAGCATCCCTTCCTGATCAAAACTCTTCAAAGTGTAGGGATAGAGGGCACATACCTCAATATCATCAAAGCCATCTATGAAAAACCCACCGCAAATATCATTCTCAATGGAGAAAAACTGAAAGCTTTTCCGCTAAGGTCAGGAACACGGCAGGGATGTCCATTATCACCACTGCTATTCAACATAGTACTAGAGGTCCTAGCCTCAGCAATCAGACAACAAACGGAAATTAAGGGCATCCAAATCGGCAAAGAAGAAGTCAAATTATCACTCTTCACAGATGATATGATACTCTATGTGGAAAACCCAAAAGACTCCACTCCAAAACTGCTAGAACTTATACAGGAATTCAGTAAAGTGTCAGGATATAAAATCAATGCACAGAAATCAGTTGCATTTCTCTACACCAACAGCAGACAGAAGAAAGAGAAATTAAGGAGTCAATCCCATTTACAATTGCACCCAAAACCATAAGATACCCAGGAATAAACCTAACCAAAGAGGCACAGAATCTATACTCAGAAAACTATAAAGTACTCATGAAAGAAATTGAGGAAGACACAAAGAAATGGAAAAATGTTCCATGCTCCTGGATTGGAAGAATAAATATTGTGAAAATGTCTATGCTACCTAAAGCAATCTACACATTTAATGCAATTCCTATCAAAGTACCATCCATCTTTTTCAAAGAAATGGAACAAATAATTCTAAAATTTATATGGAACCAGAAAAGACCTCGAATAGCCAAAGGGATATTGAAAAAGAAAGCCAACGTTGGTGGCATCACAATTCCGGACTTCAAGCTCTATTACAAAGCTGTCATCATCAAGACAGCATGGTACTGGCACAAAAACAGACACATAGATAAATGGAACAGAATAGAGAGCCCAGAAATAGACCCTCAACTCTACAGTCAACTAATCTTTGACAAAGCAGGAAAGAATGTCCAATGGAAAAAAGACAGCCTCTTCAATAAATGGTGCTGGGAAAATTGGACAGCCACATGCAGAAAAATGAAATTGGACCTCTTCAATAAATGGTGCTGGGAAAATTGGACAGCCACATGCAGAAAAATGAAATTGGACCATTTCCTTACACCACACACAAAAATAGACTCAAAATGGATGAAGGACCTCAATGTGAGAAAGGAATCCATCAAAATCCTTGAGGAGAACACAGGCAGCAACCTCTTTGACCTCAGCCGCAGCAACATCTTCCTAGGAACATCGCCAAAGGCAAGGGAAGCAAGGGAAAAAATGAACTATTGGGATTTCATCAAGATCAAAAGCTTTTGCACAGCAAAGGAAACAGTTAACAAAATCAAAAGACAACTGACAGAATGAGAGAAGATATTTGCAAACGACATATCAGATAAAGGACTAGTGTCCAGAATCTATAAAGAACTTAGCAAACTGAACACCCAAAGAACAAATAATCCCATCAAGAAATGGGCAGAGGACATGAACAGACATTTCTGCAAAGAAGACATCCAGATGGCCAACAGACACATGAAAAAGTGCTCCATATCACTCGGCATCAGGGAAATACAAATCAAAACCACAATGAGGTATCACCTCACACCAGTCAGAATGGCTAAAATCAACAAGTCAGGAAATGACAGATGCTGGTGAGGATGCGGAGAAAGGGGAACCCTCCTACACCGTTGGTGGGAATGCAAGCTGGTGCAGCCACTCTGGAAAACAGCATGGAGGTTCCTCAAAATGTTGAAAATAGAACTGCCCTATGACCCAGCAATTGCACTATTGGGTATTTACCCTAAAGATACAAACGTAGTGATCCAAAGGGGCACGTGCACCCGAATGTTTATAGCAGCAATGTCCACAATAGCCAAACTATGGAAAGAACCTAGATGTCCATCAACAGATGAATGGATCAAGAAGATGTGGTATATATACACAATGGAATACTATGTAGCCATCAAAAGAAATGAAATCTTGCCATTTGCGACAACATGGATGGAACTAGAGCGTATCATGCTTAGTGAAATAAGTCAAGAAGAGAAAGACAACTATCATATGATCTCCCTGATATGAGGAAGTGGTGATGCAACATGGGGGCTTAAGTGGGTAGGAGAAGAATCAATGAAACAAGATGGGATTGGGAGGGAGACAAACCATAAGTGACTCTTAATCTCACAAAACAAACTGAGGGTTGCTGGGGGGAGGGGGTTTGGGAGAAGGGGGTGGGATTATGGACATTGGGGAGGGTATGTGCTTTGGTGAGTGCTGTGAAGTGTGTAAACCTGGTGATTCACAGACCTGTACCCCTGGGGATAAAAATATATGTTTATAAAAAATAAAAAATTTAAAAAAAAAAAGAAAGAAAAAATAAATAAATAAACAAATTTTTTTTAAAAGGCAGTAACAAATTGTAATGAGATACTACTGTACACCCACTATTATTGGTATTATGAAAAGAAGAAACCTTAAAAGAATGAGAAGTACGGGGCGCCTGGGTGGCTCAGAGGATTAAAGCCTCTGCCTTCAGCTCAGGTCATGATCCCAAGGTCCTGGGATTGAGCCCCGCGTTGGGTTCACTCCTTAGTGGAAAGCCTGCTTCCTCCTCTCTCTCCACCTGCCTCTCTGCCTAGTTGTGATCTCTGTCTAATAAATTTTAAAAATCTTAAAAAAAAAAAAGAATGAGAAGGAGCAGGAAAAGAAAAAAAAAAAACAGCCTCAGTTGCCGTTAGCTGACTCAATGCAGTGCTGATAATGTTGCAGAGTGTAAAGCTAGACCCACTAATGAAGGTCACTTCATAGAGGTCAAGCCCCTGTGTTTTCTTTCAGTGCTTGTGCCAAACTTTTGTGAGCCATATAATAATAATAATAAGTATACTAACAGGAAATGGATTCAAAACCCCTGAATCTGTCCAGAGACCACAGATGCTTGTGTGCTTTTCTCAGAGAAACATTTGCTCTCATCTTCACGGAGAGCTATTTTCTTCCAAACACATTGTAAAAATCTCTGACAATACTTCCGCTGGAAAAGTTCACCTGATACCTGATAAAGGGACATAAATGTAGGACCAGTCCAGGTAAACATTGTTTGGAATTTTGAGCCCCTCTGAGTTATTTCTTCTTTTGCAAAGCCCAGGATATCTGCTTACCATTTCTGGTTATATCTTCTGAATGCCAAAAAATGCAAATCCTATTGAATGCTTAAATCCCAACCTATCACAATTAATTAACTGAATTTCTGTGAAGCAGTGTGACCTAAATGATATGGGAATTACGACATCCAGGGCAGAGCTAAATGATGGAAAGATTCGCTCCAAACCCAGTGAAAACTGTCATTTCACTTACAGGATCCCATTTACAATGTGGAGAGTCTGGAAGTCATTGTCAAGACCAATCACCTCAAGCTTTCTGAAAACCCTGACATTCGCACATTGATTATATGATCACCTGAGTAAGGTGGAAATGCAAGCCGCTCCTTGGCTGTTCAAGAGTTAGTTTATGAGCTAACTAGTCCTGGAGGCCTCACCTATTTCTCTTTGATTGTTACACTTAAAAAAAAAAAAATGCTCCTGAGATAAAAACTTTAATTGCGATTAGAATTTTATATCTATTTTATCATCAACTCCCCCATGCCAAGCACAGTCACACAAATAACATGTAAGGCATAAAAAGAGATGGCTAGTATGAGTGACAGATAAATCTGGCAAAATCATCCTAATATTGATGAACATCAGGCCCTTATTTGGTTTCTTCTCAGCATATGCCCTTTCATCCATGCTACTGCTCTCCTTCCCTCTCCAAGTACCTTCTTCCCCAGATATTATTTATTTATTTATTTATTTATTTATTTATTTATTTATTTATTTAAAAGGTTTTACTTATTTATTTGACAGAGAGAGAAAGATCACAAGTAGGCAGAGAGGCAAGCGGGGGGTGGGGTGGAGCAGGCTCCCCGCAGAGCAGAGAGCCTCATGTGGGGCTCGATCCCAGGACTGTGAGATCATGACCTGAGCTAAAGACAGAGGCTTAACCCACTGAGCCACCCAGGCGCCTCCCCCACCAATAGATTTTATTAATAGAGTTTTGTTCTCAGCAAACTAGACAAGCATGGCAGTGGTTAATTTTAAGTTTACCTAATAATGCAAAGCTTACCATCTTTCAGAAAGGCATTTGCATGATAGGACTTGAGTTCAATTTTTGGTTTTCATTGTTCCATGAGCTATGTCAGGATGCTTTTTGTTCATCACTTCACATCCTCTGAGCTCCATGTTTTAATCTAGCCACTGGAATAGTTACAAGTTCTACGAATTTTGGCAAACTCTGATCAGATAAATTGAAACTTGCATTCCTCAACTTTGTACCATGAGCTTTTTATTTTCTGTCTTGAGGCTCCAGAATACTTTATGTAGGACACCCAATAGGACCTTCTTTGTACCCAGCTGTGTGAAAGGACACTTTGTGTGGAAGAAGAAGAAATCTGAAGTGAGAACGTACATCATCCTGAGAAGTGACCTGTCATCCAGTCATCTGAGCAGGTGTTTAACAGGAAAAGACTGAAGATCAGTGGTAAAGAAGTCTTGGTGGAGAAATATGGATGGCCAGCTAGGATATGGAAAAACAGGTGAAGATTTCTGTATTACCAGGAAGTAGCCCTCATGGAGGAGGACCTAAACAAATAGACAAATGATCACCCTACTTTCATCATAAGCACCCCAGAACTGGAAAAATGGGTACACCAAGGGGGAGTACCTTGATGGCAGATGTGGTGACTCTATATAAGCCCAACAGCAGGGAATCCTGCACACTAAGGTATATCTAATTAATGATGCTGCCTCTAAGTATCCAACCTGTAAAGAACAAACCATCACTGAGTCTTGGGTATAGGGGAAGGTACATTAAATCAGTCCTCATCAGTTTGGAAGGGCCAAAAGTTCATCTTTACAAAGATTAACTACCTATTCTAGGTATGTGCTCACCTTGACTGCTCACAGAGTCTTTGTAAACACCACTGCCTGAAGATTTACAGAATGCCTCATCCACAAATATGTCATCCTACATGGCACAGCACCTATCCGGGCACATACTTCACAGCAAAGGAAGTATGAGAATGAGCCCATTGCCATGGGATCAAATGTGTTGTCTGGTGCACCATACAGAAGCTAACCTCGTACAGCACGGCAATGCCCTTCCAATACCATGGCTGAAGTGTCATTTTGGAAGCACATTCTGGAAGAACGGTGCACTGTCCTTCAGGATATGGGAAATGCATTAAATCAGGAACTGTTCTATATGCTGTTTCCCCCATAGGAGGAAACTGTGAGTCCAGGAACAGAAGAATAGAAGCAGAAGGGCCATTATCCTCAGTGACCCACTGAGGAACTTAATATTTACCATTCCCACAACTCTGGGTTCTGTAGGGTTAGAGATCTGTTCTCCAAAGGAGATGATCCCATTGAACTATGAACTGCAGTGGCCACCAGGATACCTTTTACTCCTTGTGTCTGGGAACCAACATGCAATAGGAGAAATCGTCTTCTTTTGGGGAGAAATTTACCCTATTCAGAAGGACATAGTACGTTTTATTACACTTTGGAGGCAGTCAGAATATGAGCACTCAACTCATATTCTCGTATTCTTATATTCCACTTAGCTGCCTCTTAATATTCTCTGGCACCATTGTAGCTATGAATGCAGCAACTCCGATGGTAAGAGTATGAAGTTCCTTCAGTGATGTCCCTAAACTTACCTCACCCATCAATATGGTAAGTTAGAAGCAGCAGTGCATCTCAAAATAAAGTGTAAGGATTGATGCCATCATCAAGGGTTTAAAAGATTTTGGGGTAGTGATGTCCATTATATCCTCAATCAATAGATTTGTTGGACTGTACAAAAACCAAATGGATAATGGCAGGTGATGTCGTACTCCATAATTATGCCAAGTGGTGGCCACCATCACAACTGCTGTGCCAAATGAGGTATTTTGCTGGAAAGGATAATGGAGCACATGGTACTAGGTATATATCTACTGATCTGGTCAATGCACTTTTCTAAATCTTCCTCAGTAGACAGAATCAAAATCAGTTCTTCGTTATTTCATTGGAAAATATTCTTTGCTCCATGACCATATTCATTCTCCCACTCTGCCATTATAATCCTTAATTATCTTGATATTATACAGATTATCATGCTTTTTCCAAATTGATGACATCATGTGAAAAGATCTATTGAGCAGATATGGATGCCTAATAAGACATATGCATACCAAAGTGTAAGAGATGAATCTTAGATGTACTCAGGAGGCTGCCATATAGGTAAAATGTTAAAGGTTTTAGTAATCTAGAACGTGCAAGCATACACAGTCCTGCAATTTGGATGACACTGCCACTAAGAAAAAGGCTCTTGGTAGGTCTCCTTGAATTTTGGAATCAGTAATACCGCACTTTGGAATAGTGCTTTATCCCATTTTTCAGGTGTCCTAGAAGAGTGCTGATTTGGAGTGGGGTCTAAAGAAAGAGAAGGCTCTACAGTAGTTTGACACTGCTGCCTGCCTCCCTGATGCTTGAGCAGTGCGGTCAGCAGATATGATAGTGGTAAAGGCAGCCATAGTAGGTAGAGGTACTGTAGAGTTTTTGATAAGCTTGAATAGGAAAATTTCATGACATATCCCTAGGATTTTGGAGGAAGGCTATGCCTTGTCTTCTAGAGAACTGTTCACTGTTTTAAAAAACAGATCCTGTTGTAATCCTCATGTCTAGTAAAGACAGTGCCTGTCAATGAGACAAGTGATCATGAGACCAGAAAAGAAAACATTAAGAATTGGGTATTATCAAACCATATCATAGAATACCAAGTCATAATGGTGGATGGGCTCAGCAGCAATTCCTTAGACAGTGGAAACTATACATTCAGAATTGGGCGCAAGTAATTATAGAAACTCTACATCACACAAACACATAGGCCAATTTCTGTGTCACCCATCCCTGCTGTATGGTCATTTTTTTTTTTCAACTCAATCACTTGACCTTTAGAGGATCTCTTATATTCAGTGGATAGAGGAGAGGGAAAAAAATCCTTATCAAAACTCACGCCTACCATGCAAATATATTGAACTTCCCTTCCCACTGTTATTTGCCAGCAGCACCAGAAATAAGTGAATGCCTGCCTGGATCCCAGATTGATCAGCACAAAGTATAATGATTGCCATCAAGGCAAAGCTGCCATGCTGGGACCATCTCAGAATGGACTGATGGATAATGGTGAAGGGAGTTTCCCCCAGGGGCAGCTCTGGGAGAAGAACATTTGATCATTCAGTTTTTGGAAGAAATGGCCTGATGTAGGATAGATGCCCTGGGTATTAGCATAAGGACTGACTGATTCAAAGGTCTAAAAGAGCAAGCTTGGGATTTAGGGACGAAGCATATAGTTCAAGACGTATAAGAGAAGGCACCAAGTGTTGGGATCTTTGTGGAGAACGTCAGGACCACCAGAGAGCAAATAACATGGAGGAGGCTGCGTGGCAGCCAGTGGGCGGGGTGACTCCACCACCTTCTCGCCGCAGTCACTCCAGCATTGATGCAGTTGGTGCCGACCAGTAGGTAAGGAGATGTAAAATGACTAATGGAAAAGGGAAATGAATGAAAGTATTTACAGCCTCTGGACCAACTGCAGCAGGAGGACTGCTCTTCCAGTAAATTCCTTACAGAGTTCATGGTCAGCAACAAGTTAAAGAGAGCTCCGTGTTACTTGGGTTAGTAAACAAAACAACAGCTGTGGTGTGACCAGTTGTGTGCAGGCTGTATTACGGTGTACACAGTCTGACTTTCAGTGCCTCTTCTTCGGCTTGTTCTCCTTACCTACTCTTCCGGCCATTCTCTGGTGTCCGAGCATGGGACACTCAGGATCACCCAGTCAGCACTCACACAGGCCAAGTTCCTCAGTGCAAAAGGATTAAAGCCTACAGGGCCATCCTTGACTACAGGACTTGGGAACAGATGCACCTTTGCACTTTGATCTTCTTGGCAAATGCTTCTAAGACACATTGTCTCTGGTTCTTTAGAAGGTTCTATGGGATTGAGCACCTGTGGTGGACAACTTGATAAAGCAACCTTGTGTTCTCTGTCCTTTGCTGTTCCATCCCTGTGTCTCCTACCCTGGAATCACTTTGCAAATAAACCACGTGGAAGAAAGCCTCTGTCTCAAGCTGTGGTTTTAGGGGATTCTGTCTAAGACATTCATTTCTTATCTCTGTGTAGAGTAAGTCTGCTTTCATTTGTTTGCATTTAAAAAGGTCTCTTAGGGAAAACAAAAAGTAAAAAAAAAAGTTCTCTTAGATTTATACATTGCTACTTATTAAGCAGTTCTAATGTTATTTGGGCATTTATAGCTTTTCAGTGATTATAAAGATTAATCCAAACTCTTCAGACATATTAATGCAATGGAGAGATACACAAAAGAGAAAATAGACTGTGTCTATCACACCAGCACTAAAATAACTCCAGTTCACATTTTTTTCAGGCTTTTATATGCATAACACACACACACACACAAACACACACACACACCCCAAAAAGGAAACAGACTATGTCATAGCTACTCTTTTGGAACATGACTTAAAAACAAAACAAAACAAAAAACATGAAAATAGATTCTCTGTATATTTCTTACCAAAATTATAAATACACTTTTTTAACTTTAATACTGTAGCATATTGCTAGGTTACACTGTAATTTATTTAATCAATTACCTATGGAACTTGTTTCCAAATTCCCTTGTAAACAATGCTCCAGCGATTTCCTAGGTAATGTGCTTGTGTGACTTGTCTGATGATCTTCTTAGAGCATAGAATTAAAATTGAATTTTAGTGGGCCAAAGGATACATAGCTTTTAAAACTTAGATGTATATACAGATTGTCACCTCCAGAAATTTGATCTAGTTTGCATTGCCACCATCATTTCTTCATAACATCACTGACATTGCATAATAAGAAGGAAGAATTTCATTGGGCAGTATGTTCCTTGGTGAAATCTATCCCTCCCTCTTTCTCCATTTGTTTAGAATTTCACCCCCTGTACCCCCCACCCAAGGGTTATTTCAGTAATAGAGGAGTAGCACTAAACTCTTTCTTAGATGTCTGTCCTTTTATGAGACTGATGCACTACCTATTGTGCTAAAGAGGCACCTTGTCTAGTCCTTTTATTTATTTTTTTTAGAACATAATGAAATATATTTCTTTTTTTTTTAAGATTTTATTTATTTATTTGACAGAGAGAGATCACAAGTAGGCAGAGAGGCAGGCAGAGAGAGAGAGGAGGAAGCAGGGTCCCTGCTGAGCAGAGAGCCTGATACGGGACTCAATCCCAGGACCCTGAGATCATGACCTGAGCCGAAGGCAGCGGCTTAATCCACTGAGCCACCAAGGTGCCCCACATATATTTCTTTTTTTTAAATCACATTTCTAAATGCACAATTTAACAAGGTATAGATGTACATGTCTAAATTGAATGTATTTAAAAATAGGTATATGAAATTATTACAAGAAGAAAAAGATAAATCAATAGATACAATGGGGAATGACCAACTGTTTTAGTAATTGGTAAATCAACCAGATTTTTTTAAATCTTTTAATATTTTCATTAACATATAATGTATTATTAGCTCCAGGGAAACAGGTCTATGAAATACCAGGTTTACACACTTCACAGCACTCACCATAGCACATAACTTCCTTGTCTAGTCCTTTTAAATGGAAGATCCTTTTAAATATTTTTTAACAATTTCATCAAATTTGAGTGTTGACATTTGGGAGTAAAAGATAAAACCAAGCAGGGGCGCCTGGGATCGAGCCTGGCATGGGCATCAGGCATCAGGCTCTCTGCTCAGCGGGGAGCCTGCTTCCTCCTCTCTCTCTGCCTGCCTCTCTGTCTGCTTGTGATCTCTCTCTCTGTCAAATAAATAAATAAAACCTTAAAAAAAAAAAAGATAAAACCAAGTAGACTATTGTGCAAAAGAATAAGGAATTATGAGATTCTCAGAGAGAGTAAGATGTGGAGACCAGAAAAGAGAGGAAAAGGAGCAAAGGCAAAGGTGAAGGAACGTGTGCATGCGTGGAAGGGAAAGAGGGAGAAGGGAGACTGGAACAGAAGGGGGGCCAAGGAAAAGAATGGGAATAGGGAGGGAGGAAAAGAGAGAGAATATAGGTGGCCATTCACATTAATGCCAGAACAATATCTGCAAAGAGAGGAGAGGTGTTAAGGAAAACTAGGACAGATGGGAGGAAAGCAAAAGCTTTTAAACGGTCCGTGCTATGATGTACAATATAGGGATTTTAAACATTTTTCTGTAAAGTCAACCTTTTGCATTAATTCTATTGTCAAACACAAAAGAAGAGGGAACTTGGGATAACTCTGAATCCCCAATTTTTCGTCTGCTTAGCAGAGATTCCCAGCGTTTTGTCAATATTTCTGTTCCCGTTTTGGGGTGTGAAGGAAAATCAGCACGGAAAAGATGGCTGGGGCCTGTCCCGCATGGTGGGAGGGGCACTGGTTTCCAGGTTAACTTGTTTCAAAGGAAAAATAATTTTAAAGAAATAAAAGGGAATAAAAAAAAGAAACCTAAACTGGGTGGGGGGATAATTACGGACAGTTAGCGTCAGTGAGAAATGAGAAAGCACTTAACCTGGAGGCAGAAGACTAAAATCCCAGTTTGATACCATCTTCTCAGTGATTGTGAGATTCATTTAAAGCTCTTTGAACCAAAATTTCTTCAGTCAGAAATTTTAAAAGATAATACTTAACATTCTAGGTTATTAGGCTGATTAAGGAGATAATTTTTGAAGAGAGAAAAAAAGACTTACACAGTGGTGCCTGGGTGGCTCAGTGGGTTAAACCTCTACCTTCAGCTCAGGTCATGATCTCAGGGTCCTGGGATGGAGCCCCGCATCAGGCTCTCTGCTCAGCGGGGATCCTGCTTCCTCCCCTCTCTCTCTGCCTGCCTCTCTGCCTACTTGTGATTTCTCTCTCTCTCTCTCTCTCCGTGTCAAATAAATAAATAAAATCTTAAAAAAGAAAAGACTTATACACTGTCTTCCACATCATAGGCAATAAATAAATGTTTGCAGAATCCAAAAAGACCATAATTCTTAGAAACACAATAGACACAACCTAAAATAAAATACACAGACCAATGGGAACTAGGTGAGAGGAGGCAATGGGATTGTGCAACTCTATAAAATAAGAATTGCCCAGGGGCACCTGGGTAGCTCAGTGGGTTAAGCCTCTGCCTTCGGCCCAGGTCATGATCTCAGGGTCCTGGGATCGAGCCCCACATCAGGCTCTTGGCTCAGCAGGGAACCTGCTTCCCTCTCTCCCTCTGCCTGCTGCTCTGCCTACTTGTGATCTCTCTCCCTCTGTCAAATAAATGAATAAAATATAAAAAAAATAAAAATAAAAATAAAAAAAATTTTAAAAAATGAGAATTGCCCAAATTGTTTGACTCTTAAGTTGGGTTCATCTCTTATTCATAAAAATCATATTATTGAATTTCTATATAAAATAATGTGCAACTGAAAACTTACTTGAAGATTCCTACAAAGGAAATATAAATTTTTTTCAGGGATTACCTTTTGCCCTCAGATGGTTAAAAAAAGTTCTATTTAAGAAATACTTGACTAAAAACACAAGTAATATTGTCAATTCTTATGACTATCTAACTATTTTTAAATACTAAAAATGACTTACATAGTGATAAGAATTTTCTGCTTTTCCAGTTTCAACATATCTGCTGTTTCCATAATCAGAGAAGTTTGGAGGGAGGGGGTTATTTAATTTTAATTATCATTGCCTATTTCATTGACATAGGAATATACTGAATTACTTACAAAACTGCTAACTATGTAAATCTCTCTTCAGAAGATATTGATTGAGAAAGCTCTAATAATCTAGTGTAAAAATATGTACTTTGGGTGTTTTTAAAATATGAATTATTGATCCAACTAACAGCTCCAAAGGAGCTGTTAATGTGCATCATTAAAAATATTTAATGAGTTTTTAAAGCAATAGTTATTCACCTACTTGACCGTAACAGTTGCTTTGGTTGAGTTAGGATATGTCTTCTCATATCTAGTTAAAGACTTTTTTTAAACTACGATTATCAATTCCTTATACTGTCACAGAAAGGTAAGTAATCACTACTAGCAATTGTCAATCGGAGAGCAGAATTATCAGCTCACTCTCGCTCTGATAATAATTTTCCACATTGTCACATCAAGATGTCACAATAGGAGTGGATTTCCCTATCACGACGGCTTGGAGGCTTAAGTGTGAGGGTTACCGTAACCTCATGAATTAAATCCATTTTCCTAACGTCCTTCCCTCTCACTTATTTTTTTCTTTTTTTTGTCCTCTCCTTGTTTGCCTCCCCACCTCCTCATGTCCTTCTCTCCTTCTGATTTTATTAATAATTTTATACTGGTCTTATATACTACCTGACCCTAGAAGCACAGACTGAATGAAAACCCATTCCCTCTTTCGTATCTTGGTGAAGCAGAGAGGAAAGTTGATGAACAGCTATGGCCCAGTATGTTAAATGTACTGATAGATACGTCCAAAGGTGTCACAGAAAGATGTCTTCTCATTCAAGTGGGAGAGTCAGGGAAGGATCTCTAGAAGAAAGGGTGGCCTGGAACCTGACCCTTTATAGAAGGAAGTCTATTCAAAAAGATCTGGAGAGAGAAAGGGTGCACTGTCTGTGGCCCATGGCACGGAATTGTATTTGACTTATCCCAATCTCTAACCATCAAAGGGAGTTGGGTTTTTCTTCTCTCAGATTTGCCAGAAGCAGATACAACTCCTACTCTCTGTCTCTTAATTAAGAATTTGCATCTACATTGAACTCATGTGACTTTAAGCAAAACAATAAGATGATTGTTATAAAAGGATATCATTCATGCATTTAAAAAAAAAGGCCTTTCTCAGTTTGAAAAGCAAAGCAAACTGTGGGGTGCTACTCTCTGCTTGATACCGCTGTAAGGTAGCAAAGGTCCTGTATCCAGCCTGTCTGAGGCTTCGCTAAGAAAGAGAAATAAAAGTCTGGTAAATCTGTAGTGTTGCAACACAGGAGTCCTCTATTGTTTCTGATCCTGGTGTTTTCCGTTTATTGGTTTGAATTAGTAGCATAGTTTCCGCAGAAGTAGAGGACACTCACTCAAAATGTCCTTGCTTCACTTACTTGATAATAAAGTCCTCACCTCCTCCCATTACTGACAAGCAAGAATGGGGTGGTAAGTTCAATTACTGGCAGGATTTATGACGGCAGGAAAAGTCTGGAATTTTGCTCACTGCAAAATTAGTTGACATTCTAAAGAAGAGGAAGGAAAACTATGTGGGGGGTAGGGGGAGATGAGCAGAGAACAAAGGGGCTAGGAAAACAATACAGTTTCATTATCATTTGCTGAATCACATCCCCACCATCAGGTTGGACTGAAAATCATGCTGTTGTGACCACAGACGCTCAGTCTTTCTAGGGCAAACAGCAGAATGGTATAGCAACATAGAAATTTATAATAGCAAATGTCTGACTTTGGACTTTGTTACGTATTTCTATGTTCGGAATTTAAAAGAGACTTGAAAGAACTGTTATGGGCCTAGTAGAAATTATGTGCAGCAAAGAAACAGCATATAATGTAATCAAATAACTAAGTATTTCCATAGGGCTGGAATATAAAAGGTGCACACATATGTGCCCACATGTTCTTGTGTGGGGTTTGTGCTGTGGCACGGTGGGGAGTCAGCGAAACATGAAGCTACAGAGGTAAGTAAGGAAGTGACTTATTAAACTGGCTTTCTGGGGCCAGTGCGGGAATTTAGACTTTGTCCTACAGGCTAGATAGAGAACATTGGAGAGTAAGAATGGAGGAATAGTGCTGGTTTATGGAAAATTTGCTTTCACACTTCAATGCAGGATAGATAAATGTGGAAGAGGTCTGAATGAAATTGAGCAGATCAGTAAGGAGGTCTTGGATATTGCAAGAATTAATCTAAGAGATGGCCTGTGCTTTCATTAGGCATTGCCAACAGCATTAAGAGGAATGAGAACCAGATGAAATCATCCTGGGTCGGGGGAGGGTGGTAATAGCAGCACAGTGATGTGAATGCACTTACTACAACAGAACTGTACACTTCAAATGGTTATGACAGTAAATTGTTAGGTGTCTTTCACCACAATTTTTTAAAAAGTGAAGAAAAAGGAAATGAGAGATTAAAGAAATATTTGAGAGGCAGAATTGTGTTTTAGAGTCAGTTTCCCATGGGCGTAGATAAAAGGAAGAGGTCTCTGAAGGTTTTATTTCCAAGTTGTGCAACTGACTAGGGAAGGGGGGCAATCTCAGATTCAGGTAAAGGGGGGAAGAGTAGATTCTTTGCCTGGAGGAGGGGACAGGAGAGGTCATGTGTTTATCGTTGGACATGTTGATTGCGAGATGTCTGTTGCTGTCTGGCATATGCTGTCCAGTAGGAATATAGACACCTGAGGGAAGAAGTCTGAGTGAGGGATATTGAAGACATAAATTTCAGTCATAAAACTTGAAGACATAAATAGGAGTCATAAAATTTGAACTTAAAACTATGGAGGTGGCAGAGAGAATGCCAAAGAGGTTTAGATAGGATGAGAGCAGTTTCAAGCTGAGGATTGAACCTTGGTTACCCCTACATGAAGGGGGCAAGTGGCAGAAGAGTAACCCTGGAAAAGTGAAGAGCAAACTGTCAAGAAGTGGGGAAGGGAGTAGTAGAGACTGAAATCATAGGCTATAAGGGAGGATAAGACCTCAAAAGGAGAAACGTAAGCAGTGGCAAATGATACAGAAAAAAAAAAAAAAGACATGGAAAGGAGTGACATATCTTTTATAATTAGGAAGTGTGAATGTGGTGGGGATGTGATAAGCAGAACTAAATGAGCCAATGACAAGGAGATAGAGTGCAGACGTGATCAAGGGATAGTTCATGCCGGATATGAAAGGATTGAAGGCTGTAACTGCAGGGAGATAGCCGACACACAGAAGCAGGACAAAACAAGTTTTCATTTGCTTTTGCTTTCTCTTATTTCACTTTTAGATGGGAGAACTTAGATCTGTGTTTTCTGTAGAGGGAGTCCGTGTACAGAGAAAGGTTGATGACACACAGTAATATAAGAAATACTTAGATGAAGAGTGGGCTTCTAAAATACAGGTAGGGTTATTCGCCCGGAATACAAGAAGAAACAAGGTTTCTGCCAAGTGGCCTGTACTAGGAGACAGAATAATATCATTGTTACTGGGTGGGGCTCTGAGGAAAGACAGGGGACTTCAAATCCCCCAATATTGCTTGGGCAAGTTATATATTCAGTCAAGCCTATTTCCTTATTTGGAAAAATGGAATGATATGGAATTAATTGAGATACTGTATATAATAACCAAGTGATTACTATATTGCATCGTAAGTGCTCAATTCATGTTCAAAGCTAATATTTTATTTAGGGAAGAATAAAAAGAGACAGTTGCCTAAAGAAGTCAGCTATATGGTGACACTCTGGCCAGTAGGACAGGGACATGGGAGAGTTGTCTGACTGTAGGAAGGGCCACATGGCGTTGAGAATTTTGCTGAATGAAGTTGGGAGATGAGTAATGCCATTCCTCAAATCTACTAGCCTTAATGCCTGGGTGGCTCAGTTGGGTAAGCGTCTGCCTTCAGCCTAGGTCATGATCCCAGAGTGCTGGGATTGAGTCTGGCATCAGGCTCCCAGCTGAGCAGGGAATCTGCTTCTCCCTCTGCCCCACCCCCACTCATTCTCTCTCACAAAAAATAAATAAATAAAATATTTTTTAAAAATCTGCTAGGCACAAACACTTAGGTACTTTGAAGCCTCTATCTCATTTCCCCCATGCATCCTTGTATTTATATAACTTCAGTGGCTTCCTATTAAAAGCTTTTTTTTTTTTTTTTCCAACTGCTTTTATTGAGCTGCTTCTATACAGCAGGTGCTGTTCCAGGTGCTGAAGATACAAGACTGAATAAAACAGCCCTAAATTTGTGCCCTCATGGAATTTCAGTTAAGAAGGGGAGTAATAATGAAGATAAATTAGTGAAACAGATAGCATATTAACTGGTGGTAAATGGTAAGGTGAGAAAGCATGGAAATAGGAGGAAGCTGGGCTACACTATTAGGATGACAGGGAAGCCCTAACTTAACAGTTGACACTTAAGTGAAGGTTTGAGAGTGGTGAGGGTCAGAGTGCTGATGGCAAATGAGGGGCCCCAGCCACTGATGACAGCAAATATAAATACCCTAAGGACAAACATACTTGGCTCAGCCCAGAAACCATTAAGGCCAAGTTTACTGGGCAGAGTGATTAAGGAAGTACTAGAAAGGTAATAGAATATTGCATTCTTGCTCTAAGCAAGAGAGGAAGAGACCAATAACATTTTATTTTTTTAATTTTTTATTAACATATAATGTATTATTTGTTTTAGGGGTACAGATCTGGGATTCATCAGTCTTACACAATTCACAGCACTCTCCACAACACATACCCTCCCCAGTGTCCATCATCCAGCCATCCCATTCCTCCCACCCCTCTACTCTACCAACCCTAAGTTTGTTTCCTGAGGTTAAGAGTCTCTTATGGTTTGTCTCCTCCTCTGGTTTCATCCCATTTCATTTTTTCCTATCTTCCTCCATGATCTTCTGTCTTATTTCTCAAGTTTCACATATCAGTAAGATCATTTAATGCAATCCCTATCAAAATACCTTCAACCTTTTTTCACAGAAATGGAACAAATAATCCTAAAATTTGTTTGGAACCAGAAAAGACCCCAAATAGCCAGAGGAATGTTGAAAAAGAAAACCAAAGCTGATGGCATCAGAATTCCAGACTTCAAGCTCTATTACAAAGTTCTCATCATAAAGACAGCATGGTACAGGCACAAAACAGACACATAGATCAATGGAACAGAACAGAGAGCCCAGAAATAGACCCTCAACTCTATGATCAACTAAATTTTGACCAAGTAGGAAAGAATGTCGAATGGAAAAAGTCTCTTCAACAAATGATGTTGGGAAAATTGGACAGCCACAGGTGGAAGAATGAAACCAGACCATTTCCTTACACCACACACAAAAATAGTCCCAAAATGGATGAAAGACCTCGATGTGAGACAGGAATCCATCAAAATCCTTGAGGAGAAGACAGGCAGCAACCTCTTCCACTCAGCTGCAGCAACTTCCTAGAGACATCGCCAAAGGTAAGGGAAGCAAGGGCAAAAAATGAACTATTAGGACTTCATCAAGATCAAAATGTTCTGCACAGCAAAGGAAACAGTCAAAAAATCCAAAAGACAATGGACAGAATGGGAGAAGATATTCATAAATGACATATCAGATATAGGGCTAGTATCTAAAATCTATAAAGAACTTATCAAATTCAACACCCAAAGAATAAATAATCCAATCAAGAAATGGGCAGAAGACATGAACAAACATTTCTGCAAAAAAGACATCCAGATGGCCAACAGACACATGAAAAAGTGCTCAACATCACTTGGCATCAGGGAAGTACAGATCAAAACCTCAGTGAGATACTACCTCACTCTAATCAGAATGGCTAAAATTGATAAGTCAAGAAATGACAGATGTTGGCAAGGATGCAGAGAAAGGGGAAACCTCCTACACTGTTGGTGGGAATACAAACCGTTATAGTCACTCTGGAAAAGAGTAGAGAGGTTCCTCGAGAAGTTGAAAATAGAGCTTCCCTATGACCCAATATTTACCTTAACTATACAAATGAAGTGATTGGAAGGGTCATGTGCACCTGAATATTTATAACAGCAATGTCCACAATAGAACTATGGAAAGAACCTAGATGTCCATCAGCAAATTAATGGATAAAAAAGATGTGATATCTATCTATCTATCTATCTATCTATCTATCTATCTATCATTTATCTATCTATCTATCTATCATCTGTCTATCTAATGGAATATTATGCAGCCATCAAAAAATGAAATATTGCCATTTGCAACAATGTAGATGGAACTATGGGGTATTATGCTAAGCTAATGACATTTTAAAAGACTCACTCTTGCTATTCTGTTCCTCAAGGGAGAAAAGGAGAAGCAGAGAAGCCAGTTTGGAGAGATTGTAACAATAACAAAGGCAGGAGATGCTGAGGATGCCATGAGAGGGGTAACAGAAGTAGTGAGAAGTGCTTGGATTCTGGATACATTTTGAAAGTAGAGCAAGTTTAAGGTATCACTGTTGAAAGTGATATTTTGATGCCCATCTCTCTGGCTGCAGTACCTTGCTCTCATTTGCTTCTAACAATGGAAATAGAAGGCCAATACTAACCATGCTCCACCTCTCAAATTCCCTCAAATTCCTTTCTGTTTGTTTCTGACATCTGACATCATAAATTTCAGAATAGGATTCAAGGATTTTACAGTATTTTTGTTTAGGCTTCATCTATCATGACTTAAAGTATATTTAAGTAATTTATTCTGAAGCAAAGGTTCTGAGTTTGGTCTAAAAAATAGCATCTAATATCTTGAACTTATGTAAATGAGAACCTTTATTAATCTCAGTTTTTCCAAATGTTATAACTAGGATATTAATTTCTGCCCTTCCAGATTCATTCACAGCAGTATTCAGGTCAAAACTGATAATGTGTGCTGTAGAAAATGTCATTTGCTATTTGTATCACTTCTCATATATGAGCATCTTCTAGAAGAGCTTTGCCTTTTACAGTTTTTCAGTCTTCCATAGTGATAACCTGGTTGCTTAATTTTTATTCATCATTGATCCTTTATGTGACAGAGCACTTAGGAGAAATTAGAAAGACTTGATTCTTCCTAAGGTACTACCATAGCGATTGACCTTAGTTATTTATTAAAAATAAAAACTATTTTGAAATAAAAGCACACCAATATAATTTTTTAAGTTTCCTTATCTTTAAAAAAAAAAGTGTTTGTCTTTCTTACTTGTCCCATTTTAGTCTTGCTGCAGAATTATAGTTAAAATAAATGTCCAAGCATCAGATGCTAGATCCCAAAGTCATATTATTAACAACAGACACTTTTGTTGGAATGTCTACATACTCATCATGAAGTGGAAGAAAATCAGGTTATCATTTCATTCAAACATAGTCCTGTGACTATACAGTATATTCAAGCCATTACTGATAGTTCCTTGTTAGAAATTAGCTACTTTGGACTGGGGTAGAAAAATAAAGCTATGTTGGTATAATCACATGGAGAAACTGCTTTTAGTATCAAAGTTCAATCCACTTCATTTAAAAAAAATATTTAACTATTTTCATAATAATGAGCTGCACATACAGGTTATAGAAAACCACTCGATTATAATGCATTTTTATTTATCCAGAGTTTTAAGCTGTTTCAGGGAGGTATTACTAGCTGTCAGTTTAAATAAATAAATAGGACTACTGAATAATTTGAACTTCAAGTAAAACAAGTGGAAATTTATCTACCAGAGTTTTTAAATAAATCCAACTATGAATTATTTTAGAACCAGTATGATTTTTGCCATTTGTTTTGACATTTTAAAAGTAAGCCTTACAAAATTTTCTTCCTTTTGTATTAGTTCTTAGTAATATATATAATTTATATCTCCCTGAGCCACATCCTTGATAGGAAGTGTTAAATTATGTGATACTCCAAGACAATGGGAAATTGTAGAAATTATTGCATACACTACCAAAAATTTACTTACACAATGAGAATTTGGATGTTTTATTATCATTTTAAAAAACATTGAGTAAATACATGTGTCTATTTAAAGGAGGAACCATGTAAATATAAAACAAGATGTATCTTACTCAAAAACAATCTTGCCTCTACTTAAACACCATGTCAAGAGAACGCTAGGTTTTTGTCGGTTCCCCATTCCATACAGCTGAATGATCTGTATAAAATGTTGGTGACTATACCTGGCATACTTGAAGGCAGTGTAATTAAGTGTGGGTAGGATCAGATCAGAAAACAGATAACCTCTTTAGTCAGCAGAGGCTCCGAGAACCACTCTGGGCTGGACACTGCAGCAACATAAGGATTGTTCAGGGTGCCTGAGAGCTGTAATGCCTTATTTCTAAGATGCACATTTTTCTTGTTTGCATTTTACCATTCCTGACATTGCAGTACCTGTAACAACAAACAAATGGCATTTTAGCTTTAATGAAACTTGGTAATCTTAATTCCCTTTACTAACGTAACATTTTTTAAAAGAGATTAAGTAGACTAAACTGGCGTGAAGGGTTTGGGGGTAAAGATATGAGTAGCTCTTGATCTCCTGGCTTAAACACTGTGGGACATATTCGTGGATATTTGTCTCCTGCTTTAAATAATGAGTATGTGTGCCAATACCTGAACTTCTCAAGTTGTGAGCTACTTGAAGCAAGGGGTTACATTGTGTTTTTCTCTTTCCTCAGCCTTGTGGAGAATAGGCACTTATTATATATATACTTTTGAATGAATAGAGACATGATCATGAAGGCAAGCTACAAAAGGAAGCAATTTTCCTTTCTCCCATTTAATTTGTATTTTTATTCTATAAAAAATAAAAGAATTTGTAGAGAGTCATTGAATTTTTAAATATATAAGTATCTTCAAAGAATGTGTGTATGTGTATATATATAATTTTCTTTATTACTGTAAAATCTGTATTTAATATTATGTGAATATTTACATTCACTTGAAGATAAAACATTTTGACATGAAGGTAGATCTATACTGTGAAAAATACAAGATTAAAAGTTATAATAATTTTAGATATTTGGGCATTTGACTTGTTCAAAATCATGTCTGAGTATATAGAATACTGTGAACTTACTTGAGGTTCCTTCAGAACAAAAAGTACATAAGAGATTCCAACTAAATATTCAGGTATTGAATAAGGCTATGTTCCTAGCTAGCTGGATTTTTTCTCTTGACCCAGGATTGTGTGTGTGTGTGTGTGTGTGTGTGTGTGTGTGTGTGTTATGTGTTTTTGCCTTCCAGGCTATGGAGCTGTGCACAAAGCCAAGACTCACTTCTTTTTTGCTCACAGAGACACCCACAGATAAAGCTTGTAACCCCTTCTCATCTGGTTTTAGAAATTTAACTTGGTTCAGGGCAACTTCAAGCACAGGAGCAAGTGTATTGTCCATGCTGTTGTAAACAAAGGATCTGGATTTTGCATGTGGCTCAGGGAGTTATTCCTAGCTTCCAGAACCACATGCACCAGTCCTCTGGGGACCCATAAAGGTGGTATCCTTTTTTCCCTTCCTCCCACTCCTGCTCGGTACTTCTGGGCTTTGTTGGCCCTTCCATTTAGTTTGTATTTTGTGGGTTTAGCTGTCTCCTGGTTTCACAAAAAAGGAATTTGTTTAATTTTGTGCTTTTTATTTCCTGTTGCCTTTGTACTGTTCTCAGGAAGGAAAAGAAATGCCAAAGTTGCCTGGGTGGCTCAGTTGGTTAAGCATATGTGTGCCTTCTGCCTAGGTCATGATCTCAGGGACCTGGGATCGAGTCCTACATCAGGTTCCCTGCTCAGTGAGGAGCCTGCTTCTCCCTCTCTCTCTTCCTTCTCCTTACTTGTTCTTTCTCTCTCTCTCAAATAAATAAAATCTTAAAAAAAAAAAAAGGAAATGCCAAATTTACCCCATAGTCCTTAAAGCAGATAATCTCTGGAAATGTTTCCATTAGAGCAGGAACCATTGGATGTATTTTTACTATAGATATAATAAGTTAGATTTTTTTTGTAATACAATAACTTTCTAAGGAACTATTCTCAGTTAACTGATGAACAGCTAGCTATTCATCTGGTTATTTCTCCCTCTACCGAGTTACTGCTGTTTCCCTACTTCTGTCCAAGAAGCCACATTTGGAAGCTGGATTCTGCCCCACCAGGAATTATTGAAATTCCCATGACCATTTCCTGAATTGAATCAAACAGGTTAGTTACCATTAAGCAAAGTAATTTTGCTCTTGGTCTACTTTCCCCCAACCACCCCATAAAAACAGTAGAGCGTTTTTCTACATTTGGACAAAATCATTCTAAATATTTGCCTTTTATTCTTCCTGGTGGCCGTATTTATGACTTCCGTCATCAGTAGTGTATCCCTAGACTCCAAGATTGTTGGTATTTGTTTTTGCTTAAGCATTCTGCTAATGAGATGAGATTTCTACCCTAACTTTTGATGTTTATATTTTTAAGCTTTTCCAATCTCTTGAGAATATATAATCTAATGCTTTCTCAACCTTCTTGGGGATGCTTTACTGCTGGTTGACTTCACTGTTGTGATTCTGAACCTCACTGAACTTCAACACCCGAAAATGCATTCAGTAAGCACTGTCTACTTGGTTCTAAACCTCAAGCTCTCAAGCCTTTACCACAGAGACTAGAAACTCTAGTCTCTGCCTCAGCAAACCAAGTATGAGCACTTCATCACTGTAAACAGAATCTGCTGCCACTAACTCTGTGCTATGTCAACATCCTCAGATTCACTAATTTTTTAACTGTGCAGAAAATAATCTCCGGGAAAAAAAGAAAGAAAATAATATTCTCCGTAGTCTGTAGAACTTGAGTAGAAGCTATTTGTTAAGTACTTTACGCTTGGCACTATCAGTGCAAGCAGATAATGTCTCAAGAATCAAGAGGAGCACAACACAAAAAGTAAAGAAAGATTGCCAAGTTGTGGCTGAGGGAACAGCTGTGACCTAGATCGAGAAGAGCTATAACAGTGGTGCTCTCAATTTAAAATGAATCCTGTGAAAGTCCTGAATGGCAGATCTCAGAGAAACCATATTTAAATGTCCACATATAAAATTAAGGAACTTTCTTTTATATACAGAACAGTAGGCATCAGGAATTCAAAGCGTGTTCTCTTAAACAAATATGTTCCACAAGATCTTCCATAGTATTCTTTGTATCTCTCTTTTTATCTCCCTAGAAATTAATTGTTGATATTTATGTATCAGTATTTGAGAATTGGTTAGTTTAACAATATTAAAGTAGTAGAAAGTCAGAATGTTACTGAAAACATTTTTTTGGCTTCACAAATAAGATGTTTTGTGAAAATGTTATGAACATTTATGGTAGCAATATTATGCTTAAAATATATCTTTAATAAAGGGATTTTACAGAATACAAATGCATTAAAACTAAAGTTATGACAACTTAAATTTTGAATTAATTAACTTTTTTTTAACCGAAGTGAGGCAATTATTGAATTATTCAGGCAATTATGTATTTCACTGAAAGCTTCTCTTAAGTTAGAAGAAAAGTTAGGAGACTATTAGTGTACATTTGGAAGGAGGGAATATCTTCCTACAAAGATAATAAACCCAAAATATATGAGACAAAATATAGACATTTGACTTTATACAAATGAATAAAATGGGTATGATAAATATAAGCAAAATGCAAAGATACTTGATAGGTTGAGACAAACATTGGTAAAATGTGGAACAGATGAAGAGTCAATAATCCTCCTGCTACCAGATGTCTATAGATTGAGAAGAAAAAGACAACCTAAAAAAATTAACAAATGATATGATGTAGAAATTCAAATGTTCAGTGAATTTATGAATTCCCAAGTTCATTCATAGCCTGGGAAATGCAAATAAAAGGAATAATAAGATGCTATTTTTAAGCCATCAGAGCAGGAGAAATTTAAGATTCAGCATCCAGTCCTAGTGAGAACGTGGATAAATGTGCAGCCTAATGTGCTACTAGTCAAAGTGTAAACTGCTGCAAACATTCTGGAAGGTAGTCTGGTATTATCTATCAAATTAAAAATGAATGGACCTTTGAACTTGCCCAGTTTGGAGGCATTACCATAGAAATAAAATAGTATGTAAGAATATAGATGTTTATTCAATGAGATATTAAGCAGTTATTTAAAAGTATTTAATTAATAGCTGTTCGTGTGGAAGAATACCCAGGATACACTGTTAAAAGGAAAAAGAAGTTACAATATAATGTGTTCTAAATGGCCTCATTTTAATAAAAACAATTGCAAAACTAAAAGTACCATTTAAATGGGTTTATAGGTTTGTGTGTATGTTAGCATGAGGAAAATGGTGTATGGGTTAAGCCATTAAAACTGATAATTCTATACACAAGAATGAGAGTTTGAATGCAAAATTCATTTGCAATTTGAGAAAAGAATTTAATATAATAAAACCTTAAATATACAGGTTAATAAAAGTAAATGTAGCAATTCTCCACCTGGCTTGTATTTTAGTTTAAGGTATGAAGCTGGAATCTAACCTTAATTTATTTTCCCAAAAACTAGTTAGTCATCTGAACACCATTTTTTGAATGACCCATCTTTTCACCCACTAATTTGAAATGTTATCTTTATCTGACATGAAATCTCCATATTGATCCATTTCATTCTGTACCACAACCAGTTTTCATTTCTGGAGCTTTTTAAAAACCAATCTATTATATAATTGAAAAGTTGTATTATTACTCTTTATTATAATTTTCTTAGACACTATAAAATGTGAGTTTTGCCATATAATCTTTAGCATGATCTTGTCAAATTCCAAACAATTTCAGTGGACATTTGATTAGGGTTCTATTTAATTAGCAGTCTTATTTAGAAAAATTAGTATTTCACTGTATTCAGTAGTTCTTTCCCCAGAAAGTATGTATATTTATTTATTCAAATACTCTTTCAGAACATCAGAAAAGTTCTCATTTTTTTCCTGTCAGTTTTACACATTTTTTTATTTGAGAATGGGTTATGCAGCTCTGAAATAAGCTTACTAACTTAGCTTTAATTGAACAAAACTTAACTAAATATACTGTTTAAGTTTGAGCCCAAATAATTCAGGAAACTATGGAATGTGCTTTAGTAATTGGAAACACACTTCAGTGGTTGGAGATGGCTCTTAATACAAAATGTATTCCAGTCCTGACAATTTGTAATTAATGCCTTATTCTGAGTTCTTTCATTTTTGTTCTTATTCTTCATTCTAACTTGCCTCATGCTAATAATTTTTCAGTATGTATGAAGGAGAAAGACACAGAACTGAAGTCAATCAGAAGTTTAGTTAAGTCTTTTGGGAAGTTTCTAGAGAGAATATAGTGCATTTCTCAATTTGTAGCTTATAGAGTTACAGTGTTTCATATAATATTTAAAAATGTCTTTGTCAATATTTGAGGTAATTTCTAAGATAAGTATCTCTGATAAAATATTTTTAAGATCTAAAAGCAAAGACCACAACTATGGTATAATTGGTGTGGTATTATATCCCAAACCAATAATAGCCTGACTTTTTTTTTTTTTCAGTGTAGCAAAATTTATTCAACAAATACCTATTCAGTCATTCATTCAGCAATAGTTCTAATGCTTGATATGTACTGGGCAATGTACTAGATGCTGAGAGTATAAAATGACTATCAGTGGAGCATCTGTACAAGGAATATTATTATTAATTAATAATAATAATAATAATGTATTATTTGCAACTTTAGATGTGAGCCCAGGGTGTAGAACAGGCTTCTTGGGTCTTCAAGCTTTTGGTGAGATGGGGAATGTGGTGTGTTGGGGAAAGCTTCTGAAAAGTGATGTGTAAGCTGAAAATTAAGGACAGATAAGAACTAGTGTGTCCAAGGTGGGGAAAAAGAGACTGGCCAGATGCATTAGGGTGAGAAAGAGTGTGATATGCTCAGATGTCTATAAGTACTAGGCCAAGGAAGATATGTATTTGAATTTGATGTGCTTTTGCTTTTCTTCTTTTTTTTTCAACCTACGAAATGGTAAAAATAAATAAATAAATAAATAAATAAATAAAAATTCAATATTACCCCTGCAGTACACATATTTGCAAACGTTAAAAGAAAAATTCAGTTCTGTATTCATTAATGAAATGCCTATGACAGAACAGATATAAATATAGCTATAGATTCTTAACCTACCAAAAGTTTATTATTATAGGAACCTCAAAACATTGTTGGTTTATGATTTTTTATATGGGCTTTTCTTTTTTTATCCTTAAGGCTTTTAAAGATGCTGAAGCAATATTATATTTTACTCCAGTTTTTAAGAATTTGCCTAAAAAAACAACTGAATGAATATGGTCTAGTTGAATAACTGACTAAGCTACATTTCAGTGAGGAATACTTTCTTCTAAATGAGACAAGCCAAAAGAACTGTGATACACTTAACAATTTGAGCATATACTAAAATATTTAATATGCAGAGCTTGCAGAAAAGTAAAAAGCTAAGATTTCAAAGGGGTCAGAAAGGGCAAGCAAAATGGTCTTTTTGGCACAGGAAATACTCAGTAATTCAAATAGTATCAATAATATTAAGTACCTTTGTGCTCTCTATAGCAAACCCTTGTAGTCTCAACATAAACTCTCTTTTCTCGTTATACTTTTTATCTTCAGTGACTTCCCTGCAAGTAGCCAAACTTATTCTGCTTCCTTTCCTTTATATAGCTTCAGAGGTTGAAGGGCTGACCCACTTCCTTCAAGAGCCTCCTTAAGGTCTTCTTTCATGGGAAGCTTTCTGTGAGCATTCTAACCCTTATCAATCTTCCCATTCTCTCAGTTACTGATAATATCAGTAACATGCACTTTGGCATCATTCATCAGACCATGACCGAGTAGTGTCTACCCTGTGCCAGGCACTGTGCTAGATGCCAGGGAAGCAATAATAAATAAGGTGTGAAGTCTTCTTTCAAGCTGCTCACAGTCTACTAAGGGACACAGACATGGAAAAAATTACAAGAAAAATGCTGTGTTAAATGTATTCAGGAAATGTCCTTTGGAGGAGATGAGGCTAGAGTCAGTCATACTCGTATTCATTCATTCCAAGTGACATGTATTTTTCTGTAGATCTCTTCTTTGCCTCCTAAACTCATAGCAAATACTACAAAACTGAACATCTAGTGATCTATTCAGTAGAATGCTTAAATATTTTTCTTCAAGAAAGAAATGCACCCAGGTGGCTCAGTCTTTTAAGCCTCTGACTCTTGTTTTCAGCTCAGGTCTTGATCTCAGCATTGTGAGTTCAAGCCACATGTTGGGCTCCAGACTGGGGATGGAATCTACTTAAACAATTTTTTTTTTCTTCATGAAAAAAGAAAAAAAATGTCTATGCAATTTTCTGTAAATCTAAAATATTCTAAAGTAAAATGTTTAATTTAAATAACACTAAAGACTATGTCTGAAGAGAAGTAGTTTTTATAAATAACTCAAATTCCCATCCATTCCACATATATTTTCCCCTAATATTTTGGAGTCAGAATTTATCACCTCTTCTACACGTTCATTTTTTGTCTATAATTCCCCTACATCTTTCTAAATTAGTTAAAACCTGAAAGATGATGCAAATTGATAAACATGTAATAGCTTGAATATGAGCACAATTCCAATTTAAAAAAATAAGTGTGTATATATTTTTAGCATTATCATAGAAATATCTTTTGGCTACATGTGCATATAAAACCTAGATGCTGAATGTCTGGCTGCTATACCAGTTTGACCCTTAAAAAAAGAGATTTGTAGTTCTTTGTAGAGGCAACTTCAGAAAATGGAATACTCTCCACATTATGGCATTTTTATTGCACGTGCTGGAATGTGCTTATATCAGTTTCCTATTGCTACCATAATAAATTAGCTAATTTAGTGGCTTGAAACAACACACATTTATTATCTCACAGTTCAGGAAGTCAGAAGTCCACAGTGGGTCTTAGTAGCTAAAATATCAAAAACAGTGGATCTGAGTTCTTCTGGTAGTTCTGGGGAGAATTTGTCTCCTTTTTTTTCCAGCTTTGAGAAACTGCCCACATTCTTTGTCTCATGGCCCCATTCCTCCATCTTCAAGTCCAGCAACAGTGAGTTGGGTCCTTTCCACACCGCCTCCTCTCTGGTTCTTTCTTCTGGCTCCCTCTTTCACAAATGAGGACCCTTAGGGTTACATTGAGCCATCCTGGGATAATCCAGGATAATCTTCCCATTTCTAGGTTAACAGATTAGCAACCTTAATCCCACGTGCTTCCTTAATTCTCATTTGCCATGTTACCCAACATATTAAAAGTTTCTGGGGATGGGACACCTGTGTGACTCAGTGGGTTAAAGCCTCTGCCTTTGGCTCAGGTCATGATCCCAGGGTCCTGGGATGGAGCCCCATATCCGGCTCTCTGCTCCGCAGGGAGCCTACTTCCTCCTTTCTCTCTGCCTGCCTCTCTGCCTACTTGTGACCTCTATCTGTCAAATAAATAAATAAAATCTTTAAAAAAATAAAAAAAAAATTTTTTAAGTTTCTGGAGATTAGAACTTGGGGTACTATTATTGTGTCTGTCCCAATGTTAATAAAATTTCTATCCTCCTCTGGTAGGACAAGACAGTACCAGCTTTTCAGGATCCCACAGAGAGCAGAAGCAACACTCAACACCTTTTCTGCTCACAGAAAATGCAGAACCATGACTGGTATAATGAGTTATGAAAACCTTTACCTTCCCTTGAGTTACCCATACTTCTCAGGAGGTACATCTGTTGAATCTGTTTTGTGTGTGATAAGGCTCTCCGGGTTAAAAGCAAAAGAACCTATTTGCAATGTTCTCTCTAGAACTCAATTTTAACAATTTCAGTGACAGAATATTAGTCAAGATTTTATTGTCTGGTTATCAGATTAAAGCCCCTCTTGACTAGATGTTGCTATTGAGAAAATTCAGGTACTGTATCTGTTCAGTGGATTGGATAGCAACATTGCTTTAGCAAGTTTTTATGCTGGTCATGAGTTTAGGCCTCATTAATGACAGGCTAAAGATTAGTCTGGACATTCAGCATGAATTTGTTGAATACTACAGTCTTCAAGGCAGTGAGCTAACAAGTGGAGATTCAGAGGAAATAAAGACTGATCTAGTCTTATCTACATAAACTTAACATTTTACTAGGAAACAGAGATGAAGTTCTAATCAGATGATGAATCAGTAATGAAACTACTAATCATACAATGAACTATTTAATTACAGCTGTGGTCAGTGTTGTAAAGAACAAAGCTCTCTGTATCCAGTAATTCTCCAACTATCATCAATTAGGTTAGAACGAGGTGGTCACAAAAAGGAAAAGAAAGCACTAATGAAGTGAACATTTTACCTGTTTAATTCACCACTGCACAGTACATGGCATTTACTAGAAACTTATTAAATATTTACTAAATGGGAGAAGATGCTAGAATGGAAAAACCAGGGTGTGTTTATTAAGAATTATATTATTAAAAATGTATAATATTTGGATAGCAGAGCAGCCTTACCTAAACCACATTTCCCATAGGTTGATGCAGAGGGGAAATGACCATCTCTGTTGAGCACCATACCCCTTCCAGCTGATACCAGGTCTCTGATTGGCCTCCTCGCAGTTTTCTGAGCTCACGCTGGAGTCGTAGAGCCAATAACAGCCTGACATGTCTCAGATAATGGAGGAGTAGAGCTGGCTGGAAGTAGAGATTTTAAACCTAGGGTAGGAGTAAAATCTACGGCCTATACTCACTGAAATCATACTTAAATATTAGCAGCAAGTCTGAGAAGGGACTAAGGCGAGAACCAGAACAGAGAACAGAGCTGCCAACTTCTGCTGGGAAGGCAGGCACAGAAATTAGAAATATGTTTGTTAACATTTGTCAAATTGCATTATACTCTTCTGTCTCTGGTTGTCTTATGAATGTTGGAGAATGCACATCCCACTTTGAGCTTACACAGACTATCCAGACACTTAAAATCTGATAACTGACAACACTTGCCTTCAGAAAAGGAGGTGTGGAATGAATGATGGGGATGTTTTCTTCTAAATCACTATGAAATGAAACAAAAAGTAACCATGTAAGGTGGAAACAAAAAGCTTTATTCCTGTTATTTTCAAAATAGGTATCATTTCTAAATATAGTAAAAAAAAAAAAAAAAAAAAAAAAAAGAAAAGAAAAGAAAAGAAAGAAAAAAGAAAAACTAACCCTGGGGTCTTCTCACCTTACATATCACATCTCCTCTGAAGAAGAAATCAGTTGTAGCCTTTCTTATTTTTCTTTTCTTACTCTACTTTTTATTTTTATTTGTTTATTTATTTTTTGTCTAGGAAGCATTAAGAAAGGTTCTAGTCTTTCTTTCAGTCTAGCCTCACAATTCTTTTGGTCAAAGAGAAAATAACCTTGAAGTCAAACAAAGAATGTCTATCATGTAAAGTAGAAATGAAGGAGATCTGATTAAATCAGAATTCCCATCACTACATCTCTACTCACCACACCAAAATCAGGAGCTATTGATTCCTTTAATTAAAAAAGGCCTGATATGGAAATACTACACTGAGACCAATCCCACACGGACAAGTCTGTCAGGATTTTTATTTTTTGGCTCATACCTCAGAGATAGACATACTTAAATTCCAATTAAATATTACAGGGCCATGATGTATGCTCATCCACTGAAAAATCCCAAGGGGAAAGAGGAAGAACAAGGGTAGAGAAATGTAGGAAAGTGAGTACACTATCATGTGTGAAGGGGGAAATGCAGTAAGGGCCCAAAACACAGAAAATAAAGAAAAAATTAATGAAAGCAAATCATTAAAATCATGGTGAATGAAGCAGTCATCACTCAAATCTTCAAAAGTGCATAGCCAAAATACTACTCCTTGACATTTACAGTGGGTACAGACATGTGCTAAATACCAGCATCTAAAGATTACTTATGTATTAACACTAAAAATCTGAATAGACCTTGCTTATTTTGACTTCTTGTCTCTCTAATACTGTCATTCTATAGTTAATATTAAAGATAGACCTCTGCTGTATAATAGGGGACAGTGTATGGTTTCCTACATTTCTGCCATCCTTCCTTGCTTCTTTCTTTCTTTTTCTAATAAGCAGTAATAACTACAATTCAAAGGAAGCATCACCTTTGTGGACATATGCAAGTGGACACCAATTAATGACTTTTTGTAGGTTTTTTCTTTTTCATATATTAGTATTCATAACATAAATTTGGAAGCAAAGTAAGAAAAAGTGAAGGCAGCTATGCTCACCACTATACCACCAACGCCCACTTAAAGTAAGAAAAAGGGGAGCAGGAATTAGAAGGAGAAAAAAGGCAAGAACATAGGGGAAAAAGAGGAAAGTGTGTCACTTCATAAATGGACCTGGTCATTAAATTTTCAAGGCAAGTTATTTCAGTTTTACATTTCAAGTACTTAAAGTATTTTAAAATACTCACACTCCTTCTGTTTATTAAATGGCAAACTGGCTTAATGTTCTTTGGTCTAGGACCACGATGCTGGCATCTAAAGCAGAGCCAATTCTCTACACTTACAAAACTGTCCTAAATATCTATTTCCTCCATGTATTATTAATAATAAATTTTTCTCTCCCTGGGACGGACTCTTTTATATTTGCACATGGGACAGTGCTTACATGCAAAATGCAGCATGAAAGGATTAAAACAACTGCAGCAACTTGCAAAATTCTGAACAGAAAATAAGGAAGGCATAAAATAAGCAAACCTACAATAAATGATAAAAATAAATGGAAGTAAATGAAGAAACATAAACTGTGAAACAGTTGAAGGTGCCGAGAAAACAGGGTGTGGATCAATTTGCCAGAAGAATGATTGTAAACTGTTCCAGACATGACATCTGGTCACCTCAGTTGTTTCCATTGGAGACTGATTCCTACAGAATTTTGTCAATGATTTCTCTCCCTGAGGGACCACAGCTGATTGATTAATCTGTCAGATAAATTATAAACATTTCAAAGGCATTTCTTGTAGTGTATTTGTTGTACCACAAAGCTCAAAAATATTCAGTCAATTCAAAATCTTCTTACAGTCTACCAAAATGGTACAGAGGGAAAGTATCACTATGTATTACCACCCAGTAAAAAACAAGAGAGAGAAAAGAAAGATTGAAATCATTAATTTTTAGGGGAATGGTTTCTATATCAAGGAATTGATGATCATTTTCAATTTACAGGCTTCAACACAATAGAGAAGGAACACACCTTAGAAAAGAAAACAATTGGAAATAACAGAATGTGTTAGTTTCTTAGTTGCTGTCCTTAAAGGTCGGAGGAAGACATTCACAATTAAGATGGCTGCTTACAAAAGACTATGCTCCCTTTCTCTTCACCAACAGCAGAGCGAGTCCTTTTAGATGTCCAAGATCTGATTCACAGAAGAATTCATTGCAAAATTAAGAGGTTAAAATTCGGAACAAATTCTCCCAGTGGTCATACTATTCTAGGAATCTATTGCAAGAGGGGTGAGTTTTATGGTCATTGAAAGTGATCATAAAAACTTTCTTGACAAATGTCAACATAATTTCACACTAAATAGATAAAGGAGGGGAAAAAAAATCCCTGCAAAGGGGAAGGATGGAAAAATAGTTTACGGTTTGTCAAAAATATAGCTAATAGGGCTTTTTTTTTTAAAAAAAAAACAAAGGAGGGCGGGGCGGGGGGAAGTGCGGGTGAGGAAAGAAGGAAATGCAACAAGAGAATGAATTGCCTGCTCTAAAGGTCTTAATTGAAAACATTCCTTAGGTACTTAAGACCATTAGTGATAATATCACACAATAACAACAATTAAAGTTTAAGGAGAGTGTACTTAGGAATGTACCAGATGTTTTCTATGTATTTTTCTATTTAATTTCCAAAATTGTGCTATGAAATTGCCACTTTTCTACTATAGATAGAGAAACCTAGACCCATAAAGTTTAAATAACCTGTAACCGAGTTAATAATGGGTACTAATAACATTAGCTATATATGTTTGAAAATTGAGAGTATCCCCAAGTATCAGACAGGGACCAAATAAGAGACAACAGCAGTTATTTGAACAGGGAAGTTTAACAAAGAATTGTTAACTAAGAGTAGAATGTTGATAAGAGGTACAGAAAACTCTAAAGAACACAGGAATAGCAGAACAGGGACCTCCCATGCAGTCTAGGCAGAGGAAAGCTCACTAGGAAGGAACAAATGTGGAGGAGCTGCATTCTGTGAGGCTGAGATCCAAGGAAAACTTCCAGACTCTTTTTATAAAGCCAGCTTACCCTGATCCCCAAGGCAGCCAAGGACCCCACCAAAAAGGAGAATTTCAGACCAATATCACTGATGAATATGGATGCTAAGATTCTCAACAAGATCCTAGCAAACAGGATCCAACAGCACATTAAAAAGATTATCCACCATGACCAGGTGGGATTCATCCCTGGGTTACAAGGATGGTTCAACATTTGCAAATCAATCAATATGATAGAACAAATCAATAAGAGAAGAGAGAAGAACCACATGGTCCTCTCAATTGATGCAGAAAAAACATTTGACAAAATCCAGCATCCCTTCCTGATTAAAACGCTTCAAAGTATAGGGATAGAGGGAACATTCCTGAACTTCATAAAATCTATCTATGAAAAACCCACAGCAAATATCATCCTCAATGGGAAAAAGCTCACAGCCTTCCTGTTGAGATCAGGAACACGACAAGGATGCCCACTCTCACCACTCTTGTTCAACATAGTATTAGAAGTCCTAGCAACAGCAATCAGACAACAAAGAGAAATAAAAGGTATCCAAATTGGCAATGAAGAAGTCAGACTCTCTCTCTTCACAGATGACCTGATACTTCATAAGAAAAACCCAAAAGACTCCACCCCAAACTACTAGAACTCATACAGAAATTCAGCAACATGGCAGGATACAAAGTCAATGTACAGAAATCAGTGGCTTTCTTATACACTAACAATGAAAATACAGAAAGGGAAATTAGAGAATCGATTCCATTTACTATAGCACCAAGAACCATAAGATACCTGGGAATAAACCTAACCAAAGAGGTAAAGGATCTGTACTCGAGGAACTACAGAACACTCATGAAAGAAATTGAAGAAGACACAAAAAGATGGAAGACCATTCCATGCTCTTGGATCGGAAGAATAAACATTGTTAAAATGTCTATACTGCCTAGAGCAATCTATACTTTTAATGCTATTCCGATCAAAATTCCACCGGTATTTTTCAAAGAGCTAGAGCAAATAATCCTAAGATTTGTATGGAATCAGAAGAGACCCCGAATTCCTAAGGAAATGTTGAAAAAGAAAAACAAAACTGGGGGCATCACGTTACCTGATTTCAAGCCTTACTACAAAGCTGTGATCACCAAGACAGCATGGTACTGGCATAAAAACAGACACATAGACCAGTGGAACAGAGTAGAGAGCCCAGATATGGACCCTCAACTCTATGGTCAAATAATCTTCGACAAAGCCGGAAAAAATATACAGTAGAAAAAAGCAGTCTCTTCAATAAATGGTGCTGGGAAAATCGGACAACTATATGTAGAAAAATGAAACTTGACCATTCTCTTACACCGTACACAAAGATAAACTCGAGATGGATAAAAGACCTCAACGTGAGACAGGAATCCATCAGAATCCTAGAGGAGATCCAGACCTGTCTGAAGAGAGTGAGGCCCTGATTCTGTAGATGGCAGAGGAGAATGCTAAGGGCTTCAGGCTGGAGTTGGAGGGCACAAACCACCAGCTAGGAGGCCAGGGAAACTTAGGAGCATGTGCACCAGTGAGTCTGCATATACTTAGCACAAAAACCACTATTGGCAGCTGTGTGTCAGGCAGTCATGCCACGGAACCAAGAAAGAAATTAGGAAATTGGAATCTTGGGAAAGAGAAGCTCCTTCCTCTTCACATGTTCCCTCCAACACCCCCACCCTAAGATGAATGTTGTGCTCCTGGGGAAATGAAGAATCCCTGAGAACATCCAGATCTTGTAACAAAGGACAGAAAAGGGATGGATTTTAGGGGATGGGAGTTAATAAATTGATAACTGATACAATCTATGATGACAAACACGGCTTTATTTTCAAATGCATCATTGTGGAGAATTTTCATATTACCAAAAACAATCTGGGATTAAATCACTTCAGATATTTTTAAAATCTTGATTATCTCTGCACTTATTTTAACTAGTTTATATTGGAAAAGGAAAGGCCCAGTTCTATGAGAGTTTCATACAGTAAGGTATGCTTCTTCACATAAGAGTTCTAGGGGAAAACGATTTTTTAAATGCCAAGGAAATGACAGTGGTCACTAGATTCTCCCAATGCACAAGTTATTCATGCTTTCCTTGGTGGTGAGAATTTGGGTCCTTGAATCTCCCTTGCTGGAGGACTTGGGCTAGGTCTGTTCTATCTCTTATTTCTTCTCTTCCTCCTTACGCAACACTGTCTCTCATTATTTCAAGTTGGATATAACCGTTCCAGCCCTTGCATCCAGGAGAGCTCAGTCTGTGCCTTGGTCTCTTTTTGCCCCACCTGGGGAAAAGCCAGCCCCCTAATGATTGGGTGGGTTAGGTGTTTTTACTGAGAGTTGTTTGAATAAATATTTGTATCAATTGGTACATATTATAGCACTGTCCTCACCTGCAACTGAGACAACAGGTATCCTACCATAAAATGTCAGCTATAGTGAAGCTGTCTTTTCAATAATATCCTGGTGGTCCCCAGGCCCTCACTTGCAGGCAAGGAGGAATATTGTGCCCCAGTTTCTTAATGGTTATACACCAAAAATATTAAATACACATATACAATTACAGAAAAGTTAGCAGAAAAATACAGTAAATATTTTTCAGATCTATAGATCAGTGATCATTTTCTCAGCTTTGGAAAAATAAATAAGTCAGGAAAGAAAGATTGACAGTTTCAAGATTCCAGAAGCATTTTTGTATTCTTTGGGTAAATATCTAGTAGTGCAATTGCTGGGTCAAAGGGTAGTTCTATTTTTAACTTTTTGAGGAACCTCCATACTGTTTTCCACAGTAGCTGCTCCAGTTTGCATTCCCACCAACAGTGTGCGAGGGTTTCCCTCTCTCCACATCCTCGCCAACACCTCTTGTTTCTTGTGTTGATTTTAGCCATTCTAACAGGTGTGAGGTGGTATCTCCCTGTACTTTTGATTTACATTTCCCTGATGATGAGTGATGTTGAGAGTCTTTTCATGGGTCTATTGACCATCTGTATATCTTCCTTGGAAAAATATCTCTTCATGTCTTCTACCCATTTTTTTAACTGGATTCTTTGTTTTTGGAGTGTTGAGTTTTATGAATTCGTTATCTATTTTGGATACTAACCCTTTATCATATATGTCATTTGCAAATATCTTTTTCATTCTATAAGTTGCCTTTTAGTTTTGTTGATTGTTTCCTTTGCTGTGCAGAAGCCTTTATTTTGATGAAATCCTAATAGTTCATTTTTGCTTTTGTTTCCCTTATCTCAAACCTATCTAGGTAAGAAGTTGCTATTGCTGATGTCAAAGAGGTTGCTGCCCAAGTTCTCCTCTAGGATTCTGATGGTTTACTGTGTCACATTTAGGTCTTTCAACCATTTTGAGTGTATTTTTGCATATGGTATAACAAAGTGGTCCAGTTTCATTGAAAATTAGTTGATCATATATTTGTGGGTTCATTTCTGGGTTTTCTGTTCTGTTCCATTGATCTATGTATCTTTTTTGTGTGTGTGTGCCAATACTGTACTGTTTTTTTTTTTTAGATTTTATTTATTTATTGGACAGACAGAGATCACAAGTAGGCAGAGAGGCAGGGAGAGAGAGAGGAGGAAGCAGGCTCCCCACAGAGCAGAGAACTCCATGTGGGGCTCAATCCCAGAACCCTGGGATCATGGCCCAAGCCCAAGGCAGAGCCTTTAACCCACTGAGCCACCCAGATGCCCCTACCATACTGTCTTGATAAGTACAGCTTTCTCATATCACTTGAAGTCCAGAATTGTGATGCCTCCACTAACTGGAATTTATATAAAAACTTCTTAAAAATTTCCAGAAACATTGTTAAATGAAAACCAGCAAAACTGAGTCATGAAGGAAAGTAGATCCTGGTAGAGGTAGATGTTCGTGTATGATAGAACTAATGACCCTATTATGCATAGATTTCATTTTGATTTATTAGAAAATATCAAGAACCCCTGATGATATGTAGGGGGAAATTATGAATATGTTATTATTAGCCAAAGAAATACAGTAGTTCATCCTCACTGTTAAACTTAGAAATGCATATAAAATCAATTAAAGTACCTTTTAATACTTCTACGTTGTGGGAAGGGGAATTCCACTCAGAGCTATTTATATAGGGAGATAAACAGATGCACAGTGCTTGTGGAATTTTGAGTTTGCTTTTAGGCAAGTAATACAACAGTATGTGACAAGTGCAAAAAAATGTTCATATTGTCCCAAGAATGTCATCCCTGGAAATTTGTCCTGAAGATAATTGAATGGATGAAAGATCCATAGGTAGAAAGGGGCTCATCACTTATATCAAATAATAACCACACACACACACATACAGACACATGCACAAACACACATATACTCTACATTTTTTGATGAACACACAGCAAGAAAGAAATATACAAACATATAAATCATAATTTTGAAGACTATGTAGAAAAGAAAAACTATGTAAAAAATCCAACATAGAAAAAGTTTATGATACAAAATAAATGGAAAAAGAAGAAACATGAACAAAGGGAAGAATTCATGCCATGTTTGTAATTATATAATACATACACTTCAAAAGACCAGCAGTTAATTTGTAAAACTAAAAATCATGTTAAGATGCTGAGATTATAAGTAGTCTATTTTTCTAACATTTTAGCAATCTTATATTGGTCTGAAGATTTACCAAAAATAGAAGCCAGTTCTTTCAAAGATTTGTTTCTGGTAATGTAAATCATTTGTCATTCTCAGCACTGTCATAAGAAAATTTTAAGAGTTTTGAATGCTATGGAAATAAATAACTTCAAATTTTAGTTCACACTGAACCCTCTTAAAATTGTGATCTACAGAGAGGGAAAAGTCTTGGAGAGAACTAAAAAAAAGGGCAGATCTCTTCCCATTTAAGGGAAACCCAAACTGTCATCAGCACCCCAAATTGACACATTTTTCTCTGCTCACTTAACTTTATAAAAGGCAAAGTCAGATAGGGAAGACAAGGGAGATGGCGCTTGTGTGAAATTATTAGAGTATCAGCATGTCAAAGAAAAGAGCCACAGGTCACTTTCTGTGCTAAGGTACCCATAGGTCCAGCTACAAGGAACTACAAAAACTTCTGACACTAAACTAACGTGGTCTGAAACTCCAGAGACCTGTTTAAATGCTGAGAAGGATTTTGGCAATAAAGTGCAAGAAATAGTTTCATGAATTACAAGAAAAATTAAAAAGTGTCTGAATTGTAGCTATGCCTAGGTATTTCTTGTTAGGAGCTGATAACATCAGTACTCAAATATTTCTCACCTTTTAAGCATCACAACATGAAAGTGATTTTTTAAATTAATTTAGATTTTTTTTTTTGGTCAAAAATAAGCATACCCATAATTTAAGGGGTCAAATATTTCTATAAGATCATTTATTAAAAAATAGTATCTTTTTATGTGTCTCATTTTCTCTCTCTCTGGAGGACTCATTTTATCTAAATATTTTCATATTTGTTTCCTTATCTCTAAGTAAATGCTCATAGTGATATTTCTAAATTTTATTTCCATTTTTAGGCACTATGAAGTAAGTAGGTAATGCCCATCTTCTACACACACACACACACACACACACACACACACACACTCACATTTCCCAACCTTCTAATCGCTGAATTTGGTTCAGATAAATGATTGTTTTACTTTATTAGATGCATGATAGTCGTGAGATATGTTCTCTACCATAATTATTTTTATTTTCTTGAGCAATATTTTGTTTTGCTTATAGCTAATTTTCCCCTCATTTTCTTGCTTAGCTCTCTATGCATTTACTATTAATCTAACCCCCTCAATCTTCCCAGATATGTAAGCCTTTCCTCAATATGTTGAAACAGTTAATGCACTAATTTCATTTTTCTTAAAAAAAAATCTTGTCCAGAACCATTTGCTCTGCTTTGGCCTGGCCATCTTTTAACTCTGGTGCGTTCTTACTTGCTTGGGAACTTCTCTCACTGATATCTTGAGCATTTCCTTTGTTTCTCTTCTCTTTTGGATCCCTGTATTTGCCATTCCCTGTTTTCCCCTAGTTAGAAATAAAATTGTAGATGGGAAATAATTTCCCATCAGAATTGCTGAGCTATTGCTTAGTGATTTCCAGTGTGTTTGTTGAGATTATCTAATGCCATTCTGATTGTTGAAATACTAGATCTTCCTGTCTGTACTATTTGGAAATGTTAGAATAGTGGGCATCCCAGCAGATCCGTTTCCTCCAGCATGCTGTACCCTGCGGGGGGAGGGGGGGGATTTCAGTCTGGGAAATGATGCTCCTTTCTACATATTTTCCTTGAGTTGTACCTCTGATGACTTTTCTATTCTCTGTTTTCTACTTTTCTCTCTTTCTGGCAAATCATACTATTTTGATAGTGGACAGCCTGGACTGGTCCTTTAATCTTGTTACCTTTTTTTCACCTGCGTTTCTGGTGTTTATCTTTGCCCTATTTTCTGGAGATTTCTCCAGCCTATCTTATTACTACTTTTTCAGTTGTACATTTCTATATTATTTTCAATATCCAAGGGTTCACTTTTACATGTAAATGTTCCTTTTTATAGCATACTTTTCTAATTTAATCAATATAGTACATTTTCTGATTCTAAAATATTAATTTTAGAATAATACAATTTTAGAATAATAAAAAATATTAATGGTATTTTAAATATTTTGTTCTCCCTTTAAAGTTTTTACTTATTCTCATTGAGAGGCCATATAATATAGTGGCTATTGGCATGGATTCCAGTAATGAAGTGCTTGTGTTCAAGTTCTGGTCCCATTGTTTATTACTTATGTGGCCTTGAGAAAGTTAGTTAACCTTTCAGTGACTCAGTTTTCTTATCTATAAAATTTATAAATAATTGAGTGCTTCTGAATATTAAATGACAAATACATACAAACAACTTACAACAGTGCTTGGCACAAGTCAAGCCCTTTATGTTTCAGTGTTAAATGAGAAGCTGGTCATTTGTTTTTCCATTTGTTAATTTTAGACTCTGCCATTTATAGATCATTTCTTTAAATATCTTGTGATTTCCAGCTGTATCCTCAGATCTATTTCTAGAATACATAAAAGATGATTGGAAACTCTGCCTGTCAAGGGTCTTTCTATTTGTAGGCTTCCCTGTAGACCATTTAGTTGGAGAACTCTGGGTAGCAGTATGTTCTTATCTCGGGCTTGTCAGATCTGCCTGAAGTACGTACTTACCCGCCATGTACGAGAAGATGGCTGGAATGGGGGCAAGTTTCTTTAAGGTATTTGCCCCCAGAATGCTGCTTTATACTTTCTGGAGAATAAACTCCAGTGTTCAGTCTGAAAAAGAAGAGCTAAACTAGGGAGGAAAACTAAGTGTTTAATTTCCTCTTAAGCACATTTCTTAATTTAGGTTATTTCTCAGATTTCCCAGTCACTGACTTGAGAATCATATCCTCTGATCTGATAAATTAGTCATCACTTAACCATATCTTTCCAGTTTCCAACGTTCTCAACAGAAGTAGTATTATATCTTGTTATAAATCCCTTTGCTAGTTCTAATGGGATTTTACAGAGAATAAAGGTAAATGTGGAAGAAAAAAAAAAAGGTAAATGTGACTGTTCAATTTGCCATCTTTAACTAGAAGTTGAAATGACTATTTAAGAGAATGAAAAGCCACACTTAGTGAGGGGGAAAAAAAAAGTCTAATTGTGCCTAAGCTTATCTCTCTGTAAATTTCCCCTTCTTACCCAGCATTGTTACTTTGGGGATAGCACTTCTGAATAATTGCACCCTGTATCCATTAAAAATTTTTCTCGATAACAAAGCCAAAATAAAACCTTAGCTTTGAATCTAACCATGATGTTCACCCTTCTGCTTAGCCAGCATTGACCCTCTGCAGAGAGACTCCTACTAGAGCTAGTATTTGGTATCAGCCACCAAGCAATGCCTTCTTCACTTTGTGAGTAAGCATGTAAACGTACATGGGGTTGTCTAGTAGTGAGGTGCTGTATTGAGCAATTGCTTGCGTCCATGGAAATAGTTCCAAAAGGAGGTGTTTTTTTTTAAGATTTTATTTTTTTTAAGATTTTATTTATTTATTTGACAGACAGAGATCACAAGTAGGCAGAGAAGCAGGCAGGGAGAGGAGGAAGCAGGCTCCCTGCTGAGCAGAGAGCCCAATGCGAAAGCAGAGGCTTTAACCCACTGAGCCATCCAGGCATACCCCAAAAGGAGATTTTCAAAGGGGTCTAGTACTTTGGTAGAGCATGGAGGAACACTGCCTTTGGAGAGAATCTAGGAAAGCTCAGCAGAAGAGAGTAAGAAAGCAGCAGACAGAGCATCCATTTTCTTTGCACATGGTGTGGTAAGTGAAGGCTTGCTTGTAGGTTTGAATTTGCTATAAGCAGCACTGTTCTTTTAAACAGAACATGCTTTATGGTGACAATTATGGCAAGAAATGTCTTTTTTTTTTTTTGCCTCACACTTTATTTGAGGGGAAACAAAAGCATTAAATTAGGAGTAGGTGTATTTCTTTTGTAAAATATGGTTTCAACAATGCTAATTAATATAACCAAGCTTAGCTATTCATCTATTCTATTTTTTTAATGTAATAAAATTATAATTGACTGGAGACATTTTGTCTCCTAACTCCTTCACTACTACTAGGGGATGTAAGGCAAGGACTGTTACTAAAACATTACTTCCTTGGCGCCATGATGGCAGTGTAATGGCTCTGCAAGGAAGTGGGAAAGTGTCTAACGGAGACCTGTAGCCACTTCAGTGCTCTGCTCTTAAACCAACTAAACACACAACGTGACAGCAACATCTGGAGCAAGACATCACAACACCAAGTCCAACGAGCTTCTCCTCTTTGGAAACACTGTCTCTGTCCATGACACAGTAGAGCTGATTCAAATGTCTCAACCAGTGTGCTCATCAAAGAGACGTAGTCAATGATTTAAGCATATAAAGAATGCTAATGAGTGAAACACTTCTGCTGCTTATGTTCCATCTTTTTTTGTGTGTGTGTGTGGCTAATTCCTGGAATTATCAATAGCTTTTACAGTATAACTGCCCCACAGATATCTCTGCACTAAACAGAGTTACTAAATAATTTATGTTGCCAAATAAAAAATATATTCAATTCTCCAACTTAAGTATCCTGAGGATGTTCTATTATGCACTAAAATTTGAGATAACTATTCCGAAAAAAACCTTTTCTGATGTGAAAAGAATTTGTCCTGTCTTTCTAAAGTTCATTTCATTTGGCACACATTAAAATTAGATCACTGGTGGCCAGTTATTTTATTTGGGAAAATAAAACAGCTATATTTTTAAATACAAATCAGTATATATTCTGTATTTTTTATATTCTTTTTTTTTCCAGCAAAATAGTTAATCTAGTGTAAATTTACCAATCCCTCTGAAGCCTGTCTCTCTCCCATACAAGAAAACCCATCCCTCTCACTGTGTGTTAGACTGTGGTTTGGAGAAGAATGGAGAATGAGATTATGTCATCATGTGGAAAAAAGAATTTAAATCCTCGTAGATAACAATATTCATTTAAAAAATATCAGAAACTTAAATCACCGATTCCCCCTTACTTTCTTTTCGCAAAACATGTACAAGCCATAGCCTCGCTGAGCACTTGTCACACACTCCCTATTCAAAAGCGCGTTCCCTGCTAGAGATGGAAACTGTAGAGAATGCTAATGGAAAGGCAGATTCTCAAGTTTTTCTGTGGAGGCTGTTGCTCGACACAAATGAAAAAATGCAGAACACAGCACTCTGGGCTCTTTGGCCTGTTCTGCTGGATTGAAAGGGAAAATTGAAAAGGTTCCAATTATTCCATTTATTACCTTAATGAGTTTTTATAACATGAAATGAATTTTGTGATTAATGAGGATTTTATGTAGACGGCACATAAAAACGCCATCTACAAAAAGCAAATAGCATTATTTTCTGGCTAGAGAAGGTGAAAATGAAATGCAAAATAAGGTTGATTGACTTAGATTTAATATATAAAAGGTAGTGCTAGTTAATAGAGTATTGATTAAAGATATAAAAAGAGATGGTGACAATTCATCAAATATCCTTGTTCTAGGTCCCCAGGGTGACTGATTAATAAACATCTTTTCTTCTAACTGACTTAGATTTTCCTATTACTCTTTTCATATCTTGTTTCTTTTTTCTGTAGACATAGCAAATTCACACACTACCATCACAGCAACACATCCTCACACAAAAGTATTATTTTTAAAAACTCAGTTTATTTTAACATCTTAAACGGGACGGAACTTACATTAATTAGGAGCGGGTACCAAAGAGTTGGGGATAATAATTAAAACACATTGGCCTGATTTAGTCAATTCATTCAGAAGGAAAACTATAGCTGAAAAATAGAGATCTATATGTGTAATCTGTATGCATTTAATCCATGTAATAATAATTTTACAAATAATTTAAACATATAATTCATTGCTGTATGAAATTAATAATATAACCTATTTTGGATGCCTGGGTAGCACAGTCGGTTAAGCATCTGCCTTTGGCTAAGGTCATGATCGGAGAGTCCCAGGATCCAGCCCTGCATGAGGCTTCCTGCTCAGTGAGGAGTCTGCTTCTCCCTCTCCCTCTGCCCCTCACCCTGCTCTCGTTCAGTCTCTCCCAAATAAATAAAATAAAATCTTTTTTTTTAAAGATTTTATTTATTTATTTGACAGACAGAGATCACAAGTAGGCAGAGAGAGGGGCAGAGAGAGAGGAGGAAGCAGGCTCTCCGCCGAGCAGAGAGCCCGATGTGGGACTCGATCCCAGGACCCTGAGATCATGACCCCAGCCGAAGGCAGTGGCTCAACCCACTGAGCCACCCAGGCACCCCTAAAATAAAATCTTAAAATATAATATAACTTCTTTTTATAAAACACTTGCACATGGGACCATCATTATATCATATTGTAAAATGATTATTAAATCTTAAGAAAATGCTTGGTTTTCTAATTGAATTTATCTTCTCTTCCCTTTTACTAAGTATTGTACTCTCCACTCACAAGACAACTTATGCTCACACACACACACACACACACACACACGCTCCAGCTTTAGTTCAATTTTTAGCACTGTTAAAGAGAAGAGAGCCACAAGCAGCCTCTCCCCAGAGTGATGCAAAAGCAATTTTGACACCAATTCAGGAAAATATTTAACTACTTTATATACAACAATTTCCCTATTTGTTTTCCTCTAAATCATGACACAAGTGATGGCTAAGTCCCTAAGGATTACACTTTTGCTCTCAAGAGAATACATCATGGAATGTATACCATTCTGCAACTCACAAATCTTGGAAGTAAACAGAATGATATGGGAGGAAAATCACCCTACTTCTAGTAAAATGTGTTAAGCGTTTTGTTCTTTTCCTTGACCCACAGATAACTTTGTCCCGTGCTTGGCAATTTGAGTCCAAGCAAGATCAGCAACTCTGAAAAAAGTGTCAATCGATTCTACTCTATGTTTATATATGGCCAAATAAATGCACTGTGATCCAGCACATGGTGAATGGCCAACTTAACAATCGATCCAATTGGCAATCCGGTCCATTGGCCCAAGAAACATCTAGCTGGAACCAATAGACAGCTCAAAGGAGAATACATTAAATAAATTTATTATATCCTGCTTGGGTTTCATAGATGTTTTTTAATAGATAGAAACAAAAAAGTACTGTAATGCATTATATTTATTGATAATAGAAAAACAGGATTAAGAGTTGCATTACTTCTGCTCACAAATAAGATCTCACTTAGTTTAGAATACTCTATATTCTCCTTCTTGAGATGATATAGTAACAGAGTAAAAGTATTTGTTTGACTAGTATTTTAAAATGATTTCAAGCTTGAAATAAAAAATAAACACAAACGTGGCATGTGTTTTTTTCTCCAAATTTATCATTTATGGTAAAAAGAAATTTACAGCACATCTCTGTATGTTTGTCTTTTATAGTCAAGAATAATCATCCTTGCCATTTACCTCCCAAGATAACAGAAACTAATAGCACTGTGCTGGAATAATTTTAAACCCTCATAAGAAAGCTGCTGACTCTGGTTAAGTATTATTATTAATCACTAACTATGGTCAGGATCAATATAGCTACGCATTAAATTTAGCTTAGCCTGAATTATGCCTGAAGGTATATTTAAACAATTATGTGATGCTTTTACATAGTTGTGTGGACTACACAAGCCAAATTTTCCAACTCAGTCCCAGTGTTAAATATTATATTTCATTGTCAGCACATGCATCCAGGTTTTATTTTGAAAAATTGATCCACTTTATATGTTGGTGATACTCCATGATTCACAATATTTATCTGCTATATTTAAAATTTCCTCTTGCTGGTTTACTAAATACAATGCCCTATGGAAAAAATAGGGAAATGCCATATTATTTCCAAAATTCATGAGCATAGATTATTCCTTTTACCTAATTAGTCTAAAAGTCAGGATAAATAATAAAAGATAATACTACAGTGTTTGCCATCTTTCCTCTTCTGTACAGTCATCAAATTGTTAAATCACTAAATTATAGTATACACAAAATCAACCAATGTTCAGTCTAAAAGTGTGGGCAAAGAGATTTTCCCACAACTGGTACAGGAAGTACCTTCACACAGGATATATTAGGAACACAATATGTAAAAACATGTAGCTTCTCATAATAACTTGAGTTTGTGGTATTTCTAATAGTTTACAAAATACAGGCATGCTTTGAAAATATTTTAGTATATGTGCTGCCGAAGCAAGCACGCATGCTTTGAAAATATTGAGGGTCCAGTTCCAGAACACTCCAATAAGGCAAACATCACAATAAAGTGAGTCAAATGAATTTTTTTGGTTTCCTAGTTCATGTAAAAGTTATGTTTATACTATTATTGTCATTTATTAAGTATGCAATAGCATTATGTCTAAAAAATGTGCATGCCCTAATTAAAAAATATTCTATAAAATGCTAACCATTGTCTAAGCTTTCAACAAGTCATAACCATTTTTCTGGTGGAGGGTCTTGCCTTGATGTTGATGACTGCTGACTGACTAGGGTGGCTGTAACAATTTCTTAAAATAAGACAACAATGAAGTCTGCCACACTGATTGATCTTCCTTTCATAATCAATTTCTCTGTAGCATGTGATGATGTTTGATAGCATTTTACCCACAGCAGAATTTTCAAAGTTGGAGTTAATGCTCTCAAAGCCTGTGGCTGTTTTATCAACTGTGTTTATGTAATGTTCTAGGTCTCTTGCTTTCATTTCAACAGTTTTCACAGCATCTCCTCCAGGAGTAGATTTCATCTCAGGAAACCACTTCCTTTGTTCATCCATAAGAAGCACCTCCTCATTTGTCAAAGTTTTATCATGAGACTATAGCAATTCAGCCACATCTTAACACTACATCTAATTCTAGTTCTCTTGAACATCTCTTCACATCTGCAACTAAGTCTTCCACTGAAGTCTTGAACCCCTCAGAGTCATCCATCAGGGTTGGAATCAACTTCTTCCAAACTCCTCTAAATGTTGCTATTTTGACATCTTTTGATAGATCATGAATGTTCTTAATGGCCCTCTGGAATGGTGAATCCTTTCCAGAAGGTTTTCAACTTGCTTTGCCTGGGTCCATCAGAGGAATCAGTACGGCAGCTGTAGCTTTATGAAGTTTATTTCTTAAATAGTAAGACTTGCAAGTCAGAATTACTTCTTGATCCTTGTGCTGAAGAATGTATGTTGTGTTAACAGGCATGAATACAATATTAATCTCCTTGTACATCTCGATCAGAACTCATGGGTGACCAGGTTCATTGTCAGTGAGCAGTAATATTTTGAAACACATCCCCCCTGCCTTGCTCCAAGTAGTAAATCTCAACAGTGGACTTAAAACACTCAATAAACCATGTTGTAACCAGATATGCTATAGTCTAAGCCTTGTTGCCCCATTACAGAACACAGGTAAAGTACATTTAGCACAATTCCTAAAGGCCCTAGCATTTTCAGAATGGTCAATGAGCACTGGCTTCAACTTCAAGCCACCAGCTACATTTAGCCCCTAAAAAGAGAGTTCGTCTGTCCTTTGAAGCTTTGAAGACAGGCATTGACTTCTCCTTTCTAGCTATGGAAGTCCTAGGTGGAAACTTTTCCCCACAGGCTCTTTTGTCTACTTTGAAATCTGTTGTCTAATGTAGCCATCTTCATTAATTCTCTTAGCTAGATTTCCTGAATAATTTATTGTAACTACTACATTAACACCTGCCGCTTCACCTTATACTTTTATGTTGTGGAAATGACTTTTTTTCCTTAAACCTCATGAACTAAACTCTGCTACCTTTCAACTTTTCTTCTGCAACTTTCTCACCTCTCAGCTGTCATATAGTTGAGTAGACTTAGGGCCTTGGTCTAGATGATGCTTTAGCTTAAGGGAATGTTGTGGCTGGTTTGATCTTCTATCCAGACCACTCAAACTTTCTCCATATCAACAAGAAGGCCTATTTCGCTTTCTGATTTATCATTTGTGTGTTCACTAGAATGGCACTTTCAATTTCCTTTAAGAACTTTGCCTTTGCATTCACAACTTGGCTGTTTGGTGCAAGAGACATAGCTTTCAAGCCTATCTTGGCTTTTGACATGCCTTCCTCACTAATCTTTAATCATTTTTAGCTTTTGACTAAAAGTGAGAGATGTGTGACTTGAACACTTAGAAGCCATTGTAGGGTTATTATTTGGGATAATTTCAAAAAATATCATGTCTCAGGGAATAAGGAGGCTTGAGGAGAGGAAGAGAGATGGGGGAATGGTCAGTAGATGGAGCGGTCAGCACACACACAGCCTTTACAGAGGAAGTTCACCATCTTATCTAGGTATAGATTGTTGAACCCTAAAATAGTTACAACAGTAACACCAAAGATTACTGATCACAGATCACTGTAAAAATGTGATAATGAAAAAGTTAGAAATATTGCCATAATTACCAAAATGCAACACAGAGAAATGAACTAAAAAATGCTATTGGAAAAAATGGTGCCAGTAGACTTGATGAATGCAGATTTGCCCACCAACCTCCAATTTGTTAAAAAAAAAAAAAAAAAAAAGCAGTATCTCCAAAGTGCAATAAGGCATGGCACAATAAAATGAGGTATGCTTGTAATTTCATAATTTTTTTGCTTTATTAAGACTAGCTCTGTAAGATTCCCACTTAAAAGAGACAAATCTATTAAAGCAAGGCTCTAAATGATGAAGTCTTGTCATTTCAGCCATGTCTGTCTGAGTTTTGGGGGAGAGATTATGACTGAAATAGTGGGGCAGACAATCAGCTCCCAGGAAACAATTCCCCCCAAGTTGCTGCTTAATGATTTTATCATTTTAAGTAATATGGAGGGAAATAAAATCAAGATTCTTAAAGTTGGCCCAAAGAAAACTGGATGGAAGTTGAAAGAATAGGGGATTCTGAAAATAAATTAATGGAGACTATTTTTTTTTTTTTTAACGTATATTCATGCCTTGTCTGGTTGTTAGGAAGAGGTTGGCTGATGTAACCAAGAAGGAGGAAGACAAAGAAATAAGCCCTTTAAAAATTAGAGTGTAGTGGTGCTGAAACATGGGCACGAATTCTTCAACACTCTACCCATCAAGAGATAGGATCTATGCCCCTTCTCCTTGAATTAAGGTGGAATTGTGACTGCTACCGTCATAGAGTATAGTGAATATAACACCAAACAATTTCTGAGCATAGTTCATATAAAACCATGTAATTTTCCCTTGTCTGATTGGAACACTTGTTTTTGGAGATGCATGCTCCAAGTTTGACTACATTTAAGTCTTCATGCCAAGGCATAGCCCAAACCACCAAGAGAATCATCCAGAAGTCTCCAGATGATTCCACTCCCCACCTACCATCATGCATTCAAGTCACTCACAGCCATCTGGATCTTCCCAACTATGGCCCAAACATTATAGAGACAAACTATACCCACAGTACCCTTTCTAAACTTCTGATTCATAGAACTTGGGAGCATAAGAAAATAGTGGTTGTTTTGTACCCTTAAGCTTTGGGATAGTTTGTTACACAGTAATAGATAACAAATGTAAAGGATAATTTTAACAGATGTCAGAACAGGGTTTTATTCCCCACTTCTTTATAGGAGTAAGAGTTTGGTGAAACAAGTAATAGGAGAGCGAGAGGGAAGGAGGAAGGGGAGAGATGGAGGGAGGAATAGAGAGGGAGAACACGTTTTTTATAATGGATACAAAATAGCTAAGAGAGGCTGCCAAAAGTAGCAAGATAAAGTTTTGATGTTTTTATAACTGTTTCCAAAATGTGAAGGATCTAAATTTCCCTATCGCAGTGTAAGGGCCAGAATGACAGAAGAACCTTACTTATCCTTTAAAGAATGCAGTCTGGATCTTGGAAGGACAGCATCATAGTAGAAAATGCAAAGAGAAAAGTGAATAGTGGAGCGGGGTAGAAAGAGAAACTCCAAAATATGCATCTGAGATAGATGCCATATGCACAAACAGATGAGTCTAGGAAATTTTGCACTGTGTTCTAGACTTATCTACTTAGGATTCCTTCTGGTAATGGTTACGGCAACATTAAGGGATGTCTTTTGGAAGGTTCCTCTCATACACTGTTGAGTAGCTGTTTCTGGAAATTAACTCCAGTTAGTTCGTTTTAAAATCTGCTATCAAAGCTGCTGAACTGTAACAGAAGGGTAAAATGAGAAAGTTGGCAAGGGTGAGGCTCTCCCAAGGAAACAGTGGCCATAATTGGCAGTTAGGGTGGCATCCTGGCCCCACTGTGGACGTGCAGAGAGAGCAGCAGGAGTCATGGAGGGCAAGTCAGCAAAGCCTAGACTCAGAAGTTATACACCCTTACTTGCCGCTTTCTAACACCTAGTTCAGTGCTTCTGGCCATCTAGAGAGAAGAATAAAACAACTGCAATGAACTAAATTGGGTCATGTAGGTACAAACAGTATCGAGTTAAAAAGAAATTAGTGTAGGAATGGAAACTAATTTTAGTTACCATGAAGTTGACAACCAGTGAAGTTCCACTTCTCCACTTAGTTTTGGGGAGTTGAGATACAGTAAAATGTAGAGAGGAATCACCTAAAAGCCTAATCCAGCAGACTGAGTGCTATCAATTCTCAGAGAGAGCCATTTTTAGGTTTTGGAGGCTTCACTTCTTACTCTCCAGGAGTTTCTAGTTCTTCTAGGAATCTCCTCTGTTTATTTGTAATAATAATAATAATACAAAATGGTCCTTAAATTTTATCTGACCAGGTCCCTGATACACATAATAAAAAGATGATACTTTTAGAATTTGCTAATAAATTTCAGAGTAGAAAAAAAAAATCATGTCTTGACAATGACAAGACCTAATGTAGTTCAAAATTATTTTATAACTAGGCTGGAATGTCTGAGAAGAGGCAGAAATAAAGAAAAAAAGACATTGTTTATTTGCATTTTAATAGAGTAAGAATCCCATTTCGAAAACTGCTGCAGTTTCGTTTTAAACCAAGCCATGTCTGAGTACACCCATTTCTGCATTTTTAAACACCCCTGTTTCCCATTAAACCACTACACACATTTAATTTCCTCAATTGAAACGCCACTGAGATAACAACATACAGAAAAAAGCATGAGCATTTTGGGCAATCCACTGACAGACATAATAGTATTTGTGTGGTATGTTCCATCTCAGTGCCCAAAAAAGCACCGAATCTGACAAAATAGATTCCTACTCTCCTAAATGGACAGACTCCACTCCAGGAGCTCAGGATGACTGCACAATATTACCACTTTTTAAAGGAGAGTTTCGTTTACCTGTGCTTCCTTTCTTCTTAGCTTTAAATCAAATAAATTACGGTAGCTTGAGTATTTTATTTTGCCTGGTGACATTACAAAACATATCGAACATTGAAAGAATCTCTGTTATAAGATAGTTTTTACCAAATATGTACAGCTGGTAATGTGTAAGGATTGTAATATTTATTCACATAGGAAAGAAACTAGAAAATTGGAACAGTTGAACTACTGGTTATGTAATGAGGTTTATAATTTTAAGTTAGCGCCACTTATTCCTCCATTAGGAAACTAACTTTCACTAAAGTTAATTAGAAATAAATGCATTACTAATTTGGTTAAAGCATTTTTTCCTGGGGTTGTTGCCACCCTTTTAGCATTACTCTGAGAGATTATCCTACCTGTCAATAAAACTGATCCTAGGATGTTTTGATGCCTGCCACTCTAAAACTCATAAATCTTGAAAATAACATTGCCAATTCATAATTTTCTCAAAATCAATCTCACTTCTCCTCCTTCCCTTCTGTTCCAGTGAAGAAATTATCCTTAGTCTTTTCCATGACTGATGTTTCTGTTTCTATTCTTATTTTTAACTATTGCTGTTTTTTTGTTTTGTTTTGTTTTGTTTTGTTTTGTTTTTCAGAGAAGTCCTTCCCTAGTGGAAGACACAATAAGAGCTGAAAGACAGATTTGCAGGAATAAACAGGCCTGGGTTCAGATCTTGATAACTTACTGCTTCCTAGTTCCTAAAGGGGTGACCTTAAGGAAATTACTCACCTTGTCCTTGAAGTATAAGAGTTTGCAAAACCCTTTTCCCTGTGGCATGAAATATTAGCCATGGGTTAACTTTAGCCAAATGAATCCCAAATGGTAATTGCATCTGGACGGGGAGGAACTATAAGCATGCTATGAATACCTTATGCGGAAGCCATAGGTATGGACTTCTCTAACTGTAAAGACCCTTGCAACTAGCATCTTCCTTGCAAGGACTCTGGAAACTGTACTTGTGGAGTTGTTCAAAAGCTGTTGACTTCTGTAAGCATGAGACTTCCAAGTCAGACCCATTTTTCATCCTCCTGATAAGTCATATCTCCTAATACCTGAGCTGTCTGTTGGACTGCTGCTTGGTCTCGCATACAAGAAAAATACATGATGCTTCTCTGCTGGGATGCTGTGTTCCTGTCTTATAGATCCTTTTGTGTATTTTGTGTCAAATATGGCCTATGATAGTCTCATAAGTCTAAATGTTTAAATGAGCCTAAGAAGACCAGTCCCCTCAATGGGCAGCATAGAAGGGTGATCAAATCTACCTTCTGATGATACAATGAGGATGAAGTCAGACTGCACAGAAATACACACACACACACACACACACACACACACACACACACGGTGACTCAAATACACCTTTACATGTTTCCCCATATACATAGTACAAAAAAGCTCATTGCATTGGAATTTTATCACAGTTATATCTTAAAATGTTTTTTGTAGGTAATTTATGATGTCGGTGTTCCCCTAGTAAATTAAAAATTTGATGAGGGCGAGGCTCACTATTTTCATGGGCGTGTTCCCGACTCCCATCAGGAGTGCTGCCGCGTGATACGTATTCAGCGCATGTCTGTTCTTTCCTATTACCGCCTCTCACTGGCGAGATCCCAAATTGAGATCAGTGGGAAGTCAATTTCTTATAATTTTGACACGTTATTGTATGTGGGAAAAAGAAAAATACTCCTTGGCCAAATAAATTTGGGAAACACAAGGTTAGGTGATGATAAACACATTTTCTTTTTATTAGAGTACTTCTTGTAACTCTCCAAAATGGAGTGGAATGGGAGAAAGAGATATATACTTACTGCTTGTGCAGTTTTATACCGCTCTTTTTTTAAGGCCAGCTTTTGAAATGGGTTTTATGCTGGAAATACTGCCAAAAATCTAAAGATAGGTCCTCTTGGAGCTATAAGTATCCCTGGATATAAACAGAGGCAACTAATTCTCTCATATACAAGTGAGGGGAATGAGGACAGAAAAATTTAGTAAATTCCCAAAGAACCCACAGCAAGTAGTATTTCCCTATAGAGTTTACCCTCTTTTTAAAAAAAAAAAAAAAAGATTTTATTTATTATTTATTTGACAGACAGAGATCACAAGTAGGCAGAGAGAGAGAGAGAGAGAAGTGGAAGCAGGCTCCCTGCTGAGCAGAGAGCCGGATGTGGGGCTCTATCCCAGGACCCTGGGATCATGACCTGAGCCAAAGGCAGAGGCTTTAACCTACTGAGCCACCCAGGTGCCCCTAGAGTTGACCCTCTTGTTGATGAAAATTGCTCATACAATTGCCATAGCTTGACTATATCCTTCCCTTCTCCAACACTAATCACTTCAATTGATAGAACAGTAAGATGAATTAGAAAACTGAGCATGTGTCCAAGAACCAGAAAGATTCTCAGATGCTAGAGCTGTGGGGGTAATCCTGCCTGGTCCTTACACATGTAACTATTGGAATGTTTGCTCTCTACAAGGGCAAGATGAAGTTTTGCATTGTATCCGCTTTCCCAGTCTCCCTTGGATCCTTGATCCTCAGCTCAGTGAAAATAAATCTGTGGCTTCCTCAGTGTTTCTAAAACTCTTTAACAGTTTCAGATCTTGGAAGGGACTCATACCCACATCTCTCTAGGATTTGTTTCTTTGTTCGTCACCTAGCTTAATTATAAACTCTATGGCAAGAGGAACCATGAATCACTCTTTACAGTTGCCTTCCAACGAGCTGTTTCTCCAAATCAGTTGATCATGAAATATCTCAATTGCATTCTACATAGCATCCACACTTCTATTTCCAAGCATTTTCTACTTTCATTAAGTTCCGATTTCTAACCCTACCATCTTTGCTTTATGTAAGGATTCTACTTAATAATTTGATGAAAAAGATGTTCAATATGAGCTACCTCATCTTGTTGCCTCTTCACCTCAGATTTTCTCAACATCTCAATCGCCCTCTTACCGTACCCCTGACATCAAAGAAAGAAGAGTCATCCTTCCACTCCATCTACCTTTGAAAGGAAGAAAACCTCATGGCAATTAAGAATAAATACCCCACATTAAAGAGGCAAAAAATCTGAATTCAATTCCAAGGTTCCTTTAGTTATTGGCTTTATGATCTTTAACAACTTCTCTTTGTCTTGTTTTACTTAACTGTAAAGCAGGAAAAATAACGACCTCAGAAGTCTGAGGTGATAATTCAAAATAGAAGACCTTTGGCATGATGCCTTTACTCTATTCTTGATCCCTTTTCCTCTGGGTGATGTTCCCCCATTCTCTATCATATCTACTCTCTGATCACTAGACATCTAACCACAATCTCATCTTATTAAATTGATGTGGTATTTGATAGGTAAAAGGATTAAGGATACATTTATCTTGATGAGCTCTGAGAAATGAATAAAATTGTTGAATCCTGGGGGCACCTGGGTGGCTCAGCTGTTCAGCAGCTGCCTTTGACTCAGGTCATGATCCCAGAGTTCTGGGATGGAGCCCTGAATGGGGCTCCTTGCTTGGCGGGAAACCTGTTTCTCCCTCTCCCACTCCCACTGCTTGTGTTACCTCTCTCGCTGTGTGCCTCTCTGTCAAATAAATAAAATCTTTTTTAAAAAATTGTTGAATCCTTGTACAGCTAAAATTAATATAATATTTATGTTAATTATACTTTAACAAAAAGAGATAATTTTAAAAAAGAAACCAGTGTTTGAGACTAAATGCCCTTCTTCCAATTCAGATTGCCTGAAAAGTGTTTAATCACCATATAGGGCACTATCAGATACAACAACTAGAAATACAAGATACCCAGTTAAATTTGAATTTCACATAAACAATATTTTTCACACTTTTTTAGTGTAAATGTATTGCATGCAATATTTGGGACATAGCCATACTAAAAAGTACTCATTGTTTAACTGAAATTAAAACTTGGGGTACCTAGGTGGCTCAGTTGGTTTAGCAACTGACTCTTGGTTTCTGCTCAGGTTGTGATCTCTGGATTGCAAGATCGAAACCCTTATCAGGCTCTTTGTTCAACACGGAGTCTGCTTCAGTTTCTCTCTCTCTCTTTCCTTCTGCACTTCCCACTCATACTTTCTCTCTCTAAAATAAATAAATAAATCTAAAAATAAAACCTTAACTTTATCTGGCAGCCTTATCTATGTCTCATTTTAAAGATACATGGGATTATAGAAAAACTTATGCTTTAATCATTTCAAGGAGCTTAGAGAGAAAGAGTGTTACGAAAGTTAAATGAATTAAGGTATGCACAGTGTCCAGAAACATGGAGTACACTTGGTAAATATTTGTTCAGTGCTCATTATTTACCCTAATTTTAAATTCTTATAGGTGCTTCTATTAATACTGACAAACATTACTATTTTACAGATGATAAGATTTAGTCTCAGAAAAAGTAAGTGGCATTATCAAGGTCTTGCTAATGTATAATGGTGGAAGCTCACATCGTCTGACTGCTAAGCTGATGCTTTTCATTACCAGTCCACTCTGTCGTTTGAGATCACTTGCCATGAACTACTGCAGGTCTCGATTTGTGCAGTAACGTGTGGTGTTACCACAGAGTACTAGTGTCTTGGCCAAAGGGACGGCATGGTTTAAAAAGAGAAATCTGCTGTAATAAGAGAAAAGAAAAAAAGAGAAGGTAGGGAAGAAACGAGGAGGGAAGAAGGGAGGGAGGGGAATGCATTACACCAGAAATGGATCATCCGTCATCACTCTGGGTTTGTGGTTTAATAAAGGTAAGCTCATCACAGGTAAGAAAGCATCAATACACTTACTTCTGCTGCGTGACTCACACAATGGAGAAGTTTCCTCTTTTCCTGATCCCTCTCCTGAGAGTGGATAACACACTCTCTTCTAAATAGTCATCTTCATTAGATTTGGTGAAAACAGTGTTTAAAAGGAACTCTCCGTGCTCTCAGCCCACAGCTGAGAGAAGTTAGCTCTGCAGAAACCAGATTGCTGTCTCCCTTCTCTGCGCTGCAGCAGTGTGTGCCTGATACCGTTTTCTGTGTCGTAGCCATAAAGAATCACCAGCCTAACAGGGCCAACCCACTAATGTGTGCGGGCGCAGAGCATTCTCCAGATAGCTCGTTGTAAAGACGCCCTGGGAATATGTCTGTCTTGTATGATCTATAACCTCTGGCACAGTATTAGAAAGCACACAGTGTTGAAGAAGCAAAGTGCTGAAGTCTAGGTATATAAATAGCTGCAGAAGCCACTAGAAGAAATGTACATTTGACTTTGAACAAACAGTCAACATAGCTTAAGGATTTAAACCTATTTTTATTTTAAACTGGCAGTGTTAAACCCACTAATCACCTAAATGGATACATGAGAAACCTGATTGTATCGTTCAATTCTTAAGCAGAGGGTCCCTCTTTATTTGGTTTTAAAACTCAATGGCTATAACTATGGTCACAGTGTAACAAAGCCTACCCAGATACAGGTGGAACTCCCTGAACCCAGATACAATGGGTAAGTATTATGGTGAAGAATAACACATATTTGAATTTTGAATATTATCTATTAACTTATCTGAGAGCCAGGGCATTTGTCACCTGTATGATCGAGATTAAAGATCAGTGGCGACTGAATGACTGGACTTCTGTTTTTTACATTTTTTAGTAAATTGTGGACTGCAGAGTTACTCCCCAATGTCATCAGTGAAAAGAAAGCCATTAAAGAAAAGTGCAACATTTTCACTCACCTCTCTAACAAACTCACTTCTAAATAGCCACTTCAATCATTTCTTCTGCTTGGCTAGCCCCAGGATTTTTCTAAAACTTCAGTGTTCACAGTGGCCCACACACTTGGACAGGTTTACCTGCTTATACTTCGCGGTCAGATTGCAAGAGCGAAAAGAATTAGGGGAGCAAATATACTTTACCTCAATCAGAATTCTAGGTGCAGCCTGCAGGAGACTTTTGTAACAACCAATTTGCTGTAGCCGAATCAGTCAGAAGCACATTGCAGGGGACATTTTGCAGGATGGGTTCCCCGATAGGTGGGACAGCTTCTGATGAAGAACCATTAGGGTAACTAGTGCCATCAGCATCAGCACGACCTGACTGATTCACGTAAGTATAGTGCCTTCCCAGGCAGACATAGCATAATCAGAGGACTATTGTATCCAAAATATTAGGCATTTCAACTTAAATCCCTGAATAGCATTTGAGAGTCAAAGAACATAAATAGATGACCCAAAATACTGCAGTTGGTGGACTACATATAATTAATAAAAGTGTAAATAATTAATCAGCATCCTCTCAGTTTTTTGGCAAACCTTAAATTTTTGTAAGACATGAAGTCTTTTGTGAAAAATAGTTAACAAAAGTGAACGTATAATCAGGTATTATATGTATAGTAACAATAAAATAGTGCTTCCAGTTTGAATAATTCTTAGACTCCAGTCTTAATTTTCTAGCTACAAATGACAAGTTACATTTGTTACTCAAATTATTTTACTATTCTACAAACCTATAATTAGTTATAAACTGAATATGTGAATAGCTTTTCTAAATTTGTAAAGTCTTTAAATAAAAATTGAAAAATTATCAAAGCAGTAATATCAAATTTTGCATCATTCAACAGGTTGTGTTAGTTTACTAAAACTAAATAATTATTTCGATGTATCTATGATGTATATTGCTATAATGAAGGTCCTAAACTTAAAAAATGTATATCTACTTTTTTTCTCATTGGAAAATATATACAAAATAAAATTTACCACTGTAGCCAGTAAGTACAGTTCTGTAGCATTAAGTATGTTCACATTTTTGTGTATCTATCACCTCCCTCCATCTCCAGAACTTTTTCAACTTCTCAAACTGAAACTCAATTTCCATTAAACACCATCTCCCCATTTCTCTCTCCCCCAGTGCCTGGCCATGACCATGCTACTTTCTGACTGTATGAATTTTACTACTCTAGGTTCCTTATGTAAAAAGAATCATATAATATTTGTCCTTCTATGACTGACTGATTTCACTCTGCCAAATGTCCTCAGGGTTCATCTATGTTGTATCATGTATCATCATTTTCCTCCTTTTTAAGGCTGAATAATATTCCATTGCATGTGTGTGTATCATCTCATTTATCCATTCATCTGTTGGTAAACACATGAGTGGCTTCTGACTTTTGGCTGTTGTGAATAATGCTGCTGTGAACATTGGCATGCAAAGATCTGTGTGAGCTCCAGCTTTTACTTCTTCGGGGTGCGTAACCAGTTCTTTTGGGTGAAATTGCTGGGTCATATAGCAATTCTATGTTTAATTTTTTGAGTATAGTCATAGTGTTTTCCATGGAAACTGCACAAGGAATCAGGTTGTGTTTTTGATCCCAGTCCTTTTTTATCAGTGCCTTGATCTTGAAGCCTGACTGCCTCATTTGGACTGTGTTTGCTGATAATAAAAATAACCTCAAAAATTATGCTGATGATGGTGGTCCTCATATGTTCTTGATTTTCATGGATGAAGATGTCGGCTGAAAGCCGTGTAAGCATTCTATTACTGTTGTGTCTAGACCCTGCCTATTTGGGACTCTTTGTATTAGGACATAAGGGCAATGTAACAAAGAGAGAAGGACACTTCTATCAGGAAAACAGGTTTTCTTTTCTTGTCGTCCTGCATTCATTTGCAAAAGATTCAGTATTTCTCTTCTCTGGTCACTAATCCTAGTTTGCTACTTGTGCTGTTTCCCAGAGCTGAGTTTTCTCTAGATACAATCTCAGATTTGCCTGTCTTCTAAGGGCTGTTAGTGATGTCTCTAGGTACATGCCTGAGACAAGGCAAATTCTGCCTGGTCCTGGGACATGTAAACTCACAGATCCTGTCCTTCGCTTAGGCTCTTTAGGTGGCCACACCTTCCAAATCTACTACAAGGGCCTCATCTTCATCACATCTTCCTGATCACCTTGAAACAGTTTCTGAGATCTCACATCCTTTTTTGGAGGCAGAAAGAAATATCTGAGCATCACTCTACTTAGAAAAGTATCACCCATCCAGTTTATTCTGATCTTTTCTAATCCCCCCCTTAAAAAATTAGAGTAATTCCAGATATATCTAGAAGAAAAAAAGTAGAAATATATGTATTTATTAATTTTCCTTATAATAAAGGATTTCTGTCCTTAAATATAATGGAAGAAGTCAAAGAAGAATGTAACATGTAAAACATTGGAACATCAAGAGTTGCTGGGACATGGATTGAACTAGAAGACATTATGCTAAATGAAGTAAGCCAGATGCAGAAAGACAATTACTGTGTTGTCTCACCTACATATGCAATCTGAAATAATCAAACTCACAGAAGCAGAAAGTAGAATGGGTAGTTGCCAGGGACTGGGGGGAAGGAGGGATGCATACGTGATGGTCGGAGGGCACACATTTCAGTTACATAAGATAAATAGTTCTAGATGTCCCCTCTACAGCATAATGCCCATAGCTAACTGTATTACATACTTAAATCTTCTAATAGATTAGATCTGTGTTAAGTGTTCTTATCTTCCTCCCCACATACACACACAAATGAATGAATGAATGCATGAAAATAATAATAAAAGGGGCGGGTGGAAAATTTGGGAGGTGATGGGTATGTTTATGGCATTGATGGTGATGGTTTCACGGGTATATTCTTACCCCAGACTCATGCTGTTGCATGCATTAAATATGTACAGCTTTCTGCAAGTTAATCATACCTTAATAAAGTCTTTTTTTCTCAAGGAAAGATGGCATGTGACCAAGAAAGAAGTGCTTCAAAATCCTACCAGTAATTAAATCAAATGTTGAGATGATCAGGGATTTGTTTTTCATAGATATTTTTGTATTTTCCTCCCAAAATACTTATACGTTATTCTCATTATCAGTAAAAAATGAAATTAGTTAATTAAAATAATGGATGATTTAAACAAGGTACATAGTAGCAGAAATACTATGTTGGAGGGAGATTGTAGGTCAAGCATGAGTTGTGCTGTACCTCAAATTAGACATATGGGCTTGGTAAATTACACAAGCTCCCTGAACCTTAGTTAACTCGTCTGAAAATCAGGTATAATTTTAACTTGAAGGATTGACATAAGGGCTCTGAGTAGACATAAATGTGAAGCCCCAAAATGTAGGAGATAGTACGTACTCAACTTGGAGAGCTACTATTGCATCTTATAAAGTTTGTACTTCTTTTTTTTTAATTTAATTTTATTTGTGTGTGTGTGTGCGTGTGTTCCAAAATACATTGTTTATGCACCACACCCAGTGCTCCATGCAATACGTGCCCTCCATAATACCCAACACCAGGCTCACCCATCCTCTCACCTCCCCCCACCCCAAAACCCTCAGTTTGTTTCTTAGAGTCCACAGTCTCTCATGGTTTCTCTCCCCCTGTAGTTTCCCCCAACTCCCCATCTCCCAATGTCCTCCGGTTTAGTCCTTGTGTTCCACAAGTAAGTGAAACCATATGATAATTGACTTTCTCTGCTTGACTTATTTCACTCAGCATAATCTCCTCCAGTCCTGACCATGCTGATACAAAAGTTGGGTATTCATCCTTTCTGATGGAGGCATAATGCTCCATGGTATATATGGACCATATCATCTTTATCCATTTGTCCGTTGTAGGGCATCTGGGTTCTTTCCACAGTTTGGCAACTGTGGCCATTGCTGCTATGAACATTGGGGTACATACTTCTTTTTTTCTTTTTTTAATTTCTTTTCAATGTTCCAGAATTCATTGTTTATGCACCACACCCAGTGCTCCCTGCAATACGTGCCCTCCATAATACCCCCCACCAGGCTCACGCAACTTCCCATCCCCCTCCTCTCCAAAACCCTCAGTTTGTTTCTTGGAGGTACAAACTTCTTAACCATTCTTTTCCCAGCCTCCAGAGAGAAAGAGACACTATGTTTAATACCCTGAGACTGTGTGGTTTGCATTATTTAACTCAGCAGGAAATCCATTTAAACACCTTTCATGCTTAGAAGTTTCCCACCCTGACCTGTCTGCCTGCACTAATGACCCCCAGCCATGGGACACCTGTTTTTTATGTCTCCAGTGAGGCACTGGTACCAACACAGTGACTGGTTATGTTTCTCACTCTCTGCCTTTGACTTCTACCACTTTGTTTAGAGGACCTTAATAATGTCTCAGGAAGCAAACTTCATGTTCGCCCAGGTAAACTTTGTTATCCTGTGGCACATTCTTGCTATGTCATTAACTGCTCCAGAGTAAATCCTCCTGCTCTGCGGTTTAATAGGGAGTCACTCCGAGTTGTGGAATCAATTACATTCCCGTTCCCTGCTTCCCACTACAGAAGAGGATTGACAAATGACACACAGAGGCCTGGTTAGTGAAATGAGTCACTTTTCCCTAAACTGCAACTTAATCAGCATGGTAGTCTCAGTGCTAATGAACATTAGTCCAACCAAATTTCAGCTGGAAGCTACCCAGAGAACTTCTCCGTGGCAGTCGTTTTACAGTTGAGAAAATTGAAGTCTAAAGAGAGAACGCACCACTGGGACCTTGTAGACACTGAATACAGGCTGGGAGAATGAATGATTGCACTTTTATGTCGGAGCATTAGATTCTTGTACAAAAAGTCACAGCTAATATGTTTAAGGGGCTTCCTATTGTTACATATTATTCTAAGGGCTTTTATGTGTATTGGCTTAGGTGAGCCTTGCCACAACACATTTTTACAAATGAGAAAACTGAGGTCTTTAACACTTGCATGACTTGAGCACGGCCACATAGCTGATAAGTGCTGGAGGTGGGCTTTGGTCCTAAAAAAATATCTGTCTCCAGATCACATACTCTTCATAGACAGACTGTATTACCTCAGATTAGGGCACCCAGTTTTGCATTTCCATTTTAAAATGATCTCTTAGGTCAATCCACTTCTCTCCACCATTAAGATGAATCAAGTTCAGCATCCATCCCCTCTTGTCTTCTTCCCTGAAATATCTTCCGAACTAGTCTTCTTATCTCCATTCTTTCCCCCTGACTGTTCTTCCCAGTCCTATTAGACTGATCTTTCTCCAAGACAATGTAACCCCATACCATTCCCCTATGGTTAAAAACTTGCAATGCCTTCTCATTATCCTCAGTCTGTAACTCAGCTTATCAGTGGCTCCCAGGACCCTTCATAATCATTTTCTCCTTGAAACTCACATGCCTGTCATTTTGAACTTCTTTCACTTCCTATAAAGCGAGACTCTCTTTGCCCTCTACTCGGGTCTTGACATTGCCCTTGCTGGCTAACTTCTGTTGATTCCAGGTTGCTGCTTCGACTTACTTGGAGGGCAGAGCAGCCACCTACCCTCTCCCAAGTCTTGCTTAACCGCCCCTTCTTTGTAGTGCTTTTCTAGCATAGAAAGATGGAAAGTGGGTAGTACCTGGCTATTAGTAATGACTTAACAAATGGCAGTAAATATAGTTTTCAACATATGATATTTCATTAGGAAGGCAGTATAAGTATATTACATTATACTCATTATCAGCTAAAATCTTACCTCATGGGTTTGATATGAAATCTAGGTGTGCCTGGGTGGCTCAGTTGGTGAAGTGTCTGCCTTTGGCTCAGGTCATGATTCTGGAGTCCTGGGATCGAGCCCCACGTCTGGCTCTCTGCTCAGCGGGGATTCTCTTCTCCCTCTGCCCCTTACCCTGCTTGTGCTCTCTCTGGCTCGCTTGCTCTCTCTAGCTCTCTCAAATAAGTGAATAAAATCTTTTTAAAAATTAAAAAAAAAAAAAACAAAATGAAACATAAGTTTGATTTAGAACAGGCCAAGTGAAAGAAATGCTAAGAAACAGGGTGAAGAAGAGAGGAAAGGGAAGAGCAGAGACAGGATGGGGAGGGAAGAGGAGGGCGCCTCCTCCTGGTCACCCTGCCCTGCTCCACATCCGCCTGAGCAAGATCCCTGAGGCCCAGGAGTGAAGCCCGGCTTCCTGAGGGAAGGAGGAGCCTGCTGGAGTGGAATAAGAAGTTTGCGGGGCGGGTTATTCCAGTATGGAAGATTCCATATTACTTTGGACACTCCCATTTAAATTCTGGGGGAAAAAAGGAAGGGAGGGAGGGAGGAAGAGAAGGAAGGAAGGGAGGAGGGAGGGAAGGGAAAGGGGAAGGACGGAGGAAGGAAAGAAAAGAAAGAAAGAAAAAAGAAAGAAGAAAGAAAATTCTAGATGCTTGCTAAATCTTGCATTTTCTTAAAAAAGAAAAAAAAATTCTGCCATAACCAAAGATGAAAGACTTAAACTTCACAAAAGATATTGAGCAAATTATTTTAAACTCTTTCATGCTAACATGTAACCAGTCTATCAGCAAGCTGCTTGGCAGTTGTTAGTCTTTCCATTTTCATTTCCAGAGGTGGGTAGGGAGTAGGCCGGCTTTAGTGGAAGTACGGGGCTAACCCTTGGTGTCCGGGTCAAGGTGGGCAGGGATGCGACAGTGGTCACGACAACCAACACAAGATACAAGTCAGACTTCCTAACCTTGGCTCAGCTTTGTCAGGGGCTTGCAGAAGAGGATGACAGAGGAGAACTGAAATTGTGTGCAGTGGTGTTTTTGTCTACTTAGACTTTGAATTCACAAAGTTCAGCTTCGTGGATTTTTAAGGAGATGTGTAATTATTTACTGTAGAATCCCTGTTCCTGGAAGAGTTCTTAATTTTGTGGTGGTGTGCATAGGAAGCTGCCCTCCAGGAGGCTAGCAACTTGATGACAGGAACTACAGCAATGCCTGTGTGGACTTAGGGATCCATAACTATTGGGCTCATATTCACTCAAACTCCCCTTTGCCAGAAATTACATTCTTTTTTTGTTTTAAAGATTTTATTTATTTATTTGACAGACAAAGATCACAAGTAGACAGAGAGTCAGGCAGAGAGAGAGAGAGGAGAAAGCAGGCTCCCCGAGGAGCAGAGAGCCCAATGTGGGGTTCGATCTCAGGACCCTGCGATCATGACCTGAGCCGAAGGCAGAGGCTTTAACCCACTGAGCCACCCAGGCGCCCGCTGAAATTACATTCTTATCCTCTCCTCCTTTTCTTATCCTGATTTTATGATACCAAGCCCGTCACTATCAGAAGGGGCTAAGTGCTCAAATACATTGTTCATTGAGCCTTCTGTGCCATTTGGTCACACTTTCAAAGATGACCTCCATCTCCAGAATTAACACTTTCTTGTCACCTGCCCAGGACTACACTGTCCATAACCTTATCACGATCCAAGTGAAGAGCCACTACATCTACCTCGAAATCCCTGCATTTCTTATAGGTCCAGACTGCCTCCCTTCAAGAAGAAATCATGGGTAAAGAACTTAGCCCACTTAAAAAGAGAGCTACTCCACAGTGAGAGTTCTCCAGCACAAGGACTTAATAGGCCTGTTTTTTCCTCCACTTTGTAGGCTTTCGCTGTATGTATATCCATGTGTGTGTATAAAAACACAAAAATTGCTTGCGGTGTAACTTATTTATATATATAAAAATATATACAAAAAGTATATATAATGAAACAAATTATTAGAAACTTTTTTTTCCAGTCATGGCTAGCGAAATAGGAGACAAAGTTCTTGTGGTAAAATAATTTGCCTTATGTGCACGACCTGTGTGACAGACACCACGTGAAGCACTTCAGATGTATCCCCATTTCTCCTCACAACAACCTAGAGATAGTCACTGGTATGCCTATATTACTTTTAGAGATTGAGGTTCATAAAGGTGAGCCAAATAGCTCAAGGTGATACAGCATGTCAGAACCCAAATTTAAGCCCTGCTCTGTTCCTAGCCTTAAAGATTAGGTTATAGACGCAAACCACAGTAAGATGACCCTCACTTAATCTCCAAGCGAATTACTATCATTATAGAAGCACCTGACTCAGGGTACATGCACACATAAGCAAAGGCAAATAGAGGCCCTAGATGATAAAACTTAAATTCTAAAGGGATAAACAAAGTCAAGGTTGGATTATCCAGAAAGTACTCCAAACTACAAAGAAGGCTATTCCATTTTTTTTTAAATATTTTATTTATTTGTATGAGAGAGAAAGCACAAGCAGGGGGAGGGGCAGGAGAGAGGGAGAAGGAGAAGCAGACTCCCCACTGAGCAGGGAGCCCAATGTGGGGCTTGATCCCAGGACCCTGAGGTCAGGACCTGAGCTAAAATCAAACACTTAACTGACTGAGCCACCCAGACGCCCCAAGAATGCTATTCCTTTTTAAAGCCACTCACATGATGGGACGCCTGGGTGGCTCAGTTGGTTAAGCGGCTGCCTTCGGCTCAGGTCATGATCCCAGCGTTCTGGGATCGAGTCCCACATTGGGCTCCTTGCTCGGCAGGGAGCCTGCTTCTCCCTCTGCCTCTAGCCTGCCACTCTGTCTGCCTGTGCTTGCGCTCTGTATCTCTCTCTCTAACAAATAAATAAAATCTTTAAAAATAAATAAATAAATAAATAAAGCCACTCACATGATGCCAGGCTGTCAAGCATTTCCTAGGCAGAAAGATACTGACACAATTTTCACAGGCCCCCAGTGCTCCCTACTCCCTGAACAACCCCATGCCTTCAGCCTCCTATTTACTTTTTTCTTACGAAAATGCCCTCCAGACCCAAACATAGTATCAAACAAAAGTAACTTTTATTTCATTAAAAGATAACTTCAGGCCAGAACAGGGATTCTTACAGCTTAATCTTGTTTTCATATCAAACATCTTAGTTGAAAAATAATTTTCAGTCATTGATTTCCCTAAATTCTCACTCCCAAATCATCTTCTAAATATTTATCTCCTAGCAAGTTCTATATTAGTAGATTGTTATTTCAGGTACATGGAATTATGATCTATCAGACCTTTAAAATAATGTAAGCAACAACTAAAAATACAATCTTCCAACCGTCCAATGAGAACTTAATAGGCATATCTTTTCCTACACTTAATAACGATGAATGAAGGGAGACAAATATACGATAATCAATGCAAGATAATATTCTTCAGAGATGGAAGTGAAAATAGGAAGTGAATCCCCCTGCAAAATTAAGAAGTCCCCTAGCATGTTTGCAGTATTTCTCAAACTTTAAAGTGCATAGGAATCACTGTGGGAGCTTGTTAAATTTGAAATTCCATTTTAATAAGTCTGGAATAGGACAGAGAGTCTGCATTTCTAGCCAACTTTGGGTTGATGCTCCTGGTGCTGAGCCAGGTTCTACCCTTTGAAGACCAGGAGCTTGGTGGTTAAGGAGGTGGCTCTTATATTACATAACTTGGATTTGTATCTAGTCATGACACTTAACAACTGTGTGCCCTAGACTGTGGTATTGAACCCTCTGCCTGTTCAGTGTCAGCTGTAGAGCAGGGCTAATCAGAAGTTGTTATATAAGACAATGTATGTAGAACATGTGTCATGGTGCTTGCCACAAAGAAGATAATTAGAAGAAGCAGCAGAAGGAGGAAGGAGATTACTGAAGAATTAATGCATTTTTCTGTTAATGGGCTGTTTAACAGACACAGAGGGTAAGTTCTCAGCCTTATCAAAACAGTGGAATAGCGTGGGAACATATCTATGTCTAAATCTGTCTATCTATCTATCTATCTATCTATATGCATTTGTGTGTGCACGTGTGTGGGGGGACATATATTCACTATTTCACAACTATTCCAATATTTGTGCATATATACATTTATATTATTCCACAGATAAATATATAGCTATGGTGTCTGCTCACATCTTAGCCTTTTTCCCAAAGTAATGAAAATGAATGATACAAGTTGAGAACCCCTCAGGTTCTAAAGAGCAGGTATACACCCAATGTCAGCTTCTTGGCCAAGCCCAAAATCTTAGGGCTTGCTCAAAAGCCAGAAGTTTCAGAGGAGTCCTGAGCTCACCAGACTCTGGGAAGCCTGCTGAGAAGTTTCAATAGCCACTCGACCTCATCTCCCAGGCAGAGGAATATCTGATTAGCCAGTGCTGATAAAAGATTTTTAGGAGGAGGAAAAATTAACTTCTAGGAAGTAAAAAAGCTTTTAGGACAAAGGTGACAGCATGTGAAAAGGCAATGTGACCAGATACAGCGTGGGAGGAAGGAATCCTTGAAAATGGCAAGCGTTGTGGGAGGGCAAAAAAGCAGAGGCTACTTGGCATGAGATGAAGGTAGTTGCTGGGGGAGGTGCCTGACCCTAAGCCTATACTAAGGAACTTTGTGTTGATCTGAAGAGCATAAACAGTTTTTTTTTTTTTTATTTCCAGCATAACAGTATTCATTATTTTTGCACCACACCCCGTGCTCCATGCAATCCGTGCCCTCTATAATACCCACCACCTGGTACCCCAACCTCCCACCCCCCGTCCCTTCAAAACCCTCAGATTGTTTTTCAGAGTCCATAGTCTCTCATGGTTCACCTACCCTTCCAATTTCCCCCAACTCCCTTCTCCACTCTAAGTCCCCATGTCCTCCATGCTATTTGTTATGCTCCACAAATAAGTGAAACCATATGATAGTTGACTCTGCTTGACTTATTTCACTCAGCATAATCTCTTCCAGTCCCGTCCATGTTGCTACAAAAGTTGGGTATTCATCCTTTCTGATGGAGGCATAATACTCTATCCCCAGGGGTACAGGTCTGTGAGTCACCAGGTTTACACACTTCACAGCACTCACCAAAGCACATACCCTCCCCAATGTCCATAATCCCACCCCCTTCTCCCAAACCCCCTCCCCCCAGCAACCCTCAGTTTGTTTTGTGAGATTAAAAGTCACTTATGGTTTGTCTCCCTCCCAATCCCATCTTGTTTCATTTATTCTTCTCCTACCCACTTAAGCCCCCATGTTGCATCACCACTTCCTCATATCAGGGAGATCATATGATAGTTGTCTTTCTCTGCTTGACTTATTTCGCTAAGCATGATACGCTCTAGTTCCATCCATGTTGTCGCAAATGGCAAGATTTCATTTCTTTTGATGGCTGCATAGTATTCCATTGTGTATATATACCACATCTTCTTGATCCATTCATCTGTTGATGGACATCTAGGTTCTTTCCATAGTTTGGCTATTGTGGACATTGCTGCTATAAACATTCGGGTGCATGTGCCCCTTTGGATCACTACGTTTGTATCCTTAGGGTAAATACCCAATAGTGCAATTGCTGGGTCATAGGGCAGTTCTATTTTCAACATTTTGAGGAACCTCCATGCTGTTTTCCAGAGTGGCTGCACCAGCTTGCATTCCCACCAACAGTGTAGGAGGGTTCCCCTTTCTCCGCATCCTCGCCAGCATCTGTCATTTCCTGACTTGTTGATTTTAGCCATTCTGACTGGTGTGAGGTGATATCTCATTGTGGTTTTGATTTGTATTTCCCTGATGCCGAGTGATATGGAGCACTTTTTCATGTGTCTGTTGGCCATCTGGATGTCTTCTTTGCAGAAATGTCTGTTCATGTCCTCTGCCCATTTCTTGAATGGATTATTTGTTCTTTGGGTGTTGAGTTTGCTAAGTTCTTTATAGATTCTGGACACTAGTCCTTTATCTGATATGTCATTTGCAAATATCTTCTCCCATTCTGTCAGTTGTCTTTTGATTTTGTTAACTGTTTCCTTTGCTGTGCAAAAGCTTTTGATCTTGATGAAATCCCAATAGTTCATTTTTGCCCTTGTTTCCCTTGCCTTTTGCATTGTTCCTAGGAAGATGTTGCTGCGGTTGAGGTCAAAGAGGTTGCTGCCTGTGTTCTCCTCAAGGATATTGATGGATTCCTTTCGCACATTGAGGTCCTTCATCCATTTTGAGTCTATTTTTGTGTGTGGTGTAAGGAAATGGTCCAATTTCATTTTTCTGCATGTGGCTGTCCAATTTTCCCAGCACCATTTATTGAAGAGGCTGTCTTTTTGCCATTGGACATTCTTTCCTGCTTTGTCGAAGATTAGTTGACCATAGAGTTGAGGGTCTATTTCTGGGCTCTCTATTCTGTTCCATTGATCTATGTGTCTGTTTTTGTGCCAGTACCATGCTGTCTTGATGACGACAGCTTTGTAATAGAGCTTGAAGTCCGGAATTGTGATGCCACCAACGTTGGCTTTCTTTTTCAATATCCCTTTGGCTATTCGAGGTCTTTTCTGGTTCCATATAAATTTTAGCATTATTTGCTCCATTTCTTTGAAAAAGATGGATGGTACTTTGATAGGAATTGCATTAAATGTGTAGATTGCTTTAGGTAGCATAGACATTTTCACAATATTTATTCTTCCAATCCAGGAGCATGGAACATTTTTCCATTTCTTTGTGTCTTCCTCAATTTCTTTCATGAGTACTTTATAGTTTTCTGAGTATAGATTCTGTGTCTCTTTGGTTAGGTTTATTCCTAGGTATCTTATGGTTTTGGGTGTAATTGTAAATGGGATTGACTCCTTAATTTCTCTTTCTTCTGTCTTGCTGTTGGTATAGAGAAATGCAACTGATTTCTGTGCATTGATTTTATATCCTGACACTTTACTGAATTCCTGTATAAGTTCTAGCAGTTTTGGAGTGGAGTCTTTTGGGTTTTCCACATATAGTATCATATCATCTGCGAAGAGTGATAATTTGACTTCTTCTTTGCCGATTTGGATGCCTTTAATTTCCTTTTGTTGTCTGATTGCTGAGGCTAGGACCTCTAGTACTATGTTGAATAGCAGTGGTGATAATGGACATCCCTGCCGTGTTCCTGACCTTAGTGGAAAAGCTTTCAGTTTTTCTCCATTGAGAATGATATTTGCAGTGGGTTTTTCATAGATGGCTTTGATGATATTGAGGTATGTGCCCTCTATCCCTACACTTTGAAGAGTTTTGATCAGGAAGGGATGCTGTACTTTGTAAAATGCTTTTTCAGCATCTATTGAGAGTATCATATGGTTCTTGTTCTTTCTTTTATTGATGTGTGGTATCACATTGACTGATTTGCGGATGTTGAACCAACCTTGCAGCCCTGGAATAAATCCCACTTGGTCGTGGTGAATAATCTTTTTAATGTACTGTTGAATCCTATTGGCTAGTATTTTGTTGAGTATTTTCGCATCTGTGTTCATCAAGGATATCGGTCTATAGCTCTCTTTTTTGGTGGGATCCTTGTCTGGTTTTAGGATCAAGGTGATGCTGGCCTCATAAAATGAGTTTGGAAGTTTTCCTTCCATTTCTATTTTTTGGAACAGTTTCAGGAGAATAGGAATTAGTTCTTCTTTAAATGTTTGGTAGAATTCCCCCGGGAAGCCGTCTGGCCCTGGGCTTTTGTTTGTTTGGAGATTTTTAATGACTGTTTCAATCTCCTTACTGGTTATGGGTCTGTTCAGGCTTTCTATTTCTTCCTGGTTCAGTTGTGGTAGTTTATATGTTTCTAGGAATGCATCCATTTCTTCCAGATTCTCAAATTTATTGGCGTAGAGTTGCTTATAGTATGTTCTTATAATAGTTTGTATTTCTTTGGTGTTAGTTGTGATCTCTCCTCTTTCATTCATGATTTTATTTATTTGGGTCCTTTCTCTTTTCTTTTTGATAGGTCGGGCCAGGGGTTTATCAATTTTATTAATTCTTTCAAAGAACCAGCTCCTAGTTTCGTTGATTTGTTCTATTGTTTTTTTGGTTTCTATTTCATTGATTTCTGCTCTGATCTTTATGATTTCTCTTCTCCTGCTGGGCTTAGGGTTTCTTTCTTGTTCTTTCTCCAGCTCCTTTAGGTGTAGGGTTAGGTTGTGTACCTGAGACCTTTCTTGTTTCTTGAGAAAGGCTTGTACCACTATATATTTTCCTCTCAGGACTGCCTTTGTTGTGTCCCACAGATTTTGAACCGTTGTATTTTCATTATCATTTGTTTCCATGATTTTTTTCAATTCTTCTTTAATTTCCCGGTTGACCCATTCATTCTTTAGAAGGATGCTGTTTAGTCTCCATGTATTTGGGTTCTTTTCAAACTTCCTTTTGTGGTTGAGTTCTAGCTTTAGAGCATTGTGGTCTGAAAATATGCAGGGAATGATCCCAATCTTTTGATACCGGTTGAGTCCTGATTTAGGACCGAGGATGTGATCTATTCTGGAGAATGTTCCATGTGCACTAGAGAAGAATGTGTATTCTGTTGCTTTGGGATGAAATATTCTGAATATATCTGTGATGTCCATCTGGTCCAGTGTGTCGTTTAAGGCCTTTATTTCCTTGCTGATCTTTTGCTTGGATGATCTGTCCATTTCAGTGAGGGGAGTGTTAAAGTCCCCTACTATTATTGTATTATTGTTTATGTGTTTCTTTGATTTTGTTATTAATTGGTTTATATAGTTGGCTGCTCCCACGTTGGGGGCATAGATATTTAAAATTGTTAAATCTTCTTGTTGGACAGACCCTTTGAGTATGATATAGTGTCCTTCCTCATCTCTTATTATAGTCTTTGGCTTAAAATCTAATTGATCTGATATAAGGATTGCCACTCCTGCTTTCTTCTGATGTCCATTAGCATGGTAAATTCTTTTCCACCCCCTCACTTTAAATCTGGAGGTGTCTTCGGGCTTAAAATGAGTTTCTTGGAGGCAACATATAGATGGGTTTTGTTTTTTTATCCATTCTGATACCCTGTGTCTTTTGACAGGGGCATTTAGCCCATTCACATTCAGGGTAACTATTGAGAGATATGAATTTAGTGCCATTGTATTGCCTGTAAGGTGACTGTTACTGTATATGGTCTCTGTTCCTTTCTGATCTACCACTTGTAGGCTCTCTCTTTGCTTAGAGGACCCCTTTCAATATTTCCTGTAGAGCTGGTTTGGTGTTTGCAAATTCTTTCAGTTTTTGTTTGTTCTGGAAGCTTTTAATCTCTCCTTCTATTTTCAATGATAGCCTAGCTGGATATAGTATTCTTGGCTGCATGTTTTTCTCGTTTAGTGCTCTGAAAATATCATGCCAGCTCTTTCTGGCCTGCCAGGTCTCTGTGGATAAGTCAGCTGCCAATCTAATATTTTTACCATTGTATGTTACAGACTTCTTTTCCCGGGCTGCTTTCAGGATTTTCTCTTTGTCACTGAGACTTGTAAATTTTACTATTAGGTGACGGGGTGTGGGCCTATTCCTATTGATTTTGAGGGGCGTTGTCTGAACCTCCTGAATTTTGATGCTCGTTCCCTTTGCCATATTGGGGAAATTCTCCCCAATAATTCTCTCCAGTATACCTTCTGCTCCCTTCTCTCTTTCTTCTTCTTCTGGAATCCCAATTATTCTAATGTTGTTTCGTCTTATGGTGTCACTTATCTCTCGAATTCTCCCCTCGTGGTCCAGTAGCTGTTTGTCCCTCTTTTGCTCAGCTTCTTGATTCTCTGTCATTTGGTCTTCTATATCACTAATTCTTTCTTCTGCCTCATTTATCCTGGCAGTGAGAGCCTCCATTTTTGATTGCACTTCATTAATAGCTTTTTTTATTTCAACTTGGTTAGATTTTAGACTTTTATTTCTCCAGAAAGGGCTTTTATATCTCTCGAGAGGGTTTCTCTAATATCTTCCATGCCTTTTTCAAGCCCGGCTAGAACCTTGAGAATTGTCATTCTGAACTCTAGATCTGACATATTACCAATGTCTGTATTGATTAGGTCCCTAGCCTTCGGTACTGCCTCTTGTTCTTTTTTTTGTGTTGAATTTTTCCGTCTTGTCATTTTGTCCAGATAAGAGTATATGAAGGGGCAAGTAAAATACTAAAAGGGTGGCAACAACCCCAGGAAAAAAATGCTTTAACCAAATTAGAAGAGATCCAAAATCGTGAGGGGGGAGAAAGGGGATAAAAAGAGGTTCAAAAAGGAAGAAAGAAAAAAAAAGAAAAATGAAAGAAAAAAAAAAGAAAAAAGAAAAGAAAAGAATTAAAAAAAAAAGGAAAACACGTAAGAAAAATGTAAAAAAGAAAAAATATATATATTAGATAAACTAGTAAAAAATCGTTAAAAAAGAAAAAGGTAACAGTTAAAAAAAAAAAATTTTACCCGAAGGCGAGAAAAGAAAAAAACAAAAAAATGAAAAAGAAAAAAATTAAATTAACTGCAAGACTAAAAAAAAAAAAAAATCACAGGGAAAAAGCCATGAGTTCCGTACTTGGCTTTCTCCTCCTCTGGAATTCTGCTGCTCTCCTTGGTATTGAAACCGCACTCCTTGGTAGGTGAACTTGGTCTTGGCTGGATTTCTTGTTGATCTTCTGGGGGTGGGGCCTGGTGTAGTGATTCTCAAGTGTCTTTGCCCCAGGCGGAATTACACCGCCCTTACCCGGGGCCGGGGTGAGTAATCCGCTCGGGTTTGCTTTCAGGAGCTTTTGTTCCCTGAGCGCTTTCCGTAGATTTCCGGAGGATGGGAATACAAATGGCGGCCTCTTGGTCTCCGGCCCGGAGGAGCCGAGAGCCCAGGGCCGCACTCCTCAGTGCGCCCTCAGAGAACAGTGCCCAGTTACTCCCGTCTGCTTGACCTCCGGCCGCGCTCCGAGCTCTCCAAGCCTGCGACCAGTTCAAGGTAACACCGAGCTGTGAGCTTACTGTCGGCTCTGTCTCTGTAGCCGGCTTTCCCGTTCCAATACCCGCAAGGTCTGCGACACTCAGACACCCCTGATCCTTCTGTGACCCTGCGGGACCTGAGGCCACGCTGAACCCGCGTGGGCTTCTCCCCGGTTTAGCCTCTGGAGCGATGTCCCTCAGCGGAACAGACTTTTAAAAGTCCTGATTTTGTGCGCCGTTGCTCCGCCGCTTGCCGGGAGCCGGCCCCTCCCCCCGGGGTCTATCTTCCCGTCGCTTTGGATTCACTTCTCCGCCGGTCCTACCTTTCAGAAAGTGGTTGTTTTTCTGTTTCCAGAATTGCTGTTCTTCTTCTCTTCGATCTGCCAATGGATTTTCAGGTGTTTGCAATCTTTAGATGAGCTATCTAGCTGATCTCCGGCTAGCTGAAGCAGTCTCAGCCTGCTACTTCTCCGCCATCTTGACTCCTCCCTCACATAAACAGTTTTTAAGCAAGCACAGACATAATCAGATTTTGAAATCACTCTGATGTAAGATCTGGAATGAGGCCAGAGCTAATACCAATTAGGACAATATTGAAGTAGCTGAAGACAAATGTGGGAGAATGGGGGGGGTACACTGGCACTAGAAATCATAAAAGGCTTTTAACAGGGGTCGGGGAGGTAAGGCGTTCATTTTAGAAACATATATGGTAAGTCAAAGATGGAAAGCCCAATGTAAGACCAGGTAACAGGTGATCACAAAAGTACAGGAAGAAAATATGAAGATCTGCATTACCACTGGGGCATTAGAGCAAGAGGATAGATTTTAAGCAATTCTTAAAATGCAAATCCATTTTTTTTTTTAAGCCAAGATTTTGGTCATACCCCAGGATGTGGTGACATCAGTAAGGGAAAGGACACAGGAAAGGAGAAAGGGATCTGAAAGGCTAGATTAGAGGTTCATGACTTGCTAGCTGAAATAATATACTTTACAATCCATCAGCCTAATGTATGTCTTCCCTCAATCCTTTCAACTTCTTGCTAATAACATTCCAGGGTGAGAATAGTTCTCAGAATAACACTAGAAGTCAAAATAATACCATCAAAGTCTAATTCCCCAAATATTTTCATAAAATGAAATTATGTTCTGCCCAAGAGGTTGATACCCAACATTTTAAACGCCAGACCTCAAATGTCACGTTTAATCAGCCATAACTTGATGTGTGAGTACACTGTATGAATGAAAACCATTTTGTCAAGAGACACTATCCGAGTCTGTAAACCAGACTGAACTAATGCTGGTTATCACAGGGTTTACCCATCTGAAACCCGAAACTAGAGAATTAAATCTTATGAACTGAAACGCACTGGGAGTCAATAGGTCAGTGTAGTGTTGCACTATTTGCTGTAATGGCACTAAGCAATCACACGGATGGATTGGCAGAACAACATACACATGAATCACTAGTGCAGAATCATCCCTAGTTCGTAGTTAGTCTGAACTATCTATAACAGAGCTTGAAGAGACTCCTGGCAATGCCCCTAAAGGAAATGCTGGGGCTTAGGAGTAGACAATGCCAAGATGAGTGTCAATTTATCTTCATTGCAGAGAGCTAGATGGCAGTGCAGCCTGGGAAAGTTCCAGGGCATAGCTCAACCTTGATGAAGAGATCAAAGCTTTAAGAAAAAGAACAGAACACAGGCTTCGAGGCAAACCTGGTCTTGCAGTAAGCTATTGTACTTCTTGGCTTTGTGATCTTGGAAAAAAGAGCTGAACCACATTTTCTCCTATGAAATAATAATGACTGGCTGCTGCCAGGCACAAGAGCTAATGAAATGCTTATATGCAAAAGCACATAAAAAAGTGACAAGACTGGTGCTCGTGGAATGTGTGCTCTTTTCCCTCATCTTTTTGTTTGGTGGCTAGAGGCGTTAGTGTACATCGGAGTCTTCTAGAGTGTTTGTGATCGTGTGGGTCCCTGGCCTCCAATTCCCAAGAATTCCAACTCATAGGTCTGAAGTAGTGTCCAGAAATACACATTCCAAGACACTCCCCCAGTGGCTAATGTAGTTGATACATGGACCAAGTACATGGGGCCAGAGTGTTATAGGAAAGTGGAGACAGTTACTCTGGGACATAAAGAGCCAATTCTGAAACCACTGTCCTGAAACAACTCTAAGTTCTGACTCAAGATATACTGCAAAATAGCTCTCAAGTTCCCTGGCATGGTCCAAGGAAACACAGGAAAGGAAGGTGTTCATTGTCTAGGACCAAATGTAGAATTTTTCTCAGGAGTCAGATGTCATTGACACTGGAGACCACACTTTGCAACTCACCTCAGGTTGAAGACCAAACTGTAAGGGATTGTCCTATCTACGACCAAGAATATTTTATTGAAACAAGTGAATGCTCTCAGTAGATGAGTTTTCAGGAAAAAAATAAATAAATATTTGTGTGTTAAGACCTATGTTTTTCCATTCAAACCTGTCATTTCCTGCTTGGCTATCTCAGAATCCCTGAAGAGCAAAGTCAGTTTTTTCGCATAACCCCTCCCCCACACTTACCATTTCCTTAACCTCAGTTCTGTAGTCAGAGCTCTCCTATTAAGAATAAGGAGGCAGTCCTCTCCAAGCAGGACAAAGTGTTTTATACAGTGTTCAAACACAGCAGCCAGTACAATGACATCCTACCTGAATTCCCCAAACTCTTCATTTCACTAAGCAAGCTCCATTCATTACCTAAGCAGCCAGCTTTGCACTTGAGCAGTGTTAGTGAGTGAACCAAGCATTTTCATTCGCAGGTATTTTCTCATTTATCTAATAGCCTTGCTTTTCCAGATGTGTGAATATATTAAATCACTCAGTACTGAGTGGTGGTAAATCACAGCTTTGCATGCCCCACTTCCACTGAAGCTACTGACAAGAAAACCTCATAAACGGAGATCACTTGATATAATAATCTTGTTCCAGGTATGATTTGGGGGGACCCCGGGCCATAAAAGGAAGAGAGGAAGAATATGTGACCATGCAGCATGAAATAAAAATGAAAAGAAAAAAAAGAAAAGGAACATTTTAGGTTGCTTCTTTTAAAAGGGCTTTGGTATATGAAAGAATGAGAAGAGATTGCCCCTAAATCACAGTCCTATGGGGGACAAAACTAAGCTAGACTTGGTAAATAAGGACATAGGAGAAAGATCGTTTAAAACTTGCTAATCTTCATGTTCAAATTCAAGTGCAGCTTCAAAAGCTGAAAAAAAAAAAAAAAAACCTCCAAACATCTCTCTATATTAGGTCTTTTTAGAGCCCCAGGGAGAAATCAAGGAACTGGTAATCAGCACTTTTAAGATTAAATCGTAAGTGTTCCCAGACAATCAGAAAATGGAACTTTTTTCTCTTTAAAGGTTTCTGTAGTATGTGACCTGACTGAGTGCAATCAGGTAAAGAACATAAAAGAAAAGGCCTGATTCAGAGTTTAGACCATGTTTCCAGAGGTACCATGGAGAAAGAGAACCCCAGAAAAGGGAAGAGGAAAAAAAATCATCAATCTCTGTCGCTCCAAGCTCTGAAGACAGTCTGTCTTACCATATCTATAGTTTTTGTAGGTGTAAGATGTCGCCTCAAGCTAGAGAGACAAATGAAATAAGGAGTGGCTTACGAAAAGTATCCCTGAAAAGATTCAGGAGGTCTCCTGGAAATCAGTTCTTGCATTGTGCACTTTAACTGTGCTAAAATATATTTTCCTCCATCTTTCCCCCATCACATTTATTGCTTGAAATACAGGCAACCTCTCTTCTGGTTTCTGTAGTAAAGCCTCCAATGTGACTGAATTTTAGTCATTAAGAAACTCTTGAAAATTCTTCATATATTTCATATATAAATTTCATATATTTTCCTCGGTATTCCTAAAAGACTTTGAATGAAACATAATATTCATTCAGCAAAAATTCATGGAGTAGCAACTGTGACAGGCTCTCTGCTTTCATGATTTGAAGCTGCTTCATTAGAAAGACTCATTGTGCGTCCTGACACCATCATCGCCTCCCACTTTGCTCCCTGATGCTGAGGCAGCCAGTGCCTGCACAGTGCTTCTGCCTCGCTGCCCTGGGCACAGCCTCCTTGTTAAAAGGGATGGTTGTAGGGGCACCTAGGTGGCTCAATCACCTGAGCTCCTGACTCATGATTTTGGCTCAGCTCATGATCTTAGAGTCCTGAAATTAAACCTCATGTTGGCTCCATGGTGGTGTGGAGCCTGCTTAAGACTCTCTCCCGAGGAGGAGGAAGCAAGATGGCAGACAAGTAGGAGAATGAAATATCATCAGGTCCCTGGCATTCAGCTAGACAGTCATCAAACCATTCTGAACACCAACAAACTCAACAGGAGATAGAAGAGAAGAAGAGCAACAATTCTAGGAATAGAAAAATCAACCACTTTCTGGAAGGTAGGACATGCAGAGAAGTGAATTGAAATGACAGGAAGATAGACCACGGGGGGAGGGGCCAGATCCAGGCAAACAGTAGAGCAGCAGAGCACAAAATTGGAACTTTTCAAAGTCTGCTCCAATGAGGGTCTTCGCTCCAGAGGTTAAGCAAGGGGTGGAGCCCTTACTGGGACAGTGTGGTCTCAGGACCTGTGGGGTCACAAAAAGAACAGGGGTGCCTGAGGGTGGCAGAGCTCCCAAATATTGGAGCAAGGAAGCTGGCTCCAGAGACAGAGCCAAGAAGTGGGCTCTGAGCTCAGGATTACCTTAAACCATGATCCAAGTCACAGTCAAGCCACTGCTCTTCAAGTAGGGATCCCACAAGTGGCAGATCCAGGAGACTCAGCTTCCCCCTCCAGGAGGAGCAGTGTGGGAGCACGCTGCAAAAATCTGCTGGGTTTGGAAACTCCAAACAAGGCTATGAGCCAGAGATAGAAATGATTGGTCACAGGCTAGGTGAGCTCAGAGTGTGGACGGAGACCAGGGAGACAGGAGGAATTGAATGCTTTTCTCTGAGGGTGCACTGAGGAGTGGGGCCCCAATCTTTTGGTTCCTGTGGGCCAGGGATTTGGAGGCTGCCATCCTCATTTCCATCTTCCAAAACTGTATGGAAAGCATTCAGGGAACAAAATCTCCTGAGAGCAGACCTGAACAGATTACTTAGACTGGCCCCTGGCAAGGATGGTGCAATTCCACCTCAGGCAAAGACATTTGAGAATCACTGCAACATGCCCCTCCCCCAGAAGATCAGCAAGAACATCCAACCAAGACCAGGTTTACTGATCAATGAGAACTCTGGAACTCCAGAAGTAGGGGAAAGCAACACATAGAATTCATGGCTTTTTCCCATGATCCCTTAGTGTTTCAAAGTTAAATTTCTTTAATTGTATTTTTTTCTTATTCTGTTTTTTTTAATTTTACTTTCCTGTTTTAGTGGTTTTAAACCATTTTATCTTATCTTATCTTTCTTTTTTAAGAAATCTTTTTAAATTTTCATTGTTATAGTCATATTTATAGTCAAATTTTAAATAGTCATTGTATTTAACCTTATTTTTTATAAACATATAGGGTTTTCTTTTCTTTAAAATTTTGGTATACAATTTCTTCTAATAGATCAAAATATATCTTAAATCTAGTGCATGGCTTTGTTCTACTCTCCAGCCTGATCACATTCTCTCCTCTTTTATTTTTTTCATCTTTTTCCAACCGACTTCTTATCTTATCAATTCCTTTTTTGGAATATTTTTAAATTTTCATCTTTACAGTCATATTCTATCCCTTCATCATGTTTACCCTTATTTTTGTATATATATATGACTTTTTCTTTCTCTAAAATGTTGGGAAGTAGTTTCTTCTAAAAGAACAGAATACGTGGAAAATGAAGTGGGTGGCTCTGTTCTATTCAGCAGTCTAATACATATATATATATATTTTTTTAATTTTTTAAAAAATTTCTCTTTACCCCTTTTCTTCTCCCCCCGATTTTGGGCCTCTTCTGATTTGGTTAGTGTACATTTTTCTGGGGTCTTTGCCACCCTTTTAGTATTTTATTCTCTCGTTCATATATTCTTAACTGGATAAAATGACAAGGCAGAAAAACTCACCACACACACAAAAAAAAGGCAGTACCAAAGGCTAGGGACAAAATCAATACATTGGTAGAATTCAGATGCAGAATTCAGAATGACAATTCTCAAGGTGTTAGCTGGGTTTGAAAAAGGCATGGAAGATATTAGAGAAACCCTATCTGGAGAAATTAAAGCCCTTTCTGGAGAAATAAAAGAATTAAAATCTAATCAAACTGAAATTTAAAAAAAGCTATTAATGAGGTGCAATAAAAAATGGACACTCTTACTGCTAGGATAAATGAAGCAGAAGAGAGAATTAGTGATATAGAAAGCCAAAGGATGGAGAATAAAGAAGCTGAGCAAAAGAGAGACAACCAACTACTGGACCATGAGGGGAGAATTTAAGAGATAAGTGATACCATAAGACAAAACAATATTAGAATAATTGGGATTCCAGGAGAAGAAGAAAAGAGAGGGGGGCAGAAGGTATATTGGAGCAAATTATATAATGTGGAGAATTTCCCTAATATGGCAAAGGGGGCAAGCATTAATATGCAGGAGGCACAGAAAACCTCCCTCAAAATCAATAAAAATAGGTCCACACCCTGTCATCTAATAGTAAAACTTACAAGTCTCAGTGACAAAAAGAAAATCCTGAAAGCAGCTCAGGTCAAGAGGTCTCTAACATACAATGGTAGAAATGTTAGATTGACAGCAGACCTATCCACAGAGACCTGGAAGGCCAGGAATGACTGGCATGATATATTCAGAGAACTAAATGAGAAAAATACACAGCCAAAAATACTATATCCAGCTAAGATATATTGAAAATAGAAGGAGAGATAAAAAGCTACCAGGACAAACAAAAACTAAAACAATTTGCAAACACCAAACCAACCCTACAGGAAATATTGAAAGGGGTCCTCTAAGCAAAGAGAGAGCCTAAAAGTAACAGACCAGAAAGGAACAGAGACTATATACAATAAAAGTCACCTTACAGGCAATACAATGGCACCAAATGCATATCTTTCAATAGTTATCCTGCATGTAAATGGGCTAAATGCCCCCAATCAAAAGACACAGGGTATCAGAATGGATAAAAGAGCAAGAACCATCAATATGCTATCTACAAGAAACTCATTTTAGACCCAAAGACACCTCTAGATTTAAATAGAGTGGGTGGAAAACAACTTACCATGCTAATGGACATCAAAAGAAAGCTGGGGTTGCAATCCTTATATTGGATAAATTAGATTTTAAGCCAAAGACTATAATTAAGAGATGAAGAAGGACACTATATCATACTTAAAGGGTCTGTCCAACAAGAGGATCTAACAATTTTAAATATCTATGCCCCTAACATGGGAGCAGCCAATTATATAAACCAATTAATAACAAAATCAAAGAAACACATCGACAATAATAGTAGGGGAATTTAACACCCGCCCCTCACTGAAATGAACAGATCATCAAGGAAAGATCAACAAAGAAATAAAGACTTTAGATGACACACTGGAGCAGATGAACATCACAGATATTCAGAACATTCCATCCCAGAACAACAGAATACACATTCTTCTGTACTGCACATGGAACATTCTCCAGAATAGACCACATCCTGGGACACAAATCAGGTCTCAACTGGACCAAAAGATTGAGATCATTCCCTCCATATTTTCAGACCACAATGCACTGAAACTAGAACTCAATCACAAGAGGAAAGTTGGAAATAACTCAAATGCATGGGGGCTAAAGAGCATCCTACTAAAGACTGAATGGGTCAACCAGGAAATTAAGTAAGAATTGAAAAAATTCATGGAAACAAATGATAATGAAAACACAACTGTTCAAAACCTTTGGCACACAGGAAAGGCAGTCCTGAGAGGAAAGTATATAGCAATACAAACCTTTCTCAAGAAACAAGGAAGAGCTCAAGTACACAACCTAACCCTACACCTAAAGGAGCTAGAGAAAGAACAGCAAAGAAAGCCTAAACCCAGCAGGAGAAGAGAAATAATGATCAGAGCAGAAATCAATGAAATAGAAACCAAAAGAACAGCAGAACAAATCAACAAAACTAGGAGCTGGTTATTTAAAAGAATTAATAAGCTTGATAAACCCCTGGCCAGACTTATCAAAAAGAAAAGAGAAAGGACCCAAATTAATAAGATCATGAATAAAAGAGGAAAGATCACAACCAACACCAAAGAAATAGAAACAATTATAAGAACATATTATAAGCAACTACACGCCAGCAAATTTGACAATCTGGAAGAAATGAATTCATTCCTAGAGACATATAAACTACCAAAACCAAACCAGGAAGAAATAGAAAACCTGAACAGACCCATAACCAGTTAGGAGATTGAATCAGTCATCAAAAATCTCCAAACAAACAAGAGCCCAGGGCCAGATGGCTTCCCAGGGGAATTCTACCAAGTATTTAAAGAAGAATTAATACCTATTGTCCTAAAACTGTTCTAAAAATAGAAATGGAAGAAAAACTTCCAAACTCATTTTATGAAGCCAGCATTCTCTTGATCCCAAAACGAGACAAAGACCCAATCAAAAACAACAATTACAGACCAATACCCTTGATGAATACGGATGAAAAATTCTCACCAAAATACTAGCCAATAGGATCAAACAGTACATTAAAACGATTATTCACCAAGGGGGATTTATACCTGTGCTGCAAGGTTGGTTCAACATCTGCAAATCAATCAGTGTGATACAATATGTTAATAAAAGAAAGAATAAGAATCATGATACTCTCAATAGATGCAGAGAAAGCATTTGACAAAGTACAGCATCCTTTCTTGATCAAAACTCTTCACAGTGTAGGGATAAAGGGTACATACCTCAATATCATCAAAGCCATCTATGAAAAACCCACAATGAGTATCATTCTTAATGGGGAAAAACTGAGAGCTTTTCCCCTAAGGCCAGAAACATGGAAGGGATGTCCACTGTCATCAATGCTATTCAACATCGTACTAGAAGTCCTAGCCTCAGCAATCAAACAAAAAAAAAAATTATAGGCCTTCGAATCAGCAAAGAAGTCAAACTCTCACTCTGTGCAGATTATTTTTTTTAATTTGGCATTTTTAATTTAGGTTTGTTTTATTTAAGTTTAATGTTAATTCCATGCTGTGTTTGAGTAAGAAAAATACAGATTCTGTATCTGTGGCTCTGGTCAGATATCCAGTATTACAAATTAGCTTCAAGTTACACATACTGAACGAAAGAGGTTGAGTGAGCAAAGGAGGGGCGTGGCCCCAAAGGGAAAGGGAAGGAGAAGAAACAAAGAATTGAACACGCATGCAGGCTTTTCTATACCACCTTCAATGTTAACCTGCTTTAGAGGGAGAATATAAGTAGGAAAGAATGAGCAGTCATGGATTGTTGAACTATTACCAGCACCGTGCTTTTTGGCAACGTTTCAGCAGAGTTTGAAACACTTGATACTCTATGTGGAAAACCCAAAAGACTCCACTCCAAAACTGTTAAACCTCATACAGGAATTCAGTAAAGTGGCAGGATATATAATCAATGCACAGAAATCAGTTGCATTTCTATACACCAACAGTAAGACATAAGAAAGAGAAATTAAGGAGTCAATCCCATTTATAATTGCACACAAAACTGTAAGATACCTGGGAATAAACCTAGCCAAAGAGGCAAAGAATATGTACTCAGAAAACTATAAAGTACTCATGAAAGAAATTGATGAAGACTCAAAGAAATGGAAAAATATTCCATGTTCATGGATACAAAGAACAAATATTGTAAAATGTCTATGCTACCTAAAGCAATCTACACATTTAATGTAATCCCTATCAATTTTTTTTTCAAAGAAATGGAACAAATAATCCTAAAACTTGTTTGGAACCAGAAAAGATCCCAAATAGCCAGAGGAATGTTGGAAAAGAAAACCAAAGCTAATGGCATCGCAATTCCAGATTTCATGCTCTATTACAAAGCTGTCATCATCAAGACAGTATGGTACTGGCACAAAAAGAGACACATAGATCAATGGAACAGAATAAAGAACCCAGAAATACACCCTCAATTCTATGATCAACTAACTTTTGACAAAGCAGGAAAGAATGTACAATGAAAAAAAAGTCTCTTCAACAAATGGTGTTGGGAAAATTGGACAACCACATGCATAAGAATGATACTGGACCATTTCCTTTCACCACACACAAAAATGGACTCAAAATTAATGAAAGACCTCAATGTGAGACAGGAATCCATCAAAATCCTTGAGGAGAACACAGGCAGCAAACTCTTCCACCTCAGCTGCAGCAAATTCTTCCTAGATATATCACCAAAGGCAAGGGAAGCAAGGGCAAAAATGAATTATTGGGACTTCATCAAGATCAAAGCTTTTTTTTTTTAAGATTTTATTTATTTATTTGACAGATAGAGATACAAGTAGGCAGAGAGGCAGGCAGAGAGAGAGGAGGAAGCAAGCTCCTTACTGAGCAGAGAGCCTGATGCAGGACTTGATCCCAGGACCCTGGGATTATGACCTCAGCTGAAGGCAGCGGCTTTAACCCAATGAGCCACTGAGGAACCCCCAGATCAAAAGCTTTTACACAATAAGGGAGACAGTCAACAAAACCAAAAGACAATTGATAGAATGAGAGAAGATATGTGTAAATGACATATCAGATAAAGGGCTAGTATCCAAAATCTATAAAGAACTTAGCAAACTCAACACCCAAAGAACAAATAATCCAATCAAGAAATGGACAGAGGACATGAACAGACATTTCTGCAAAGAAGACATCCAGATGGCCAACAGACATGAAAAAGTGCTCCACATCACTTGGCATCAGTGAAATACAAATAAAAACCACAGTGAGATACCACCTCACACAGTCAGAATAGCTAAAATTAACAAGTCAGGAAACAACAGATGTTGGCAAGTATGGGGAGAAAGGAGAAACCTCCTATAGAGTTGATGGGAATGCAGATGGTGCAGCCACTCTGGAAAACGGTATGGAAGTTCCTCAAAGAGTTGAAAAAAGAGCTACGCTGTGACCCAGCAATACACTACTGGGTATTTACCCTAACTATACAAATGTAGTTATCTGAAGGGACATGTGTACCCAAATGTTTATAGCAGTAATGTCCACGATAGCCAAACTATGGAAAGAACCTCAATGTCCATGAACAGAGGAATGAATAAAGAAGATGTAGTTTAGGGCACCTGGGTGGCTCAGTTGGTTAAAGCCTCTGCCTTTGGCTCAGGTCATGGTCCCGGGGTCCTGGGTTCGAGACCCACATTGGGCTCTCTGCTCAGCAGGGAGCCTGCTTCGCTCTCGCCTCTCTTCCTGCCTCTCTGCCTAATTGTGATCTCTGTCAAATAAATGAATAAAATCTTAAAAAAAAAAAAGATGTGGTTTACATATACAATGAAATACTATGCAGCCATCAAAAGAAACAAAATCTTGCCATTTGCAACAACGTGAATAGAACTAGAGGGCATTATGCTAAGCAAAATAAGTCAATCAGAGAAAGACAACCTCTCTAATATGAGGAATTTGAGAGGCAGGGCGGGGGTTTGTGGGGAGTAGGGAAGGTAAAAATGAGACAAGATGGGATCAGGAGGGAGACAAACCACAAAAGACTCTTAATCTCATGAAACAAACTGAGGGCTCCTAGGGGTAGAAGGTTAAGTATAGGGGGACTGGGATATGGACATTGGAGAGAGTATGTACTATGGTGAGTGCTGTGAAGTGTATAAGCCTGATGATTCACAGACCTGTACCCCTGGGGCCAATAATACATTATATGTTAAAAAGAAAAAAAGAAAGAAAGAAAGATTCTCTCTCCCTCTCCCTCTGCCCCTCCCCCGCTTTCAGGTATGCATGCATGCTCTCTCGCTCTCTCTCTGTCAAATAAATAAATAAATCTTTTTAAAAAGGGGGGGATGGCTGTAGGTAGAATGAACATGTTAGGTTTAGTTCCCACCTATTATAGGACTAAACCTGTCGCTCCCCCCCCCACACATACTGGGATTATTGGGCCACTAGACCCATTTTGCAGGTGTATTTCATCAGTATTCCTAGGAAAGTATATGCTGTGTCTACAGACTTGAGTTCTTAGAAGCTCAGCCCTCCAGGCTCAGCAGCAAGCACTATGGTTCCTAGTTCATCATGATCAGATGCACTGGTTAGGGTAACAAGACAACTTAGATGCCTACCTCACCCTGTCTATCCTGTATCTAACAATGAGCCTTTGACTGACCCTGTGCCAAAGACCCTCAAATACTCCTAATTACATTTTGTTATTATTTTTTAAATTATTATTGTTATTATGTTATGTTAGTCACCATACAGTACATCATTAGTCTTTGAGGTAGTGTTCCATGATTCATTGTTTGCATATAACACCCAGTGCTCCATGCAATCCATGCTCTCCTTGATACCCATCACCGGGCCAACCCATGCCCCCATCCCCATCCCTCTCAAACCCTCAGTTTGTTTCTCAGAGTCTACAGTGTCTCATGGTTCATCTCCTTCCCCAGTTTCCTCCCCTTCACTTTTCCCTTCCTTCTAATGTCCTCCATGCTCTTCCTTATGTTCCACAAGTCAGTGAAACCATATGACAAACATCAGCTGCCTATCATCTGTAACACTGATGTCTCTAACCCAGCCTCCTCCCCTCCTCTCCCAGTGCAACAAAATACACCTGTTGCTGAAGTCATACTCCCCCACTTGGAGTTCTGTGACAGAGGCATATGGTTCCCTGACTCTGTACCTTCTAAAGTTATTTCTCTCCCTTTAGGAAGCTCACTCAGAACTGATCCTCCTGGAAGCTCTCCCAGGTCCCTCCTCCCCAAGTCTCTCTCTCACCTCTGTGAGATCTGTCTTGCACAGATCTATCATAATTCTCCACGACTTCTCCACTCCTCTGCCACCTGTAAGCTGTTTGACTCAGTGTTACATTAGCATGTGGCCATTTAAGGATCTCTTTCTCCATATGGTTTTATGCTAAGTACCCAGATATCTCAGGTGGGCTTTAATTCATAAAAGTCAGAGATAGGAATTGTTTGCTTTATATTTTAAAAGGGAAAGCATTCTTAGGAAAAAAAAAAAAAAAGAAAGATGGTTTCTTTCTTTTAAAGATTTTATTTATCCATTTGAGAGAGAGATTAAAGAGAGTGAGTGCAAAGGGGAGGTAGGGGGAGGAAGGAGCAGACTCCACACTGAGCAGGGAGCCAGACATGGGATCATGACTTGACCTGAAGGCAGATGCTTAACTGACTGAGCTACCCAGGTCCTCCAAACACCAAAAGATGGTTTGCTTAAGGCCATACAACTAGTAGATAGTGGAGCAAAGACTTGAACCTAAGTTGGCCTCCAAAGCTGTTGGTCTTCGTTAGTTTACATTACTGGTCTTCGGTCCTCAGTGACTAAGTGAATGCTAAGCCCTTGTTAGACACTGAATAAATACTTATTTATGAAAACAAGTGAATGAATGATAGCTTGTGCTATGTTAACCTTCACAGTACTATCCGGTGGTATCGCACTCATTCAGAGACAAATTAAACACCTAGCTCACTGTCTCTGCCCTTCAACACCCTTCATCATCCTCGGTAAGACTGGGTACCCCAGCCAGCATGCTCAGTTTCCTGAAGTTCTTCAACAGATATCTCTGAAGACATCTCCTACTCTCATCCTGTTCTCCTTTCTCTGGGAACAGACCCTGTGTGCAGGGATGAGTGCTGGAGGTCATGTTAGCAGTATTTAACACATCCCTGAGACACAGTTCATTAGAGGAACAGAGATGCCTAACTGTAACTATGCCAATCATATTCTCTCTCCTAAGAATTTAGAATTGGGCTGCTCAGTTGAACAGAGAAAATGTTTAAACTCTGGCCCTGAGAAGTGGCCTCCTTTGTTCACCTACATGCCAAGCAGTGAAATCTGATTGCAGAGGGAGAATATTGAAGCAGATACATAAAGCAGAAGCAAAAAAGAAACAGAATATCACTTGAATTATTAATGTTTTATACTTGCTTTTATAACATGGCTTAGTGCCAGACTGCCCTTGGAGTTGTTCCATGAACTAGCCCTATATAAATACATCTAATAAATTTTCTTTATTATTTTCTTGAGTTACTTGGAGAGTTTCAACTAAAGTAATTCCTCATGTCTAGATTCCTTCTCCCATCACTTTTCTTCAGTCACATGGACCTTGGCAACACCCCAAATAGTACTAACTCCAATATCGCTAGGACCAACATCCCTCTTCTGACCACAAATTTATGTTCTTCCAACTTGGTTTTTCGACTCATTCCTCTGCCTGTTCATCATTCCCAACTAATCCTACAGCCCAATGGCCCTTCAAGCTTCTCTCTTACCAAAAGCACCCCATTGTGTGTTCACTTCCATCCCGGTTCAGTTTAAATGCTCTGATTTTTCACTCCCACCTCTTGTCAATAAACTTCCTTGCTGCTTTGACCTTCTCTAGGACCACCTGAAAACCAAACATTATCAGCACAACCCCTTGAGTGTATCCAATGACCATGTTTTATTTTTTTTCTGTACCTGCACTTATGCAGCTAATATATATTTGAAAGCTTCTATGCCAGGCATTGTTCCAAATTTTTGCTCAAAAAAACTCATTTTATATATGAGGTTAGTATTAGTAGTAATATTTTACAGATAAATAAACTGAGGCACAAAAGAAGAAGCAGCTTCCCAAGGTCACATAGCAAGTAAGAGGCAGAGCTAGGATTCAAGCCCAGGCAGTCTGGTTGTACAGAATCTGCTCTTAGTTCATCATATTTTGCATAAAATATACAAACACCATTTTACAGACGTTCTCTCAGTGTCCCACTAATAAATCTGGAAGGAGGTATATGTCCCCATTCTTTCCTTCACCCCTCCATTTTTCCGATGAGAATAATCCCTCTATTTATTTCTGGATTGGCATTCCCTTCCCCCCATCTCCTCAGAAATCTTACTCTATATCATACTTTCTCTCTTCTGCATCTAGACCCTAACATTATGATTTCTGGGAAATATCCTCTTCTTACTTTCCAAACATCTTTTTTTACTTATTTTGCTTTTATATTTTTAGCAGCCAAGAGATATTTCTTGGTACCGTTACTTCTTTCTTAGTTTTACCTTTTCCTTATTTAAGGTACACAAAAACTTTCCTTGTCTCTCAAAGGACATTAATTATAATATTTTGAAGATTACTTTGTTTTCTCCATAATTATCTCTGTGTCATCCATGATCTTTTCATCTCTTTATTTTGATCTGCCTTTCATGATGGAGGTTTCTAAAGCATGTTGTTTGCTCTTGGGCTATAGACTCATTTTCAATGTGCTGATGACTTAATGGAGTCACTTTTGGGGGGAACAGCTTTCTAAAGCTAACTTCTTTGTAGGGCAATCTGAACTTTCTTTCTGGGGACTCCAAAATATATTGGGTTGGTTCAAGTTCGACATCTGTTATGAGTTGAAGTGTAGTCCCCTAAAATTCATATGTTGGAGTCCTAACCCTCATTTCTTTGGAATGTGAATTTAATTAGAAATAGGGTTGTTCCAGATGTAATTAAGATAAGGTCTTGCTGGAGTAGGGTGTGTCCCTAATCCAGTGTGACTGGTGTCCTTACAAAAAGGGAAATTTGGACACGGTCACACAGTGATTCATGCACATACACATGCACACGCACACACTCACATATAGAGAATATCATGTGAAGATTAAGGCAGAGATTGAGATCATGCATTAGAAGCCAAGGAATGCCAAACATTATAGGCAAAACCCTAAAAGTTAGAAGAGAGGAGTTGAACAGATTTTCCCTCACAGCTCTCCAAGAAACCAACACTGCTGACACTTCGATCTTGGACTTTCTAGCCTCCAGAACTCTGAGACGATAAGATTAAGTTGTTTAAGCCATCCAGTCTGTTGTGTTGTCAAGCAACCCTAGGAAATGACTACAACAACTCTTAAGTGCCCTCCAGAAGAGTGTTTCTAGCTTCGGACAAGATGAAGGATATCATCTGGGGTCCCCACTCTTCAGTATGTAAACATCCACTTAATTCCTTTGTTTTTAGTCCTGTACTTCACCACCTGCACACTCAAACACACACACACACACACACACACACACACACACACACACACCCTCCTATAGTATCAGGTGTCCGGGGCCTTTTCGGTTTAATTCCTTCATAAAAAAATGTCCTCTGGATTGCTGTGTGAAAGGATGCTTCTGGCCATGCTGACTGGGTAATAGATCAGCAACCCCAGGTGCTCCATAAACAGATCTTCAAAACCCCACTCTTTTCTTCCTGTGCCTACTATCTACTTCCTGTGGCACATGGTGTCTCTAAGATCTGAAGCTCTATGGAGGGCCTTGAGATATTTTGGGGTACTGAAACTTCAACCATGTTGCATGAGCATAGTTTCTAAATTTACGTGTTCCGTAAATGACTTCTTATCTCTATCTGCTTTCTGGCTTCCAAAAGTATATTACACACTGAATTCTACTCCTGAAACCAATATTGTACTATATGCTAACTAACTAAAATTTAAATAAATTTTTTAAAAAGTGTATTACATTTTCATTTTCATCACTGTAATACATAACCTATCTTAATCCCCTTATTTTCATGTTAGTTGGTTTTGGTAAGCAGTGGAGATAAGCATGTGTGAACAATTCATCTCCTTTCAACAAAACTCCATTGGCATTTTGTCTAATTTTATTGAGATATAACTGGCATACATCACTGCATAAGTTTCAGGTGTACAGCATGGCGACCTGACATATATATGGGGAAATGACCACCACAGTAAATCTCACTGACATTCATCATCTCATATAGATGTATGAGATCCTCACCTCTCTCTCATTACTCCAGTAAAAGTGCCCATACAATGTCCCTTAAGACTTCAATGAATGACATCCAGTAAACACTATTCGGTTGATTTCTCATTAACACTCGTCAGATGACCATCCCCTGTTTCTTGTTGCAGACATTCTCATTCTCACAACATGCCTTCTACATCCATGGCTGTGTTGTGTCAGGCTCCTTTTGTGACCAAATCTCCTCTGCCTGAACTCTAAATGTCGGGCTTCCCCAGGGATCTCTCTGAGGCATATTTCTCTTCACTGCTACTCTCTGTATGGTGAAGCATTCTACACCCATGGCTCCCCTACTATCTGTTCTCTTAGGATTCTTAGATGTACTTTTCCAGCTCAGACTGAGTCTGGGACCCACTGACCCATATGTCCAACTACCTATTTGACACCTACTGCCCGAATTCTTATAAGCACTTCAAACTAAATATATGAGTAATAAAAGGAAAGGTAACATACCAGGACTATGATGTGAAAAACCGAAAAGCTGGAGTGTGTGAAGAATATAGTCACAGTAATGATCACAAGTGTAGAGGAAACTCAAAGTCTTGTTGTCAAGGAAAACAATGGAAGGAACGTTAAAAGGATGGATTTCTAAAACAGGCTATTATTAATATCTAGTAAGGATCAACACTTGGGGACTGGTATTAGCTGAAATAAATTTGGAAAGAAGAGTGGGGTTTCAGCAAAACTGTGATGTGCTAGCATAGAGGCATTTAGTGAAGGTCTTTGGGCAGCAGAGAGGTTAAGCGATGGCATGTGGGATGGAGCAAGTTACTAGCCTTTTCCTGTATTCACAGCTGGCCCTGTTGTTGGTCCTGATATAGATTTAATTATGATTATGCTAGTCATGTGTAAAATATTTATTATTTTCAAATCATTCAATGTTACCAAGTAGCTCTCAAGTTCCATCCTTGTGGGGGTACAGACAGCACTCAATGTGATTATATGCCCTTTAGTCCATAGTTCAGCTCCATCAGCTAGATCCCCACAACTCATGAATAAAAGTCCCTACCTCACTATGAGGGGTGAAGATGCAGAGCAATGGCACTGAGAGCTGTAACCTCTATGGTATCTGAGCACATGTTTCTTGTTTTTTTTGGAATTTGTAGTTTTCCTCACTGGTGAAGAGGGGAAAACGGTCCATAAAAATGTGAGTAACTGGTGCCAGCATTACTTTCCCACCTGTGTTGATGTGATGGAATGAACCCCACTGGTTTGTCATGATCAGCTTGCCTTCTCTTTTGCAAGAAGTCTCACACCAGGGCTAATAGGTTGAGCCTCTTGTTTCTTACCCCCATAGCTCTGACCCCAAAAGGGTGTACTGGGCTCATCCAGAGCCACCAGTCAGAAGATACTGCTCTGTAATTCTGTCATTTTGATGGTTCTTCTGTTTTTGTTTCAAATGCCTCATTTTGGAACTAGTTTTTGAGATTGTTTCTCTTTATTTGACATGGACATTCAATTTCATGGGACAGAGCAGGTCCTGCCTTTTCCCAAGAACTGGTCTTTCTCCTGTGGCTTTTCTCCTACCACATCGCCCCAAGGCTAGCCAGCAAGTTCAGCTTGATTATATTTCTCTTTGGAGCTGACACTGTCCACCCTCAAGCTTATTTTGAAAAATCAAATTGATTTTATGTTCCCAATTTAAAGATGAGAAAACTGACACTCAGACTAGTTCAGTTCTTTCAGCACAGGCATAAGCTAGCTGAATGAGATACTGTCTATAAAATGCCTAGCACACAAATTATACTTCTTACTCCTTCTCATCACCACATGGCCGTAGCCCACTCCTTCATCCAGCTTATTCCAGTAGGCTTTTAATTGGTACCCCCCACGGTTTATTATTCATTCTCACATAACATCTCAGGTGATGGTTGTTTTTAAATTTTAATTCAATTAGCCAACATATAGTACATCAGTTGATATTTGTAAAGCATAGATTTGATTGTGTCATCCTGTAGCTCCAGTCCTCCAGTGGTTTCCTGTCTCATTGAGAATCAAAACCAAAGTCTTGACTGTGCCCTAGAAAGATCTAGCTGATCTGGCCCTTTTACCTCTCTCACTTACCTGAAACTTTTTCCCTTTACTCACCTGCCCCTGCCACATTGGCTCTCCTGCTGTTCACAGATCCCACCATGCCGGAAGCTGCCTCAAGGCCTTTGCACTACTCTCCTGAACCTACACAGCCCCCCCCCCCACCCCAGGTAGTCGCCTGGCTAGCTCCCTTACCTCCTTGAGGTCCTCAGGTCACCTTGCAGCTTGCTTAATCCTAACCCTCCCATGACTCCTCGAACTGCCCGACCTCCTCCCTATTGCATCTGTCTCCACAATACTTTTCACCATTTGATAGAGTCCATGTTTTGTTTCTTGTCTCTCTCCTCAACACACACACACACACACACACACACACACACACACCAATGTAAGCTCTCATAGCAGGGATTTGTGTCTGTTTGGTTCTCTGCTCTATTCCCAGTGAATAGAAGACTGCCCGGATACCTATTCCACATTGACTACTCCATAAATATTTGTTGAATTAATAATGAAAACTCTTTTACATGGTAATTTCACCTGGAATTTGCTTCTGGTGTTTGACCACGGTACAGTTTCTATTTGTGTTAGCTGGGACAGGAACCCCGTTCTTCTGATGTCACCTTCTTACTCATCCAAAAATAGTGTGGGTGAGAAGATAGAGACAGAATAAATTATAACAGCAGAAATAAATAAATAGGCAAAAAAAAAAAAAAAGCACTCCAGTAGAAGAGCTAATACTTTTTCCTCGAACATGCACTGAAAATACGAAGGATGCGTTGTGACTGCTAAAATATGTTCCATCCCCTCCCATGCTATCTTCTAAAGTAGCATGGAGGCCAGTGATGCAAATAATGAGTCAGGTGTTGTTATCCTAGAATGAGTGTTACATGCTTCAAAGTGCATGAATGTGTACGTGCTAAGCGTATTTGAAGGAAGGCATTTCTTAAATCAACAGAAGCTATCACGGTGGAAAAGTTTTAACTTCTTTTCTTAAAAAGAACTATTGAGCGTTTCCCTGGCATGGGCTGAAGGGCACTAAATATACATTCTTATCGTAGCCCCCCACCCCGCCCAAAATGGAAATAACTCCCAAATCCCCTCTCCTTAATTTTGAAGACTAGATCATTCCCATGAAGATGGTCACGTTAGAATTTCCCCTAAAGACACCTACTTGCAGCTTAAAAGAAGTATTTTTGGCCACAGGCCTTGTGTAATTTTGGTTTACAGGCTGTGGGAGACAGTTGCGAACCTCCTCCCCTGTCACAACATGCAGAGCATGCGGAGGCCACTGGATTGGAATCAGTGTCATCACACTACCTGGAGGAGCTTTGCAGGATTAGTCCGCCCCCGTGCACCTTTGTTTTCCCATCTGTAAACCCACTATTCCTGCCTCCTCCTCATATGCTGGTTGTGAGGATGAGGGAGATGATGTGTGTAAAGTTCCTGGCACAGAGCCTGGAAATAGCAGGTGCTTGAGAAATGTTAATTTCCTCTCAGCTCTAGATGTCCCAAACTGGGAGGCCCTGGCTCAGGCTCGTTCATCTCATCACCTAATCCATGTTCAATATGTTACCCCTCTCTCACAGGTAATAGAACACATGCTTCCTGAAACATGTTCTGTGCCAAAACAAGTGACAAATCTGATAGTAACATGACATCTAAAATGCATCCTAGAAGTTTTAAAGCATAAAAGACATAAGGAGCCAACTGACAGCTTCACCTCGGTAAACCCAGATTGGAGTAAAATAGATTCTCTAAATGCTGTTAAGAGATTATTAAACGGGGGCACCTGGGTGACTCAGTTGGTTAGGCGTCCGACTCTTGGTTTCAGCATAGGTCATGATCCCAGGGTCGTGAGATTGAGCCCTGTGTCTGGCTTCAACCTCAGAGGGAAATCTGCTCCCTCTCCCTCTGCCCCATGCCCCTGCTTATTCCCCCCCCTTAAATAAATGAATCTTTAAAAAACTAAAATAAAATAGAAAGCATATGTGACAGATAGTGTTCAGTGCCCTGCTGTTATCTTTCCAGCACCTATGATTCCTATGCATTCCTACTGCCAGCAGCGGCAGCTCTCTGCATGAAATCTGCTTTTTGCTGTAGCCTCACGCTTGACTTGAGGGCAAAAGAGGTCAGAAATGCTGGGGAGATACAATCCCTATGAACAGCCATGAATGAAAGATAGACGAGATTTGGAGAACAAATACTTCAGCTTCCTCACCCCTTAGCGCTACAGTAGCTTCAAGACTGTCTTGAAGTATTCCCAGATGAATTGAACCTCATTTTCCATGGAGGTAAGCTGTTAACATGTCTTCATTTGGCTTCCTTCCTGTCTCCTCTCACTTACCCATTTCCTTACTGATCCTGCCTGGAATTATTTGCAAAATAAAGTACAATACACCATGTCTTCTATTGGAGTCTGCTTCTAGGAGAATCCAACCTTAGAGTGTTGATGCCTGAGTAGCCTCAGGAAGTAAGCCCTCTAAGTGAAATTCTTGAATTGGATCACTCACTGGCCAACTGACAGGACACAGCTGATTTGTGGAGTAGAGTCCCTCACATGAGATAGGCTCAAGATGATTAGGAATCTACCTGCATTGGGATGCATTGGGATGGGGTACAAATGGAAGGCGGTGTACACACTTCTACAATAGTCTAGCCTTTGAAAGACATGGGAGTGAAGGTAAATTCAATCACTACAAAGTTGGTAAGCTGCTGTTATTAGCCAAAAGATCACTGAACTACTAAATCCTATTTTGAATTTTTTGAGGAACTTCCATACTGTTTTGAATAGTGGCTGCACCAGTTTGCATTCCCACCAACAGTGCATGAGCATTCCTTTTTTGCCACATCCTGACCAACACTTGTTATCTCTTGTCTTTTTGATTCTAGCCATTTTGATAGGTATAAGATGATTCAACCCCAAAAGAGCAAGATCAGGCAAGCAGATCTTTAATGTCACTGCCACAAAGGAAAAATCTCATCCCCCATGCAATCTCCAGACCCGAGCTAATTCTTCAACACAGAGCATTCAACTGAAGAGCAGGCCAGTTCCCCTTGAAAAAGGACCCTGCAATTTCATAGGAAGTATATGCAATAGTGATTCTTCCAGTTATTTCCCAGTGTGACCCAAAGCTACTTATCATTAACTACCACTGAGGACAGACGAATGTTTATCAATGAAATGTTTTGAGAGTTGTCAGATAATGGATATCAACTGTTGTCAATAGAAGAATGCCATCCCAGCCCTCAATTAGTGGGGGCACATATAGAGGTCAGGTGATTAGGGGAGTTTGGGTTCAAGTTTATCTCACAGTAGGTCAAATCCACTGTGTACATATGCCTACTCTGTGGTCAGGTTCTCAGATCCTGAAATAAGATACACTTGCCACCTGGCAGACGGCTCACCAGGTTCTGGATCTTTGGAGTCAGATCAGTTATGATAGTAAAGGCCAAGTGGAAGCCCCTGAAACTCTTCCCCATCCCAACAAGGTAGAAAGTTAAAAGCAATGCAACATCCTAGGTTGGCCCCAGTGACTTAAATGATGCAAGCGTTTCCATTATTTTCCCAGAATGCACCACAGCAGCCCCTGCAAAAACCATATCTGGCAATTGAAATCTTTACCAACACCACAGGGACTCAATCATCTGGAATGCCTGCACTCATAGTCTTCCTCCAGGGCTATGTTAACTCTCCTGGTCTCTGTCATGTCATGGTCCAGACGACCACCTTGATCACCTTAGACATTGATTATCCTGATATTCCAAAAATCAACATGCTGGTCTACATTTTTTTAAAAAGATTTTATTTATTTATTTGACACAGAGAGATCACAGGTAGGCAGAGAGAGAGAGAGAGAGAGGAAGCAGGCTCCCCACTGAGCAGAGAGCCTGATGCGGGGCTCAATCCCAGGACACTGAGATCATGACCTGAGTCAAAGGCAGAGGCTTAGTTCACTGAGCCACCCAGGCACCCCAACATGCTGGTCTACTTTAATAACGATGCAGTCGATCAGACTGCTAACAGGAAACTGCAGGTACCCTGCATGACTTCACAAGTAAAATACATGTGAAACAGAGTAGGTAGGTGTTCAACTCTACAGAGATTCAGAGGTCCACTACCTCAGTAAGATTTTAGGGGCACATAGTTCTGGGTCACTCTAGGACACCCCTAAGTTAAAGGACTTTATTGCACCCTGTACCTCCTACTTCCTGTCGTTGAGAAAGAGATTCCATATCTCCATGTGCGGTAAGCCTTTTAAATTTGGAGATAGCCTAGACACACTTGGGAATATTGCATTTACTAGATGACCGCTACTAGTTCCACTAACTTCCTGCTGTCTTTTTTTTTTTTCTTTTTGTAAGTTGTAGCCAGCTGCTAACTTGAGGAATCAATGACAAAACCAAGTGCACAGATTAACGTAGAGAAGGAGTCGGTCTAAATAGTGCAGAAGTGGATTGTAGGTGAGACGCTTGCCCTTTGCAGTCATTATCCCTTTGCGGGCTGAGAGCTTGCCACTGCAAGGACCTTGACTGTCCTTGGGCTCTCTCTGGTGGCAGGCAGTAGGACCTGCAAGTCGGTGTGCCTATGAACCCTGGACCAATGACAGGACAGGCTGTGCTTGAATATCCTAGCTCTTCACCTCTTAGGTAGAGCAACACTTAGGGACAGTCTACACTGTGTGGCGGAGGGAGTCTAGGTTGCCCCCAAGGCAAACATGCTCACGTATGTGTCTTGATTTGCTTTTTTCCTCTTGCCTACCTTATTCCCCACTCCATTCACAGAGTCCCCGAGACCATCTCATAAGCAACATGCACTCAAATCTTTATCTACTTTCTGGGTTTTCTTTTAGGGAAAACGAACCTGAAACAACACCTGGAATTTGGACTGACTCTAAAGTTTTTGCTTAAGTGAGTTAATTAATTTCCCTGTTTCCATCAACCTATTTGAGCCTGTTATCTTTCATTGGAAACTAAAAAGTTTCTGCCTCTTCCAGAGGCTCCAGTCAAGTAGTTTTATGCTTGTTTTTTTAAAGAACATGCTTTGTTTGCACAATTCTGGAGACCAGCATTATTTCTCTTAACCATTACTCATTATGGTACAGATTTTCTACAACATATGTTCCTCAAACCCGGGAATTGTGGCACTGCTGTATTTGTAACTTTCACGACTCTTTAAACAGGATCCATGCCCTCTTTTTTATTTTATTTTATTTTATTTATTTGACAGAGAGAGAGATCACAAGTAGGCAGAGAGGCGGAGAGAGAGAGGAGGAAGCAGGCTCCTTGCTGAGCAGAGAGCCCGACGCGGGGTTTGATCCCAGAACTCTGGGATCATAACCTAAGCTGAAGGCAGAGGCCTTAACCCACTGAGCCACCCAGGCACCCCTCCGTGTCCCCTATTGACTCATTTTCTAAAAATGTCCTATTTTTCTGCTCCGCCTTTTAAGAATTGTTATCCCCCAGGTTCTTGTCTTTTATTTGCTCATATCCTCATTATAAATTTTAAATTTATATTTTAAAATATTAAAAACTACCTCATTTATCTCTCTCACACTCCATGGTTTCAACTTTTGCCTGCTTACTTCTCACCCCTGTTTATCTTCTGAGCTTCACACTAAATGCCCACAAGACAACCTGTGGGCTAAATCTCAGTAACCTAAATTAACCTAACCCCAAAACTACTCACTCACTATTCCCATCCCTCCCCTACCAAAACCTGTTAACTTATTGCTTCTAAAGAAGTGATTTTGCCAACAACGGAAGCCCCAGCAGTAGAAAAACTCCTCTCTCCCCTTCTCTTTCTCCCTTACTGCCCTCCCTTCCTTAATCAACCCCTTCTCTTCTTCTTTCGCCACCATCCATTCAACAGCGGAACATGATTTTTGGCTTGTTAGCAAAATTACATCCATAAAATCAGCAGAGGAAAGGCAGAGGAGCCAAACGAAATAGTTTGTTCTAATTAGTCATTAGGAATAGAGATGTAAATTAAGTCTGACCATTTAGGACTAATGAGAATCAAGTCAGAAGTTAAAATACCTAGAAGAGTTTTGTATCTCAAGTATCTTCCCCTCTGTCGTTTGTCAAATGTAATTAGTCAAATTATGTTAATTTTAACACTTAAATATTTCTAATTTCTCCTGACTTCCTCCCCTCTTTTTTGGCCATTTACGGTGGTTATGTGAGGGCTCATTCAGTCCTGCTGAGGTTCCTAAAGCCTAAGCACCCCAATCCCTGTTTCCCAGCTTCTACACTGTTGCTTGAATCCCGGTTCCTAAAAACCTAAATTGGATTCTGTTTCTTCTATTTAAATCTTTCTTGGTTGTGGATGTCTTAAATATAATTATCTTGATCATATCAAGCCTTTCATGACGTGATACCTATATTCCTCCCAGTTTCAGTCCCAGCAGCTCCCATGAAACAGTTCTCCAGGCTTATCTGGTTTCTCTATATCAACTCAAGCTTCCCCTCCTCTTGGAAGCCTTCCTTGACTCCCCAAAGCTGACTTTGTGAAGTGCTCCCACTTCTGTCCCCATAACATTTTGTTCAGAACCATTATGGCAAACCCTCACTCTATTATATATTCCTATTTGATACTAAAGCCCTGAGGCAAGCACTGGGGTTTATTCAGCTTTGATTTCCTAAGGTTAAGCAAAGTGCCTGGTTTTAATAAATGCTTATTGGAAAAAAATAAATGGGTGAATGAGCAGTTCAGCATCACACATGATATAGCTTCTCTCCATAGGATTGAGGGTCTGTAGTGGAAATCCCGAATGTTTATTTGCTTTCTCAAATGACCCATAAAGATGCTCCAAAGGGTCCCAGAACCACTACCGCCCCCCGCCCCCGGGTATGGGAGAATAGGGCAGCTCCAGTCTTCTAATGGAGTCTGAGTAATGAAAGGTCATCTATAGAGCAATGTAATACACTTCTTCGGAGCAAAGCCTTGTGGCATATTTTCAAAGACTTCGCAATGCATTATGTATTGTCAATAATATCCAGACTGCAGCAAAGAGGTTTGCATGCGACTAGAGCACAAGGTCACAGGAGAGTTTATGGTGCTTGTAACTGAACAGCATAAAGTCAATCTTAAGTTCAATGAAGGAAATAACACCACTGACAGCATCACTTTCCAATATGAGACAAATAAATTGCTTTTATGATTAGAGACATGTAACAGAAGTGTCCAATCTCTATTCACTTGCAGGAATGAGGACAGCTCTCATCTAACCCTACACTTCGGGGCCAAGCAGGTTATCATAAGACAACATGACACCATCACCACCTTCTTTCTATGGTCTGTCCCTGCAGTTAGTTCAACCAAAAAGCACGTGTGTGCACGCACACAAAGAAGAGCTACGTGTTATTGTACCTCTGCCTGACCCAGGCGCAGTGGTAGACTCTTAACAACCCAAGGTCTTCCTGTCTTTGAGCTCATACTAATTTTCACTATCTTCTCTTTCTCTGGGCAGCACTCTTTGTCAAGAGCAAATATCAACTCTTATTTGAAGACATCCAGTCCATCTTGTTTAAAATGAGTGACTCCTCCCTCCATACCCCCGTGGGCCTTTGAACGAAAACCATATATCAAAGCTATTCTAATTGTTTGTTTACCTCTTCCATTTTTTTTTTCACCTGATGGTAAACTCCTTCAGGACAGAGAACAGGATGTGCTCTGTGTTATGTCTTGGTGCACAGCTGGATGCCGGGCACATCTAAAGTACTCAAGATATGTGGTTGAATGGATCAATCACGAGACTGCAACTCGGGCTTTCCCATTGTTCTTTTAAGAATACAACTTTAAGAGCAGATAAGTAATTCTGCTCAGACATCTATGTAACTATAATTCCAGCATCATTCAAATCTGGGAAGAGAAAATGTAGCTTATATGATCTGTATGAGAGGTTAGAGCCTTACGTCCCCAATAGGAGTCCCCAGCCAGACTGACACACTGCCCTGCATACATCAGATGTGAATCCCTGGCATGATAACTTGATGTATGCAATCTAGAGGGCTCTTCCTCCTCTTCTATACATATCCAGCACCTACCCGTCTTAGAAGATGCAGTTGAAATCTCACTTTCTCCATAAATTCTCCCAAGTCTGACCCTGATTTATCTCTTTCTTATCTGCACAGCTTCTGGATTTATGTTCTCTACAACACTCAGCACCTGTAAATCCTTACCTATATAGTTCTTAATTATATTTTCCATCTTATTTCCCAAGCCCCACTGAAAGATACAGGGCATTTCAGCATTTCCCTTTCATAGCATTCAGTGGACATGGATCATTTACATGGCAACTGTAAACTTTGCCAAATGCTAAACAACTTTGTAAGGAACTGTTTAATTTCCTAAATATGGCTAAATCTGGGAACCTTGATTGCAAATACGGAATCAGAATAAAATCAAATTTCTCAGAACTTAGTATGGAATAACAATGTTAAGGAAAAAAAAAAAAAGTTAGGCCCTCAGCTACCTGACAAATTAGGGAAAAACATTTTCTTTCCCTAGGATCAAAATCATTTAAATAAGTACAAAATCTGGGGCTCCTGGGTAGCTTAGTTGGTTAAGCGAGTGCTTTCCACGCAGGTCATGATCCCGGGGTCCGGGGATCGAGTCCCATATCTGGCTCGCTCCTCAGCAGGGGAGTCTGCTTCTCCCTCTGACTTTCCCCCTCCTGTGCTCTCTCTCTGTCTTATTCTCTCCCTCTCAAATAAATAAATAAAATCTTTTTTTTAAGTACAAAATTAATGTAAACCCTACACATTTATAGCAATTTATTTGATGATCCCTATAAAAGACGTTTATATTCAGAGACACTGAGAAATTAGAAATCTACCTATCCATAGCCATGTCACAGAAAAGCTTTACAAGTAAATGTCCACAACACACAGGCACAGCTAAACAAAAACTGTACCTCAGAATTCCTGTAACAGTTGAACAATATGCATTCTAATCTTGATATCTAACATATAATGCATTAGTAAATGCATAAAAATGTATGGGATTTATAATACATGATACCACATAGCCCACTATACTGATTTATCAGAGCACTAACTTAAATAATTTACTTTGTCTTTCAAAGAGAAGGTGGAAAGCTCAGGAAGAACTGTAAGTGTTGGAGCTGGGTCTTATCAATCATAACAATTTGGGGAAAATACTTTGTTAGAAACAAACGTAACTCATTTCCTGATTGTGTCCCAGGACCGGCATGTCTGTTGTTAGGTAAATGTGGATGATTTGCTCTATGTTTCTTTCTTATTAAGATGTATCAAGTGTTTGGAGATGTAACTTGGCAGTTCTGTTTAGTCGTGATTATGTGACGTGTCTTTAGACTTCAGGAGGAGAAAGGAAAGAAATTGCATTTATTTATCACCCAGTGGGACCCAGGGATCAAGCTTGTTATTTAAACCTTACTAACTCTTACACTGTCTTGTTGATAAGTCTGTGTACAATCAAGAATCAAGAGTATTTGCTTTGAGGTCATTCATATTTTTAGTAGTATAACGGGTAGTATGTGTCGTGGACAGTAGGATAGCTGACTCTACAGCGAGAGTACCTGATTCAAATCACAACTGAACGATTCACTGTTTATATGACTTCTCTGTGCCTATTTCCTAAACAGTAAAACAATAACATTAAATTACATTAAATAACATTAAAACTTCTTCCTTTCAGTTTTGTTCCGAAGGCTAAAGTGAGTTTGATAATTTGTAAATCTCTTAGAATAAGGCTGTAGCAAGTGGAAGGGCTCTCTAAATCCAGCTGATTTTAAAATGAATTATGTAATGACTTCTTTCCTGCTCAGGATGCAGTTGTTGTTTTTTTTTTATAGATGCTCCTAGGCGGTCAGTCACAAAGTCATGATTGCAGAGTCACCGACTGAAAAGCTGAATTTACCTCAACTTTTATTCCTCATTAGATTTATTAAGTTAATACTTCAGAGACAGAGGGATGGTTAAGAGTTAACCACATGATATTATAAGTAAATGTAAGCAGTTTTATTTAGCAAACAATCATTTTCATAAGTTACAGGCACTGCTGGGTTAGCATGGTATCTCTCTGGGGTGGGGTAGGGGAAACTTTGATTTTTTTAGTGTTGGCAGATTTCTGTGTTGTAAATTCTCCCACGGTTGTGGGAGAATTTCAAGCTAACTGTGTGTTAACAGTCCCACAATTCCTGGGTATTTGATATTTGGTTCTCACAGGTTGTCATGAGCGAACCCCCACAGACCGCTGGGAGAGGTGAATTATCTACCTTTATTCTTCTTCTGACCAGAATCCCTCCAGTGACAGGGGCAGAGCATTATTTTTGCCTTCTACTTGCTTTTCCATTTATGAGCTATTTTGGTTATGAGCTATTATGTGACCGGAACCTCTTGACTCTCTATGCATTTACACAATCTCCAGCCATTATGTCACAGAGGGTTTTAATGTGTTAAGTGCCAAGAGAGCCCCCAACAGCAGGGTGTAACAGAAAGGTCACCACCCTGTAGTCTCCAGGCTGAATTCAGCTTTCAGAGCAGTTTTGCTTGATCAGTCAACAGCTTTCTGAAATACTGAATTAATTAGCAGCATCTACAAATTAAGAGATTTCACATAAAAACATAAATTCTCAGCTTGTCTTGTGAAGTTTGAAGATCTGACAACACCAAGCCCACATCTCCACACGGCAGGATCTCTCCGGAGCTAAATGGCCAGAGCACCCTTTCCGTGCATCGTACTCGCCCTGTCTCCCATCCGCTGTGTCCTCCACCCCTCATGCCTCACACCCCAGCCAATTTTGCTCGTTTCTCTTACCTATCTGAAGCCCCCCCCCAAAAAAAAAAAATTTGAGTTGGGATCTGTAGCATAATGTGTTAAAAAAAAAAAAAAATTCTTGGGAGTTAGACAAACCTGGGAAGTGGTCCAGGCTCTGCCACTGACTAATGTGTGAATATAAGCAGCGATGGAGCTAGCCTGAGTCTGGTTCTTTCTCTGAGGCAAGGAAATAGAAATGAAAATTCCCTTCTGGGGTTATGAGGAGGACCAACCGTGATAGCACATGCAAACCCTCGCTCAGCACCCGGCACAGAATAGGGGCTTCATGCCTGTCGGTCCTTCTGCCGCGTCCCCAAGCCGAACTCAACTTCATCCCTTCATATTTTGTCTGTATTGCTTTTAATGAGCTCAGTTTCTCCTTTGCTGTGTTCCCTGTGTGGAGCTCACTCTCATACACGGCGTCTTTATTTCCTTTTCTCTACCATTTCCTTTGTCCCAAGTTGTATTTTCTTTGTACAAGCGCCGCTTGTCTCAGGAATGTCAATTACCTCCCTGGTCTTATTTTTTCAGCCTGGTCATGCCAATCATCCTAACTGTGCAGACCACGGGTACATCTGCTGGATCTGACCCCTTGTCTCCTCTGTCCACGCACAGGGAAAGAAATAGGGACCTCTCCCTGTGCTTTAGATTGGAAATAACGTTTTACTGACCAGTTCCACCACCCCCTTCCCGTTCCACAGAAAACAAAGTACAGGCTCCAGTTGTAAGAGAAATAAGACCTTGTGTACATATGTACATGACCATAGTTGATAATACTATATTATAGAGTTGAAATTTGCTAAGAGAATAGAACTTAAATGTTCTAAGAAAGAAAGAAAGAAAAAGACAGAAAGAAAAAGTAAATATGTGAGGTGATGGGTGTGTTAATTAAGTTGGGGCAAATCCTCCCACAATGGATACATATATCAAATCATCATGTTGTACACTTTAAATATCTTACGATTTTGTCACTGCTATCTCAACAAAACTTGGGGGTGGGAGGGAGAGGTGACAATGTATGCCCTATTCTTTCAGTTTGAAACTTTTCCCCTGCCTATTGGATGAGGTAAAAATTGCCACATTTCTAACCAGATGCTGATTCTATTCATACTTCTGATGTCTCTACTGAGAAGCATTTTTATCGCTTTACACTTTTACTTGGATAACTCTTTCCTTTCCAGCACATCTATGTTACCAACAACCTAACTATGTGAAAGTACTTGAAATTTTTGTTAATAATAATGGTAATAATAATAGCAATGACTCCCTTTTTTATTATCACCTTGTAGTCACCATATTATGGATTCTACTTCCATAATATTCCTTGAGTCTGTCTCTGTCTTGTATCTCTGCTACTCTGCCAGAGTCCAAGCCACCCCAAACTCTTGTGTGGAAAACAGCACGAGCTTCTCAGCAGCTCTAGCCACACACTCTTTGACCCATACTCACCTCGTCTCCATCCAACAGGAGAGTGATCCTCGAAGTTATCAACTCTGATATTGTCCCTCCCCTGCTTGAAACACTTCGAGAATGTAAGTGTCCTTAGGATAAATCTCAGATGCCATAGCATAGCTCTGTAACATGAACTGGGAGTCCAGCCAGGAACAAGCCAGAGGAAGGTCCTGCCTTCAGGGAGTTTAACATCCAGTGGCAGAGACAGTAAAATAACAAAAGCACAAGTAGCTTTATAATGATCATTGTCAAAAGTTCTGTGAAGGAATTTTCATAAATATCTATTTAAGTAAATTTATAGCTGTTACTTATATTTTGAAAGTTGCCGTGACAAGGTTCTGGTTAGTAAAGGAGAGAAAGGTGCAAAGTTTTAATTAATAGCAGTTTCCTTCAATAAGAAAACAGTGTCTTCTAAGTGCTGTAGGCACATATTCTCTCATCGAATGTTTATAACTCTCCTTTACTCTTGTGCAAATATTGATTGACCACGATCTGCCAGGCATGGTGTGAGGAAATGATGTTACAGAAAGCATTAAGACAGAAGAAAAAAACTCATAACAACACAAGAAGAACAGATGGTAAAATTACAATTAAAATAATTACTGTAAAGGAACGGTTGAGGCCAGTATGAGGGATATTACATGGACTAATTAGGGGTTCAAAAATATTTAGGCTAAGCCTTAGAAAAGGAGTAGGATTTAACGAAGAGATAACAGACTCAGAAAGAGGAAGGGAAGACACAGTATAAACTAGCATGTTAACGTGAATTGAGACTTAAAAAAACTGAAATGTAGAAAGATTTAGTGAGCAGATTATCTCCATTTTGCCAATGAAGAAACTGAGGCTGGGGAAAATTAACCTGCCCAGGGTCATTTATCTATAAAATGATAGTTCAGAGATTTGAACCCAAGGCTGTCTTATCACCAAATCTCTTCCTGAACTCCAATGTCAGGCTGCCTCCTTGTGCTCTGTCCACAAAGCAGAAGCAAATATTTGAGTCAGGAATTTAAAAGAGCATGTCCTTATTACTTTTAATAACTAAATATAGAATTTTAATTATAAAATAGTTTTACACATTAAAAGCTACATAACAATTGAAAAACAATGATCCACATGATAGAGTATGAAAATTTGTTAATTGCTTAATTAACTCTATTGATCTAAAGATCCAAATCACTTAATCACTTAAATCTTATAGTTTAGCAGTCTCTGTTGACCAAAACTGTTGGAAGATTACCAAATTCCTACTCTATTTCGAACTCCAGGTAGAGGGTTTTTGAGGATTTTGTTTTGTTTTGTTTTGGGCTGGTCATTTCAGTATCAAAAAATAAATCTGTCTTTTGGCAATATTTGTATGAGGGCCATGTCTCCAAATCTTATCCTATTGCAATAGAGAGACATATACAAAATACAGGTGATGAAATGTCTCTTTCCTGGAAGAATGGAGTGTTTCAAGGATCTAGGGGCAAAAACTGCCCAGTCAAGTAGATTATCGTTTTCATTGAACCTCTGCCTCTCAGGATTGGACAGGATAAGAGAGGGATTCATGTCTAGCCCACTCTTATATGCTTAAGTCACCTGCTGACATCCACACCTGGTAGTTATCTGGCATATAAGTGAAAATCTGTAGTGATGCAATACTCACTTCTCCAAACAGTCCATTCCCTCTTCAGAAAACTTGGTTGGGAAATTCTTTCTCATCTAGAACTGCAGTCTCTTTCCCGTGGCTCAGATCTACTAATCTCAGCTGTCCTGTTTGAGGCACAGGCATAGGCATATAACTCGCCCACTGGATGTTATTATACATCTGGTAAAATGGCTCTTTATTAATAAAAGCAGAGTAACTGTTGTGTTAAACTTGAATTTTGCCTCCTATGGGTCAGTGTGAGTGAGGCTGTCTTTCGGACTCTATCTCTGCAGAAATGAGTAGCTGCTGTATCAAGTGTTTTAGGCCTTCCGAAGCTATTTATTCCAGTTGTTGTCTTATTAGTAGTTCCCTCTCCCTCTTCCTTCCTGGGCTGACCAATTCGGGTTCCGACAAGCAGTCATCACAGGACAGAGTTGCAACTTCTCTGAGCGTGTCCCTGTTTCATTTGTGTTCCTCTAGAGATAATGGCTCACTGTGAATTCAACAATTATGTAGATATTTCTACTTTTTTTATTACAAAATTTAAAAAGAACACTTGCTTCCATTAAAAAGAGAACCTGTTGGCTCAAGTTAGATCAGAGTTCACAGGAAATCTTTTCTTTGGGCCCAATAGGATACAAGGCTGCTGGCAAGGAAGTCAGGGACATGCCAGTCACACTTGAGTCTGTGTTGGCTTCACTCTGTGGCTGTAGCTCTCTTCTACATTCTACGAACATCGCAGAACTATGGGAAGAGAGCACTCATTTTCTTGTTCTTTTCATAAAACTCTTGAATTAATATTGACTTCTTGGTTTGCTCACATGTCTACTTGTAACTCCAAAACTGGGCCTTTGGGTTATTCTATTCCTTTTGGTGAGACTTAGGTCATGAGCCCATTCCATGAGGTAGCATCAGTCCCAGCCAACTGCATGGACTAAAAGCTAATGGTTGTAAGTTTACTACCAGAAAAAGGAAGACTGAGCATGTGAAAATATGATACCAGCTGTATGACAGGAAGAGCCATACTGACAGTTCTCATATGCCCTGTGATCAGACAGAGACAGAAAAGTATCTTTTGGAGCATTGGAAAGATTCCATGTAACTTACACATGGCCTTTAAGTTACTTTAAGTTTAAAGAAAGCTAATTTGAATTTGTCCAAAACTTGAATCTTTTTATTTCACCAACATATACCCTATACCTAGCATAGTGTTTGACCATAACTGATGCTCAGAAAATATTTGTAAAAATGTTACTGAAATTTTAAGTACACATGACTATATGACACCACAGAACAGAGACTTTTTTTCTAATGCAAACATTATAATCAGGACCTAAGTGTGAGTTATGAATGAGTCCAAATATACATCACCAAAGCATAAGACCTTGGAGAAATAAGTACCATTCATTGTGCAAAGAAATTTACATAGATCATTTATTTAAAATAAGTAAGGGAGATATAAGGGGGTCTTGGGAAAAATAAAAGGAAAATTATATTCAGGATCATGAAAAAACAGGGAAGGAAGGTGTGTATCAGTAAAACTCCCTAAATGTAAATAATACATTTAATTATTAAAACTGAAAGCAGAGTAAACATTCTGTTTACTTTGATTTAACACTTTTCCCCCTTTTATCTCAAACTGGAAGATGAAAATAGGTTCATTGTAATTTTCTAAACAGTCAGTTCCGCCTCTTGATCACAGCATAGATTTTTCATGGGTTCACAGCAAAGCAGGGGATTTGTTGATCCAATGAAAACCATTTCCACGGGTTTTAAAAATTAATTTAATGATAGCTTTACCTTCAATATTAAAGTTTATGAAATTCGTTTGCAAAATGAAACTAAAATTTATACTTCTCTTAGTGTCTAAGAAAATAGTAAAATATAAAATGAGGAAACCCACTGATCATTTACAAATGTATAATTTGAATCATGGAAATTACATTCCAGTGATGGATACAATGAACAAACAAGTAAGCAAACCAATAAAGGAATTTAAAATTATAAGTTTATCTAAGAAGCACAAAAGGGGCTGATACAGAGAGTGATAACATGTGGTTAGGGTCAGTCTCTCTGAGAAGGTAATATTTTAACTAAAACAAAAATGATGAGAAGGGGCATTCCATACAAAGAATGGGAGGAAAAGCATCCCAGGCAGAGATAATAGCACATGCAAAAGCCCCAAGGTGAAATGAAATTTGCAAATGTAATGAACTATAAAAAGCCCTACTGTGGCAGGTGTCTAAAGTAAAGAGTTTCATGTACAAAATAGAAAGAGTTGAAATCATGCAAAACATTATAGCAAAGAACTGAAGTTTAATTAAGTACAAATAATAGGATGTGCCAGAGGAGTTAGAAGAATGATATGATTCAATTTGCATATATATTTATGTAAATAGTAATTGAAATTATCATATATATGCTATAGGAACCCACTATCTTCATCATTAAATAATGACCCTAATTCTTCCACATCCTTTGCTCAGAATAATAAAAATATTTTAGCCACTGTGAAAACTCTCTAGATACCCTCCAACAGAAAATAAATAGGTGCAACTTCTGGAACCGGTAAAGGAGCTATCTCAAACTTGCTAAAGAGAGTATGGCAATGGTTCTAGTGAGGGGATTTGGAGAAGGCCAAATAGATCCTAAGGAAAAATGGCTAGAAAGAAAAAGTGTTGCAGACTGAAGAGTAAACAATTATGGAACACTTACTATGGGCACGATAATATTAAAGGCACTTAGTTTGTGTAAACACGTCTAACTCTTGTGATGATTTATTATGGCCGTGGACCTTTACATAGTTTAACTCGTTTAATGCTTATAATAATGAGTAGTTACCATTAGTGTCCCTATTTAACAAAAAAAATTACAAAGGTTTAGAAGTAGTAGGTACCTTGTCCAAAGTCATAGAGGAGAGGTTAGAGTGAGGTACATGTGAGTCCAGGCAATGTGGCTGCAAAGTCAACACTGAAACACCCTGTGTTGCACACAGGAAAGAGTAGCTTCACTTGGAGCGCTGGAATGAGTCTGTTTTCTGCATTTCTATCATGGGCCGAACAAGCTCACGTGTCACTTTCCTCCCTTAAGCAGGTGCAATGATAGAGAAATGCCCTAATGTTTTCTGGAAATTCTGGCAATCTTGGTTAAGAAACTTGGCATTCTTTCAACATCGCCAGGTTTGGCAAACCTTCCTTGAGCAACTTCAGTCTGGGTCCTCTGAGTCCTCTTCTTGACCAGGTCTCAACCTCTGTATGCCAGCCCAGTTTTAGCAAAGCATCCTACTAAATTGGTTTATGAAGAGTTCTCCCAATCCTTGATATCTGATTATTTTAGCCTGTTTTTAGCAAGAGTCCTGTTAAGTCAGTTTAGCAAAAATACTCCTACCTTTAATGTATACTTGAGTTCCTCTTTATAGCTTCCCATCCATGGATCCCCTTACCCTGCTTGTTAGTTGTAAATGCCAAGCTATCTTCATTGGATTTGGAGTTGAGCTCTTCCATACTGAGCAATTTAATCTCTCTCCTGTCGCTCTCGACCCGCAAGAACGACCCGTAGGCGAGGTGAGTGGCAAACTTCTTTATTCACAATCTTCAGCCGGGGACCCCCCCCAGTCTAAGACCCCCAAGTATATCTCCACCAAGTGCGAACTATATCCAATCAGAGTATACCACGACTAACAAAACTACCAATCAGAAGGACTATCTATGTGCACGCATCGTGCTCGTGAGCACGTATGTGACTCCATAGGTTTTCTTTGTTCTACAGATCATGCGCCTTTCCCTTGACTCCTGGTATCTATCAAACGTCACCCGCGAATGCACTCACAGTCCTTGGGTTAATCTCTCACTCCTCCCACTCTTCTGGCCTTGCTTAGTGCGTGACTCCCTGCATCTGCTCGCATTCCTTAGGCAAACTATCTACAGCCTTGGCCTCTCATGCCTTGCTTAGTACATGACTCCTTGCTCCTGCTGCATGGCTCTCCACAGCTCCCCCTTTTTGTATTTTTATATGGCAGGGATCGTGCCTGTCTTAGGTCGCCAATCCTCTGCACACATGCTTACCCGTCATCGGGTACTCCCCCTAGCCGAGGAGCCCCTGTCTTAGGTTGCTATGGTGAGGGATCAGTCTTACCCGTCTTTGGCTACCGATCCAGCATTGCCAGCTATAATTTTGAGGGGGAATGGCTAGTCTCTGGAGCCACCATGGCCATGTCTGCCATGTGTTTTTAGCAGCAACAGCTTTAAAAACATCAGAGTCACTCTCATTAGGCTTGTATGTTTTTCTAGCCTGAGGAGGAATAATGTCAAACACTTTCTTATAATACCAGGGTCAGAGGGCACCTATGTGGCGATTAAGGTCGCTCTTTGAGCTTCCCACGATGGACCTGCTGTTGTTTACGCATGATGGCTCTCAACTTGTAAACTTCTACAAGTATAATTTTAGCCGCACACGGTAAAAGGCACATAAAAATAACAACCACTACTAGCACACCTATAATAGATCCTATAACATACCATGCATGCGTCAGAGAGGGGAAATGAGACAGGAAGAGGGCTCATAAAGCTATTAGCAAGCTTGCATTAAAATAAGCGTCAGTAACAAACATGAGTTAGGGTGAGAAGATTGCACTCTATGCTGAGCCATTTGAAGAAGGGCTTGAAGCTGGGCAGTCTCTTGTCTCGGCCACAGTTGAATTGACTCCGCCTTCACGGGGACAGGTTGCAGGACGGTCGTCGTTGCTATCATCATCATTAGCAGCATCCTCCACAGGTTCCACGGCCACCAGCCTGGTGAGACGTTCCGGCACCCAGAGTGGAGCAGGCGCATCCTGTGGGAAAACACAAAGGGAACCTCGGTGCCACCCAAGCACCGGGTTGGGTTTGGATAATTGGCCTTGCAAGTCTCCTGCCCCTCTCAGAGTCTTTTAAGCCCTGAGGGCCGCCGTGGCTATCTGTTAATACACCGCAGGGGGGTATGTACTCTGCACTTGGGCCCCGAGATATGGCCCCGTGCCTGTCAGCATTTCCAAATTCCATTGCGGGTTACCCGCGGCTGCATTTCTCCGTGCTGTGTCCAGACAATTGTCCTGATTTTGGATTTTCCATTCTAGATATTGTCCTCCACTTAATATCGCCCTGGTCAAGTTGGCCCAATCCTCGGGAGCGAGGTAGAGTGCTCCCAGCGACTCCACAAGGGAGACCGTAAAGGCTGCCTGGGGCCCATAGCCGGTAACTGCCTCCTTCAGCTGCTTTACCAACTTAAAATCTAGTGGCTGGTGGTACCTCTGCTGATTCTGATCTTCTAACACTGGAAAAAAACCTTTTCCCGGGCCAAGGACCTCTCTCCAATTCTCCGCGGCGCAGCCCGAACAATAGCACGTCTTGGTGCAGCTGGGCTTATAAGGCGGGGGCCACTCATGGGGTGGCGCCGTGGAGCTAGAATGTGGAAGCGGCGTAACTTTCGTTTTTAATTTCGATTGCGCTACAACTGCGGCTTCCGCCCCTGCTCTCAGCTGCGCCATTACTTCTCCCTGCACTCTTAACTCTCCTAATGCTTTTTGCAATTTCGCCTCTTTATCCTCAAATCGTTGCCTCATGGCTTCCAAGTCTGTCTGGAGACCGGGAGATTCCTCCTTCTTGTTGTTTGCCTCTATCTTTCCTAGCTCCTGCAACTCGCTTTCTGACATCCCTTCTGAGCTTTCGCTTTCGGAGTCAGAGTCTCGGGAGGAGCCCGAGTCTCGGGAGGAGCCCTTACGGGATTCTTCTTTCACTCGCTCAAAGACTTCCCCTCCCTGTAGTACTGCTCGCTGCAGGGGCTCTTGGGGGGATTGCAAACATACTTTCACCAGGGACCACACGGCGAGAGTCCCCGGGGATGTAGAGGGGCAGAGTTTTAAGTCCTCGCCCAGGTGTTCCCATTGTGGCACATTTAGGAGCCCTTCTTCTATAAACCAGGGGGCAATCTCTGCTACTTCTTTTAAAAAGGCATGAGCCGTCTTAGATTTTAAAGGAGTGCCATTTGCTTTGAGAATGTCCTTTAGAGGACCTTCCATCCTATATCTAGCAAGTTCGTTTCCCATCCTGGAAATCTTTTGTTACTATAGTCCCTGAGGAGCCTAAATAGCTTTGTCTATGATCGTCCCCAGAGAACCTTCCCTGTCCAAAGACAGAAATGGGTGCACACTTTCCTTATCGTTGCTCTTACCCCAATCCTCGCTCCACGTCCGGCGTCTCGGTCCCCGGGTTTTCGGCACCAGTTGTCGCTCTCGACCCGCAAGAACGACCCGTAGGCGAGGTGAGTGGCAAACTTCTTTATTCACAATCTTCAGCCGGGGACCCCCCCCAGTCTAAGACCCCCAAGTATATCTCCACCAAGTGCGAACTATATCCAATCAGAGTATACCACGACTAACAAAACTACCAATCAGAAGGACTATCTATGTGCACGCATCGTGCTCGTGAGCACGTATGTGACTCCATAGGTTTTCTTTGTTCTACAGATCATGCGCCTTTCCCTTGACTCCTGGTATCTATCAAACGTCACCCGCGAATGCACTCACAGTCCTTGGGTTAATCTCTCACTCCTCCCACTCTTCTGGCCTTGCTTAGTGCGTGACTCCCTGCATCTGCTCGCATTCCTTAGGCAAACTATCTACAGCCTTGGCCTCTCATGCCTTGCTTAGTACATGACTCCTTGCTCCTGCTGCATGGCTCTCCACACTCTCCTACTGCAGTAGTTTGAATAAAATCTGTCTTGCCATTTTTAACAGGTGTCCAGTGCAAAAATTTTCTTTTACAGATTGTAACTTGCAGGAAAATTCTGCTTATATATACTCATAACAAAAGGTAAAGTGAATGTATCTAAAATATTTACTTGGGGCAAAACATAATGTAGCAATACTATATGTCAAGAACCATCCACAGAGAAAAGGAACCATACATATTGTATCTTTAGCTATACTATAACTCATATATTTAACTACTGCTATTTCCCCTGTATATATAGAAAAACCATTTAATGTAGGACACTAAAAATTCAGTTTTTATATGCCTAACTAAACAATCTTAAGTATTTTAAGTTGCATAAACATATGTTCAAAATTACTATTTTCTATAATAGAAAGATACAAGAACCCATAATAGGTAAGCTTAGTTTTAGTTTTTTTCTTTCAAGTTTTTAAATTCCAGTTAGTTATCATACTGTGTAATATTAGTTTCAAGTGTAGACCTTAGTGATTCATCATCACAAGTGACAAGTGCCCTCCTTAATCCCCATCACCAACTTAACCCCCTCCCCCCCACAGCTTGTTCTCTGTAGTTTAGAGTCTATTTCTTGGTGTCCCTCTCTTTTTTCCCCCATGATTGCCAAAATCTGTTGTTTATTGTGCTGTTAATCTTAGTCATTCTGACTCATAGGAGGTGATATGTCATTGTAGTTTTGACTGTATTTCCCTGATGCTGAAAGATGTATGTCTTCTTAGGAAAAATGTCTATCACATCTTCTGCCTTTTTTATAACTGGATTATTCAGGTTTTTTGGGTGTTGAGTTTTGTAAATTCTTCATCTATTTTGGATACTAACTCTTTATCAGATATGTCATTTGCAATATCTTTTCCCATTCCTAAGGTTGCCTTTCAGTTTTGTTGATTATTTCCTTCGCTTTGCGGAAGCATTTTATTTTTGATGAAGTCCCAGTAGTTTACTTTTGTTTTTTTTTCCCTGCCTCAGGAAACATATCTAGTAAGAAGTTGTGTAAGCTTAGTTTAAAACTAGAACTTAAATGTTCAGAAGCACTCATAAGGAATGTCAACATGCCTCTTCTCTAACACAGTGTTGCTTAGAAGAACAGGGTATTCTTCTGGAATAGTATATGATTGCTTACAATTTCTCCAGTTTCTTTTGTTAATTATTAATGTTTAAAACTCATTTTATTCTGATTTCAAAAAGTTATTAAATGAGTAATGTATTACAAATATTCAAACTGTTATGAAATGTGTAAAATAGAAAGGGAACATCCTTCTTAATTGCATCCCACAGAAATAACAGCTGTTGTCAGTATATGCATTATTTTCCAGGCCTTTTTCAGGCTCTCTTCATTGATATTTTTATTTGTGTGTATGGGAAATAGAAGTTTATGCTGAGCATGTTATTCTACAATTTCATTTTCATTTAACAAGGTATCAGCATGTATTGTACATCTTTTAGTGGCATATGAATCTACTGCATTCCATTTAAAAAAAAATAGGAATCTGCCCTTAAACTTAACAGTCGTTCATAAAGTCGTATGGCCGCTCTATAAATTGAGTCTCTCAAGATTTTACCAAGTTTCTATTAATCTTTCTATTAATGAAAAAGTTATCAAGGAACACAGGGAAAAAAATGAGCATAATGTTTAACAGTTGAGGAAGGTAAAAAACAAACCCTAGATGGAGTCACTCACCCTGTTGAGAGAAATGACAGGGTGAGTTTAGAGGACTCCCACAAGGAACGACTATACAGTCACACAGCTGCGGCGTAGAACATAGTTCCACTGTTAACAAGAGGTATATTGTTAATAATGGAATAGTCATATCGAAAGCGAGTTTTGGAGAAGACAATTTTTAGAGAAAATTCTGTCATCCCAGTCATGCCAGGGTTCTGCAGGTTATGGAAATAGACTCTGTCAGGATTGTAGCTCAGGAAATGGAGTGTAACAGGTCAAGTACTGTATCAATTTGGGGCAGGCCACTAGACAGAAGTGCTCCTAGCATGGGTCAGTGCCCCAGCCAAAATGAAAAAGAATATAAATAGATCCAATTAAAAGCAATCCCCTTTTGGAGGTCACGTTAGCCTTAAAATAAGACAGGCAAGCAGATCTGCCTATCTTGTAGCTAAGGTTTGGGGTGGGGGGAGGAAATACCTCTCCAGCCTTCCAGGGCTGGAATTGGAATGAATAACTAGGAATAAAATAAAGTTCCATAATCACAAATAGATTAAGGAGACTCGTGTCGGCTACTTGGATGCAGCAATCCAATTTCTGTTGCAGAAGTGTGACCTTAGGAAGTTAACTGTTGTTATAACTCATCTTGGCTTAGTTTCCATAAGCATTAAGAAGCACAGAGTTAAAAGAATTTTTTAGACAATTTGGGGAAAAGACCATTTGAGGCAAACCTTTTTGTTCCTTTTTTCTAAATTAGCTAGGTTAACAGGATATATTAAATGAATTTACAACACAGGTCCAAATTTCAAATTTACTGAATACTCTAGGTTCAAAAATCTGTGCTATGTGCATTCACATAACTCCCTCATCTAACTGAGTCAACAATTATGTGAGAGGGATATTATGGAGGCTGTTGCTCAGAGTTAAGAAATAACTTACCAAAAATCATTGTTAGTGAAAAGAGCTCTCATTGAACAAAATCTACCATACACCACCATTGTAAAATTGCTAAATGTTCTTCTTTTATGAGAAGTGGGTTCTGGGACATGTGATGTCTGGTTATACACAGTGACCCAGACCATTTTTCTTAGAGCAGGATCCACCAGTAACAAGCCCGTGGGGCTGCTCACAGGAAACCAGGGTTTCAGCCATGGGACTACCCTTAAGTGTGTTATCCAAAGCAGATCAACTCAACTGGCTTTGGTTTCCTACAAAATAAGTGGACTGGTAAAAGGCTGAAGTCTTTTCTAACTCCAAAATGCAAAGTTTAATGGCCATTAGAATTAATCATGTGAGTTTTGATCCAGATTTGGTAAAATGTGTTGTGAAAAACCATGAGTAAAAAGGCACTAATACTAAACGTGTTTCAAAAATTTAAACATTTTATCTTCCTATGGAATAGATATTATGGTTCTTATTTTACATATTTTTTTAAAAAACCAGAATTTCAGAGAAGTAATTTATATCTAGGTACTCTGACAATAAGCTCAGTGCCTCTATCACTACCACCCAGCTGTCTCTTGGTCCTGGTAGATGAATTTAATTTATTTATATCTGGTCCATTACCTCAAAACTCTCATCTCAAGACCATTGTCGAGGTTGGGGTTCCAGGAAAACAATGTGAAAAACTGAACAGTAGCAAGGTTTTTTAGAAAGTAACAATAATGGTTTCCTTGACTTTGCAGAAGCTTTTTATTTTGATGAAGTCCCAATAGTTTATTTTTGTTTTTGTTTCCCTTGCCTCAGGAGACACATCTAAAGGAACATGGTGGGGGCGGGAGGCGGGGGCGGGAGGCGGGGGCGGGAGGCAGGGGCAGAAACAGAGGCAAACCAAGAACCAGACTTATAGAGAGCTGATGGTTATGCCGGGGTAAGGGGTAGGGGAGATGGGTGAAAAAGAGGTTAAGGAGTGCACTTTTGATGAGCACGGGGTGATGTAAGTGTTGAATCACTAAAGTCTGCACCTGAAACTAATATTACATTATATGTTAACTAGAATTTAAATAAAAACTTGAAAAGGGGGGGGAGGGGAAGTTGAAGTAAAACCTAAATATATGACCCTGACTATAAGTTGCTCACAACTTTAATTGGCCCAAGCCATTTCATAAGAAGACATGTCTGTTATGACATTTGTATTCCTAAAACCAAAAACCAGGAATACAATCTGGCTAAGAGAAGGGATTGTGGTGACAGCATTTGCGGCCCTAGGATTTGCGAAAGTTTCTCAAAGCAGCTTTTATATTTCATCCTTTATTCCATTTCCAGCGTCCGTTCTTACACAAGTTGCGTATGGGACTACAGGAAGAGAACACACACACAAGCTGCTTTTTCACATCTTCCTTTGAAAACACATCTCGATCTCCACATCTTAGTTCTTCTGGCTTCTATGCAGAGACTTAAATTTTTTTCCAGTTTTAGAGAGAGAAACTTGACGTATAACATCGTATTAGTTCAAGTTGTCCAACGTAGTGATTTGATACATGTTTATATTGTGACATGATTGCACTAAGTTTAGTTAACATCAATTTCCCCACCTAGTTAACGGTCTTTTTTCTTGTGAGAGAAGTTTTAAGGTCCAGTCTCTTAGTAATTTTTAATTTAATTTAATAGTAATTTAATTAAATTTTTAATTTAATTTAATAGTAATTTATACAGTAGAATAACCAGAGTCCTCATGCTTTCCATTACATCCCCGGAACTTATCTTATAACTGGAAGTTTGTGGCTTTTGACCAGCCTCATTCATTTTGCGCCCCCTGCCTCTGGCAACTGTAAATATGGTCTCTGTATGTATTAGTTCATTTTTCTTTAGATTACACAGATTGGTGAATTTATACAGTAAATTTTGTCTTTCTCTGACTGATTTCACCTCCAGGTCCATCCGTGTTGTTGCAGATGACAGGGTTTCCTTGTCACTTATGGTTAATAATCATCGTATATATATTTAATTATGGATTGGGCCATATTCTGGAAAATGCATTGATTTCTGGTTTTGTCTGTTTCAGTAATAACAGGGACTATTTAATTACCTAGCTGGCAGTTGGTGCTCAGGGCTGTTGAATAACTGGTATCAGCGTTCACATTGAACAATATCGGGAAGACGCAGAAATAAGTCGACACAACTGCCAAATCAAATGGTCCCTTTTAAATTGACATGATTTGTGATAGCATAGGTGGAAATTTGTTAACCAAAGGTTGTAAGCAGTGATGTAAACAACGGAGGAAAGAGTGTGGGAAGGAAATTTAAGAAGATATGAGGCCAGTTCCTTGGGAACTGTGTTATTGAGAAACTGGGACAGGAGTTGAAGTCCCCAAAGGAGGCAGAGAATAAAAGTGAGAGTAGTACAAAGAACAGCAGAAGAGAAAAGACTGTTTCACAGAGGAGCGATCAAGAACATTATCCTCTACTAAGAATAGTAAGATAAATACCAAAAAAAAAACAAAAAAACAAAAAAAACCATTCTCTTCAGTACTATGGGAGTTGTTGGTAACCTCAGCAAGAGAAAAGTGAAATGGAAGAGGCTTGCACATGACGGAAATGCAAAAGGATTTGCAAAACTCTTTGCAGAAGGTTGATTGTGGAAAGGGTGGCGGAATGGAGTTGCAGTTTTATTTATTAGGATAGTTATGCTAGCAGCCTCTAATAGATAAACTGTAGGGCTTTACACAATAAATGTTTGTCTCATTCACACAGTGAGCCCCGGCCCCCCATCCTGTGGTTATTCAATTTGGGACATGTGGCCTCTAAGCTCACCGTGGTGGCAGGGGAAGGATCATTGGAGGAGGTACGTCAGCTCTTAATGTTACATACATTTGGTGTTATGGATCACAATCCATGGGCCAGACCTAGTCTTATGGCTGAGAAAAGTTAGAAATTTTAAGGGAGCACTTGAAATAGTTGGTGCACACACTACTTTACCCCAAGGATTGAAACAGCTTGTGGGGTCAAGGAATATATTTACTTGTTGATTGTTTTGTGTTTAAGATGAGAGATATTAGAACACATTATCTGAAGGAACAGTCAAGGAGAGAGAGAGAGAGAGGCAGCAGGGAAGGAAAACTTCAGCAGACAAAGTTTCATGAGGAGGCAAAAGGGGATAGAATCCAGAAAACCACGGGATGGAAATGGTCTCTGAAATTTTATCTGCTGAGTCACTGTCATAAAAGGAGGAATGGAGATTGGTAGAGGTATATTTATAGATTCAATGATGGAAAGATGAAGAAGTGTCCATTCAATGAGTCCTGGTTTTTTACTGTAATGTGAAGCAAGGCTATGCGCTAAAACTCAAGAGGCTCTGCGTGATGGGATGCAAGCCCAGGAGGTTGAGGAGCATGTTTAAGACATGAAATAGTTTCTGGGAGAACAGAAGTCTTTCACTTGACAACCTATGTGATTAATTTCCTGCAACTCTCCCCCAGATATTCAGTTCTCCAACCACCCTAAAATATTTAGTATAAACCAAATATGCCATGTACTTGCTCAGGTTCCACGAATTTATTCTTCTTTTTTCTGCCTCGACCTTTCTCCCAAGCCCTACCTTATCTTCCTTGTAAATCTCTAGTCATCCTTCAGCTCCTGACTCAAATAGGGGCTTTTTCATGAAGCTTTTTCTGTTCCTTTAGGAAGAGTTGGTCCCTTCCCCTTCCTTCTCCAATAATCCATGTCCTTCCCGTTAGACTGTAACTTTCCTAAGATCATAAAGCTTATACTCTCAGAGCCTTGCACAAAATGCAAATATGCTTATAATTGCTTGTGGACCAGCTATAGGCATTTAATAGAGTATAAAATACATTAAAGATTGTGAATAAAGTTTTTTGCTCTAAAAATCTGATCAAAATCTAAATTTTAATTAAATATTTAAAATATCATTAAAAATAGCAAAACAGGATAGAAATCAGCCTGTATTTACTAAGGAAGGATAGCTGTTTTTGGCCATCTAAGCATCCAGTTCCAATTCAGAAACACTGTAAATAACTAATTAAAACATCTTTTCTCTTGTAATAAAAATAAAATGCCTTTAGCAGTCTAACCTGCTTTCCCCAACTCATTTAGCAACTTCCTTACTGTGTAAACGCCCTTTACAAAATAGACACCAGCTTTGCAGAAGGTATTTTTGAATAATTGAAATATGAAAGCAAAAATTTTAAGGCATGCCATCTGTTTTGTTTTTCTTGGAGCCCAGTGATTTTATCTTCCCTGAGATTCAAACCATCTCACCCTTTATAGTAATTCATTAAAACCTCACTGCGGGAGGAAGGTGAACAGGAGAAACACCGCCACAGGATATGAAAAATATGGAAAATAGCTGCTTCTGCTCTCATTTCTGTATCCAGACCTACCAGTTAATCCAGGATGTTTCTACCACTTTGAATGATTCCTTTCAATTCTATATGCTTTATGGGCAGGACAGTTTGGAGCTAGTGTCCTATTTGGCAGCTCAGTTCCTAACCAGCTTCTACTGACACTGTTACGTCTTCCATACCATTGCACAAATCCAATTAAAACCACTACTACATAGGAAATAAAGTGTGGCCCATTTCTCAATATCAAATCGAAAGCAGGTTTCCAAAGTTGCCATCACCACCTGTGCACACACCTGCATGTTATCAGGAAACAAGGTATAACAAGTGGAGGAAGCATGTAAGCTGAGCTCTCAAATATATGAGGCTAAAGGCAAAATTTTATAACCTCGTCTTTTGTCCTTCATTAAATTACAAAATTAAATGTCACCTCAAAAGTAGAGGAAGTACCCTTATCATGGGAAACCTTGAAATGAAACTGTGGTACAGTGGTCCCAAATGTTGGTTTCCCAGGTTGCAGCAAGTCTGCTGCCATCTAGCTGTGCCATAGATAATATCCTTGAGTCCTAGCTTCCTTGCCTGTGAACTGAGGGCACCAGACCTTCTGATTTGTAAGATGAGGTCCAGCCCTAAGTTTGAAGAAACACAAAGGCTGCCTGGATAAATTTATGTGTTCCTGTGAAACCCATCCGTATACTCTTCATATCACCCAGTGATGTTGACGCTTGATAGCTGCTCAATAAATGGTAAAGAAGCCAGTGAATGCTTAATACAAGTAAGCAGGTATTTGGAAACATTTCTAAGAGTCCATGGAATGTGAGAAAATAGAAAAAAGGCATGGGGATAATGGGTGGGGAGAAAAGAGAAGAAAGAAGAATAAAGAGAAAATACTTTTATTTATTTATTTTATTATTATTTTTAATATTTACTTTTATTTGGCATGCTTGCCCACTCCTTCTGATTCACCTACTGCTTATTCTCCTTTCAGATACTATTTGTTCCTAAACTGGCAGTGGAAGGAATTCCTAAGTATTAAAGTATCTGTTTTAATTAGTATTAAGCTTAGCTACCAGCATCAGAAAGTCCAAAATAATAGTGGCTCAACTGAGAAAAAAGATTAGCTCTTGCTCGTGTAAATTAGGCACAGCTGAGCTGGTGGGGTAGCTCCATGACCATCAGTGACTTGGGCTTCCTCTGTTCTTTGCTCTCATCATTAAAAGGTAGATAGCACCCTACTGCCTGCCAAGATGGTTGACCCACCTTGAGCATAGCAGCATGCCAGAGCTATGAGAATGAAAAGGAAGAAAAAAGGCATGGCTTTCCTTAAGGAACATCACCGCCTCTTACATGCAAAGAACATAGTCATATGGCCACACAAAGATAGAGAAGAGGCTGAAAAGTTCTGTTTCTGTTACTACCACTAACATTTGGGGGGGGGGGGGGGTGTTCGTTACTTGGAAAGAAGAGGCGAATGGATATTGAAGGATGATGTCTTCCATTGATGGGATTTCTGGCAGATGTACAAGATTTTGCCAGAGGCGAAACTGTGAAGTACCTTGTGGGAATGCCTGGCTTCCATCCTCTGTGTCTCTCTCATTCCTGTAGTAATTGCTTGTTTCCTCCCAGGATTTCTTGACCTGGAGGAAACTGGACAGATGACTGTGTAGTTTAAATCTACCAGATACTCAGTGCGGTATTTCTCCCAAGAATGTTTGCATTTTCAAAGAAAATCTCAAGAGGACAAAACTTAAGCCTAGAAATGAAATAAATGTCTGGTTACATAAAGTCACACTGAATAAATGTCTCAATGAAGGAAAGAATTGGGAGGCGCTCTTCCCTGAGTAGCTCAAATGACACCACTAACCACCACCTAGTCCATTTAGCAATAGGACCAACCTTGTAGCATGTTCGTTCATGGTTTTGTCCCAATAGTTCCTTGCTCCATCACCGTCCCCACCCCACTGGGTCATGGTTTTCTTCTTCCTACGTTCTTATTAAGAATTATAGAATTGGATGGTATATGGAGATGTTTTTATTTATTTTGGAGGGTGGGGTATATGGCAGATTTTTACCTTTATTTTAATACTATTCTTAAATTTTATTATTTTACTTTCTCAATCTAAATGAAGATTATGGTTTCGTGGCACTGAACACTTCAGGTTAGATGTTCACCAAAAATATAACTATCAAAACCTTATTAGGTAACTACTTTATGGATGCTAATGTGCTCACATTCCATTAGTATTAAATTTTAATTAAATAAAACTGTGCTAATTAAAGCAACAATAATGAAATAAATGGTATCTGTTACTAGTAGACATTCCAAATTGTGAAAGAAATTTAGCCCATAATAGACCCCTCTGTGTCCAGCTATTAGAGCACGGGGATTACTTTTGATTCCATATTATGAGTCACTTACCATTCACTTGGTTTGCTTTATAGTCACTATGCTCTGCTGGGTAAAATCCAGACTACAAATTAAATAGCTAAAGAACATGACAGTTCTCCCTTATCCATAAAGTTTTACATGTTTAAGACAATGCAAACTGTTTAAAATTATGCTAAAGCATCTGGTAGGTGTTCTTTTATTTCAATACGGTATACTTTTATCTTAAATTAAAAGACTGGAAAATTTTAGGATTCTTTTAAAGATCTCACAGCGATGCTCAGGAGTTGGCAGTAAGTGGCGCACGGTGGCGTGACCACCTCGTCCGCAGGAACGCTGATTCCTCAGAGAGCATTTGTTCAGGGTTCTCAAGGCTGCTCAAGTCAGACTTGGTCAAAGATAAAGAAAGATGTGCATAAAAACATCTGGAAGAGTGATGAATCACGGACCTGTACCCCTGAAACAAATAATAACATCATATGTTAATAATAAAAAGCATAATATAATAAAATACACTTTTAAAAATCTGAGAAACTCTTAAAAGCACACATTAGTGAAAATTCTTGGCATCCAATCTTGTAAAAACAGAGTGCAGAAATCATTGTCTTTCTTTCTAGCTACAAGAAAAGCAGGTAATTTTTTTTAAGGGGTGGAGAGAGAGAAAGAACCCACATGAGTGGGGGCAGGGCAGACGGAGAGAGAAACTCTTAAGCAGGCTGCACCCAGCACGCCCAGCGCAGGGCTGGACGTGGAGCTGGTTGGCGGACTGGTTGTGGGGTTGGGAGCCCCGCGAGACACAGGACTGGCCGCGGGGTGGACGTGGGGTTTGTGTTGGGGCAGGACCTCACAACCCTGAGCATGACCTGAGCTGAAGTAAAGAGCTGGACGCTTGCTTAACTGATGGAACCACCCACGCACCCCAGAAATGCAGGTAATTCTAATAGAGGTTGTGGTAGGCGAAGCAGTAGCCACCCTCCACCCCATCCTAATCCCTGGAAACTGAGTGTTTACTTTATACGGAAAAAGAAATATTGCACATGTGATTATGGCAAAAGACCTTGATTGGGAAGAAGGGCCAAGATTATCCAGGTGGGCCCAATCTAATCATACAAATCCTTAAAAGTAGATAACCTGTCCCAGCTGCGGTAGGCAGGAGCCTGGACTCCAGAGTGAAGGTCAGAAAAATGCAATGGCTTTTCAAGGGGGAGGAAGAGGCTCCTAAAACAAGAAATGTGGGAAGCTACAGAAGGTTAGGAAAGAGGCTTTTTCCCCTCTAGACCCTCCAGAGAGGAATGTAGCCGTCAGATCCCTTAATTTTAGCCCAATGAGACCTTTGTTGGACGTTTAGCCTCCAGAACTATAATCAATTTGTGTTGTTTTAAGCCATTAAGTGTGTGAATATTTGTTATAGCAACAATAGAAAACTACACTGAGACCCACACTTCGAATTCCTGTTAAGCATTCAAAACTACTAAAACACAAAACCCAATGACATTTGAGGGGAGAAAACATGGTCTATTTCTCAAAAGGGAAAATTTTCTTTAGTGTTTGATGATTGTTTTGAATCAGGGGTAGGGGTATTTTTCCTACGGAGTTTTAAAGCATATGCAAAACTATTTTTCAATTTCGTCAAAACTAAAAAAGTAAGATATGAGGATGAGGAATAAAAACATGGGAACTTAGAAGGGAATAAGGAGGAAGCAAAAAAGGAGGGGGGGAGACTTGTATTTTTTATTTGTACTTTTTGTGTACTTTTATTGGGGTAAGTAGCCTGCTAAAGGATTTTAATGATTTCATATTACAAACAAACGCAGTGGCCTGACAAGCTAAGAAAAGAAGTCCATGAAGTGGCCTGATGAATAGCCACAGCTGTTCTATAATGTAGTAGAATTTTTCTGACTATGCCAATGCTATTATGTCTTATGAAGCACATGTGTGCCAGCAATTTTTCTTCTGTTCTAAATTTGGCTCACACTACTCCATTTTCAATCAAAAATGTTTGCATCTGTCATCTCCAAACATTTTTAGTTAAATATTTTTTTTTTTTACTTCTGTAATAAAATCTCCAAGTCTGAAAAATACTATGCATTTCTCAAATCCTGGATTCTAGATCCATACTCTTTAAAACAAAACAACCCAAGCGAATTTCCTCATCTTCTCCAGTGCCGACAACGAACTGTAAATGAGGTGAGCTATGTCTTGGAGTGGAGGATCTTAGCTTGGAAGAAGCTGTGGTCCATCACATATTTTGGAAAACCCCATGCTCTATGGAAAACCCCTAAATTACTTGTAAACCTTAGGGTGGAAAATTTGGAGGACATGTAGGAAGTTTGAGTTTCCATATTTCAAAGCCAAAGATGAACTTCAGAAAAAGTGGCAGTTTGAACATGTACTAATTAATATGTAAATACTGTAACTCTGTATCTTAGCAAAGAGTTTTGGTAAGATTGGATCTCAGCTCTGATCTAGCGAAATATGCCACCAATCCCAGGGGTGCTATCTTGGGAAAGCCGTCTTTCTTTCAATGGATTTTTTTTTTCCAGTTGAATACTCTCATTTACCAGAAATAAGTCAATGCTTTCCCCTCTATTTGGAATTTTTCCAGTTTTCCATCTGCTTTGTTCCAGTGAACCCTTTAGTTGCCAGTTACATAGGGCTATTTCAGAGAACCTTTCTCCACCTATCACAAATTACACTGTGTCCCCCTGTGATACACTCTCAGGGACTCTCCATGCTTTCACACTTTTCCATTATAACACTTATTTATTTCCATTACATTGAATTCCTCATTTCTACAACTGTGCATTTAATGAAAGGCAGCAGACCAGCTTTAAATCTTGACTCTAATTCTCTAGCTCTGTACACCTGGACAGATTGCTCCATCTCCCCAGCTTCCTCGTCTGTAGAATGGATGAATTGTAGTACACACCTAAAGAGGTGGTTGTAGGAATGTGAATTAAAGATACGAATATAGAGGCATGCGAATTAATATACCTGATACATGTCATGGCACATGGTTCAGCCATGGAGTGATCCTATGTGGGCAGAAAAATACCTATAAAGCCTATGAGTGACACAACTATAACTTTCAGTATTATGAACCTGGGGCTTCATTTTATAATTGCAGATGATTTGAGGTACTTTTGCATATTTGGTTACAGTATATGCTTCTTTAAACATGTATATGGAAGATACCATAGGTTGGCTCTAATACCCAATTCCTGTTCCCCCACCCCCTTGTTTTGCCCAAAGTACAGGCTTGAGGGCAGAATATTTGAACTGGAAGCTTCTAGCATCCAGAAATGACATGGGTGCAGATACCCTTCTCATTTGGGTGGTCTTTGTTCCTGCAACCCCATATTTGTTAAACATCTACATGCCTGCATTTCTGTTACTCAAAGCTAAGTGATATTCTAGTGCACCTTGTTGGTTTTTTGTGGTTTTGTTGGGGGTGGGGTTGCTTTGTTTTGTTTACAATGCATTTACTAATAGGCCAAGAAGTTTATTCCCTAGTGCAGTGCTTCTTAAACTTCAGTGTGCATATAGAGATCTTGGGTTCCTGATTTATTACATCTGGGGTGAGACCCAGGGCTCTCTTTCTTTTTCCTTTTTTCCAGCAGTATTTCTAACAAACTTCCAGGTGATGTCAGTGCTACTGGTCACTTTGAGTAGCAAGGCTCTAGTGGATACCTTCCACCAAGCATTTAGACTTTCAGTTCTACCTGTAGCAATGCTGTAATTAAAAATACCAATCTTGGGGGCACCCGGGTGGCTCAGTGGGTTAAACCTCTGCGTTCGGCTCAGGTCATGATCAAAGAGTCCTGGGATCGGGCCCCACTTCGGGCTCCCTGCTCAGCAGGGAACCTGCTTCCCCCTCTCTCTCTCTGCCTGCTTCTCTGACTGCTTGTGATCTCTGTCAAATAAATAAATAAAATCTTTTAAAAATACCAATCTTGATCTTTTTACCAAGGAGAGAAGAATGTGAGAAAGGCATTTGTCCAGCCAAAGAAGTGATCCACAGGGATCTTAATCTCCCATAAATTTCCCTTCTCTATTAATACCTCTATCCATCTTTCGTACTTGGTTTCTTCTCCATACAACTCGAGTGTTTCCAGGTGTCAGTGATCATTATGTCTGATCATTATGATGACAAACCTTCCTTATCACCCGGAGTGGCCCCTTCTGCCCAGTAGGCACTAATTAAGGAAGTAAGTAGCAAGGCAGGATTCAAGGGAAGCCTTTTGCTCAGTTATCTTTACAATGTGGCCCAAGAATTTTTACAAAAAGCAGTCAGATCTGGATTAAAAAAAATCTTTTAAGGCAGTCAATGCAGGTAGAGGGAAGAAATTAAAATAATCATCCTTTTGAACAGAACAAAGCATGAGCAAAAGGGATATCTTAATGGGGTGGACAGATTTTTTTTTCTTCTTTGAGACTGAAACTCAAGCCCTAAGATTTGCAAGAAAAATAAAAAGGGTGATGCTGATACTGTGGACACTGTGTGCTAGGCTTCCTTATGTAGCCCCTGCAAGAGGTAGAGGAATGAACAGTAAGTGGATCAGAGGCTTACATATAAAAACACAACATACAAGTTCTGAAAGGAATAACATGAAATGTGGTGGTGGTGATTATTTTGCAGTGAATAAGCCTTTCTGTGGCTTATATAGTGTGGCAAGCAGAATAGTCGCCCAAAGATGTCCACACCCTAAACCCTAGGTTCTGTGATATTATAAGACTAAAGGGACTTTGCAGGTTAAGATTGTTACCTAAATTGATGGCCCTGGGTGGGTTATCTAGGTAGACCCAGTCAAATCACAAGAGCGCTTCAAAGCAGGGAACTTTCTCTGTCAGGAGGCTGAATAATGTGGCAGAAAGACAAGCTGGAGAAACAGAACATTTGAGAGGGATTTGACCCACCTCTGCTGAAGGGAGGCCACGTAGAAAACGTGAGAAAGAATGTGGCAGCCTCTGGGAGGAAAGGCTGGGCCCAGCTGGGAACTCAGTTCTACAACCAGGAGGAATATAATTGGCCAACAACCTGAATGCTGTGGGAAGCAAATTCATTCCCCAAGTCGTGGGAAAGGAACCCAGATCTTCTGACTAATTCAGTCTGGTTTTGTGATACTGCAAGTAGAGGTCTCAGTTGAATTACTCTGTACCTGGTCTTTCCATCTACATGCTGTGAGATAATAAATTACAGCAATAATAAAAAATGAATTCATATGAAAAATCTTTTTAAAAAGTGCACTGAACATCTATTTGCTCACCACTTAGATTTAACAATTTGTAAACATTTTGTCATATTACTTTATGTTGTGTTTTGCTCATTTAGAAATGAATTATAGAAGATAGGACTTCATAACTAGATACTTAGAGTCATGTCCAAAAAATGATACTCTCCTCTGTAACTATGCAATCATTGTCACAATTAACAAATTGAAAATAAAGTCAGTTTTGCTATAATGCTTATTCTGAAGACATGAATTTGTTTCAATACAATTAAAATATTAAGGAGCAACTTGAACATAACAAAATTTTAAATTGATGATTTTTGTCAGCAAGCTGTAAATACAGCTTTTAATTTGGAACATGATCCAATCACATATGACAGATTGTATTTGGCTCTTATGTGTCTTAAATCTTTTATCTGGAAGAATACATACTTTTTTAAATGCCATTAATTTTTTAATCAGGTCAAGTTGTCTTAATAGAATGTCTTAAATTATTTCTGGGCTTATCTAAGTATTTCCTCATGAACTAAGTTAGCTTCTTCCCTCTCCTTTATGTTTTAATGTAAAAAGTTAGATCTAAAATCTTAATTAGGTCAAATATTTGGGGGAGAACAATTCATGGGTGATAACTATGCACCAGCTTTCCTTCCTCCCTCTCTCCTTCTCTTTCTGTCATCAACTAGGTTTTTTTTTTTTTTTTTCCTGTTTTGAATTCTACTGACAAGTGAAGGGAAATGTTTAATTCTTCCCTTTTAATTACCAGTTTTCAGAATAAGGAGTAGGTTACTAGGAATACATCATTTCTAAGAATGATACAAAACTCAGAAGTCATTAAAGAGAAGTTTAGCATAAATGAGCCATAATTTTTAAAAATGTATGCATCATAAAGGAGATAAAATCAGAAAAAAAAAATGGGAAAGAAATGTTTGTTATTCTTATCATGGATAATGGCTATTTTCTTAAAGGAAAAAAAATCTATAATTCAGTAGGAAAAATACCAAAACTTCAACAGAAAAATAAAAAAAAAAACAGCTTTCTCACTATAGAGAAATGCAAATGATCTTAAACATAATTATGTTCAACACTCACCTCACCCATCCATTTGCCAAAGATCAAAGCTGTAGCAATGTACAGTGTTTATCAATGTATAATACCTACTGATAACAGTACATTGTGTTTGTTTGTAAGTATTCTCTCCACCCAACGTGGGGCTTGAACTCACAACCCCAAGATCAAGAGTCACATGATCTTCCAACCGAGCCAGCCAGGTGCCCTGTTAAAAGCCCATTCAAATTGAAATGATGTGGAGAAACAGGTGTTCTCAGGTGTTGCTACTAAAAGTCAAAATTGGTATAAATTTTATTGAGGGTTATTTGGAAATGATTATCATAAATAAAAATCTATATACTCTTTGAACCAACAATTCTTCTTTTTATGAATTTAACCTTTGCATACTCTTTAACAGATTCAAAACTCACATTAAAAAGAGTATCTCAATGATGTTTTTAATAAGAACTTGGAAAAATTAGCCAGAACTGATTAAATGTGAACTTGGTGGCAAGTTAAAGTGGAATACTAAGCAATAATAGAAAGTAAGGAGGCATAATACTGTGAAATGATTTTAGACATGTTTCTAAGTGAAAAGCCGTGTGTGTGTGTGTGTGTGTGTGTGTGTGTGTGTGTGTGTGCTATATATGCTAAAACTACATTTGCTAAAAATGGATGTGTACGTGCCTGTGTATATACACCCATATTACACATGAGCACGTATTTGCTTGTATGTGCATGAACTATCTACAAAAGTGATAGCTCTTCGGATGAGAATGGTGTCGCTGTGAAAAAAATGGTTGCAGAGAAATGTTTACTGTATGTTTTTTGTACTTTAAGAATGTTCTGCTTTGCAGATACCTGTTCAAAATGAAGTACATACATGTAGCTGGAGTAAATCACCTAAAGAGGGAACTTAGTAGTGAGGAGAAAATCAAGAACTTTATTCTCTCACAGGTCTGGAGGCTAGAAATCAGAAGGACCATGCTCTCACTGCAGAGTCCTTTCTAGCTTCTGATGGCTCCAGATGTTCCTTGGTTTGTGAGGGAATAAGTCCAACCTCTGCCTCTGTCTTCATAATGCCCTCTTTCTGCATCCCTCTGTGTTTCTCCAAGCCCTCATCTCTTCTTATAAACATACCAGTCATTGGCCTTAGGCCACACAACTCCCAAATTGAAGGTGACCTCATCTCAAGATGCTTAACCACACATGCAAAGACCCTTTCTCCAAATAAGGTCTTACTGTGTGATTTCAGGCAGACAGTAATTTTGGAGGAGCCGCTAATCAAGCTGCTATGGACTTCTACTAGGGGAGCTGAGAAGAATAGCATTTATTCTGGGCAGCCATGGATTCAGTGACAACTGAGAGAAAGGTAGATTCACCTTATGCACTCAGGGCTATACTTTGAGCAAGACAATGGGTGGGCGGAAGGAATTGGGTATTAGATATTATTATTACCTTTACATCTCCTCAATCCATTTTCCATTTTTTTTTTCATGCTCAACATATTGGAGAGATCTCCATTCTCTAACTCTGAGATTTTCCTCTGTAATGAAGTTTATATCCACAATCCCTAAGACACTAGCCTCATGTGCTCTTATCCTTGTGCCCAGGCAAGAGCCACAGAGTGTCTCTCACTCAAGTCAAGGAAAATGGTGCCTTGTGGAGCCATCCAGTTTTATGTGACAACCTATTTGACAGCACTAGGACTGGCCACTACACATCTCTCCATTTCCAGCATGTCCATTCTCATTCCTTTCCTTCATGCTTTCCCCTCTATCTGGAATGTTTCCAGTTTTCCATCTGCTTTGTTCCAGTGAATCCTTTAGTTGCCAGTTACATAGGGCTCTTTCAGAAAACCTTTCTTCTTTATACTGTGTCCCTCTGTGATACATTCTCAGGGGCTCTCCACACTTTCACACTTTTCCATCATCACACTTATTTATTTCCATTACATTGAATTCCTCATTTCTACAACTGTGCATTTAATGAAAGGCAGCAGACCAGCTTTAAATCTTGACTCTAATTCTCTAGCTCTGTATGCCTGGACAGATTGCTCCGTCTCCCCAGCTTCCTCATCTGTAGAATGGATGAATTGTAGTACATACCTAATGAGGGGGTTGTAGGAATGTGAATTAAAGATACGAATATAGAGGCATGTGAATTAATATACCTGATACATGTCATGGCACATGGTTCAGCCATGGAGTGATCCTATGTGGGAAGAAAAATACCTATAAAGCCTATGAGTGACACAACTATAACTTTCGGTATTATGAAACTGGGGCTTCATTTTATAATTGCAGATGATTTGAGGTACTTTTGCATATTTGGTTACAGTATATGCTTCTTTAAACATGTATGTGGAAGATACCATAGGTTGGCTCTAATACCCAATTCCTGTTCCCCCACCCCCTTGTTTTGCCCAAAGTACAAGCTTGAGTGCAGAATATTTAAACTGGAAGCTTCTAGCATCCAGAAATGACATGGGTGCAGATACCCTTCTCATTTGGGTGGTCTTTGTTCCTGCAACCCCATATTTGTTAAACATCTACATGCCTGCATTTCTGTTACTCAAAGCTAAGTGATATTCTAGTGCACCTTGTTGGTTTTTTGTGGTTTTGTTGGGGGTGGGGTTGCTTTGTTTTGTTTACAATGCATTTACTAATAGGCCAAGAAGTTTATTCCCTAGTGCAGTGCTTCTTAAACTTCAGTGTGCATATAGAGATCTTGGGTTCCTGATTTATTACATCTGGGGTGAGACCCAGGGCTCTCTTTCTTTTTCCTTTTTTCCAGCAGTATTTCTAACAAACTTCCAGGTGATGTCAGTGCTACTGGTCACTTTGAGTAGCAAGGCTCTAGTGGATACCTTCCACCAAGCATTTAGACTTTCAGTTCTACCTGTAGCAATGTTGTAATTAAAAATGCCAATCTTAATTTTTTTTTTTATCAAGGAGAGAAAAATGTGAGAAAGGCATACATCCAGCTAAAGAAGTGAATATGGTTTTTCATGTTCTCCTTGCCCCCAATCTGATTCTTTGGTGTCCAGAGCTTCTTTGGGTTTCCTTTCTAGGTAGGCAAAGTCAGAGTTTATCAATATGCACCAGAAGACCAAAAACTGAATCTGAATCCCTTATTCAAATACTGTCTTTCTTGTGAAATGAGTTGAGAAAGTTTCTTGACAGTCTGGGTGCTGCAGTCCTTGACCACCTATCGGTCACACAATCTGGCCCTCCAGTTTCAGAATGATGATACAGCAGTGCTTTGGTAATGAGATGAAAATGTTTTTAGAGTGAGGCTGCAAAGTGCTGAGTCTCCAACAGATAAATATGAGAATGAGAGGTAAGGGAATTCATGAAATATTCCACATTTTTTACATTCCAAACAAATAGCATCTCCCAAGCCACTTTCTCACACAAACGCTATGACAACAAAGAAAGATACACCCCCACCATAATAAAAAGTGTACTTATTAACATCACAAGATTTGCTCTGAATTTCTGAGGGAGATTTTACATTTTGAGAAATCAGGAAGACTGAGGCTAAAATCTTGTCAAAACAAAAGCTTTACCAAAGACCTTGTCAACAGAAGAAATAGAATCTTTGAATCCAGTAGATTTTTTTTCCCCCTGGAGGCCTTGAAGTACATGGGATTCAAATGGAGTCTACCACAACATCCTGCAGTCCTACAGGCTATCTTCGGTCTCATTCTTGTGCCAACTGGTTTCAAAAACATGAGCAAATTTATCAAGCATACAGAGTTTTGAGAATTGTAAATCAGACCAGCTGCTCAGTTCACGGAAAATAAAGCCATCATCATAACCCACTCCCTAGCACTGGGAGATCTCTAACACCCACCGAAAGAGTGAAAGGCTATTGTGTCCCTGATACCTAATAAATGGATATATAGCATGTGTACTAGCAATTATATCTTAAAGTAATAATCTGATAGTCTTTGTGCTTTGATAGTAAACAAAGTAAATGAAATCTTAAACTTGGTAGATGACCAAGACACCCCTAATATTTCTATTGACTAAAAGTTAATCAGACTTTGACTGGAGGCCTTAACCTCCCTTTTCTTATAGAATTTACCTTGGAAATTTGGGATTTCTCTGCCCCTTTGAGATGTAAATCTTCCTAAAAGCTTCTTACCAGTTTTGCAACCTGTAGATGTCTTTCTGAAGGATCTGCTGACCCATCCCTGTGAGAACAAATAATTAAGGAAAATAGAACCCCTATGTTCCAGTCTCTGTAGGAGGGGTAGGGTAGGGTAGGAGCCTAACTTCTGTGGGTGCCTTGTTCCAAGTTGTAAGGCCAATTCCCATCTGGAAGGTAGGAGACAGTTTAGTTTCAGTGGTGTGATGGGGTAAAACACGGCCAGTTAGCCAACACAATTAGCAAATGGCCTAAGGGTCCTCCTCCCTCTGCTTTTAAAAGCTGTCCTATCCATTCCTCTGTTGAAGGGCGTCTTGGTTCTTTCCACAGTTTGGCGACTGTGGCCATTGCTGCTATGAACATTGGGGTACAGATGGCCCTTCTTTTCACTACATCTGTATCTTTGGGGTAAATACCCAGTAGTGCAATTGCAGGGTCATAGGGAAGCTCTATTTTTAATTTCTTAAGGAACTCTACACTGTTCTCCAAATTGGCTATACCAACTTGCATTCCCTCCAACAGTGTAAGAGGGTTGGGGGAGCCAGGGTGGTGGGTATTAAGGAGGGCACGCATTGCATGGAACACTGGGTATGGTGCATAAACAATGAAATCTGTTACACTGAGAAGAAATTTAAAAAAAAAAAAAAAAAAGACTAAAAATACTGGATTCACCTGAAGAAAGAGGCGGTACTTTGATAAGATGAGAATGATAGAGGAGAAACTGAGTGCTTTTGCTTTTTCCCATTAATAAAACACATGCCATCTTTTAGGATTTGTTTAAAGCAAAACAACAACAACAACAACAACAAAAACAACAGCAACATCAAAAAAAGCTGTCCTGCCTTTTGGTTCTACCAGGTTGAGCTCAGGCTGTATTCTGATTTCTCTCCTCTATTGCAGTGATCTTGAATAAAGTCTTCCTTGCATGTCTAACTTTATCCAATGCCATTTTGGCCTTGATATAGATGTTCGGTTATGCAATTTATTACTAAAGAAATATATCCCCCCCCTTTTTTAAACATGTTCACAATGAAGGATAAGTAAGAAGGGGCAATTTTCCAAGTAGTACTAACAGTCACCACCACAACCAAAGCATAAGCCTTCTGGGTTGGAAGAAAGTAATAGTGAACTAATTTCTTAACTAAATCACAGAACTATGTTAAGTTGATACCATATTCCAGGTAAAACAGAGAGGAAAGGCACACTCCCTGTTCACTATCACACACTCAGCTGTTAAGGGAGTCTGGAATGTAAATCAACAATTGTAATTTAGTATGGTAATTGCTTTCAGAGGAGTGCATGCACAGTCTTTAGAAGGTCAAAGAGAAGCATCTAATTTAGATTGGGGAGGCTTTAGAGAGCAAGTGACATTTTAATTACAATTTGAAGGATCAGTAAGTATTAACCAGGCAGAAAGTTAGAGAGTAGGTGTCTAAGTAGCAGGATCAACATATACAAACCATGGTGACATGAGAAGGCCTAGTATAATCCGAGATGATGCGGTGTAGCTGGTGGCTGGTTCATAAGGTGCGTGTGGAGCCCTTAACTCTTCTTTCCTCGCCCTGCAACACATGATTTAGCAATGCTTTCAGTTCAACTTCTAAAACAAAACCTGTTCGTTCACTTCTTTCCACTTCTATTCCATTTAAGACAACTTTGAAAAACAGAACACACATTAAGGATTCCATTCCAGAGGCTCAGATTTGAGTTTCGTTGGCTTGAACAAAGTCATAACTCAAGTAAAATGGCTAGCGCAGAATTCAATCACTTCTCACTACTTCCATCATTCCACCCTGGGCCCAGCAATCATATTTTGACCTGTTTCCCAACTAGTCTCCCTGCTGTCACTCTACCAACATAGTCTTCAAATTGCAGCCAGAATGGTCCTTAACAATGCAAATCGTGTCACTCTCTTGGTTTAATTTTTGCAGTAGCTTCGCATTCATTGCCCTTAGAATAGAATCTATACTTTTTTTTTGGGGGGGGGGGCTGGGTAGGAAGAAGAATACATCTGTTTTACTTCTCTGGTTTCATTAAGGGTTTTACTGGAATCTTCTAAGGCTTTTGCTCTATTTGAAAATCCTCCCCATGGAACTTTTTGCAATTACTGGGTCATAAATTGGGAGTGAACTGGGCACAGAGAGCTCATCCCTTCTCTTTGGGGTCTGTGGACTTGCAAAGGATTTGCCCACCAGTGTGCTCTGTGCCAAGAAGAGAAAAGGCCGGCATCTGTGGAGATTTTTGCATGAGTGGCTCCTTCTTATTTAGAGATGCATCTCAAATGTTACTTGATCATCCTGTCTAAAGTAAACCGTCTACCCCCATTCTCTTATTCCTGTCAATGACTGTTATTTTCCTTGTAACATTTCTCACTGCCTGATACTGTCTTCACTTTTTTTTTTTTCTGTCTCCCTACATGGGAATATAAAACCATAGGGGCAAGAATCTTTTCCTTCTTATCCACTCCTGTCTCCAAACAAAGGTAGACAAGTAATTGTTTAATAGCTTGAATCTACAGGTAAGGAAAGGCTAGGTAATGAAAAACAGATGTGCCTTGCAGCCTCAAATTTTATAGTATGAAACCTTTGCCATCTTCAAATAGAGGAGTTAAAAAAATTAAAATTTGAAAGCATTATTCAGAATGTCCAAAACTGAATAAAATATAAAAGGAATTGAAATAATTAAACTCTCAAAAAAAAAAGAAATAATTAAACTCTCAAATGATTTTTATAATGCAGATTAAGAAGTAATCAGAATAACTCTAGCTGTGCAGAATATATAGTGTTTTCCTTTGGCTAGTTGAAAAAAAATACATCAATAGGCAAGTCAGAACTTGGTTACATCAAAAATGGTCACATTTTTTATTAGTTACCAAATATCTTAATAATGTAAATTTACAGCTTTCCTGTTCTTAAAAGCCTGAGATATATAATTGGGTCTTCTACCCTATGTGGGTAATCTCTAATTTTCATATTCTATTAATCATTTATAAATCTTGCATACAAAAAAATGCTGATTCCCCTAGTTGTCTAAATGGAAACATTCATTTTGTAAATGAATGCAGCTATAATTTGACTCATTAATCTCTAACTTCTCTGGTGATTTAAAGGACCTGATTTTGAAACAATTGTCCTCCTTGTACTATATAAAGACTTTTTAATTTCCTGTCAATATCTTCTGGTCACTTGCTAGTGGTTTTAAGATAAGTCTCAGCTAATGCATCTAGCTTGATTTAGAAAAATCTAAGGCATCATATATCTGAGGCAATATATTGATCTTCTTGAATGACAGTGTTTAAATTCCCACAGTCCATATTCTCCAGAAGGAGTGTATTAATGGAAGTAAAGATGCTTAAGAATTATAAAGACAAGAGATAATTTCTTCTTGAAACACTTTTTACCATTGATTCCAACTCCTCTTATCCATGAAGCTTGTTAAGACATCTAGGCAACAAGATTAGCATTGTTGCTATTGAAGTGACATTTGATTAAGCCAAGCATCTAAGGCTTATATTTAAAAGTACTGGATTCTAGGGATGCCTGGGTGGCTCAGTAAGTTAAGCATCTGCCTTCAGCTCAGGTCATGATTTCAGGGGCCTGGGAGAGAGTCCCAATTTGGACTCCCTGCTCAGTGGGGAGCCTATTTATACCTGTCTCTCTGTGTGTGCTCTCTCTAGCTCTCAAACTCTCTCAAATAAGTAAAACCTTAAAAATAAATAAATAAAAAAACTGGATACTAATGCTAAGAAATTAATCGTGTTTCTGTTACAATTATATTTGCAGGTTTAACCACAGGTTTTTTTTTTAATTAATTTTTTATTTTTTATAAACATATATTTTTATCCCCAGGGGTACAGGTCTGTGAATCACCAGGTTTAAACACTTCACAGCACTCACCAAAGCACATACCCTCCCCAATGTCCATAATCCCACCCCCTTCTCCCAAACCCCCTCCCCCCAGCAACCCTCAGTTTGTTTTGTGAGATTAAGAGTCACTTATGGTTTGTCTCCCTCCCAATCCCATCTTGTTTCATTTATTCTTCTCCTACCCACTTAAGCCCCCATGTTGCATCACCACTTCCTCATATCAGGGAGATCATATGATAGTTGTCTTTCTCTGCTTGACTTATTTCGCTAAGCATGATACGCTCTAGTTCCATCCATGTTGTCGTAAATGGCAAGATTTCATTTCTTTTGATGGCTGCATAGTATTCCATTGTGTATATATACCACATCTTCTCGATCCATTCATCTGTTGATGGACATCTAGGTTCTTTCCATAGTTTGGCTATTGTGGACATTGCTGCTATAAACATTCGGGTGCATGTGCCCCTTTGGATCACTACGTTTGTATCCTTAGGGTAAATACCCAAAAGTGCAATGGCTGGGTCATAGGGCAGTTCTATTTTCAACATTTTGAGGAACCTCCATGCTGTTTTCCAGAGTGGCTGCACCAGCTTGAATTCCCACCAACAGTGTAGGAGGTTTCCCCTTTCTCCGCATCCTCGCCAGCATCTGTCATTTCCTGACTTGATGATTTTAGCCATTCTGACTGGTGTGAGGTGATATCTCATTGTGGTTTTGATTTGTATTTCCCTGATGCCGAGTGATATGGAGCACTTTTTCATGTGTCTGTTGGCCATCTGGATGTCTTCTTTGCAGAAATGTCTGTTCATGTCCTCTGCCCATTTCTTGATTGGATTATTTGTTCTTTGGGTGTTGAGTTTGCTAAGTTCTTTATAGATTCTGGACACTAGTCCTTTATCTGATATGTCGTTTGCAAATATCTTCTCCCATTATGTCAGTTGTCTTTTGATTTTGTTCACTGTTTCCTTTGCTGTGCAAAAGCTTTTGATCTTGATGAAATCCCAATAGTTCATTTTTGCCCTTGCTTCCCTTGCCTTTTGCGTTGTTCCTAGGAAGATGTTGCTGCGGCAGAGGTCAAAGAGGTTGCTGCCTGTGTTCTCCTCAAGGATTTTGATGGATTCCTTTCGCACATTGAGGTCCTTTATCCATTTTGAGTCTATTTTTGTTTGTGGTGTAAGGAAATGGTCCAATTTCATTTTTCTGCATGTGGCTGTCCAATTTTCCCAACACCATTTATTGAAGAGGCTGTCTTTTTTCCATTGGACATTCTTTCCTGCTTTGTCGAAGATTAGTTGACCATAGAGTTGAGGGTCTATTTCTGGGCTCTCTATTCTGTTCCATTGATCTATGTGTCTGTTTTTGTGCCAGTACCATGCTGTCTTGATGGTGACAGCTTTGTAATAGAGCTTGAAGTCCGGAATTGTGATGCCACCAACGTTGGCTTTCTTTTTCAACATCCCTTTGGCTATTCGAGGTCTTTTCTGGTTCCATATAAATTTTAGCATTATTTGCTCCATTTCTTTGAAAAAGATGGATGGTACTTTGATAGGAATTGCATTAAATGTGTAGATTGCTTTAGGTAGCATAGACATTTTCACAATATTTATTCTTCCAATCCAGGAGCATGGAACATTTTTCCATTTCTTTGTGTCTTCCTCAATTTCTTTCATGAGTACTTTATAGTTTTCTGAGTATAGATTCTGTGTCTCTTTGGTTAGGTTTATTCCTAGGTATCTTATGGTTTTGGGTGCAATTGTAAATGGGATGGACTCCTTAATTTCTATTTCTTCTGTCTTGCTGTTGGTGTAGAGAAATGCAACTGATTTCTGTGCATTGATTTTATATCCTGACACTTTACTGAATTCCTGTACAAGTTCTAGCAGTTTTGGAGTGGAGTCTTTTGGGTTTTCCACATATAGTATCATATCATCTGCGAAGAGTGATAATTTGACTTCTTCTTTGCCGATTTGGATGCCTTTAATTTCCTTTTGTTGTCTGATTGCTGAGGCTAGGACCTCTAGTACTATGTTGAATAGCAGTGGTGATAATGGACATCCCTGCCGTGTTCCTGACCTTAGCGGAAAAGCTTTCAGTTTTTCTCCATTGAGAATGATATTTGCGGTGGGTTTTTCATAGATGGCTTTGATGATATTGAGGTATGTGCCCTCTATCCCTACACTTTGAAGAGTTTTGATCAGGAAGGGATGCTGTACTTTGTCAAATGCTTTTTCAGCATCTATTGAGAGTATCATATGGTTCTTGTTCTTTCTTTTATTGATGTGTTGTATCACATTGACTGATTTGCAGATGTTGAACCAACCTTGCAGCCCTGGAATAAATCCCACTTGGTCGTTAACCACGGTTTTTAATACTGTCTTTTCCATGGGTGATTACTTTGAAGGTGTTCTGATAGTCTCAGTGATGTTTGCAGTTTCTTTCAAGGATCTTTAAATAAAGTAACTTGCTATGCTGAAAACCTCTTCCTCTTTCTATTTTTATAAAGTTAGGAGGTTATTACATTTTTTTAGCTATTGATTATTATTGATTTTTCCAATAGCTCTAAAACTTAAAGTAATGCACAAACCACTTTCACAAAACAAAATATCTTAGACTATAGGTATTAAAAATTGCTTTTTGAAAGTGACTTAAAATTTATACAAACATAAAACCATACGTAAAATCATTATTTCTAGATCTTAATGACTCTAAAACTGAAATAAATGGAAATATTAAACACTTAAAAAAATACAAAACCAATAAAATTATAATTGCATTTACTGCAGTGGATGACGTTATGTCATTGGAATTAAACTGCCAGAACTGGGGTTTAATAGTTAAAAGATGCAGCCTCAGGCCTAGTTCTGTAATTCTCAGTTTTAACAATATTAATGCAGGCAATGGATTTCTTCAAAAATGTGACTGGTGAAAATATGTTAGTAATGGTCATTTCTGTTTGCTATTTCAGAAAACTCAGACACCCACCTCTTACAAATCACAGCCATCAAACATAATCTCAAATGCCAATTTTAATAGTTGATAACCCTGAAAACTTTCTCACTCAAATGAGCATTACACTGAGTTATAATCCAGCAGTTGATGGAGTTAGGAAAATAAGCTTTCATTTCCTTTGTACTACCAGAGTTACTAATGAAATAGTATAGTAAATCTTCTGTGGATAGATGAATTTATAATACCTCTGATCACAATATTTATGAATAGTGTATGAGCACAGGTTCTTAGTACTTGGTCAGCTATCCTACTTGGTGCCTCATGATTATTCACTTTCCTACTGATAGTATCTGAGCCACATCAATACCTTCTTTCACGCAATACATCACAATGTATTTGGCCTTCCTATAGGGAAAACATAAGCACAAATGTAAATGTAGGCCTTGTATTTATATCATAGTCCTCAATAGTAAGTCTTGAACCTCCAAGATCTTGTCCCCACATCCATGGAGTTTTTTACTTTAAGTGATTATTTATTTAACCATAAAAATAATAAACTTAAGTAAAATTAGTAAGAATGGTGTCAATTTTGAAAGAAAGCCACATCCTTTTCCTATCTTTATTTTTTTTAACCTCCTTTTCGCCCCCAGTCCCAGGCCAGGAAGGGGTAGATAAGGAGGGCTCAGCAAGGGTAAAATTGCTAGCCATCTTCTGTGTACCTGGTGATTTACATAGTTAATTTTCTTTAATCCTCACACCGTCTCTGCAAATCGGTCAGTCAGGACACAGGAGTTCAGAGAGATTATATAATTTGCTTAAACCTATAATTGTTTAAGTTATTAATATTACAGTTGTAAAGCTGTTACAGTAAATCTCCAAAACTAGGGGTTTTTTTCTTTTTTGTTTTTTTGTTTGTTTGTTTTTTCTCCCCCCCCCCACCAAAGCCACGGCTCGCTCTTTGGGGGGCATAATTTAAAAACCCTATACCATCAGATTTAAGTGATCATCATGAATTACTAGCTGTTTGTTTGTTTGTTTGTTTTCCTCAAGAAAAGCAAACTCCTTAAGAGGTGTGATACCATGTTCTCTGTGGTGAAAGCAGTCTAGTCAGTGTGGTGACATCTAGTTGTCCATTACTACTTTTCTGGGAAGGAGGGAGGGAGGAAGGGAGAAAGAAAGGAAGAAATGAACAAATTTATTTCTGGGCATATAATCTCCTCTTCAGATGATCCAAGTTTAGATCATTGTCTTTGCAACTGGAATGAGACCCTACACTAACTTCCATAAGCCTGTTAATGATGACAACCTCAGAAAATAGGAAACAGAGACCTGGACTACCTGCCTTATGGAGCTAACCCTAGAAAATGTACACCTGGTTACAGATACTGTCATTTTATTTGTTACTGAGCATCATGAGCTACAAGCACAGGGTCAGGCTCTGAATGATACCCTGTGCAAACAAAAAATTCTGGCAAGAAAGTTTGATTAGTTCATTTACTCTGTCAGTGTTTAAAAAGAAAAGGAAAGAAACTCCTAATTAAAATTTTAGACTGTGAGCTTTCTTATGGGCCACTAGAAATGACATGCATATCTTCCTTGAGACCTTCCACTCACTCATTCATTCATTCAGCTAACTCATTGTTATTGTTATTACTGTTACCTGTTTTCAATACAGTGATGGATTCTAAAGAATATGCTAAAAACAATTTAGTAAATTGTGTGTTGTCCTGAGGAGTGAAGAGTATCAGAGTAGAGGTAAGAAAATGATAAATCACACCACAAAAGGGAAAATGCAAGGCAGTATAAAAATAAATGCCAACTTAATTGGTCCTTACCTTAAATATAATAAGGAATAATAGCTGTCACACCCATTATAATACATAGTACAATGAGCAACCACCCAAATTCTATTTTCTCCAATTATCCCTCATTTATATCTTTGACAAGAGGAATAATTCTTGTCAAAATGTGTCCCCAAAAGGAAGCATGAGAGGTTTACCTAAGTGTTCTCAGGTGGGGACTGAAAATGTCAGTACCCCTAAGCATCAAGGATAGTGATAATGAGTTTCCCAAAGATGAGCTCTGGGGGTTCTTATTTATTCTTTATCAGATAAGACTATGGAAATAAAGTAGTTCTCCCCAAAATCTCCTATGACTTAGGAAAAAGAAGGCTAAAGCTCAAATTACCTCACAGTGACTCCTCATTCCCACCAGGAAAAGCAAAACATGTTTTAAAGATGGTCATTGGATTTTCTCCAAAATAGTTAAAAAATTTCTTTTGCTAAAATGTTTTTTAAAAATGTATGAAAATAGAAAGCAAAACAAAAATGATTTTTTTCCTTTAAAAGTTGAGTCTCTTTACCTTGATTATTTCTGACAGAAGCATTATAACACATAAATTTATATCTATATGAAAAAGTTCCCACTGATTTTTTTTTTTTTTCCCACGAAATAATCGATGAGTACTCCAAATCTCCCTGGCACTGATATTTATAAATGTAAAGTTAAATTCAGAAGTCTTAGAAATGTGTTTTATTTTAAGCAATTAAAAAAGTTTATTCAAAATTTAAAAATTGAAATTACTTGATCATTTGAAATATTTAAAAATACCAATTATTTGAAATTGGAAAAGAGTTTTATAGGTGCTTCTATTTTGCTATTTTTAGCCAATTAGGGAATGTTAATAAATGAATAAAAGCTGTATCCATTGGTATGTTATTAGAAAAAAGTCTTGGTCTTCCTTTTTTTAACATTTTCAATCTACTTGAAATGTCTATTAGCATTAATATAAGATTTCATTATGTCATTTGTAACTAAGCCAACTTATCATTATTAAAATGGTATGGGGTATTAATACTGCATTAGTTTTCCAGATCGTTTTCCTAGCCAAGAGAGGTGTGGACTATATTCTTTGGTAGTTTTTTTCAGCTTGTCCCCTGTAGCTTCAGAAAGAATTATACCTTAATGTTTCCTGGAGGAAAAAGGCAGGGAAAAGGCATACGATCCACAATAGAGAAATATGTTAGTAAATATCATTATGCTAATTCCATCAATAGGTACGAGTGCAGGGGATGGTGGTAGTCACAGAAAATACAATGATGAGTAAGACTCATTTTGTAAAGACCATTCTAGAACTACAGATTGGTTGGAAAGAGAATATTCCAATATTCCGGATAGGAAACAACTAAGAGCTTTCCTTAGCAAGCCCTTTGAGGGAAATGACCAAAAAAAGTTGGGGGGAGACTTGACCTAATGGAAGATACCATTAGAAGGCAGTGAGATCCGATGTTTGAGAGTTCATGAGGAAGGGAACAGGGATGGCTAAAACATGAGGATTAATGAATAAAATGGAAAATTAAATTTTAGATATAGAATATAAACTCTGTGAAATTATAGGGAGATATAACTGTTACAATGAGTTTCCTCAAACCGTAAGTCCACGTCTTAGCATTATTTAACGTAATCAAGTTCTGTTCCACAGTGTGATCATCTGTTTTGGGTTTTGGATGTTTGAAATACAGTATTTCAAAAAGCAGGTGTATTTTATGGTGACTAACATAGCACAACAAAAAAAAATTAAAAATTTTAAAACACAAAATGTGCACATATAAGACATAGTCATGAAACTAAAAAAAAAAGTTGTCATGGGTTTTTTATTTGTTTGGTTGATTATTTTGTTTGTTTTTGTAAATGTATTTTGGAAGAGGAATTTGAAAGATGTAATTTATCAGCTGATCAGGAGAAATAAATTCCAAAAAGACAAAAGCATTATAGAAAAAGTAACATTTATTCACTTGATCAGTACTTTTCCTTTGACTGTCCACTCTGTTCCAGACACTTCTTCTGTATCTCATGTGTAAGCTGGGGAACTGAAAAGAAAATTTCTCCACTTTGAAGGAGTTCACATTACAGTGAAAGAGACAGATAAGAGAGTAAACAAATTACTGTATAATATATTGACAGGTGGAGATCTCTGCCCTGAGGAAAAGTAGAACAGGTCTAAGGAGTCTGGAAATGGTGGTGGGCAGCATGGACGTTATAGATACCGTGAGCAAATAGGAATGTCAGAGGGAGGGACATTTGAATCTTTAATCGAGACTTGAAGAAAATAAGGAATGAGTCATGTGGGGATCTGGGTAGGGGAGGGCAAAGGAGCACACTTCCAGAAAAAGGGAACAGTGAGTATGAATAACCTGAGGAGGGAAGTTGTCCTGTTTGAGAAACAGCAAGGACAGTGGGGCTGTGAGCAAAGACAGAAGTGGAAGGACAGAGGGACAGAGAGGTGGTCATGGAAGGCTTTGTAGTTCACAGTAAAACCTTTGAATTTTAATCACAAGAGTAACATGACCTGATTTATGAGGTTTTTATTTTTTTTAAGATTTTATTTATTTATTTGACAGACAGAGATCACAAGGAGGCAGAGAGGCAGGCAGAGAGAGGAGGGAGCAGGCTTCCTGCGGAGCAGAGAGCCCGATGGGGGGCTCGATCCCAGGACCCTGGGATCAGGACCTGAGCCGAAGGCAGAGGCTTTAACTCACTGAGCCACCCAGGCACCCCCTGATTTGTGTTTTAAAAGGATCTTTCTTGTTCCTATTTTGAGAATAAACCATAAGACATGATAGAAACAGGAATAATGTAAACGTCAATAATCTAGGTAAGATTCAGTGACATGAATATATGGAAACCGTAAAGGTGGTCAAAAGTGATTAGATGCAAAGTACAATTTGAAAAACCTCTGGCAGAATTTGCTAATGGGTATGATTCGTGAAGTGGGAGTTCATAATGACACCAAATTTGGGGGTCTTGGCAACTGGGCTAAGAGATCATGCCATTTACCACCTGGGAACTATTAAAAGATAGGTGTAGATTTGGTGGGAAACAGGAAAAAGGAGATACAGAATTGAACCAAATGTAGGAGAGATGTTCTCATTTAGCACAAAAATATAAAGTAAAAGAAAGTGAGAGAATAAGTAAAAGGTGAAGGCAGACGTCTGAAATAAGACTTTAAATGGAACAGTTGATAGACATTAAAATTTCTTAAAAATTCATTTACTTGATTTTGTAATTGAATAGTTCTGCTGTTATAGGCCAGGGGATATTCTCACATCATTGGTGGGCTTTACATTGCATAGTCATTGTATTGTCACTATATTACACTCTCCTGGAGACTTGCTTCCATGGTATATTAATACGTCAGTTGCTTGAAGCCCTCAGACAAGTAAAGCACAGTAGGTCTTGTAATCCATCTCTCAGCCTCGAACCTAAAGGAGTGTTGCAGTCTAGGTGTCTTGCCCGCATGAAAAGTGATGGCAGCCTTGGAAGATAATGATCGTGGAGTGAACCAGCAGCCAGCGTGCTGTCATATGCTACTGATATATCCTCCCAGAGGAATTTATTACTCAGAAGTTTTGAATTTCCCTATGGGGGAAAAAAAATCCTTTCATAGGGGCAGGTTTTCTTTAGTGAGTGCTTATGACAGAACAGTTCCTCTTCCTTCTGTGTCACAAAGCTTCCTACCTTTAGGAATGGAAAAAAATCAGCTTTGATAAATCAAAAGCCTATTTATAATTGTCCAGCTCAGAGCCATTATCTCTCAATGCCTTTTAGTATTTCTCATTCCCTATTTTTCAAGCAAAATGGAAAACAGGGAGAAGGGTAACTCTTCTAATGTAACCTATGGCTTTGATGGCTGGAGTTTGGTTGCAAAACAATTTGTAAGGCACAGACATTGATTGTATTAACTTCCAATTACAATATAATAAGTAGTACCAGCATTAGTCTTAGGAGAAAATATAGCGAGATCACGACTTGCACTTTAGTCCCTGTCTCAAGTTCCCAATATTACGGCTTCTCAGATTTTTGCTTTCCTTTAGTGCCACCCCCTTTTGAGTAGAAATAGCTTCTTAGGTGTAGGGTTTGCTCTCTTATCAATGCATTATTGAGACTGACAGCTGTATGGTAATGGATCTGAACCTTGATCCTGTAGGACTAGACCTAACCTCCCTCCTCTCAGCATCATCTAAAGTTAGCTCGGAACATCATTAAGAGGTGTGATAGAACAACTGGGCAGGCTCCCCAGAGCTAACAGGTGAATCATTCTACCACTTAAGAACACAAAGCCAATTTTTAAGAATTGCAAGCTTGGGCAATTCCTATTCTTTGTGAGGTGTACACACCCAACAAAATTGATGCTTGAGCCCTTTCTGTTGATATTTATTCCAAGTCACCCTTCTCACCAGCAAGCTGTGTTTGCTGGCCTTATTGTGATATTTCACATCTCCCCCCAGATAAAAAGTTTGGAAATGCAGGTTCTCACAAACCACTGAGTAACTCCACCCTGCAGCGCAGACAACTCTTCAGATCATTCTGCTCCTTCCTTTTTGCTCTGACTAATCTCTGGACCATCCTGGCTGAATTCTCTATGTAGGGCTCCTTCCATGAAATTGGGTTTCTGCTTCTGTTAGTGTCAACCATATTGTATTGTCCTAATTCTTCCCATATGGAGTGATCGCAATAGCTAAAACCTAACACTAGAAGAAAGTAGGAGGATTAGTGTTGGCAGGATTAGCAAGTTAATTCTAATAATACAACATCTCAGAAGACCTGTTTCTACCTTCAAAAACTTTTAAGGTGAAGTAGTTGGGTGTTAGGGGGATTACTTAGGAGATGAAGGTTAAATATCTGGACAGAACTGGAGAATAGGGGAGCAGAGGACCTGCTGGTGATGACCCTGACTCCTGGATATCCTCACATATCCTCACAATTGGCAGTGCCATTGATGAAAACTCTAAGGTCTGAATCTATATGGTATTTGATTTGGTGGAAGACTTCTCCATCAGCTCCAAATTTGTTTATTTATTTATTTTACAAACGGAGAGAAATCATCTTCCCCTTAAAATATAAAGTACTTACTATTTACTACTTCTGGAATCAAATTCTGCTGACCAAGAACACTTAAATGATCAGGATCATTACATAAACGGACTGTGTCCTATTTGTGACGACCATTAAGCTACAATTTATTAATGATTTGGAATCTTCAGATAAGACACTGTTTAAAATAAATTTAAGCACGGTGTATCCATTTTTATCCTTCCAAATGTTATTCTCTGTGTTGAAAGCAGTTCAAAACACATTTGCTCTGTGTTCACAGTGTGGCTGTATTTGGAGAAAAGCCGTCTAAAACATTATAGACAGCCTAGACGAGTGTAAGAGAGACTTATTTAAGAAAAGGCAGCCCAAAGGAATGTTTTGTTTTTGTTTGTTTTGTTTTAAATAAGATGGTGAGACACCTGAACAAAGAGGTTAAGTAACAAAAAGAAAAGGCATTCTAGAACTTAGAGTAAGGTAACTTTCACTTATGCAAGAAAGTGATTTAAAAAAAAAAAAAAAACCTACAGAAAAGCGGGCTCTGAGAGGAGGAGAGGACCCTTTGACAAAACGAGACTTTGTCGCTGCCTCCTTCAGGGACCCCACTAATACATCCTATGCCTGCACTGCCTGTGTGTCCCACAGCAACTTGACATGCAATCATATATTGCCTTGACTTCTTAAAACATTATTGTCATGTGGAGTTGTCTCCATGGAGATTTTAACATGTTCCTCTTAAAAATCCTCCAAATAGCCTGGAATAGCCTCTAAAATATTTGGTGAGTGAATTGGATCTAGTGAATCGGGTCATGTATGGGAGAGCCATTTAGAGTTTCTTGTAACAGGACTTTGTAGAAGAGAAGAGGTGATAGGGTCTCTGATCGTACTTCAGGTGGGAAACAAAGGGGGCGCATCTTGGCAAGTCCAGCACCTTTGAATGAGACTTCCTTAATGCTCCATTGGCTTGACTAAACCTTAGACATATTTTGTCCTTACTATAGATGGCTTACTTTCCTTTTCTTAGAGCATTTACCTTAGAAAACTTGTAACTGTAAATTTTTCTCTGACTTTTTAAGATGCTCATCTGTTTTATTCAAGTATAATTAACATACAGTGTGATATTAGTTTCAGGTGTACAGTATAATGATTCAGCACCTTGGCACATTACTCAGTGCTCATCAAGATAAGTGTACTCTTAATACCCTTCACCTGTTCCCCACCCACGTCCCCTCTGGCAACCACTAGTTTATTCTCTATATTTAAGAGTCTAGCATTTGTTTCTCTTTTGTATTTGTTTCCTAAATTCCACATGTATTTCTCAGAGTACCTTATTTCACTTAGCATTAGACCCTCTAGCTCCATCAGTGTTGTTGCAAATGGCAAAATTTCATTCTTTCTTATAGCTGAGTAATATTCTACTCTGTGTCTTTGTGTTTGTGTTTGTGTGTGTGTGTGTGTGTGTGTACACACACACACACACACACACACACACCACTTTATCCATTCAGCCATGGATGGACACTTGGGTTGCTTCCGTATCTTGGCTGTTATAAATAATGCTTCAATAAACATCCAGGGCCATATATCTTTTCAAATTTTTCATTTTTTTTTAAATTCCACCCAGTAGTGGAATTGCTGGATCATATGGTAATCCTAGTTTTAATTTTTTGAGGAACCTCATACTGTTATCCTCAGTGGCTACACCAATTTACATTCAAAACAACAGTGTACAATTATTCCTTTTTGTCCACATCCTCATGGACACCTGTTCTTCTTGTCTTGTTGACACTAACCATTCTGAGGTGATCAGTGAGGTGGTATCTCATTGTGGTTTGCATTTCCGCAGATGGATGTTGAGCTTCTTTTCATATGTTGGCCATCTGCATGTTTTTTTTGGAAAAATGTCTGTGTTCTCTGCCCATGTTTTAATTGGCTTGTTTGTTTTGTTATTGAGTTGTGTAAGTTCTTTGCATATTTTGGAAATTAATCCCTTATCAGATATATCATTTGCAAATATCCTTTCCGATTCCGTATGTTGCCTTTTCATTTTATTGATGGTCTCCTTCACTGTGCAAAACCTTTTTTGTTCGGTGTAGTCTCATTACTTTGTGTTTTTATTTCCCTTGCCATAGGAGACATATCTAGGGGGAAAAAAAAGTTGCAGATGCCAATGTCAGAGAGATTGCTATTTACATTTTCTTTTAGGAAATTTCATGGTTTCAGGTCTCACATTAGATCTTTAACCCATTTTGAGTTTATTTGCGTGTATAATGAAAGAAAGTGGTCCAGTTTCATTCTTTTGCGTGTAGATATCCAGTTTTCCCAACAACATTTGTTGAAGAGTCTTTCCTATTGTGAATTCTTACCTCCTCTGGCATAGAGTAACTGACCATTAAAGCACGAATTTATTTCTGGGTTCTCTCACCTGCTCCACTGATCTTTGTGTCTGTTTTTGTGCCAGTATGATACTGTGTTGATTACTGTAGCTTTGCAGTTTATCTTGAAATCTGGGATTGCAATACCTCCAGTTTTGTTTTTCCTTTTTAAGATCACTTTGGCTATTTGGAGTCCTTTGTGGTTCCATACAAATTTTAGGATTATTTGTTCTAGATCTGTGAAAAATGCTTGGTATTTTGATAAGGATTGCATTAAATCTGTAGATTGCTTCAGGTAGTATGGACATCTAAACTAATATAAGTTCTCCTAATTAGCATGGAATATTTCTACATTTCTTGTCTTCAGTTTCTTTCGTCAGTATTTTAGAGTTTCCAGAGTAGAGGTCTTTCACCTTTTTGGTTAAGTTTATTCTAGGTATTTTATTTTCTGGTGCCATTATAATAAGATTGTTTTCTTAACTTCTATTCTACTTTGTTGTTAGTGTATGGAAATGCAACAGATTTCTTTTTTTTTTTTTTTTTAAGATTTTATTTATTTATTTGACAGGGAGATCACAAGACGAGAGGCAGGCGGAGAGAGAAGAGGAAGCAAACTCCCCGCTGAGCAGAGAGCCCGATACAGGGTTCAATCCCAGGACCCTGAGACCATGACCCGAGCTGAAGGCAGAGGCTTAACCCACTGAGCCACCCAGGTGCCCCAGTGCAGCAGATTTTTGTATATCAATGTAATATCCTGTGACTTTACTGAATTCATTTATTAGCTGTAATAGTTTTTGATGGAGTCTTTAAGATTTTCTGTATGTAGTATTCTGTCATCTGCAAATAGTGACAGTTGTACTTCTTCCTTACCAATTTGGTGGCTGTTTATTTCTTATCTGATTGCTGTGGGTAAGACTTCCAGTACTATGTTGAATAAAAGTGGTGAGAGTAGATATCCTTGTTTTGCTCCTGATCTTAGAGGGAAAACTCTGTTTTTCATCACTGAGTGAGATGTTGGCTGTGGGGTTTTTCATGTATGGACTTTTTTATGTTGAGGTATGTTCCCTCTAAACATACTTTGTTGAGAGGTTTTTTTTTTTTTTTCTTTTTCATAAGGGAATGCTTTCTCTGCAACTATTGAGATAATTGTCTGGTTTGTATCATTTCTTTTGTTAAAGTGATATGTTAAATTGATTTTGCAAATATTGAACCACCCTTGCATTCCTGGAATAAATCTCACTTATCATGGTGAATGATTTTTTAAATGTATTGTTGGGTTCAGTTTGCTAATATTTTGTTGAGGATTATTACATCTATATTCATCAAGATATTGGCCTTATTTTTTTGTAATGTCTTTATCTGGTTTTGGCATTAGGGTAATGTGGGCCTCATTTAATAAACTTGGATTTTTTCCTTTATCATCTATGTTTTGAAATAGTTTGAAGGTATTAACTATTCAAATGTTTGGTAGAATTCATCTGTGAAACCACCTGTTCCTAAACTTTTATTTGTTGGGAGGTTGTTTTTTTTAATTACTGATCCAATTTCATTGCTGGTAATTAATCTCTTCTGGTTTTCTACTTCTTCTTGATTTAGTTTTGGAAGGTTAGATGTTTCTAGGGATTTATCCTTCTCTTTCTAGGTTGTCTACTTTGTTGACATATAATTTCTCATAATATTCTCTTATAATTCTTTGTATTTCTGTGGTGTTTATTATTTCTCCTCCTTCGTTTCTGATTTTATTTGAGTTCTTTCTCCCTCTCTCTCTCTCTCGGCATATCTGGCTAAAGGTTTGTCAATTTTGTTGATTTTTTTTTTTTTCCCACAGAACCAGTTTCTGGTTTTGTTGATTTTTTTCTGTTGTACTTTTTTATTCTCTACCTATTTCTGCTCTAATCTTGTTTTCTTTTTTCTACTGGCTTTGAACTTTGTTCTTTTTCTAGCTCCCTTATGTCTGAAGTTAGATTATTTATTTGAAGTTTTGCATGCTTCTTGAGGTAGGCCTTTATTGCTGTACTCTTCCTTTTAGAACAGCTTTTGCCGCATCCCAAAGATTTTGAATGTTGTGTCTTCTTTTTCATTTGTCTTCCTGTTTTTGTTTTTAATTTTCTCCTTAATTTCTTCATTGACCCGATCATTGTTTAGTAGCTTATAATTTAGCCTTTGTATTTGTGTTCTTTCTGGACTCTTTCTTGTTAATGATTTCTAGTATCACTCTGTTGTGGTTGGAAAAGATGCATGATATGATTTTAATTTTTTTGAATTTGTTGAGACTTGTTCTGTGACTCAACAAATGATCTCTTCTGAAGAATGTTCCGTATCCACTTGAAAAGAATGTGTATTCTGTTGCTTTTCAATGGAATATTCTGAATTTATCTATTAGATCTGTCTGGTCCAAGGTGTCATTCAGAGCCACTCTTTATTTGTTGATTTTTTTTTTGTCTGAATGATTTATTCATTGATGTAAATGGGGTGTTAAATATAGATTTCCTCCTCCTATGTTTATTCCTAAATATAGACTTTCTGTATTTGGGTGCTCCCATTGGGTACATACATATTTATAATTTTTATATCCTTTTGTTGAATTTTTCCCTTTATCATTATTTAGTACTTTTCTTTGTTGCTTGATAACAAGGTCTTTGTTTGAAGTCTAATTTGTCCAATATAAGTATTGCTACCCCAGATTTCTTTTTGCTTCCATTGGCATGAGACACTTAGAGGGACTTCTGCCAAGGAAAGTGAGGTTTGGGTGGGGCAAGTCAACAGGAAAATTAGAAGGCCAGGCACATGCTGTTAGCAATCTATGTGGAGAGTTCACACTGGTTTCCACACAGTGTAAATCTTTTAAAAATCTTCTTACCAATTTTACAACCCAGCAATGTCTTTGCAAGGACCTAGGTGTCAACTCTTTGACCGTGTAATCATTAAGGAAGATAGAACCCTTATCTCCCAGTCTTTGTGGGAGGATGGTAGGAACCTAACTTCCATTGGGTGCCTTCCTCCAAGTTGTAAAACCAACTGCTAATTTTCTTTTGGGTAAGGCCAGTTATCAAACACAGGTGACCTAAGCTTCCCACTCCACAAACGTGCTCTTAAAAACACTCCCACTCATTTCCTCCTAGTTAGGTATCCATAGTTGATGTGCTCTCTCCTCCATTGTTGACAGTAGTATAACGATAAAATCCATTTATTTGTCCATCTTATCCATTAGTTGTTGTTGTTGTTGTTGTTGTTGTTGTTTCTCTTCTTTAACACCCTGTTGCTCCAAGAAAAGGGACAGAGTTAGGCTTTGAGTCCTACTGCCTCTGGACTTGACCGGTATATAGGCCTTTGTAGGTCTGCCACATGCTTCGGCTCTGCCGAGGAATGGGGCACAGGTCCCTTCATTTGGACATTAACCAAGCTCTATATCCTCCTACTCAAAAACACCATCTTTTTCTTCTCTTCTTCCTTCTCCCTTCCCCTTCTCTTTCCTCTTTTCCCCTTCTTTTTCCTTCCTTCCCCTTCTTTCTCTTTTCTTTTCAATCCCTTCCTCTTCCTCCTTCCCTCCTCCCTTACCCTTTTCTCCCTCTTGTACTTCCTCCCTTCTCTTTCTTTAGTAATAGTTACTTCTATTCCTGAAGGACACTTACTCTTTCTAATGATCTCTAACTTTCAGAAGAAATAGAATGAGGGGCGTCTGAGTGGCTCAGTGGGTTAAAGCCTCTGCCTTCGGCTCAGGGTCCTGGGATTGAGCCCCAAATCAGGCTGTCTGCTCAGCAGGGAGCCTGTCTCCCCCTCTCTCTCTGTCTGCATCTCTGCCTACTTGTAATCTCACTGTCAAATAAATAAATAAAATCTTTGAAAAAAAAAGAAATAGAATGAAATTGATTTTATTCTAATATGAAGGAAATCACCAGCATGGTTCTCCTTCCTACCTTGAAGAGGCCATTGAGAGAAGGAAAGATAAAGGGCCAGTCTACTTTATTGAAGGGGAGAGAGTGGAGACAGAAAAGGCACAGAAAACAAAAACAAAACTGATATCTACCCAAAACACTAAAATAGCATGACCAAATCTTTCTCCTCAAGAAAAAATGAAACTTTGGCCTCCATCATTTTTCTATGAACAAGTCAAATGTAACTCCCCTTGACATGAGACAAAGTGGTAGGCAACCTACAGAGTCGTAGAACTGGCATTACCTGTGAGCTTTCAGAGACAAAGAATCTCAGGTCTTACCTCGACCTACTAGATTTGACCTGCAGTGTAACAAGCAACCAGTGCTTCCAGTGGTTATTAAAGTCTTAGAAAACTTTGCATGGAGAGCAAGCTCTGGAGTCAGAACAAAAATAATGACAATTCAGCACCATATGTCCAGAGTTAAGCAATTTATATTATATATATTTATACTATAATATTAATATTTATATTATTACCGACACTTTTTAATCAACACATAAAGAAGGCAATGAGAAATAAGGTAATTTGTCCAAAAATCACAAAGCTAATAAATAATAATGACATTAAATAAAACTCAAGTTGAAGACCTGATTCTACTGATTACTGGCTGGGAGACCTTGAACAATTTGCCTGAACTTTCCAAGGCTGTTATACCATATGAACGATGGGGGTTATATATAAATCCCACTGTAATTAGGTAGATTAAATAAGATAATTTATATAAAGAATTACAAATACATAAATATTTTTTGTATATTCGATGCTTCTAATAAGCTCTGGGGAAAACTAGCCATCCTATTGAAGAATAAATGTATTGACTCGTCATTGTGTTACATGTGAAATACCAATCAAGGTAACTACAATGGGAGGTATATGAAACAGTGCTGAGGAGAATTTACCTCATCTTCAGAGTTTTGGCTGTGGAAGGACATGGGGTATAATAGCCAGAGACTAGAGAAGAAATTGACAGATCAGAGAACTCAAAGAGAAAAATGAAAAGTCGAGGGAGAAATATTTAAAGGGGCATCTTTTAGTTGCCAATTAGGTGTTTTTAAATTAATAATTGTAGTAAACACTCAAATGTTTTTAAAGTTAGCATAATCAATTGTTTTGTAGGTTTTCCCTTTATTTTGTTTCTTCCTTTGTTTCTTTCTCTTTCTTAGCCAGAGGTTTACTCCATAGGGCAGAAGAAGATGAGAGACATAAAAAGTGGAACCCGTTGAGAAGTTGTGAGGTTAAAGTCATGTTCCTAGAATCCTGGTACTATTCGGGGCCTGCCGAGCCATGAGGCAAACAGAGAAATCACCTGCAGTGTTTTCAAAGAAACCAGATATGAAAACCAATCTAAAAACAAGCTGTGGGAAGTGTGAAAAAAATCACGCTGTTGCCAAGATCCACCTTCCCTTTCCCCCAAAACACTCACTCTAATGCACATCTCACTCCTGCACATAGATAACGTGCATACCCTTATATACCCTTGCCATCTGTCCTCAGTGTTTTGCTTTACTTGACACCAGAGTAGAGATTCGGAAATCATACTGTATCCAGTGCATTTGAAAAAGGAAAAAAAGTTGATTTATATTTCCTTTAAAATATATTTTTATCTCAAAATGGATCACCAAACACATAACATGAGACATCGCACAGTGTAGGCAGTGAACGTTGCTAGGGTTCCTAATACCATTTGAACCTTCAGTTTCCTAATTATCACCTACTTACTACTCCTGGAATGAACCTGTTAGTGTATTTTACAGTATTAATAGATCTTTTATTAGCAATTATGTTTCAGAATTGCTTTTCATATAAAAAGGCTTGCACTATGTCATCCCATTGATCGTACCTCAATGCACTCCTTACAGTCATTTCAAATGGCTAATAACTTGCTAATATAACTTTACAGGTACATTTTGTACCTTTCTCTCTACCTATTGTAGACATACCAGCTCATTAAACATTGTGAAAGAACACTGGCTAAGGCCCCTTCTTTTAACAAGCTAGCAATGTGAAATCAAAGTCTAAGGTTTTTCTTGTAATGATCTCGTTGCACCACCTCCATAATACCAGGAGGTAGGGTATGGGGACGGAATATCTCCTGGAGCTGCTGCAAGGGACAGTTAATATTGGGGTGGTATTTCTAAAGCTTTCTATCAGATGTTGTTTTAATCTTCTGGTTCCTGTCTTGTGTCATTTCAAAGTCTTACTGGTGCATTTAGCTGGTTGAATGAGGAACATGCCAAGGTCATACTGAACAATGAAACTAGTGTCAAGGCACAATTCCACACTAATATTACTAGTTTCAGTCCAGACCTATCTCTAACAGCACATAAAAAGAACAACGAGTTGCTGTCACTTGGCAAAACAGCATCAAGGATGGCTTGCGTCTGCAGGAATCCTCATGGGATGATGGTTGCTAACATAGTTACTAACTATAAAACACAGGATCTTTCTATTCCCAGTAGTCCTTGTGGTTGTGTTTGATTATTTGAAGGTTAAGTTGGAATGAAATATATTTTCACACGTACACTGTTGAATAAACTGCTTACAGGTAAGGGAGAATTATGCCTGCAATTGTTTATATATTCAATAAGAAAATAAAATTCAGTTAACAGTAGAACCAATAAGAATTTAGTGGAGTCTCTTGCTGAGTTTGCCATACATTGATATAAAATATTGTATACCTGCCAGAAAAAAAATCAGACCAGAGCTTATTGAATTCCATTACCCCAGTTAAATAATCTAAAATGACAAAATTGTTCAATAATTGTATTCTTTTATTATACCCACTGTTGATGCTTTCGAATAAAATCAGTCATCTCTTGCAGTGTTTTTCATAGGAGACCCTTTTAGTGAATGCCTACTTCCAGAGTTTCACTGAGTGAAAACCCCCACTGACTTAATTCACTTACAGATATTTTCATAACCTCTGTCACATGAGCATAAATGTTCATGGGCTACATCCAAGAAGTTAACAAGCCTAAGATAACAGCTCTGCCGAGCTATGAACTCAATTCCTCCTCCACTTTGAGGGAGAACATGCGATACTAGCAAAATAATGAAATGCAATACATCAACCTGTCTGCCTAGAGAATTCAACTTGCTCAGAATAAATTAATTTCAGCCACAGGTCTGGAGATTGGAAATGCAAATGAGCCAACATGGCTGCACCACTAATGCCAACTAGTTTTCACCATAGTGTTAGATTTCTTTGTTCTTTTTTTTTCTTTATTTCTAAGATTTATTTGTCAGAGAAAGAGAGAACGCACAAGGACGGGGAGCAGCAAGCTGAGGGAGAAGCAGGCTCCCCGCTGAGCAGGGAGCCCCATGTGGGACTCAGTCCCAGGACTCTGGGATTAAGACCCAAGCTGAAGGTAGTCGTTTAACCTACTGAGACACCCAGGCATCCCTATAGCTTTAGTTTTCAATGAGTGGAACAGAGAGGTAGTGGCTCTCACTTAGTGCTCCTATAATGCTTTGTACACACTGCTATTTAAGCCTTTTCATCAATGGATTGTACTTAATCCTTTGGGTGAATTTTGCCCCTTAGTGATTTTGCATACCTGAAGTAAGGAAGAACATATTTTTGGTTTTAACACATGCATTTTGAATGAATGAATGAATGAATTCTAAACATTTCCATTTTTTCCCCAAATGACTTGAGACCTTCAATTTCAACTTACATGTTTAATTTTAGTACTATTTTATATTTGCAGATATTTAAAATTTCAAATCTACCATCTCATTTTATTTAGCTAATAATCTTTCAAAGACTATTTCAAATATAACTTCAACCATGGAGGCTTTCGTAATTCCTCCTACTGCTATGATCTCTTCCTCCTCTGACTATCCATAGCCCTTGAAATGTACTTCTCTTTCCGAATCCTGCTTATCTCCTTTAATTCAAAACTACTTCTTATAATCTTTTTATTTTCACAAACCCATGATAGACTAAAATTTCCTCAAGGACAGGGCTCATCTTTTCATTAGTTGCTGAGCTCAGAATGCAGCCATGTACATGGTATTGTACATGCAACTTATCCAAAATTATCACAAAATACGGCTCAGTACTAGGATATTCTTTAGAATATCCTACTGATTTCTGGGGCGCCTGGGTGGCTCCGTGGGTTAAAGCCTCTGCCTTCGGCTTGGGTGGTGATCCCAGGGTCGAGCCCCACATCAGGCTCTCTGCACAGCAGGGAGCCTCCTTCCCGTCCTCTCTCTCTGCCTCCCTCTCTGCCTACTTGTGATCTCTCTCTCTCTCTGTGTCAAATAAATTTTAAAAATCTTAAAAAAAAATCTTACTGATTTCAAAAAATAATTGACAATCCATTCTTGTAAACCATTCTGGCCTTAAAAAATAACCTTGAAATACATGGGATTTACCTAATTCAAGTAATTCACCAAAAAGACAGGTATAGGCCACCACATATAGATATTTGCACAGAGAAACAGGCAAGGTTTTGAAAGGTAGAGGGGAAAAAAAAAGGAAAATCTATGAAAGAGAAACATAAGGAGCTATGCTGTACAAGAATGAGCTCTGTCATGTTATTTCATGTGACCTTGGCAAAATTGCATTGCCTTTTCAGGTCTCTATAAAATGGACACAATCATGCCTACTTTATTTATTGTGAGAAGAACAAGATTTTTGAAGTTTTCTCTAAACTCTAAGATGCTACACAAATATAAGGTGTTTTTAAACACATAGAATGTAGGTTCAAGAACAGAAGGAAATGAAGATGGATAGGAAGGTAAGGTCATATTGAAAACTCAAACAGAGCAGCACGGATTTCATGAAGTAGAAAGTAGTTGTGCATATATCTTTAACGTGGAGCATGACATTATAAAAGTAGTTTTAAGGTGTATAATTGAGAAGTATTCTGTGGAAGTGAAGTAAGACTGACAGAGAAAGACAAATACTGTATGTTTTTACCTATATGTAGAATCCAAAAAAAGTTAAACTCTTAAAAATAGAGTAGAATGGTGGTTGTCAAGGACAAGGGGAGGGTGGGGAGATGTTGGTCAAAGAATAAGTATTTCTAGTTGTAAGATGAACAAGTCCTGGGAGTCTACAGCATGACTATACGTCACCGTTTTCAACTGTATATACACATAGTATCATTAGGAGAGTAGATCTTAAGTCCTCTCACCACAAAAGAAAATGTTAATCATGTGAAGTAATGAATGTGTTAACTAACCTTATAGTGGTAATCCTTTCCCAACAGATATGATCAAATCATCATATTGTATACCTTAAACTTATACAGTGTTATATGTCAGTGATATCTCAGTAAAAACTGGGGGGAGGGGGCGGGGTGGGGAAGATGCAGTAAATTTGTACATGTGAGGTAGGAAAGAGTTCAGTATTTTTAAAAAACACCAACTGAGTCTAATGTGAGTCAAAGTGAGAATCAGATTACATGCAATGCTTATCATACTTGAATATGCATAAATTTTGCTTGAGGACATTGTCAATAGGCATATTTTGAGGCAATGTGTCTGGGTTGCATCCGAAATTCTGCATTTCTAGTAATCCATAGGTTCTTCCAAATTCATTACTCTCAAATAAACTCTAATGGATAAAAATAGTTTTTAAAATGATCTGTAATAGTTACAAGTCAGAATTTTTGGGCAATATGTCATATTTGGGAGAATTATTTTGTGGATTTTGGGGGTGCATTTTCTATATATATCATCACATTTTCTTTATCCATACATTTCTCGATGGACACTTAGGTTCTTTCCACATCTTGGCTCTTGTGAATAGAGCCAAGTTCACTGCAGTGAACAAGGGGGTGCAGATATTCCTCCAGGATGATGATTTCATTTCCTTTGGCTATGCACCCTGAAGTGAAATTGCTAGATCATATGGTAGTCCTATTTTTAATTCTTTTGAGGAACCTCCCTACTATTTTCCATAGTGGTTGAATTTGTTTACATTCCTGCTAACAGAGCACAAGGGTTACCTTTTTTTCTCACATTCTTGACAACATCTGTTATCTCTTGTTTTTTGATGATAGCCATTCTAATAGGAGTGAGGTGACATTGTGGTTTTGATTTGCATGCCCCTAATGATTAGTGATTTTGAGCACCTTTACATGTACCTAGGCATTTGAATATCTTTGGAAAATTGCCTGTTGTGGTCCTTTGCCCACTTTTAATGGGATTATTTGTAGTTTTGTTAGTGAGTTGCATGAATTTCTATATACTTTGGATATTAAGCCCTTATAAGATGTATGGTTTGCAAGTATTTTCTCCCATTCCATAGGTTGCCTTTCTATCTTGTTGCTTGTTTCCTTTGCTGCACAGAAGCTTTTTAGTTTGATGTAGTCTTCCTTGTTTTTTTGTTTGTTTGTTTGTTCTTTTGTTGTTGTTGTTGTCGTTGTTGTTGTTGCTTTTGCTTTTGGTGTCATATCTAAAAATGTTGCTAAGACCCATGTTAAAGAGTATTTTTCCTATGTTTTCCTGTAGTATTTTAATAATTTCAGGTCTTACATTTGAGTCTGTAACCCATTTTAAGTTAACTTTTATGAGTGGTGTAAGGGAGGGGTTTGGTTTCATTCTTTTGCATGTAAACATCCAGTTTTCCCAACACCATTTATTGAAGGGACTGTCTTCTCCATTGAGTATTCTTGGCTCCCTTTTCAAATACTAGCTGACCATATATGAATGGGTTTATTTGGGGTCTCTTGATTCTGTTCCATTGGTCTTATGTCTGCATTGAATGCCAGTACCATACTGTTTTGATTACTATAGCTTTGTAATAATTGAAATCAGAATGTATGACACTTCTATCTTTCTTCATTTTAGAATTGTTTTGACTATTTAGATCCTTTTGTGTCCCTATATGAATTTAACATTTTTTTTCTGTTTCTGCAAAAACAAATGCCATTGGAGTTCTGCCTCCTTCAGCCTCACTAAATTTATTGTTTCCTTCTAACAGTTTTTGGTGGAGTCTTGAGGATTATCTATATATAAAGCCATGTCATCTGTAAATAGAGATTGTTTTACTTCTTTCTTTCATATTCTGGTGCCTTCTGTTTCTTTCTTGACTGGCTGCTATAGCCAGAACTTCCAGCACTGTGTTGGATAGTGGTAAGAATGGGCACCCCTGACTTGTTCCTAAAATTAGAGCAAAAGCCTTCAAACTTTCACCATGGAATATATTAACTCTGGGCTTGATTTTTAATTTTTTTAATTTAAATTCAATTAATTAACCTATAATGTATTATTTGTTTCAGGGGTATTGGTCTCTGATTTGTCTGTCTTATATAATACCCAGTGCTCCTGGTAAAATAAATTTTAAACACACACGCAAAGTATTCAGCAGGCCCTGGTGATAGACCACAATCACGGAGACTAAGGTAGAGTTAGCTATAGAAATTTAGGGGAGAGATGTTGATGCCTGACAGTAACACATAAAATGTAGAGGAAGGGGAAGCCCCAAAAGACATCTTAATGGAATACTGACTAGAACTTGAGGAGATAAGTATAGGATGATGGCAGAAAGCTAAAGATGAATAAAATTGAGGTAAGGAAAATGAATGGTGGCACAGTAACAGATGAAACAAGTAAAAAGGGATGTCAGTGTCATACATTATTTTATGTTGGATATGAATTTGGAAACAGTGGTCAGACTCTGCAGTTTGGATTCTAAGCAAATTCCTGTAGTCGAACCACATGAATTTTGGGAGTAATGACATAGTTTATTATACAGAAAAGTTGATTTAGCCCTCAACTTTCTGAATAAGGGATTCAGTCTTCATTGTCTAAAGATAATCTCAGGAAATTCACCTGTTATTTATCAACAATATTATATCTGGCTTTTTTGTTGTTGTTGTTCTCCAAACTATCTTCCTAATGCTCTACCTTATTTATTTAAAAAATATATCTCTTGCACAGCCTGAATCAACTTCTTGAATCTTCTTCTTTTTAAAATTAAATTAACATCATTTATTGATAACATCAATAATAAAATAACATCATTTATTAAAATTATTTATTAACTTAGCACTTGTTATACATATGATGAAATGTAAAACAGAGAAGACTTTACATGTTCGTATGATCTTCACAATCTAGAAACTAAAGGACAAGTCCACAGTCCTTCTTAGATGCTATAATGACACTTTTTAACTTCAAAATCAGTTATGTCTGATTCTTAAGTTATTCCTGGCCAAAACAGGCTTGATAGCAAAAGAAATAAATTAATGTTTCTTTGAAAAACTAGTGTCTAGTATGAAACTCAGTAACTTGGAAACCTGCCTAAATTAAAATCTAACCTTGCCTTTGCTCTGCATAGAGTGACTGGACTTCTGCCTCAGTTTCTCTGCATAATCCTCCCACTCTGGGCTTTACTATTATGACTGCCAATCTAAGTCTTGTTAGTTATTTTCCTTGGGGATAAATTCTGTACATGGCCTTTCAAAATATGTTCCAAGTGTATCTTGTCACCTGGACTCCTATTACTAAGATTTAGTCATTCTTTAATTCAATAGTTATCAAGCATCTAACACATTCCAGGTTGCTTCTTATATTACAAAACCACATTTACCTGCCTGAATCAAAGCCTTCTAAGAACCCCAGTCTACTCTAAGATTATGGAACCCAGAATAGGAAAATATGTGTATATACATGTATATATATATATGTATACATATATTTCCCTAGGCAAATTTAAATTAAGTATGTAATGCCTTCTGCATAACATACACCTTTTGCAGTTTCCTGTATGAGCTCACTGGGCATGCAGTTTCACAAATTCTGTGGCATTTCTTATATTCGTTCATTTACTACCTGGTTTCCAACCCCCATACTGATCCCTATTCACCTACTCATTCAATCTTGGTTCACATAATAAATGCCAACTTCTTTTTCATTACTAAGCTTGGCACAGTTTATTGTGAACAATCTTTGGTTTTGTTTCTTTAGAGAGTAAATCCATCTTGCCTCTGTGGAGGCTTGAAAAAAGCATGAATTATAAAGAGGCTCCTTGCCCCAATTTTCCTATTCTGGGTTCTATAATCTTAAAAGAAATTGTCTTGTGGATCTTACCCATGTAAATACCAGCCTAACAGAATACCTGAGAAACTGAAAAAGTTGTTTAACATTGAACCTTGTAAGGACAGCAGAATAATTGAGAGTGACATTTCTCGCTGTGGAATAAAATTATATAATATTATTTGGCATAACAATAGGAAAACATTTTTTAAAAAGCTATACATAGAGTGGGACTATAATACTAATCCTGTAAATCTTCATTAAGGGATGGTGAAAACCTTTAGGGTAATAGGGCACTATTCTAGCTATGATTCCTCTTATGTTGTCAAAGTTATTCTTATCTGCTCCTGTGAACTCCACACAATTCTTGTCTTCTAAAAGTCTGTTCGTAGGTGTTACTTTCTTATTATTGGGTTTTTATCTTCAGTGTCGTCTTTTAAAATTGCTGAAGTTTTTTTTTTTTAAGATTTTATTTATTTATTTGACAGAGGAGAGTGATCACAAGTAGGCAGAGAGACAGGTAGAGAGAGAGGGGGAAGCAGGCTCCCTGCTGAGCAGAGAGCCCGATGTGGGGCTCGATTCCAGGACCTTGGGATCATGACCTGAGCTGAAGGCAGAAGCTTTAACCCACTGAGGCACCCAGGTGCCCCTAAAATTGCTGAAGTTTTATAGAGGTATCCAAACTATGACAAAGACAAGTTGGTTGTTCACCTATACCCTCTTTCTCCTGAGCACAGGAGTAGATCACACGTCCTTGCAATGATGTGTGACCACGTGACGAAGCCTTGACCAATGGAATTTGGGCAGGGAACCACACCTATGGAAATCTTTTCACACATGGCTCTTCATGCTCCGTTTCTCTTCCAAGTACCTAGAAGGGAGATGACCCTGAGGCCACCTTCTGAACATGGCTTAAAAATTGTAAAGTCATAAGACAAAAGGTGATGTCTTTAAATCACTAAAAGAATAATCACCCACCAATTGGGAATACCTGTTTGAATATCATGATAGAGAAAAATAGTGACAACCTACTGAAATTTGAAGATTTTATCTATTATAGAAGCTGGTATTAATCTTAGTCAATAATGCACTATATTATTAAGACTAGAAAAAGCTGAAGTGCTACATTTCTGCTCATTGCCTTTATGAATTGGATGTTTTGTGCTTGGCTACTCATCTGATACATGTTTTATCTATTTACACCTTGGTTTGAACTTAAAGATCTAAGTTCCCTTTACTCTCTTCCTTAATAGTGGGCCATTATACCCTAAGTCTAATTAAAATTCAAGAACAAAAATTATTTATGCATCTCTTCTTTTCCTACTCCTATTTCTGTAGCATAAAGGAGAGAGAAAAATGGAAAAGGAAAGGCATACAGCTTCTCAACCCAGCCTATTCTGCATCAGTGAAGGAAAACAAGGAAACCTAGTGGCGATCATTAAGGTCTAAAATATCTCTGGATGTGTAGGTAAATGAGCAACAAAAAAGCCTCTCAAAACCAAATTCCATTTTGGAAAGAACTGGGAAGCTGCTTCCAGTAGTTTACTTGAAGTTTACCTAGTTGGATAAAGTCATGACATGGGACTTGGTAACTGATCTTAGCGGTCATATCCCCTACTTTGTAGGTTTCTATCCCCTCCATTTGCCCATGGAGAGATGCACTTATCTTCTCCATTTTCTGGGGTCCCTCCCTTGACTGATGGTAGGTACCTTGGCTCTGCGCTCTGTTTCAGTGCTTAGAATTTAAGATGTGCTTTGCATCTTTTGCTAACAGCTTCTCTTGTTATGTTGGAAAGTTTATACAGGTGATTTTATATATTCTGTCAAGGGTAAATAATTCTTACTCCATCTTGTCACACAAACACCTGTTCTCATCATGCAGTAGCGTCACACCACTCCTGACTCAGAGTCTTTACAAAATCTTGGAAATAGTAAAGGAAAGGCTTTTTAAATTGGGAATTAGGCCTCTGACCCTTTTTCCTTAATAGTACTACTCAACAAATATTTATTCAACATCTGCTCTGTGCAAGTTACTGGGTTTGGCTATAGTCAAAGTATTGACTCCTGCCCTTGTTGGAGCTTTAAGTTTAGTCAAACTTACTGGAAGAGAAGGTGTGTTCTGTTCTTGTTGCTAGGAAATATACCTTTCTCATGATTACCTGAACTGAAAATACCTTCCAGTTTAACATCATTAGTAGTTTGAAGGAACTAAAGAACATGTTTAAAATACTCATGTTCTGTGTCCTGGGAGTCACAATTGGGTTATATCTTCACCTGCATTTTCAAAGCAAGTTTGTGGGGCATCTGTGTGACTGAGTTGGTTAAACATCTGCCTTTGGCTCAGGTCATGATCTCAGGGTCCTGTGATTGAGCCCTGTGTCCTCCATGTCTAGCCCCATGTCTAGCCCCATGTCCAGGCCAGTGTCAAGCTCCATGTGGGGCTTCCTCCTCATCTAGGAGTCTGCTTCTCCCTCTCTCCCTGCCCCTCCTCCACTCATATTCATGCATGCACATGTACTTTCTTTCTCAAATAAAATCCTTTAAAAAATAAAGCAAGTTTGCACATTATTTAGCATAAGAACCATATTTTATAAAGTGGTTTTTTTTTTTTTTAAGATTATATGTATTAGAGAACACAGAGAGGTAGTGAGAGGGAGAAGAAGAAACCTTGATGAGCAGAGAGCCAGACCTGGGACTCCATCCCAGGACCTGAGATCATGATCTGAGTTGAAAGCAGATGCTTAACTGACTGAGCCACACAGGCACCCCTACAAATCACTATTTATTTTTTTAAACAATCTTATTTCCTTATTTGACTGAGCACAGGCAGAGGAAGTGGCAGAGGGAGAGGGAGAAGCAGGCTCCCCGCTGAGCAGGAAGCCTGATGCATGCAAGACTCTATACCAGGATCCCTGGATCATGACCTGAACCGAAGGCAGACATTTAACTCACTGACTCACCCAGCTACCCCTGTATCATGATTTCTGTTGCCAAGCTCAATACCTGGCACATGGTAAATCTTCAGAAATATTTAAGTGATTTTTGTAGACAGTTTTCTGACTGGTATGCCTGGGTGATATTGCTGTTGGCATCAGCAATAGTTGTGGTCTCCTATTACCTTCTATTCACATGAAAATCATGGCAATGTGCCTACTGATGGTGAAAAGGGCTCAATCAGCCCTAGAGAAATCTCTTTGTTAAACCTATTTTTATTTCAGGCTCAAATATCTTTCTCACACTGTTGCCAACATCTCCATCACATTTCTAACTCACAGAAAGTATTTCTGGGTATATCCTCCTACTCATACTGAGAAAAAAAAACACAAAAAAACGGGAGGGCAAGTTTACACACTTGCGCTTATTTCAATAAAAGGTACTGTGAGGGTACATTCATCAATCATTCTCTAAAAAGTAAGAAGATGAGTAAAATCTCTGGGAAATGAGTAATAAGGTTAGTGGGTGTGTAGGAGACAGGTGGTAGAGTTGTAAAAATCAGAGTAATTTCAGCAACAGAACCTTCTTACTCCACATACAATATGAAAATATTGGGAGGGATATACAAAATATCAAATTCTAATGAGAAAACTGAGTGTAGTTATCAGAAAATTTGTGTCACTGACTTGACAATTCAGTCCTGTATTGACAGCAACTCTTTCCAAAAGTTGAATTAAAATTTTGCCACTAGGGTTCTTAAACTGCTTATGTACAGATTCTTCAGAAAACATGCATTTTGTAAAGTAAGCATTTGATTTTATTTACATCTTTATTTTGTGGCTTCATGAAGAGAAGTTATATCCAACAATGCTTACCAAGTACATATATGCCAGAAAGTTACAATTATACACACACACCACAGATATATATATATATACATACGCACTCATATATTTTAAAAAGTATATGTGTGTGTGTGTGTGTGTAATCACCTTCTGGTATAATTGGAGATATTTATATTTGTGTTAGCCTATAAAATTATAATAAGTGATTTAGGTGATAGTCCTATCAGGAAAAAAAAAGGCTTTCTTTCTTTATGCCCCTTAAAGATTTTACTGTTATCAGCTTATATCAAGACAAACATAATACGACCTTTACATTCCTGAAAAACAATCAACTTAAATGAATTCCAAAAATTAGATTATTTTATCTTTTTTAAAAAATTTCTTGCAAACTTTTGGAAATAAGAAATAAGAAATAAGAATAGGTTATACCATCAAGTTACTGGGCATTGTTATAATTGAAGATAAGTGAAAAATAAAAGCCAGATACTGACTTTCAAATAAAGAGTCACTCAACTATTCTATATGGCTTCCTACAAAAATTAAAATTTGAGGCAATGCTTATTCAGTTATATTGTGGTATCTACAAGATTGTTCAAGGAGTGGAGGGATTCATTCCATTTAAAAGAGGAGATGATATGATATTCAAAACTTAGGAAGACACAAAGAGAAAGACTATTCCATCCTCATGGATTGAAAGAATAAATATTGTTAAAGTGTCTATGCTACCCGGAGTAATCTACACATTCAGTGTAATCCCAATCAAAATACCATTGACATTTTTCACAGAGCTGTAACAACTAATCCTAAAATTTGCGTAGAGCCAGAAAAGACCCTGAGTAGCCAGAGAAATGTTGAAAAAGAGAAAGCTGGTATCATCACAATTCCAGACTTCAAGCTTTATTACAAAGCTATATCATCAAGACAGCATGGTATTGGCACAAAAACAGACACATGAATCAGTGGAACAGAATAGAGAACCCAGAGATGGACCCTCAGCAATGTGGTTAACTAATCTTTGACAAATCAGGAAAGAATATCCAATGAAAAAAAAGGCAGTCTCTTCAATAAATGGTGGTGGGAAAATTGGACAGCGACATGCAGAAGAATAAAACTAGACCATTCTCTTATACCATATACAAAGATAAACTCAAAATGGATGAAAGAACTAAATGTGAGACAGGAATCCATCAAAATCCTTGAAGAGAACACAGACATCAACCTTTCTGACCTCGGCTGCAGCAAGTTCTTGCTAGACCCGTCTCCAAAGGCATGGGAAACAAAATTTAAAAAATGAACGATTGGGATTTCATCAAGATAAAAAGCTTCTGCTAGCAAAGGAAACAGTCAACAAAACTAAGAGGCAACCCACAAAATGGGAGTAGATATTTGCAAATGACGTTACAGATAAAGGATTTGTACCCATGTTCTATAAAGAACTTAGTAAACTCAACACCCAAAGAACAAATAATCCAGTCAAGAAATGAGCAGAAGACATGAACAGATATTTCTCCAAAGAGGACATACAAATGGCCAATAGACACATGAAAAATGTTCCATATCACTCGGCATCAGGGAAATACAAATAGAAACCGCAATGCGATACCACCTCACACCAGTCAGATTGGCTAAAAATTAACAATAACAGATATTGGCAAGGATGTGGAGAAAGGGCTCTTACACTGTTAATGGGAATGCAAGCAAGTACAGCCACTCTGGAACATGGTATGGAGATTCCTCATAAATTAAAAACAGAGCTACCCTATGATACAGCAAATACACTACTGGATATTCACCCCCAAGAAACAGATGTAGTGAAACAAAGGGGCATCTGTTCCCCAAGTTCATAACAGCAATGTCCACAATAGCCAAACTGTGGAAGGAGCCTTCAACAGATGAATGGATCAAGAAGATGCAGTGTGTGTACTTGTATACACAGTGGAATATTACTCGGACATCAGAAAGGATGAATACCTACCATTTACATTGACGTGGATGAAAATGGGGGTATTATGCTAAATGAAATAAGCAAAGAAAGACAGTTATCATATGGTGGAATATAAGAAACAGTGCAGAGGATCTAAAGGGAAGGGAGGGAAAACAAATGGGAAGAAATCAGAGAAGAAAACAACCCATGAGACTCTTAACCAACAGAAAGAAACTGAGGTCGCTGAAGGGGAGATGGGTGGAAGGACGGGGTAACTGAGGGATGGGCATTAGGGAGGGCATGTGACAAGGTGAGCACTGGGTGTCAGACACAACTGATGAACTACTGAACACTACATCTGAAACTATGATGTACTGTTTGTTGGCTAATTGAATTTAAATTAAAAAAAAAACACAAAACAAACTGAGGGTTGCTGGGGGGAGGGGGTTTGGGAGAAGGGGGTGGGATTATGGACATTGGGGAGGGTATGTGCTTTGGTGAGTGCTGTGAAGTGTGTAAACCTGGTGATTCACAGACCTGTACCCCTGGGGATAAAAACATATGTTTATAAAAAATTTAAAAAAAAAACACATTGAGAAATACTAGGAATAATAATAATAATATATCAGACATTTCAACTTTTTGTCAAAAAGACATGACTAATAGGCAACCAAAATTAAAATTTACCACAGAAAATGACATGAGTGAGAGAAGAAAGGCCATCCTATATAGGTGTGTACATCTATATGTATATAACTATATAACTATATATAGTTATATATGTATATCACTTATACCGATATATAGATATAGATATAGATATCAAGAGATATCTATCTATATACATATAGATAGATAGATATCTATATAGATATGTAGAGAGAGAGAAAGAGATGTGGCTATACATATAAACCAAAAAAGGCTCGGGTAGGAAATGAAACCGTCTTAGGAATCAACCTCTCGAGTAAAATGGGATTGATTCTTAAAGGCAACACATTACAAGAACAGGTGCATAGACTGGGTCAATAATAAAGTGAGAATAAATCTCCAAGCCATCTATAATCCCAAATGCGGTCGCATAGTTCATGTACATTCAAATCAAGAATATGCCTCTACCAAAAAAAAAAAAATCCTATTTCACCCTCAACCTAAAAGGAGGTGAGGAATAGAATCTTCAGTTGATCTTGAGAAAAATTCAATTTGATTTTTCCTCAGGCAACATCCTGCCACCTACACGTTATCTCTCCCTGAGTTGAGATAACTCTTGGCATTACAATGAAAAAAACTTTTCTTTAATGCAGAAAATACAGCTTTGGAGCTATTGAATTGCAGTCCAAATCAGACTATAAAATTTAGGGAGTTCGTTTAAAAGCCAAAGCTGAGTCACAGTGTGGTAAACATATGGGTTAACACATCTATCATAAACAGCTCTACTGGGAAAAATTAAGAGAATCCATGTGAAAATAGTCATGAAAATTCTAGTGCACTTTAGTCTTTGGTCACCATTCACCACCACCATGACCATTTTTAGTGTTTAAAGACAGTGGCAGGGCAATAATAGAGAAGTGGTCAACATCAGTTCTCCTTCCCACATTATGGATTAACTTTAGTCCACAGTGCAAGAAGGGTGTTTTTGTTTATTTTTCCCCTCTGTTGGTACAGTTTTTCTGCTTACAGTTCTTTTTCAAGCCAAGATTACCACAATGGCAGCTCAGTGTTTAGATTCCTCCCGTTGGCATTACAACACAAGCACATTCAAAGCAAATGTCTTCACACCATCCCAAGAACATACACTCTGCTGCTCTGGATGAACTTTGGCTTTTGATACTTCCCTAAAATTCTACCAAAGAAATGAACATGTGACCATGGTTCTCCAAGTATGACAAAGTGCATACAGAGCAAAAAGCGAAGTCCATTCAATTTATACATGGGAAAGAGGACTTAATTTCTTCTGGAAAGATACTCTGATTTTAAATATCACATATATTTTCTTTTGTTAAATACAGGAAATCAGAACAAAGAAAAAATAAAAATGACGATTATATAACCACCTGGCTAGAGCCATCATTAATATTTTGGAATATTTTTCACATTTTTCTGTAAATTTGTGAGTGTGTTCATGTATGTATATAGGACTAACATAATATTTTATTTTTACATAGTCTATATTTTATTTAACATATCTTATTTGCTATCTAATCGAAAAGTCTGCATGGAGATTATTCTAATGGCTACATAAGGTTTAAACTGATTATTTTTTACTGTGTTTCTTTTTAATTTTTGTTTCCAGTTTTTTTGAGGTATAATTGACATATAACATTCTATAGTTAAGTTGTACAACATAATGATGTGGCACTTTTCATGTATCTGCTGGGTGTTTATATCTTCTTTGGAAAAATGTCTATTTGGTTCCTATGCCCATTTTTTAACTATATTGTTTGTTTTTGTGTTGTTGAGTTATATTTGTTTCTTATGTATTTCGGACATTAACCCATTATCAGAAGTGTAGTTCATAAATGCTGTGTCCCATTTTTTAGGTTGCATTTTCATGCTTTTGATGGTTTTTTTGTTTGGTGTAGTTTCACTTGTTTATTTTTCATTTTGTCACCTTTGCTTTTGGTGTCAAATCTAAAAAATAAAAACAACTATAAAAAACTAAATCATTGCCAGGTCTAATGAAAGAAGTTTACCCTGGGTTTTCCTCTATGGGTTCTGTTGTTTTAGGTCTTACACTCAATTATTTAATCCATTTTGAGTAGGTTTTTGTGTATGGTGTAAAATAAGGGTCCAATTTCACTCTTTTGCATGTTGCTGCTCAGTTTTCCCAACATCGTTTATTGAAGAAACTACTTTCCCCATTGTGTAACCTCTGCTCCTTTGTCATAAATTAATTGACATATATGGTTAAGCGTCTGCCTTCGGCTCAGGTCATGATCTCAGAGTCCTGGGATCGAGCCCCACATTGGGCTCTCTGCTCAGCAAGGAGCCTGCTTCCTCTCTCTCTCTCTCTGCCTGCTGCTCTGCCTATTTGTGATCTCTTTCTCTTGGTAAAATAAATTTTTTAAAAAATTAATTGACATATATACATAAGTTTATTTCTGGGCACTCTCTTCTGTTCTGTCGATCTGTGTGTCTATTTTCTTACCAATACCATACTGCTTTGATTACTATAATTTTGTAATATCATTTGAAATAAAGAATTGTGATGCCTCCAACTTTGTTCTTTCTCAAGATTGCTTTGGCTATTTGGGGTCTTTTTGGTTCCATATGAATTCTAGGATTATTTCTCTATTTCTGTGAGAAATACCTTCAGAATTTTGACAAAGATTACATCAAATCTGTAGATGGCTTTAGGTAGTATGGACATCTTAACAATATGAATTCTTCCAATTCATGAACATGTGATAGCCTTCCATTTACTTGTGTGTTTTTCAGTTTCTTTTATCAATGTCTTATAGTTTTCATTGCACAGAACTTTTACCTCCTTGGTTAAATTTATTCCTAGGTATTTTATTTTTTGGATGATGTTGTAAATGAAATTTAATTAGTATAATTTTTAATATTTAAACAATAGCTGTAGATAGTATTTTATCATTTTAACATTTAAAATCTCTTGGGCATCTGGCCAGCTCAGTTTGTTAAGCATCCAACTCTTGATTTCAGCTCAGGTCATGATCTCAGGGTCTTTTGATCAAGCCCCATTTTGTGCTCTACACTGGGTGTGGAGCCTGCTTGAGGGTCTATGCTGTACCTCTTATCCCCCTGTGACTTATGCTTTCCATAATTGAAAGTCTATACCTCCCTCTTCCTTCCATCCATTTTTCCCATCCACCCAACCCCTTCTCCTTGGGCAACTCTTCGCTTGCCCTACTTACGGATCTGTTTATACTTTTTATTTGTGTTCCTTTTTGTGTGTGTTTTAGATTTCACATACAAGTGTAATCATGTGGTATTTCTCTTTCCCTGTCTGACTTAGTTCACTTAGCATAATATCCTCTAAATTAGAGTACATCACAGGGGCTCAGTAGCCATATGTGTCTATTCCGGAAAGTGGTGCCCTAGATTGTAGGCTCTTCTGAAACAGGATTCATGTTCTAACACAAATCTGCTTGATACAAAGAAAGAATTTGTATGTGTTCAATAAGTGTCTTAAAGAGTGAATTTCAGAGTTAAAAAATTTTTAAATGCACCCTCCCCCAATCCTTCCTCCCTTTGTAAATTGTGCTGTCTCTTACCAGTCTTCCTGTGTTCACTACTAGCCTTCTTTAATAGGAATTTGTATAGTTTTAATATTTTTCTAACTTACAGAAATAATTTGTATATTACATTAATTTTATTGATAGTTATTAATAGCAATAATTTTCATAATTGGTTTTGTTTCTCAAAGCCACTTAATTTATTCCTTATTTTAATCAGCAAATAATTATTGAGGGCCTAATATTTGCCATATTGTACTGGGAAGAACAGTTAAAATTATGAGAAAAATCAAATATAATTTCTACCTTCTTACTACTATTCCCCTTTCATAAGACCTTAGTTTATTTCTTTCTTAGTCTTCTAGTGTAACATTTGGTTAAAAGTGATATAGTTCTTGTATCCTAGAAAAACTGCCAATATATTTCTATTGATGCCTATTTGACTAAATATGTAGTCTTTATATTGCTGCCTTTATTATCCCCTCAAATAAATCCCCTATTATCCCCTCAAATAAATGTAGATATTTCTCTGTCATTGTCAAACACAAACTGTTACAGAGAAAAATTCTGAGACAAGCATAATTTTTTGCTATTGGTAGTTGTTTTGTTATTTTATAATAACCTCGCCCTCCACCCAGCACTGTGCTTAGATGATTCCTTTCTTACATGTCCATTTTTTTTCAGGGTATCTTATTTTTCTTGGAACATGGTTAATTCTTTTCATCTTTGCAAAAGCTCATTTCTTTTTATTAGTTCAGGAAAGATTTTTCTGCTTCAGTTCCACTTTTTCACTTTAGAATTTTCTCAATTTAGAAATAGTTCATGTGGTCTTTTTAAGTTATGCATATCTATCATGTTTGCTCATGACATTGTTATTTAATTTACTTTTGTATTTAGAAAGTATCTTTATTCCTCTCCACATAGACTTGCCCACAGTTGTACAGTTGTGACCAAATATTAGCATATGCTCTGTTTATCAAACCATGTGCCCTGAGAGAAGCTGAAGCTACTCAAAGATGTACCTTGTTCTTATTCTGTCATTTAGTTGGGAACTTTTTCATCAGCCCAGATAAAGCAAAACCTTTTTCTAGCCTGCATAAAGGACATTATAAAGTCTCTCAACAGCCCTGATTCTCTGTCATTAATTTTATATTATTCTGGGTCATTTTTCATTTTTTGCTGATGATGTTTTTCTCGTTCCTTACTAACTTTTCTTTTTTTTTTTTGACTCTTATTTTCTGTATCATCATTTAATTGAATACCTTTAAGCTAGACATTTGATAATATATTTTCCTGAATGATCTCTTTAAGGTTATTACTATAAGACAAATCTCTAAAACTTGATGGTTCAAACTAATCAGGATTCAGTGATGAAATTATAGGGCTTAGTTTCTAAGTAAATTTCACCAACAGGTTTGAATTGTTTTCAGATATTATGAAAAAATTGGTATGCCAACAATAATTTCACAAACTGAAAAGAGCTTAACAAAATTGCCAATGTGAAATAACACCAAGAAAATACACATTCATTTTGATAAATAAAAATTAAGCATAATTATAAAGATTTGTTATACTGATACTTAAACACAGAATGAATAAGAACAATTAAGGTTTGATTTGAATTCACACATCTGGGCCCCTGAGCAGCTCAGTTGGCTAAACATCTGACTCTTGGTTTGAGCTCAGGTTGTGCTTACTAACTTTTCTTTATCTGTTGTTTTCCTAAGCCTGTTTCTCAGTTGCTTGGTGTAGCTTTTAAGGGTTAATAAGCTTTCCAGATTCCTCTCATGGATTTTTCTCTCACTTACCATTGTTTTTTGTTTCTGTTTTTCCCTAACATTTGACTATGAAAGCTTTTCAACAACAGAACTTACTTTGTTTTATTCTTTATTATGCAAACATTATTATAAATCAGTAAGCAAATGAAAACTCTTGTAGCTCAGTCGTCAGATCACAATGTCTGCCTCCTCAATTTGAGTCTCTCTCCATAGGCCCAAGTGGATGCACTTGTGCTCAACTTCCCTTTTTGCCTTCTTAAAAATAGCATCTATTCCTGATTATAAAAATAGTATATGCTCATTTTAGAAGATTTGGGAACTATGTACAAATACTGAAAAGAAAACCATAAAAATAACCCCTGACCCACCACTCAAAATGTTAATATGTTGATGTGTTTCTTTACATTCTTGTGTTTACCTTCCTTTTAAAACTTATATCATGACATTTTCAACACCATTAAATATCCTTTAAAAACATGGTTTAAAATATTGTATATATACCATCCTATCATTATGATGTTCCATAATTTATTTAACCTTTGTTTTATTTAATTTAGATATTAACATTATCTTCAATGTTTAGCTATAAATAATGTACAAAAACATCTTTGAATATAAACCTTTGTATGGGCTGTTGGTTACTTCCTTTAGCTTTCACTAAAGATAAAATATTTTCACACACTTCTTTTGAGAAAATATTTCTTAATGACTTTTGCCTATTTTTCTATTGGAATGTTTTATATTTCCCAACTTTATTGTGATATATTTGACCTATAACATTGTATAAGTTTAAGATATATAATGTATTGATTTGATAATTATATATTTTGAAAAATGATTACTACTTCATCACTTCATGCTAACCATTATATTTTTCTCCCATTAGGACAAGCCTGTTCATTTTATTTATTTCTTTAAAGTTGATACACATACACAAAGTGACATTAGTTTCAGGTATACGATGTAACTACTCAAGTTTATACATTATTCTATATTCACTGCAAATGTAGCATTAATATTTAAAATCTGTTCTCTTAACTTTCAAGTATGAAATACATTATTGTTAACTATAATCACAATGCTGTTTATGAGATCCCCAGAACTCATTCAGTTTCTAGTGCTCACTTCAGCAGCACATATACTTATTCAGTTTTTAACTAGAAGTTTGTACTCTTTGACCAACATCTCCCCACTTTTCCCAACTTCCAGCCCCTGGAACCATCATTCTAGTTGTTCCTACAAGTTGAGCTTTTTTAGATTCCACATGTACATGATAGCATACTGTTAGCATTTTGTCTTTCTCTTTCTAACTTATTTCACTTAGTATAATGCCTTCAACATCCATTTATATTAGCACAAATAAGAGGATTTCCTCTTTCTTGTGTCTGTATAATATTCCATTGTGTATACATACATTTTCTTTATCTGTTCACCCATTGAAAGACACTTAGGTTGTTTTCAATTCTTGGCTGTTGAGAATAATGCTGCAATGCACATGGGAGTGCACATATCTTCAGTGTCTTCTTTTCATTTCCTCAGGATATATACCCAGAAGTGGGACTGCTGAATCGTATGGTAGTCCTATTTTTAATTTTTTGAGGAACCTCCAAACTGTTTTCCTTAGTGGCTATAGCAGTTTATATTCCCACAAGGTTCCACAAGACAAAGATTCCCACATCATGCCAACACTTGTCTTTTCTCTTTTTGATGATAACTGTCCTAACAGGTGTGAATGGATAGGCTCAATGGTTTTGACTTACATTTCCCTGATGATGAGCAATGTTCAGCACCTTTTATATACTTATTGGCCATCTAGATATCATCTTTGGAAAGATATCTATTCAGTTCCTCTGCCCATTTTCTAATGATATTTTTTTCTGTATTGTATTTTTTTAAGTATAATTGGCACACCATGTTGCATTAATTTCAGGTGTACAACATAGTGATTCAGTTTCTCTGTCCGTTATGCTGTGTTCACCACAAGTGTAGCTACATCTCTCACACATGCCATGACAATATCCGACTAGAGTCCCTATGCTATGCCTATTATCCCTGTGACATTGATTCCATAATTGGAAGCCTGTATCTCCCATTCCTCTTCACCCATTTTACTCGTCCTCTACCCCCTCCTCTCTGGCAACTATTAATTCTCTGTATTTATAGGTCTGATTCTGCTTTCTGTTTGTTTACTCATTTGATTTGCTTTTTAGATTCCACATATGAAGGAAATCATATGGTATTTCTCTCTCTGACTTTTTTCACTTAGCATAATGCCTTCTAGGACCATCCATGTTGTTGCAAATGACAAGATCTCATCCTTTTTTAAAATATTTACCTATTTTTAGAAAGAGAGAACATGAGCAGGGGGGAGGGGCAGAGGGAGAGAATCTCAAGCAGACTTCCTGCTGAAATGGACCCCAATGCGGGGCTCTATTTCACAACCCTGAGATCAAGACCTGAACCAAAATCAAGAGTTGGACACTTTACTGACTGAGCCACCCAGGTGTTCCAAGATCTTGTCCCTTTTTATGGCTGCATAATATTCCTGTGTGTGTGTATGCATGCATGCACGTGAGCACGTGTGTACCACATCTATTTTATCTACTCATCTATTGATGAACACTTAGGTTGCTTCTGTATCTTGCTATTATTAATAATGTGGCAGTAAAAATAAGGGTGTATTTATCCTTTTGAATTAGCATTTTCATCTCACAGATGGTCAATAGACACATGAAATGATGCTCAACATTGCTAATCAGGGAAATTCAGGTCAAAACCACAAGGAGGTATCATCTCATACCTGTCAGAATGGCTAAAATCAAAAAGGGAAAAAATAACAAATGTTGATGAGGATGTGGAGAAAAAGGTACTCTTGTACATTATTGCTGGGAATATAAATCGGTATAGCCCCTAGAGCAAAGAGTATGGAGTTTCCTCAAAAAATTAAAAATAGAAATATTTCACTACTTTTTTGTATTATTTTGTACTATTATATGTTTTGGCTATTGATACTTATCTAATATTTGATTTGCAAATATTTTCTCCTATTAATTAGGTTGTCTTTCATTTTGTTAGTTTTTTATTTTGCTCTGCAACTTTTTAGTGTGATTTTATCCTGTTTACTGGCTTTCGCTTTTATTGCTTGTACCTTTGGTGTCCTTGTCCAAAAAACATTGCCAAGACCAATCCCAAGAAGCTTTTTCTTGTTTTTCTCCCACAAGTTTTATGGTTTCAGGTCTATGTTTAAAGTATTTAATCCATTTCAAGTTAATTTTTGTGAGTGGTGTAAAATATGGGTTCAGTTTTATTTTTCTGTATGTGGTTATCCAATTTTCCCAGAACCGTTTAATGAAGAACCTATCTTTATCCCCATTGAATATCCTTTAATCACCTGTCAAACATTACTTGGCCTTATATGTAGGTCTTCGATTCTGGGCCCTCAATTCTCTCCCATTGGTATGTGTGTCTGTTTCTGTGCCTGTGCCACATTATTTCAATTAGGATAGGTTAAAAACAAGTGTGATGCCTCTGGTTTTGTTCTTCTTTCTAGGATTGATTTGGCCATAAGAATTTTTTGTAGTTCCATACAAATTTTAGGATATTTTTCCATATCTGTGAAAAATACCTTTGGAATTTTGATAGTGATTATATTGAAACTATAAGCAGCTTTGGGCAGTATGAACATCGTGACAATATGAATTCTTCCAGTCCATGAACATAGGATATCTTACCATTTTTTGGTGACTTTTTCAATTTCTTTAATCAAAGTCTTAGAGTTTTCAGTATACAGATCTTTTACCTTTTTTTATTAAATTTATTCCTAAATATTTTATTATTTTTAATGCTAATGTAAATAGCATTGGTTTATTTCTTTTTCAGATGTTCAGTTATTAGTATATATAAATGCAACTGATTTCTGTATGTTGATGTTGTGTTCCCAGCCTTTTGAGAGAGTTGCTGTCAGCTAGAAATGCCTGAAGCACTTGCCTTGCTATTATTATTTGTACTAAGTCTCCTTGGACATTTTTCACACTGGGGCCAATGCTGTAGCTGGGCCAGCCCTGTGGTTCTTATTATAATTTCAGGACACACTTCAGCAGTAACCATCAGGGAACTTTAAGGAGCAAGATTTATTACTCACAGGTTCTGCAGGATATACAGCATGTCAGTGGCCACATAGCAAGATCACAAGAGAAAGGAAGAGAGAAAGAAAGAGCAACTAAGTAAACAAGCACAGACCAGAGACCTCTTCTTTATTAAGGTTCAAGGATGGATTGTTTAGGGTTTTGCAGGTTCACTCTTTATTTTGTAACTTAAAGCATAAGAGTGGGAATTAGGGTAGAAGAGAAGTGGGGTCATTCAAACAGCCAGGTTCCCCAGGACTTTCTGAAAGCAGAAGCTTCATGGGTTAGGGTAGTCCATAATTTTTTACCTGATTGTTTTGCTAGTCACTATGTTTCACAACTGACAACATTTTCAAGATGGATGTCATTTGAGATAGGTAGCTTGACAATGTCCGTCACTTACACTACTGCTCACCCTGCAAGGCATTAGATTTGAGAGTGAAGACATTAACAGCCTGGGTGGAAGAAATGTAAAAGTCAGGGGTAGGGTAAGTTGTGGCCAAGAGAGAGGACATCTGCTTAGGATTATAGTAATAAATCCATAGTGGTTATACAAGCAGTGTCGCCCAGTCTATAGCCATTACCACCAAATAGAAGGGTCCAGCCATGGACCCTTCTAGGCCAGTGATCTCATTGGCCTTGGAATCTGTTCCAACATTTGGGTGATATTATAGAATATTTTAATGTCTTGGGCCATCTAGTTAAGTAGGTTGAACTTGTTTTGAGTTGCTGATGTACATGATGCAAGCAGTCCTAAGGAGACCCAAACCCTTCCCTTTTTTGGCCACTAGGTAGACTAGGGTCAGACAGTTTTTTAAAACTGTTTGAGCAAGAGAATCGGGGGAGTGTTGCACAAGGGACAGGATCCTATTGCTGGTTAGTCTCAATTACTCAATTTTGAGTGGCTAGGGCCACTACACCTGTGCCCAGTTCAATCAGTCCTAGTAATACTTATGCTCAGGAATGAGGGAATGAAATTGGTTCTTTTGTATTAGTGATAGCAAGACAGGGCAGAAGTTTCAGGAGGCCTGTAACATGAGGAGTATACTTCAAGAGCCAATCTAAGTGAGACAATAGTACATTGGAGTGTAGCCCATGGGAAGCCAATAAGAGGACTGAGAAAGTGTAGCATGCTAGGTGAGAGCTTGCAACATAGGCCCACAGTAAAACCTGAAAGTGGATATACCTAGTGTAAAATGTTAGTAAGAGCTTCTGTGGTTAAACCAGGAATTTGAGCATATTTGTTGGCTACCCGTGCTATACGATTCTGTTGGTACCATTAAAGGGGTATGTAGGCCTTGACCCCTCAAGGAACAGGTGGGACTGAAAATGGTTGAGGCATCTAATTGAAGGGAAGGTCAGGGTAAAGGTGGTAAGTGGAGTTTGCTGAAGTTGAGTTTATCAGCAGAGTAAGAATTTATCATGGGATACAGTTAGTTGGAGGCCAAATCACAGATCTAGCAGTTTCTGATTTTCAGTGCATAAGCAGTCCTCTCAGCCCACTGGATATAAATTTTGGTGGTGCTTATGAAGCATTTTGCCCAGAGTATGGAAAGTCTAGGGGGAAGAGTAGTGGAAGAGGTAATGATAGCATTGGGGGTCATTGAGGTATGAAATTGTGGCATCAAGTGGGAAGGACTGGAGGCAGACTCAGGAGATATTTGACCAACAGTGGTCAGTGAATGGAAACCGGTGGCATAACTGGGGAAAGCAGGGGACTAGCACAAGCTTTGGTTGTGTGTTTCCATGAAAGTACACACAAGCTAAAGATGAGAGGGCACAGGCTAGGAGAGGCAATCTAAATGGGTGGTATTTCTAGGCAGGGTAACTGTCTGATTCTAAATGAACATTTTGGTCTGCCACAGAGGGAAGATATTATGCAATGCTTCCCTAAGGCCAACAGAGGAGGTACTCACAGTTTGACAGGCATTTTGGTACAGGGTAGGGTCAGCAGGCAAGCACAAGGTAAATTCATGAAAATAATATTTCTTTGGATCCTCTGATTTCATCAGAGCAGTAAATTTAACCTGTTGCTCCCAGAAAGTCTCAGTCCCTATTGTGGTGTCTTACTGAGTTTGTGCTGAACTAGGGAGTGGGGCAATATGAGTGAATATTAAGGTTGTGATGCAGTAATATGTCCCTGGGTGTCCTCTCTGACGTAGTGGGTGTAGTCATCTCCAACGATGACCTCTTAGGCTGGGGTGAGGTCATCTCAGGGTGATGTCCTCTCCAGTGATAATTTTGTCTCACTTGGGGTCAAGGTTGTCTGGAGTGGTGCATGACACTAGGAGGTGCATGACATTCCTATTATGTGGCTGTCCAGTGAAGTATTTGTCGTGAGCTGAGAGTAGGCTAGCATGAAATAAATTGGAGGCTTCCCTGAGGATTGAGCTGCATATCTGATACCTGCTGCTAGTGAAACAGATTTTTAAGAGGTCTCTGGAGTTGTCAAGGGCTAGATTTAGCATAGAAACAGATGATGCCCTTTCACTCCCTGAGGAACTCATTCAAAGTGTACAAAGATTCGGGCAATATCTAGGTATACCCCAGACAAAGGCAGATCTTATGGATGCTATTTAGGCATTCCTGGGACCAACACATAAGGGTGAATGGCAGATTATATCAGCTACAGAGGCTCCATTGCATATATAGGTGTTCAGTCCTCTTGCCACTGAGACTCAGCAGCATGCTGTCCTGATCTCTTCCATCAAGGCTCTCCAGTATTCCCTTCTTTTCCACCCTATGGTGTAACTGGGGTCTGGAGTGGTGTTGTTTCAACATTGCCTCTAGGTAGTGATTAGGCCGAAGGGATCTTCTAGCAACCCTATCACTCAGGTTGCACAAAACATAAGAAAAGCAATAGCCATATAGAGCACCAATATTTGATGAGCTTGGGTCAGGTTCCCTCTGGATGAGCTGATTGCATGTTGACTAGTGGCTGAATGTGGTTTTCTGTGAGCAAGACATGGGTTACCTCATCTAGCATGGGATAAAGCCATGACTTGTTTTCCATCCATGCTTCATCTGTAAATGTGGCTCCAAATATGGCAGAGAGTTTCTTTTCTTCTTGCAGACACCCAAACTGTGTCACTCCTTGATCATGGGGTGATGATTTTCACCTCCTGTGAATTAGTAGGGAAATTTCATTTCATTAGCCCGCCTTTATAGACACGATATGCAAGCAGGGAGTGGCTGGCAGATAAGTGGCTGCTTTTGGAGAGTCCTCACCATTGTCAGGGCTTCCAAAGAAATTATCTCATTGCTAACTTGGCTGACTTTTTGACCTGCGGAGTCATATTTGCCCTTGATCACATTGCCAGTGTGAAACAAATTGCGAGATGAAAAAAAAAATCATAGCAAGAAGAAAACAGTGAGTCAGAAGATGAAATAAAAAGGTAAAGCTTAAGGATTTCCTGAGGTGCCTGGGTGGCTCAGTCAGTTAAGTGTCTGCCTTCAGCTCAGGTCATGATCCCAGGGCTGGGATTTAGCTCCACATTGGGCTCTCTGCTCAGCAGGGAGTTGCTTCTCCCTTTCCTATTGCTTGCTGCCCCCCACCGCCACCTTTTGTATTCTTTTTCTTTGTCAAGTAAATAAATAAAACCTAAAAAAAAAAAGAAGAAGAAGAAGAAGAAGAAAAGGAAAGGAAAAAAGTGCAAGGATTTCCAAAGACATTAAAAGTGAAATTTTAGATGTAGAGTAGTTGTTATGTGCAGTATGAAAACTTAGGGGGTGAGAATTAAGCCCAGGGAGTCAGAATTAAGGAGGCTGGGGGCAAGAGTTCAGTCCATTCTGGGGGCCAAATGTCTGAAAGTAATTTAAGGAGTATATCTTTAAGGTTGTTATAATGCTTATGAAGCCAGTCACCTAGGGGAGGTATGCTAGACGGAAGTTCAAAGAATATATTGGAAGGCCCAGGGCTGAGTCTGCTGAAGATGAAGTGAGTACCTTATCAGAATCAATGTCTGGTAATCCAAGGGGAATAAGAATACAGTGAGGAAGGAGAGTTCCTGTTTTGAAGCAGAAATCTAGGTGGGAGTCCCATATTAGGTATCAGTGATTGTCCTTGTATCTGGAAGCCACAGTAGAAGCAGAAAGTCAGGCAATAAAATTATTCTGCTGAAGGAATATGGTTGGTCTCTGCAGAAAATATACCCTCATCTGGGTAGTCTCCATTGTTTACTTTGGGAGTAAAGAATGCAATCATCTATCACAAATTTGCTACAAAGGAGAAAGGGAGGGTGCCCCCCTTTCTCCAAACAATTTGGTTGACCCCAGATTGGTTTTTTTGTTGTTGTTCTTGTTGTTGTTTTAAGATTTTATTTATTTATTTGACAGACAGAGATCACAAGTAGGCAGAGAGGCAGAAAGAGAGAGAGAGAGGAGGAAGCAGGCTCCCTGCTGAGCAGAGAGCCTGATGCAGTGCTCAATCCCAGGATCCTGAGACCATGGCCTGAGCCGAAAGCAGAGGCTTTAACCCACTGAGCCACCCAGGTGCCCCCAATCCCAAATTGTTAAAGCGTGAATTTCCCAGTGACCTAAGGTTGTGTGGGCCCATATAGTGAGCTGATAGGAAAAGCCATTACCTTCAGGAGCCTGTACCAGGCAAAGTATGGAGGAGTTAGTGAGTGAATCTATGATACTGTTGAAAATTATTTCTGATATAGAACAATCAGTGTGAGTGGAAACATGAGTAATGATAGGAGTTAGGTGTTCTACTAGTTCCTTTCATATATGAATGCCCAAATGGTATTGCCTTGGGTGAGAAAATTGTCCCTTGCGCATTGGCCAGACCAAACCATAAGGCTCAGAAGTTTTTGAAAATGTTAATATTCAAAGACCCCTGTTTATGCCTTCTTAAGGGCTAAGTGAACAGCTACAAGTTCCACCAATTAGGCTGAGCCCAGAGTGCCCTCCACAATTAGAGAGGTGCTTTGAGGCAAGATGGAACATCACGGCCCTCCAGTGGATACATTGCCTACAATGGTGGTGCCACTACTGATGAAGAACACTGACTTCCTGTCCATCTCTAAAAGTTGGTGATTGCGGGCTCCCCAAGATGAGGAGGATATGAGGTACCACTGTCAATTCAGCAAGGTCCTTAGACAAGGGTTGAGTATGGAGGAAACCACATCCTTCTGTGATTTGGAAAGACTTTTGACATCAGGTTTGGCCCTCTCTTAAAGGTACCATTTCACCATGGAGGCATCAGTATCTGTACTGAGCTTCTGCTGGGAGGCATTGTAAGAACTTGGGAACAGAGTAGTCCTGTATGGAAGCTGATTAGGGCCTCAATTTCTAAAAGACACCAGTAGGATGCCAGAAGTTGGAGCTCAAGGACAGTATATCAGGCTGTTGCTGGGAAAAATGATTAGTCCTAAATCTCATAGGAAGACATGTTTGGTCCAGAGACTCCAGGATAGATAGTCAAGTGTAGCCAAGGATTTGGCTGGGGATACAGAGCCAAAAAAGTCATTAGGGAAAAAAAAAAAAAAAAAAGGTGAAGCTAGGGGAACTAGAGATAAGTCTTGTCATACTGCTGGTTTGACAACTTCTAATCGTGCACTGTTTGGCCTCACCTCAGGTAGCAGACTTACATGTGATTGTGTATGTGAGGCAAAGGATTATTGAGAAGTGAGAGATCTGTTGCCTCCAGAACATAAAAATTCCTAATATGTGTGATGCCTGAGTGTAGTGGGTAAATAGTGAGCAATTGATGTTTGACACCTGGGAGAATATTTCAGCTCTTAGAGGACCAAATGATGCTCAGAAACTTGATAGATGGGTGATTGCCCAGCTATGTTGCTGTAGATGACATGGGAGAATGTGTAGATTTGCCTATACTGCTTTGTCAGAGGGACCCCTCAGCATGCTAGCAATAGAATACCAAAAATGGCAATTTTCCAACTGTAAGGTATTTCAATGCTGGCAGAAGAGGTTATGTGCAATTACATGACTATTTAAATATCCCATTGGGAACCAAGTAAATGTATCCTGTCTCTTCAAAAATGAAAGCAAATTGGGTCAGGGATTCTTCCACAGTGGGAACAGATTAGAACATATTAGCTAGGTCAGTGACTGCAAAGAACATTCTTTGGACCCATGGTAGGTCCTCAATCAATTCTATAATATTAGGAATTGGAGCCTTAATGAGGGGAATCTAAGCATATAGGTGCTTAGATATAGGTGTCTATAGTCAGTGGTGAAGCACTACTCACTAGTGACTGGAATAAGTACAGCCAAATCTGGCTATTGAAAAGGGAGATTGTGGGCTTAAGGACTCCATTTCAAGCATATCTTTAATGACAGGGCACTGGCCTTCAGTGCCCAGTTTAAGTTGGTTTTGGGAGATGTTTACCATCTTGAGGAGGAGGAGTCACTGGCATCCATTTGGTGACTCCCATCCAAGTACTAACCAGGCCCGACCCTGCTTAGCTTCCGAGATCAGACGAGATCGGGCGCATTCAGGGTGGTATGGCCGTAGACCATTTGGTGACTCCCACCAAGAAAGCCAAGAACTTAGGCTTGTTCCATGTGGTTTGGCATAGTTTCAATCTATCTGTGCATATAACAGTGGGAGGGGGAAGCCAAGGGGCCACCACCAGAGGAATCTGGTTCTGACAATTACATCAGAATGGATTTGTTCACCTTTGCTTGTTTTACCAACAGTGTTCTCTATATAGAAGGGCTTCCCCTTTGGGAATTTAGAGAAATTGCCTAGACTGATGGTGATTGGGCCGTGGTGTCTAACAGGACCAAAAATGACTATGTATTTCTCTTGCCCCAGTAGAACACCAGAGTAGTATAGGGACAGTAGTATAGGGACCAGAAGGTGGAACAAGCGCCACAAGGCCACTGATCTCCCAGGGTAGGGGCTTAAATGAATGCCAGTCCTGGAGATAAGGGAAGGATGCATAAGAAGCAGTGGGGACTGGGACTGGGACAGAAGGGTTATAAGTAGCTGTGTGGCAAGAGGGTGGATATAGAAAGGGGTTATAGCTGGAGAATGCTAGTTTTAGGGACTAGAGTTTCGAACTGGCTGCCTGATGATCAACTGGCCAGGAACCCTGAGATTTTATAACCCCCAGTAAAGTTTGCTATGTGTTCCCATAGTGGCAAAATTAGGTAGAGGATTTACTGAGAAGGAAGTAAGGGGCCCTTTTGTTAAGGAGATTTTCTTAAAGGGAACTCCTCTGCAGCAGTGTGGGAAGAACCTGAGTATGGAGTACCTGGACTTCTGATTGAGAATCTCGTCCGTGTCTGGCAACAAGCACCTCCCAGAACCTTTTGAATGGTTTTGGCAGTCCTGATAAAATATCATAGTGCCACCCTGTAACTGGAGGAGGCATGCTGTAAAAAGGGTTCTCCAGACTCAGGGTCAAATGGAGCCTCTTTAGGGTTACAAATGATGAAGTGATCATTGGGTCACTATGGTCAATTCCGCCCGGCAGAAGACTGGCCTTATGTGATGTTTTCCATTCACTGTGAGCCTTAGCAGTGATTACTATGGTAGAAGTATAGGCACAGTGCCAGGCAATAAATACCATGTGAGGAAAGGAAGAGCCCTGATATGACTATCAGGGGCCTTTCCTTTCCTCCTCCTTCATTATACATCTGGATAAGTCTGTCACCTTTTCCCCCTGGTTGCAGGGGGTGGCTCATGGAACAGGTTTCTTTGTGCTTTACCATTTCAGGGGAAAGCTAGGGGGTTTAGGATCTGTGATATCTCAGAGGAAGCATGCCTACAGCCCTGAAGCATCTTGTGGAAGGTTATGGATTTTAGGGTTTTTAGTGATTTCTGCCAGTTGACACATTTTGGCAGCCATAAGTCACAATTAAGAGCCTGTTCCAAACACCGACCAGTGAGCTCCTTTCTGTCCTTCCTGCTGCATAAAATCTTAAAAAGTTTGAATTTCAGTTAAAGTGTAATTTTCCATTTCAGTTTCTACTTCGCAGTTTTTTCCTGTTATCTTGACCTTCCATGTCGTTACCGGGAAAATTTGTGGAAGACGTCCCTGTGAGCCCTCTTCTGACACAGTCACCTTTCTTTCTAGGATGTCCTGGTTGACCTCTCTGGGAATGGAGTCTAACTCCACTTGTTCAGTATCATGGGGTCACTAGGCCTCTGGAGCATAATACCAGAGCCTCTGTGTGTTGGAATCAAGCAGTGCCCAGGAAGCTTCCATGGAGGGGTTTGCAGTTATCAGCAACTGGTGATCCTCCTTAGGGGTAGTGTTCAGGACATGCATATCTGTCCATTCATTCTGTAAGGATGAGACCTATAACATTCCACCAAACTGGGTGATGAGGAGCACCCACAGCCAGAAAGGCAGCCACTAGAGAGCACAGGCCCCATGAAAGTTGAATTTCCCCTTTTATGGTGCCCTTGGTTTCATGTTACAAGACTATTTCACCCATCAGGTTAGAACACATAATCCTAGGATGACCCACTGTTGCAGGGTGGGGATAGGGAGGTCTCCCTCTTCCTTGCCTACCAGAATATCCTTTTTTGATGGCTTTCCCCCCAAGGCTCACCTTGGGAGGAACTAACAGCTCTGTGATCCAGTCCACTCTCTTTAGCTCAGCTTGGCCCAAGGCATGGAGGACACCTATATGTATAAGTACTCAATTAAGGCCTCTGTAACTATTGTTCTATCTGATTAACCCCTATGACCTTGATCCTTCTGCTCTGGAGAGATGGTTGAATTATTACAGCAGCAGTGACAGTTCAGGATTGATACCTCAGGCAACACATGACAGAAGCGGTACCCCGCAGTTCATAACTTGATGGTGAACCTCCAGCAGGTGATGCCGCCTTCCCAAATGTTACTCTCCCGGGTTTGCCAATTACTAAGGCAGTTGCCACTAAAGGGCCTTCCCTCAGTGAATTGCAAATGCAATCAGCCAGTCCTGTACCCTACCCAACTGTTGTCAGTTTCAGCCTACTGTTATGGCTGAATCAGCCCTTGGGGGTCTTACTTTGATGGCGGGACAAACTTCAAAGACCATCAAGGAACTTGAGAAACTAGATTTATTATTCACAGGTCATAAAGGGAGCACAGCTCAACTGAGGGCCACACAATGAGGTTATGGGTAAAGGAAGAAATTTCGAGTGTAGATCTGGGGCTCTCTCTTTATTAGGGTTCAAGGATGGCATGCCTAGAGTTTTGCAAGTTCAACCTTTATTGGCTAATTTAAAACATAAGAGTGAGAATTAAGGCATGGGAAATGAGAAGAGGGCTCACTCAACTGGTAAGTTACCTAGGTTATTCAGGACCTACTGAAAGAGAGAATTCATGGGTAGGGGAGGCTTGATTCCCTGTTTCTGACTGTTTTGCTAGTAGCTGTGTCACATAGCTGGTAATGTTTATTTAAGATGGATGTTTTTTGAAATGTATATACTGACAATCAAAAGCTTAATTTTAGGCAATTTTAGTAAATTTGTTTATTCTAACAGTTTTTGGATTTAATCCTTATGCTTTTCTATATATAAAATCACATCCTTTATAAACAGTTTTACTTCTTCTCTGATTTGAATGACTTTTATTTCTTTGTCTTGTCTGGTTGCTCTGGCTAGTACATCCAGTACTACGTTGAATAAGACTGGTGAGAGTCCCGATCTTACAAGAGTTCCTTATATTACAAGAAAAGCCTTTAATCTTTCACGGTTGAGTATAATGTTAACTATGGGTTTGTCATATGTGGCCTTTATTATGTTGAGGTATAGTTCTATACCCAATTTGTTGAGTGTTTTTATCATGAAAAGATGTTGTATTATGTCAGATGCTTTTTCTGCGTTGAGAATATCATGTGACTTTTATCTTTAATTCTGTTCATGTGGTGTATCACATTTATTGATTTGTTTATGTTTAACCATCCTTGCATCCAAGGATAAAGCCCACCTGATCATGGTGTTGTATTGAATTTGCTAATATTTTGTTAAGAATTTTTGCATCTGTTTCATTAAGGATATTGGTCTATAGTTTTCTTATAGGTGTCCTTATCTGGCTTTGGTATCAGGGTAATACTGACCTGGTAAAATATGTTTGGGAGTGTCACCTCCTCTTCAGTTTTTTGGAAGAGTTTGAAAAGAATTGACTTGAGTTCTTTAAATGTCCGATTGTTATTTGAGATCTTTTACTTAATCTAGGCATTAAGTATTTTTTGGTTTTTGGTTTTATTTTGTTTTGTTTTGTTATATTAATTTAGGCGTTTTTATTTTTTTAATTTTTTTTGATTTTTATAAAAGATTTTATTTATTTATTTGAGAGGGAAAGAAACAACACAAGCAGGGCGAGTGGAAGAGGAAGAAGCAGGTGTCCCTGCTGAGCAGGAAGCCCAACATGGGGCTCAATCCCAGGACACTGGGATCATGACCTGAGCTGAAGGCAGATACTTATCAACTGAGCCACCCAGGTGCCCCTTAATGTAGGCATTTTTCACTATAAACTCACCTTGTAGAACTACTTTTGTTGCATACTATAGGTTTTGGTGCGTTGTACTTCTGTTTTTGTCTCAAGATATTTATTTCATTTTTTATTTCTTCTTTGAAACGTTGATTACTCAAAAATGTGTTAATTTCCACTATTTGTAAATTTTCTGGTCTTCCTCCTATTATTGCTTCCTATTTTTGTATCATTGTGGTCAGAAAAGATACTTGATATAATTTGTGTCTTCTCAAATATGTTGAGACTTGTATTGTGGCCTAACATAAGATGTCTCCTGGAGAATGTTGCATGTGCAATTGAAATTCTGATTCTGCTGCTGAGAGATGGAGTGTTCTATATGTGTCTGTTAGGTGCCTTTGCTCCGTAGTGTTGTTCAATGTCACTATTTGCATATTGATTTTTCTGTCTGGACTGTTACTACATTGGTTTTTATTTCTCCGTTAGTTCTGTTAGTGTTTGCTTTATATATCTAGGTGATCCAATGTTGGGTACACAAATATTTACAATAGTTATATTGGCGAAATGACCCCTTTGTTATATAATGAACTTCTTTGTCTCTTTTGACTATTTTTAGCTAAAAGTCTATTTTGTCTGCAATTAAGTACAAGCATACCTTGTTTTATTGTGCTCTCTTTATTGCACTTAACAGATATTGTGGTTTTTACAAATTGAAGGTTTTTATCAAGCAGATCTACCAGACCTATTTTTCTTTTTTTTGGTAATAACACTGTAATTTATTTATTTTTTTTATTTTGTTATATTAGTCACCATACACTCCATCCTTGTTTTTTTTTCTCCTTTAATTTTTTAATTTGATTTTACTTTTTTTCAGTGTTCCAAAATCCATCATTAGTTTTTGATGTCGTGTTCCAAGATGCACTGTTTGTATATAACACCCAATGCTCCATGCAGTATGTGCTCTTCTTAATACCCATCACCGGGATGAGGCAGCACCATTTTTCTAATCACACGTGCTTACTTTGTGTCTCTGTGTCACATTTTGTTAATTTTCACAATATTTAAAACTTTTTCATTATTTTTTTGTTGTGTGATGTGCACTCAGTGACTATGACTAACTAAAAGTTCAGATGATGGTTAGCATTTTCCAGCAATGAAGCATTTTTTAATTATGGTATATACCTTATTATTTTAGATTTAATGGTATTTAATAGACTACAGTATAATATAAATGTAACTTCTAGGTGTACCGAGAAACAAAACAATTTAGGTGGTTCACTTTATTGCAGTGGTCTGGAACCGAACCTGCTGTATCTCCAAATTATCTCTCCCTGTAGAGCTACCTCTGGTGTCTTTTGGTGAGCATTTGCTTGGAATTTATTTTTCCATCCTTTCACTTTTAATCTATGTGTGTCTTTTATAGACAACATATCACTGGTATCTTGATTTTTCTTTTTTAATCCATTCAGCCACTCTTTTGATTAAGAATTTAACCCACTTATATAAAGTAATTATTGATAGCTGTAAGTTTCTATTTTAAATCAGGCCACCAGCTGGGCTCCACAGTGATCTTTGGGTGGGTGCAGTCAGAGGGTGCTTTCCCCCAGGAGCATGGGGCCTTTGATTGCACTCTGCAGCAACTTGATGCTGTATATGGGGGTCTTCAAATGCTCCTGGCCAGAGAGGGCCTCTGACTGTGCGCCTCAGGTGGATAGTACTGCTGTCTGGACACTGTTCAGGCAGGGCTTCGGGGAGAGCTTCATGATTGGACCAGGTCTCAGGCTGTGCTCCAAAATCAGAGAGCCGCAAGCTGAACTCCACCACTGGGCAGATGCGGTCTGTGCTCTGCTATTGAATGAGCCCACTGGCCAGGCTCTCTGGTCCTCTGGGCCCTCCAGCTGTGCCCCTCAGTTAGATGTGCATGGAGTTGTACTCTGTAGTGGACAGGGTCACTATCCAGGTTTCCTAGTTGGATGGCACCAGGGGCTGTGCTGAGCAAACGGCTAGGGCTAGTGGGTTGCGCTCACCCATGAGATGGAGCTCTGTAGCCTGTCTATACCAGAGGCTGGGCTCTAAGGCTGCTTTAAATCCCTCTTTGAGCTTTCTGGTTAGATGGAACTGGAGGTTATACTCAGCAGTTGGGTGGGTCTGCTGTTTGCACTACTGTGCTGTAGAATGTTCTCTGTAGCTTCCTGGCATGTATGGTGAGATTTTCTGGTGGGGCAGGCCTGGGATTATATTCAGCAGTTGGATGGAGCTGCTGAATTTTTCCTGTCCAGGTAGGGCCATAGAATGGGCTCCACAGGTGATTAGGCTCATGTCTGGGGACCCAAACCAAGCAGAAATGCCAACTGAGTTCTCTTTCCAGATGGGGCCATGGCTGTAGCCTCAGCCTGGACACCACTGCCATAAGGAACATGGTCTGCCAATATCCATGCACTGGTTGCTGTAACCCATGACCCCTTCTCCAGCTCATTCTGATCCCTGGTAGTCCAGGCACCCCAGTTATTTCAGTGATCCCTGGGAGGCAAGACCCAAGTGCCTCCTGGGAAGCATCCTACAGTGCTGTGGAATAGGACATCCACCTCAGGCTCTCTTTTGCCCACTGGAGAAGCCAAAGCCTGGGGGAGTCATCTGTGTGTCAGTGTGCTGGCCTGAGGAAGGAGCAATGCAGTCAGAGTGAAACCACTCCTCTTACCCTTCCAATGTGGCTCTCTGTGGTCCTAGGAGATGCTTCTGCATAACCCCTGGGTTCTGGGATTTTCACCAAAGTGTCTTGTCTATGGATTGCTTCTAGTCCATCTTTCTGTGAGTAGGACTGAAGTCAGAAACCTACTATTCTGCTGTCTTGATGACCTAACCTTGTTGTTTCTCTTTAATAAGAAAGAAGTAAGCCGACTTTGAGTTGTCAGTACGAAGAGAATATAGATTACGCTACTTTCTGCTCCATTATTAAGCTGCTGTTAAGTAACCACTCTCGGGCTTAAAGTGAACAGATATAAAAAGAAATGCATAGCCCACTTGTGTTGATGCATAGGAATTCATCAGGAATGCCTTTGCTGAACAAAGGTAAATCTCTGTTCTTTCTCCTTGATTCTGCATCAGAAATAGAAATAAATTGTCTCAGTCAAACACAGCCTGCATTTCTTCCTTATATGGGTTAGTGCCTGGAAGACTACATCTCCAAGCATGTATTACACAAGTGTCTTTCATTCTTCCCACATTTGCTGTGACTAATATAAGAAAATCATGTGTATCAGAATCCCATATTCTACTGTGTACCATCTTCACCTTTCTTTTTAATATTGTTACCTAGTAGATGTCAGCCCCAAAGGATGCAAGAATTTACTAATGGGACCTAGGAAGGGGATGATCCTGAGTCTGCCTTAGAAACCAATGCTACGCAGTAAAGGGTTTGGTTACCAGGTTTCTTATTGCTGCACAGTCTGCATCAGAGTGCTCGCAAGGGTGGACTAAATCCATGTCATGGTAGATAACTCTATTTCAAAATGGCAGCATGGGTTACTGTGTTCATCTTCCGCTCCATATGATCTAAGGTTATTGTAATTTGTTCTCAGTACACATGATACTCTTAAATGCAATTAATTTCAGAGATCAGTTAATCACATCATTTTACCCAATGTAACTAAAATGATAATGATAGTAATAATATAACAATAGTGATAGAGTCTAGTGTTAGTCAATACTTGCCACTAGAGAGAACTCAGCCTCTACTGATTTTCATCATTGTCTGTCAGAGGATGGCATCTCCTTGGAGTGTCACCTTTGGGTCCTCTTTTGAGATCTTTATGCTTTGTAACTCATTAAGGCTAGTATGTGTTGTCTGCCAATTATCTCCCATTCAGGAATGGTTTCTCATACTAGAAAAGCCTGTATTGCCTTCAAAAGAAAGCAGTTTTTTCCCTAGAGGGTATTTGGTGATGCCTAGAGACATTTTACATATTGCAATGCATAGGACAGCTCTCCACAACAGGGAATTACCTTTCTCAATGTATCAACATACTGAGCTTGAAAAACTCTCCATTTAAATGATCAGGATGAAGAATGCAGGGCTGGGGGGAGCCAGGATTAGGTGACATAGAACTTACATTACTACATTTGTCATTTTTTATGTTTACTATCACAATCCTGTCATATAGGTCTTGTCCTCATTTTATACACGAAGAAGGTATTGTGTGTGTGTATGTGTGTGTGTGTGTGTGTATACCCATATCTAGATAGGTGGGTAGACCCAGATGGAAAGAAACATTATAAACAACCTAAAGATTTGTTTTCTGTCAGTGTTCAGAAAATATTTTGACAGTTCAAATGGACTGTACTGCTCAATAGCTCAAGAGCCAAGATATAATCGAAGTCTGTTCTACTGCAAACCCCTCCCATTTCCATGGTACTGTTCTAGTTCTAATAACACACGTGTGTATTTATTCATCTGTGAGGCACTGGTGAACACTCCCTCAGCTGCTTTTTTGCTCTAGAGGGTAGCTGGATCTGGGAAGTAGCAGCTTGCTTGAATTCACACACTTGTAGCTCTGTGTGCTGTAGTAGTAGAAAGGGATTTTCATATATTATCTCATCCTCAAAACAAATGTTAAAGTAAATGAAATTTGTACACCGTTCTGCAGTTGAGCAAACTGAGGCACCACAAATTTAGGTATGCCAAAACTCAAACTCAGATCTTTGGGATTCTTTCCATTAATCTTTGCTAGAAAAGCCATTCTCACTTTAGCTTTTCTCTGGAGTGTTCTTGTAGTGCTTCTCAAATTTTTGAATGTGGTGATAATATTTGCTCAGTCACTTTGGGCAAAAAGAGGTTTTATTTCCTTAGCATCCCAGGACTTTAGCTGGTTCAAAGCCTCCTAGTCCCCAAGAGCTGAAAGGATTAATCTGGCATACAGTAACCTACACGAGTACGTTGTATGCACAGATTGAGCATATCCATTTAGTCTCACAATTAGGCTCTATGACACTTCTCAGTTGACTCCATTACTCCCCAAAATGCTGTAGGCAGTACCACTAACATGTCAATGAGAGTATGAATTTATAATCAAAGTTATGATTACTGCCCATATCAGATCCTACCTATATATAAACTTAATACTTTCATGTTTCCTAATATTTTAAACATTATAGAAAGATTGATTCAGATGCTATCCACATTATTACTGAAGTGGATTAAAAAAAAAACAGTTGCCCCTTAAGGATCTTTCACCCAACATATTTTCTCTCCTTATCAACAGAAATCAGTAAGAAAAGTGAATTATGATTTAATCCTGTTTTTTTTAGTGTACCTTTACCTTTACATCCTATTATAATTCACTTTACTTAATAAAAACAACATTCTTAATAATCTATTAGCTCAAATTTAACATAACATGTCAGGAATTAGAATTATGAATTAGAAATATGAATCTCAGACATATGTTAATATCAGTATAAGTGAATTTCCTTCTGTGTCACATTTTTTTTTAATTTTTTATTTTTTATAAACATATATTTTTATCCCCAGGGGTACAGGTCTGTGAATCGCCAGGTTTACACACTTCACAGCACTCACCAAAGCACATACCCTCCCCAATGTCCATAATCCCACCCCCTTCTCCCAGCCCCCCTCCCCCCAGCAACCCTCAGTTTGTTTTGTGAGATTAAGAGTCACTTATGGTTTGTCTCCCTCCCAATCCCATCTTGTTTCATTGATTCTTCTCCTACCCACTTAAGCCCCCATGTTGCATCACCACTTCCTCAGATCAGGGAGATCATATGATAGTTGTCTTTCTCTGCTTGACTTATTTCACTAAGCATGATACACTCTGGTTCCATCCATGTTGTCGCAAATGGCAAGATTTCATTTCTTTTGATGGCTGCATAGTATTCTATTGTGTATATATACCACCTCTTCTTGATCCATTCATCCGTTGATGGACATCTAGGTTCTTTCCATAGTTTGGCTATTGTGGACATTGCTGCTATAAGCATTTGGGTGCACGTGCCCCTTTGGATCACCACATTTGTATCTTTAGGGTAAATACCCAGTAGTGCAATTGCTGGGTCATAGGGCAGTTCTACTTTCAACATTTTGAGGAACCTCCATGCTGTTTTCCAGAGTGGCTGCACCAGCTTGCATTCCCACCAACAGTGTAGGAGGGTTCCCCTTTCTCCGCATCCTCGCCAGCATCTGTCATTTCCTGACTTGTTGATTTTAGTCATTCTGACTGGTGTGAGGTGATATCTCATTGTGGTTTTGATTTGTATTTCCCTGATGCCGAGTGATATGGAGCACTTTTTCATGTGTCTGTTGGCTATCTTGATGTCTTCTTTGCAGAAAGGTCTGTTCATGTCCTCTGCCCATTTCTTGATTGGATTATTTGTTCTTTGGGTGTTGAGTGTGCTAAGTTCTTTATAGATTTTGGACACTAGTCCTTTATCTGATATGTCGTTTGCAAATATCTTCTCCCATTCTGTCAGTTGTCTTTTGATTTTGTTCACTGTTTCCTTTGCTGTGCAAAAGCTTTTGATCTTGATGAAATCCCAATAGTTCATTTTTGCCCTTGCTTCCCTTGCCTTTGGTGCTGTTCCTAGGAAGATGTTGCTGTGGCTGAGGTTGAAGAGGTTGCTGCCTGTGTTCTCCTCAAGGATTTTGATGGATTCCTTTCTCACATTGAGGTCCTTCATCCATTTTGAGTCTATTTTCATGTGTGGTGTAAGGAAATGGTCCAATTTCATTTTTCTGCATGTGGCTGTCCAATTTTCCCAACACCATTATTGAAGAGGCTGTCTTTTTTCCATTGGACATTCTTTCCTGCTTTGTCGAAGATGAGTTGACCAGAGAGTTGAGGGTCTATTTCTGGGCTCTCTATTCTGTTCCATTGATCTATGTGTCTGTTTTTGTGCCAGTACCATGCTGTCTTGATGATGACAGCTTTGTAATAGAGCTTGAAATCCGGAATTGTGATGCCACCAACGTTGGCTTTCTTTTTCAATATCACTTTGGCTATTCGAGGTCTTTTCTGGTTCCATATAAATTTTAGAATTATTTGTTCCATTTCTTTGAAAAAGATGGATGGTACTTTGATAGGAATTGCATTAAATGTGTAGACTGCTTTAGGTAGCATAGACATTTTCACAATATTTATTCTTCCGATCCAGGAGCATGGAACATTTTTCGATTTCTTTGTGTCTTCCTCAATTTCTTTCATGAGTACTTCATAGTTTTCTCAGTATAGATTCTGTGCCTCTTTGGTTAGGTTTAATCCTAGGTATCTTATGGTTTTGGGTGCAATTGTAAATGGGATTGACTCCTTAATTTCTCTTTCTTCTGTTTTGTTGTTGGTGTAGAGAAATGCAACTGATTTCTGTGCAATTGTTTTTATATTCTGACACTTTACTGAATTCCTGTACAAGTTCTAGCAGTTTTGGAGTGGAGTCTTTTGGGTTTTCCACATAGAGGATCATATCATCTGCGAAGAGTGATAATTTGACTTCTTCTTTGCCGATTTGGATGACTTTAATTTCCTTTTGTTGTCTGATTGCTGAGGCTAGGACTTCTAGTACTATGTTGAATAGCAGTGTTGATAATGGACATCCCTGCCGTGTTCCTGACCTTAGCGGAAAAGCTTTCAGTTTTTCTCCATTGAGAATGATATTTGCGGTGGGTTTTTCATAGATGGCTTTGATGATATTGAGGTATGTACCCTCTATCCCTACGCTTTGAAGAGTTTTAATCAGGAAGGGATGCTGTACTTTGTCAAATGCTTTTTCAGCATCTATTGAGAGTATCATACGGTTCTTGTTCTTTCTTTTATTGATGTGTTGTATCACATTGACTGATTTGCAGATGTTGAACCAACCTTGCAGCCCTGGAATAAATCCCACTTGGTCATGGTGAAGAATCCTTTTAATGTACTGTTGAATCCTATTGGCTAGTATTTTGGTGAGAAGTTTCGCATCTGTGTTCATCAAGGATATTGGTCTATAGCTCTCTTTTTTGATGGGATCCTTGTCTGGTTTTGGGATCAAGGTGATGCTGGCCTCATAAGATGAGTTTGGAAGTTTTCCTTCCATTTCTAATTTTTGAAACAGTTTCAGGAGAATAGGAGTTAGTTCTTCTTTAAATGTTTGGTAGAATTCCCCCGGGAAGCCGTCTGGCCCTGGGCTTTTGTTTGTTTGGAGATTTTTAATGACTGTTTCAATCTCCTTACTGGTTATGGGTCTGTTCAGGCTTTCTATTTCTTCCTGGTTCAGTTGTGGTAGTTTATATGTTTCTAGGAATGCATCTATTTCTTCCAGATTCTCAAATTTGTTGGCGTAGAGTTGCTCATAGTATGTCCTTATAATAGTTTGTATTTCTTTGGTGTTAGTTGTGATCTCTCCTCTTTCATTCATGATTTTATTTATTTGGGTCCTTTGTCTTTTCTTTTTGATAAGTCTGGCCAGGGGTTTATCAATTTTATTAATTCTTTCAAAGAACCAGCTCCTAGTTTCGTTGATTTGCTCTATTGTTTTTTTGGTGTCTATTTCATTGATTTCTGCTCTGATCTTTATGATTTCTCTTCTCCTGCTGGGCTTAGGGTTTCTTTCTTGTTCTTTCTCCAGCTCCTTTAGGTGTAGGGATAGGTTGTGTACCTGAGACCTTTCTTGTCTCTTGAGAAAGGCTTGTATTGCTTTATATTTTCCTCTTAGGACTGCCTTTGTTGTGTCCCACAGATTTTGAACCGTTGTATTTTCATTATCATTTGTTTCCGTGATTTTTTTCAATTCTTCTTTAATTTTCCGGTTAACCCATTCATTCTTCAGAAGGATGCTGTTTAGTCTCCACGTATTGGGGTTCTTTCCAAACTTCCTCTTGTGGTTGAGTTCTAGCTTCAGAGCATTGTAGTCTGAAAATATGCAGGGAATGATCCCAATATTTTGATACCGGTTGAGTCCTGATTTAGGACCAAAGATGTGATCTATTCTGGAGAATGTTCCATGTGCACTAGAGAAGAATGTGTATTCTGTTGCTTTGGGATGAAACGTTCTGAATATATCTGTGATGTCCATCTGGTCCAGTGTGTCATTTAAGGCCTTTATTTCCTTGCTGATCTTTTGCTTGGATGATCTTCCATTTCAGTGAGGGGAGTGTTAAAGTCCCCTACTATTATTGTATTATTGTTGATGTGTTTCTTTGATTTTGTTATTAATTGGTTTATATAGTTGGCTGCTCCCACGTTGGGGGCATAGATATTTAAAATTGTTAGATCTTCTTGTTGGACAGACCCTTTGAGTATGATATAGTGTCCTTCCTCATCTCTTATTATAGTCTTTGGCTTAAAATCTAATTGATCTGATATAAGGATTGCCACTCCTGCTTTCTTCTGATGTCCATTAGCATGGTAAATTCTTTTCCACCCCCTCACTTTAAATCTGGAGGTGCCTTCGGACTTAAAATGAGTTTCTTGGATGCAACATATGGATGGGTTTTGTTTTTTTATCCATTCTGATACCCTGTGTCTTTTGATTGGAGCATTTAGCCCATTAACATTCAGGGTAACTATTGAGAGATGAATTTAGTGCCATTGTATTGCTGTAAGGTGACTGTTACTGTATATTGTCTCTTTCCTTACTGATCTACCACTTGTAGGCTCTCTCTTTGCTTAGAGGACCCCTTTCAATATTTCCTGTAGAGCTGGTTTGGTGTTTGCAAATTCTTTCAGTTTTTGTTTGTCCTGGAAGCTTTTAATCTCTCCTTCTATTTTCAATGATAGCCTAGCTGGATATAGTATTCTTGGCTGCATGTTTTTCTCATTTAGTGCTCTGAAAATATCATGCCAGCTCTTTCTGGCCTGCCAGGTCTCTGTGGATAAGTCAGCTGCCAATCTAATATTTTTACCATTGTATGTTACAGACTTCTTTTCCCGGGCTGCTTTCAAGATTTTCTCTTTGTCACTAAGACTTGTAAATTTTACTATTAGGTGATGGGGTGTGGGCCTATTCTTACTGATTTTGAGGGGCATTCTCTGAACCTTCTGAATTTTGATGCTCATTCCCTTTACCATATTGGAGAAATTCTTCCCAATAATTCTCTCCAGTATACCTTCTGCTCCCTTCTCTCTTTCTTCTTCTTCTGGAATCCCAATTATTCTAATGTTGTTTCATCTTATGGTGTCACTTATCTCTCGAATTCTCCTCTCGTGATCCAGTAACTGTTTGTCCCTCTTTTGCTCAGCTTCTTTATTCTCTGTCATTTGGTCTTCTATATCACTAATTCTTTCTTCTGCCTCATTTATCCTAGCAGTGAGAGCTTCCATTTTTGATTGCACCTCATTAATAGCTTTTTTGATTTCAACTTGGTTAGATTTTAGTTCTTTTATTTCTCCAGAAAGGGCTTTTATATCTCCCGAGAGGGTTTCTCTAATATCTTCCATGCCTTTTTCGAGCCCGGCTAGAACCTTGAGAAATGTCATTCTGAACTCTAGATCTGACATATTACCAATGTCTGTATTGATTAGGTCCCTAGCCTTTGGTACGGCCTCTTGTTCTTTTTTTTGTGGTGAATTTTTCCGCCTTGTCATTTTGTCCTGATAAGAGTATATGAAGGAGCAAGTAAAATACTAAAAGGGTGGCAACAACCCCAGGAAAATATGCTTTAACCAAATCAGAAGAGATCGCAAATCGTGAGGGGGGAGAAAGGGGATAAAAAGAGGTTCAAGAAGAAAGAAAGAAAAAAAAGGAAAAAAAAAAGAAAAGAAAAGAATTAAAAAAAGAAAACGAATAAAGAAAAATATAAAAAAGAAAAAAATATATATTAGATAAACTAGTTAAAAAACGTTAAAAAAGAAAAGGGTAAAAGTTAAAAAAAATTAGCATAAGAGAAAAAAAATGAAAAAGAAAAAAATTAAATTAACTGCAAGACTAAAAAAATCACAGGGAGAAATCCATGAGTTCAGTGCTTTGCTTTCTCCTCCTCTGGAATTCTGCTGCTCTCCTTGGTATTGAAACCGCACTCCTTGGTAGGTGAACTTGATCTCGGCTGGATTTCTTGTTGATCTTCTGGGGGAGGGGCCTGTTGTAGTGATTCTCAAGTGTCTTTGCCCCAGGCGGAATTGCACTGCCCTTACCAGGGGCCAGGCTGAGTAATCCGCTTGGGTTTGCTTTCAGAAGCTTTTGTTCCCTGAGCGCTTTCCGTAGAGTTCCAGAGGACGGGAATGCAAATGGCTGCCTCCTGGTCTCTGGCCCAGAGGAGCGGAGAGCCCGGGGCCCCACTCCTCAGTGCGCCCTCAGAGAACAGCACCCAGTTATTCCCGTCTGCCTGACCTCTGGCTGCGCTTCGAGCTCACCGAGCCTGTGACCGATTCAAGGTAACCACGAGCTGCAAGCTTACTGTCAGCTCTGTCTCTAGCCGGTTTTCCCGTTCCAATACCCGCAAGCTCTGCGACTTCTGTGTCACTTTTGAGACTATTTTTCCCCCATTGGATCTTGGTCTCTTCAGAATAACAACGTCCCAACCCCCATCACATCATTATAAATAAATTTTATTTCACAGTTTCCTCTTGGCTAACCTTTTTCTCTAGTTTATCTAGAATTTCTATAAATCTGAACAGATCGAATAATCACATGCATACTATTTCTTACTTGAATGTGATAATTGTTAACATCTTGCAGTATTTTCTATTTTCATGAGTAAAATCACATTGATTTACTTCATCAAGGATGCTGAAAATATTAACCATTTGTAGGAATAGGCTATATTGAATATTCTAGTTTATCTAATGGGTTTTAGCGACATTGAATTATGATTGGAAGAGATGGTAAATATTTCAAATACGGTATCTGAGAAGCTGTTTATTAGCTTTTTTATGGCTAAGTGTTTTCAGCCTTCTATGTTAATAATATTTATTAAGTTAGTCTCCTAATAAAGAGAAGATACACTTATGGAATTACAGAGAAGAAACTGGAATGCTAGTCACATATGAATTAATTGTTCTGAACCTAGGCTCAATAATTTAAATATTATAAGCTCATATGCCTATGCCTTTAGAAATAAATACCTGATATTTATACCCTGTATGTTTTGTTTTTAACATAGAAATTAAACTGAAAAAGACTTTGTGATCTAAATTTCTGTTAATAACCAAAAAACTTAGCTCTAATCAGAGTAATTTTTTTTTGTCTAATCTGAAATTAGAGTTAGACACATAAACAAACAGATGAACATAAAAATACAAATTCCTTCTCCCTTCTTCTTCCAAGTGGGGAATTCTGCTTACAAATTGAGAAAAAGGTTAATTCAAAAATAACTTACAGACAGTGACTCCTACTTTATGGAGTATAAGAAAAACCTTTTCAAATATAAATCTGTTCAGGTCTCTTCACTACTTAAAAGAAGTCTTCAGTAATCCCTCCACTGACTTGAGGATAAATAGGAGGCATGTTATTAAGCACCTGAGAGCCTTAATAATCAGAGCACAGCTTATTTCCCAGCCTCGTCTCTCACCCTTCCTCACCATCTCATCAACTAGACCAGACATGGTCTAGTTAGCTTCTAGACCAGACATGGCCTAGTTGATGCTCTTTGAACCTGTACTCCAGGACATTGTTATTTCATGTCTTTACCAGGTTACTACACCTGATGAGCTCATTCATATATATATATTTTTTCTCAATGAGAATAATGAGACTTCTTGCCTTTCCTCATGCCTATAGCCCTAGTTTGCCTCTTGTTCTTCCTATAATACCTTGAACATACCTCTCCCTTGGTTAGAGCATGACAGATTTGCCCAGAACAGAAATGTTTGATCTTCCTCCAAGAAATGTACAGGATCTTGGAAGGTTCATGTTATATCAAGCTGAACTTATTTTCTCTTTATAACCTCATTCCTCCACTTAATTTGGTTTTACCTTGTTCTCTTAGATGAACACATTTTCAAATAAATAAGTATAGCTGTATTTAACATAAAAGCTGGCATCAGAATTCTTTTAGAGAAAATTGCCCTTATTAGGAAGCACATTTTTAAGCCACTGAGGGAAAAGGTAAACTCCTTTCAGCAACCTTCAGGATAACAAAAGCAATCATCAAATTGTTCTGCAATAATCATGAAGAGAAATTTGTTAGTAGAAAATGAAGAGGGAAGATGAGAGGAAGGGGAGAGAAGAGTATAATATATAGAAGAATTCAGCTAGAATTTTGAATATTGCAGAGGGACTTAGGAAGAGAATTATCCTAAGATTAATATTAAGCTGATTTTATTGATGTTTAATACAGACCTATCCATCATTCCAAATATCAAATACATATTCTGCACCAAGGGACAGAATTCCATCTCTGGGATTTCTAGATACATACCAGGACACTGCTAAAAGAGGATCTCTAAAAGAGCTAATTGTGGAAGTTGGGAGCTAAGTCAGGTATATCCATACAAACATAAGAACCCTTGATATTTGCAAGAATGTTGTTCTAGGCATTGACCACAATCTATGGAATGCAGTTGAAGTTAATTTGAGTTTTACTTTAAGGACAGTGTGGTTCCACCAGATAGCTAATATGGGAGAAAATCAATCGTGGCACTATTAACATAAGACTTGGTTTGAAAATGCTCAGGAGCAGAACACTCCAAAAATCTTGCTAACTAGAGAAATAAGGGCAGTAATTTTATAGGACTTTTAGCAGGAGGGCTTACATAATTTTCAGCTTATTTTAAGAGTAGTGTAAGGGCAAATATAAATTAAAAATAAGATGCTTATTTCTCCTTTTTGAAAATAAAGAGACTGCTACCCTTAGAACATTTATTTTAGAGAACTTGTAAGTTCTTTTTCTGTCTCTTTGAAATGCATGTAAATCTTTTTAGAAGTTACTAAGCCTCTTGCCAGCTTTAGGACCCTGAATGTCTTTCTTAAGGATCTGGGAACCAACCCCATTGAAATGTAAGAATCAAAGGAGTGTGCATCCCTTTTCTCAGTTTCTTGGGGAGGATAGGAGCCTAACATGAGAAGTGCCTGGCTCCAAGTTGCAAAACTGCCTCCTATCATAAAAATATGACAAGATTATTTTCCCATTATATAAAAACAAGTAATACAAATAATCGCCCCCATTTACCTAGGGAATCAAGTAGGATGAACATGTATGGCACACGGTGCTTTCAAATACTCTTAATTGAGCATCAGTTATCATTCATCTTTAGAAAATGTAGGCAATGAATCTGCTTGCATCTATGAGAGGATGTGATTTCTTCCTGTCTCTCAGTCTCTTAGTACGTTGACTGTGGTACATACCACATTCTGGTTTAATATTCATTCATTAAACTGTTTACTTTCTTTACTCTCCTTGTGGAGAGGTCTTCTGAATTGGGAGAAGATTTAGTTTGTGATTCTTTCCCCTGCAGTTGGTCAGTTAACCAGCAATTGTTCAAAAGATGGTTTTTTCAAAAGGAAGGAATTTTTCTTGGAAATTAGCAATCATTGGGCAATTTGGATTTACTGAGAAAGAATGGGGAGAAGAGTGTATTACACCATCAAAAACAAATGTCTTTTGCAAAAGATGGTGAAGAAGAACAGCTGTGTGTTGGGGAGGGTGATATAGAAGGACATGTAAAAATCACAGTGGAAAATTCTCACTCAGTGTCTATTATAATGAATTATAGAAGTTGATGTTTATCTATTTGAATGATCTCTCCTACAAACACACTGACGTTAGATTGTGTAACTCATATTTGTATTCTCAAGATCTAGAATATGTTACTGTCTAATACACATTTTATTAGTATATAATTGGCATAACATTGTATAAATGTAAGGTGTACATTGTGTTCATTAAACACATCTATGTATTGCAGCATGATTACCTCCATAACTTTAGCTAACATCTCTATCATATCACGTAATTATCATTAAGATGTAATCTCTTAGCAGTTTTGAGGTTTAAAATATAGAATCTTCAATGATAAACACTGTGCTGTGCATTAGATATTCAGAACTTATTTATTGCTTCCTAGTTTGTACCCTGAAATGATATCTTCCCAAGTCCCCCAACCTGTAGTTGCGGATAACCACCATTCTGTGTTTCTGCAAGGTTAGCTTTTTTTTTTTTTTTAATTCCATATGTACATGATATCATACACAATTTGCCTTTCTCTATTTGGCTTATCTCACTAAGCATAATGCCCTCAGGTTCCATCCACATTGTTGCAAATGGCAGGATTTCCTTCTTTATTATGGCTGGGTAACATTCCATTATATATAAATAGACATATCCTTACCTGTTTATCCATTAGGAGATACTTACGTTGTTTCTAATTCTTGGCTATTGTGAATAATGTTGCAATAAACATAGGAGTGCAGATATCTTTTTGATATACTGTTTTCATTTCCTTTGGGTATATGCCCAGAAGTGACATTGCTGGATTATGTTCTATTTTTTATTGTTTTGAGGAACCTCCATAACTGTTCCCCATAGTGGATGTACCAGTTTCATTCCCGTCAGCGACACACAAGAGTTCCTTTTTCTCCATATCCATACTGACACTTGTCTTTCCTCTCTTTTTTTAATTGGTTTTTTTTTTTTTTCATTTAAATTCAAGTAGCCACAGTATAGTACATCACTAGTTTTTGATATAATGTTCCATGATTCATAGTTGGGTATATCACCCACATCATATGACATGCCCCCGTTAATGTCCATCACCCATTTATCCAATCTCCCCATCCCCCCTCCCTTTTCATAACCCTCAGTTTGTTTCCCAGAGTCAGGAGTCTCATCTGGTTTGTCTTCCTCTCTGATTTCTTCCCGTTCCGTTTTCCCACCCTACCCCTCTTGTCCTCTGCACTATTCCTTATGTTTGACATATGAGTGAAACCATATGATGATTATGTTCCTCTGCTTGACTTTTTCAACTTAGCATAATACACTCCAGTTCCATCCACACCAATGTTGTGGCTGAGTAATATTCCATTGTATATATGAACCATATCTTCTTTATCCATTCATCTGTTGAAGAACATCTCAGCTCTTTCCTTGGTTTGGCTATTGTGGACATTGTTGGTATGAATATTGTGGTGCATATGCTCCTTTTCACTACATCTGTCCTCTTTTTGGTTATAATCATCCTAACAGGGGTGAGGGGATATTTCATTTTGGTTTCCAATTTATATTTTCCTAATGGTTAGTGATGGTCAACACTTTTCCAGATACCTGTTTTCTGTGTGGATGTCATCTTTGGAAAAAAATGTTTGTTTGGTTCCTCTGCCAATTTTTTAAACAGTTTTTTTTTCTTTTGAAGTGGTTGTTACTGAGTTGTTTGACTTCTTTATATACATATTGGATATCAACCCTTAATCTGATATATGGTGTGCAAATATTTTCTTCCAATTTGTAGATTGCCTTTTCGTTTTGTTGATTGTTTCTTTTTTGTACAGAAGCATTTAAGTTTAATGTCACCTTGTTTATTGAGTTTTGCTTTTGTTGCTTGTACTTTGGCATCACTTCCAAGGAATTATTTCCAAGACCAAGGTCAAGGAGTTTCTCCTTGTTTTCTTCTTGGAGTATTACAATACCAGAACTTTTGCATAAGTGTTTAATCCATTTCAAGTTAGCTTTTGTTAGATAAGTTAGGGATCCAGTTTCATTTTTCTACATATGGTTTTTCAGTTTTACTGCACCATTTATTGAAGAGACTACCCTTTCCCCATTGAATGTTCTTGGCTCCATTGTCAAATATTAGTTCACTGTGTAAAAGGGGGTTTCTTTCTGGGTTCTTTTCTGCTCCCTTGGTTTATATGTCTGGTTTTATGCCAGTACATACTGTTTTGATGACTATAGCTTTGCGGTATAGTTTGAAATCGGGAAATATGATGTCTCAAGCTTTGTTCCTTCTCAGCATTGCTTTGGCTATTCAAGGTCTTTTGTAGTCCACACAGATTTTAGGATTTTTTTCTATTTGGAAATTGCCATATCGTTTCGGTAGGACTTCTTCAAATCTATAGGTGTCTTTGAGTAGTCTGGGTGCTTTAACAAGATTAATTTTTCTGAATTACTAACATGGGATATCTTTCTATTGTTTATGTCATCTTCAATTATCTTTCTTTTATCTTATTTAAATTCAATTCATCAACATTTAGCATAGCATTAGTTTCAGATGTAGAGTTCAGTTATTCGTCAGTTCCATAAAACACCAGTTCTTACTATATCATGTGCCGTCCTAATGCCGGTCACCCAGTTAACCAACCCATTCCCTCACCCACCTCCCCTCCAGTAACCCTCAGTTTGTTTCCGGTAGTTAAGAGGCTCTTATGGTTTGTCTCCCTGATTTTGTCTCATCTTAAATTTCTTTAATCAAAGTCTTAAAGTTTTCATTATACAGATCTTTCATTTCCTAGATTAAATTTATTCCTAAGTATTTTATTGTTTCTGATGCTATTGTGAGTGATAGTATTCCCTAGTTATCGTTCCAATATTTCTTTGTTCCTGTATAGAAATGCAACTGATTTCTGCATGTTGCATTTATATCATGAAAATTTACTGTATTTATTTGTTATAAAAGTTTTTGGTTGATTCTTGAATTTTCAGTATGTAAGATTATATCATCTGCAAACAGATAATTTTTTTGTGTGTGTGATTTGGATGTCTTTTATTTCTTCACTGATTTATTGTTCTAGCTAGGACCTAAGAGTACTAATGTTGAATTAGTCATGAGAGTGAACATACTTGTCTTATTTTTTATCTTTGAGGGAAAGATTTCTTTCACTATTGATTATTATATTAGCTGTGGGTTTGTCTTAATGGCCATTTATATGTTGAGGCATGTTTCTTCTATATCCAATTTGTTGAGGGTTTTTATCATGAAAGAGTATTACATTATGTCAGATGGTTTTTCTTTTTTTGTTTTTCCTATTCATTTTTAATTATTTTTTATTTTTTTATAAACATATAATGTATTATGAGCCCCAGGGGTACAAGCCTGTGAATCGCCAGGTTTACACACTTCACAGCACTTACGATAGCACATACCCTCCCCAATGTCCATAACCCTGCCACCCTCTCCCTACCCCCGTCCCCCTGGAAACCCTCAGTTTGTTTTGTGAGATTAAGAGTCTCTTATGGGGGGCGCCTGAGTGGCTCAGTGGGTTAAAGCCTCTACCTTCAGCTCAGATCATGATCCCAGGGTCCTGGGATCGAGCCCCGCATCGTGCTCTCTGCTCAGTGGGGAGCCTGCTTCCTCCTCTCTCTCTCTCTCTGCCTGCCTCTCTGCCTACTTGTGCTCTCTGAGTGTCAAATAAATAAATAAAATCTTTTTAAAAAATTTTAAAAAAAGAGTCTCTTATGGTTTGTCTCCCTCCCGATCCCATCTTGTTTCATTTATTCTTTTCCAACCCCCAAAAGCCCCCATGTTGCATCTCCACTTCCTCCTATCAGGGAGATCATATGATAGTTGTCTTTCTCCAATTGACTTATCTCCATAAGCATAATACCCTCTAGTTCCAGCCACGTCGTCGCAAATGGCAAGATTTCATTTCTTTTGATGGCTGCATAGTATTCCATTATATATATCTATATCTATATCTATCTATATCTATATATCTATCTCTATATATATATATATATATATATATATATATATATCTCGCAGCTTCTTTATCCATTCATCTGTTAGTTTCTTTCCAAAGTTTGGCTATTGCGCCGCTGGTGTAGTGGTATCATGCAAGATTCCCAAAGTTTGGCTATTGTGGGCATTGCTGCTATAAACATTCAGGTGCACGTGCCCCTTTGGATCACTGTGTTTGTATCTTTAGGGTAAATACCCAGTAGTGCAATTGCTGGGTTGTAGGGTAGCTCTATTTTCAACTTTTTGAGGAACCTCCACGCTGTTTTCCAGAGTGGTTGCACCAGCTTGCATTCCCACCAACAGTGTAGGAGGGTTCCCCTTTCTCCACATCCTCGCCAGCATCTTTCATTTCCTGACTTGTTAATTTTAGCCATTCTGACTGGTGTGAGGTGGTATCTCATTGTGGTTTTGATTTGTATTTCCCTGATGCCAAGTGATGTGGAGCAATTTTTCATGTGTCTTCTGGCCATCTGGATGTCTTCTTTGCAGAAATGTCTGTTCATGTCCTCTGCCCATTTCTTGATTGGATTATTTTTTCCTTGGGTGTTGAATTTGCTAAGTTCTTTATAGATTTTGGATACTAGCCCTTTATCTGATATGTCGTTTGCAAATATCTTCTCCCATTCTGTCAGCTGTCTTTTGGTTTTGTTAACTGTTTCCTTTGCTGTGCAAAAGCTTTTGATCTTGATGACGTCCCATAGTTCATTTTTGCCCTTGCTTCCCTTACCTTTGGCATTGTTCCTAGGAAGAAGTTGCTGCAGCTGAGTTCGAAGAGGTTGCTCCCTGAGTTCTCCTCAGGATTTTGATGGATTCCTTTCTCACATTGAGGTCCTTCATCCATTTTTGAGTCTATTTTCATGTGTGGTGTAAGGAAATGGTCCAATTTCATTTTTCTGAATGTGACTGTCCAATTTTCCCAACACCATTTATTGAAGAGGCTGTCTTTTTTCCATTGGACACTCTTTCCTGCTTTGTCAAAGGTTAGTTGACCATAGAGTTGAGGGTCTATTTCTGGTCTCTCTATTCTCTTCTATTGATCTGTGTGTCTGTTTTTGTGCCAATACCATACTGTCTTGATGATGACAGCTTTTTAATAGAGCTTGAAGTCCAGAATTGTGATGCCATCAACTTTGGCTTTCTTTTTCAATATTCCTTTGGCTATTCAAGGTCTTTTCTGGTTCCATATAAATTTTAGGATTATTTGTTACATTTCTTTGAAAAAAATGGATGGGATTTTGATAGGGATGTGTAGATTGCTTTAAGTAGCATAGACATTTTCACAATATTTGTTCTTCCAATCCATGAGCATGGAACATTTTTCCATTTCTTTGTGTCTTCCTCAATTTCTTTCAATGAGTACTTTATAGTTTTCTGAGTACAGATTCTTTGCCTCTTTGGTTAGGTTTATTCCTCGGTATCTTGTGGTTTTGGGTGCAATTATAAATGGGACTGACTCCTTAATTTCTCTTTCAGATGGTTTTTCTGCATCTATCAAGATGACCATATCATTTTTAACTTTCATTCTGTTAATGTGGTGGATTACATTTTTTGACTCAGATTTTGAACCGTTCTTGCATCCCAGGGATAAATCTTACTTGGGCATGGTGCATGATCCATTTCATGTATTCTTGTGTTTGGTTTGCTAACTTATTTGTTGTTGTTGAAAATTTTCATCAATATTCATCAGGAATATTGGCCTATTTCTTTTTTCTTAAGGTATCCTGTCTAGTTTTGAGATCAAGTAATGCTGACTTCATAAAATGAGTTTGGAGTATTCCCTGATCTTGCCTTTTTTTTTTTTTTTTTAAGTTTGAGAAGGATTGGCATTAATTATTCTTAAATCTTTGTTGGAATCTACCAGTGAAGCCATCTGATACCAAGCTTTTTGTGTGGGAATGTTTTTGATTATTGATTCATTCTCCTTACTAGTAATTGATCTATTCAGATTTTCTGTCTCTTGGTGGGTTGTGTTTCTAGAACATCATTTCTACTAGGTTGCCCAATTTGTCAGCATAAAATTGTGAATGGTAGGGATCTATGTATTTTTGTGGTATCAGTTGTAATGTCTTATTTTCTGATTTTATTTTAGTCTTCTTTTTTTTCTTAGTTTGTCTAGCTAAGGTTTTGTTAATTTTGTTTACCTTTTTGAAAAAATGGCTTTTCCAGAGAAAGACAACTATCATATGATCTCCCTGATATGAGGAAGTGGTGATGCAACATGGGGGCTTAAGGGGGTAGGAGAAGAAAAAATGAAACAGGATGGGATTGGGAGGGAGACAAACCATAAGTGACTCTTAATCTCACAAAAAAAACTGAGGGTTGCTTGGGGGAGGGGGGTTGGGAGAAGGGGGATGGGGTTATGAACATTGGGGAGGGTATGTGCTGTGGTGAGTGCTGTGAAGTGTGTAAACCTGGCGATTCACAGACCTGTACCCCTGGGGATAAAAATATATTATATGTTTATAAAAAATAAAAAATAAAAAATAAATGGCTTTTCTTTTCACTGATCTTTTCTAGTGCCTATTGCATTTATTTCTACTCTGAACATTATTATTTCCTTTCTTCTGCTAACCTTTGGCTTAATTTTTTCTTTTTATAACTAACAACTGACAAACTTACACCGATTCTAGGCTTCCATTACAGATTATTTTTAGAATGTCTAGCTAGATGCGACTTAAAAGAAAAAGTCCTCTTACAGATAGAGATGAACCCTTATGTCTTTAATGACCTTATTTCTCTGATCATTTCTTGAAAAGAGTAATTAAGTTCACAAGAAATATAATCATTGAAATCTGCTTTTGCAATTTGACTTTTTCCTTATGGTAGTTTTATTTGTTGGTTTGGGTTTTCATCTCTATTTTTTTTTAAGATTTTTTTTTAAGGCTTAAGATTTGAGAGAGAGAGAATAAGAAAGAGAGGGAGAGAGAGCACGAGAGGGGGTAGGGTTAGAGGGAGAAGCAGACTCCCTATTGAGCAGGGAGCCAGATGCCAGACTAGATTCTGGGAATCCAGGATCATGACCTGAGCCGAAGACAGTCACTTAACCAGGTGAGCCACCCAGGTGCCCCTAAGCTCTATTTTTTAAAAAATAAACCCCCTATTACTCCATGAACACCTATTACTATCAAATAGGCCTTTGAAGTGCATGTGTCCTATATATATAGATTTCAAGAAACTTGGAATTTAAGGGCCTGGCTTTCTCATTTTAGTAAAGATCACCTCATAACACTGAATATACTCCTTCCTGATTACTGTCCACCTAAGTGTCGGTATGCTGCTACAGCTCTTGAAAAATCACACACCCAGTCTAGAAGTCTGCTTTAATCAAATATTTAACCACAAGGGGCATAAATAAGCATTTCCTCCTCTGCTCCTTTTATCATAATACTGATCACACTGCTGTAATCATACCTGACTCCTCTACCGGCTCTTCCACCAGGTCGGGAGGTCCAGATCAGATGTATACTCTATTCATATTTCTATCAAATCCAGTACCTTTCCTGGTACTTAATAAATGCTTGCTGACTCAATGAATAAATCAGAATTTCTCTAAACACAAATGAAATTTGATGAATTAAACCAAGACAGAAAGAAAGTGTATCTAATGTACATCTCTGGATGATTGGTTGTGGCCATCTGGGGAGCTATGTTGAGAAGAACCCTAAATATAAATATGTAAATAAATAAGCATATAAATACACATACACCCCTTGAAAAGAATGCTATAACCAATTAGCAATATTTGCTGTGAACCAGTAGACTAGTGCTGGCCTGAGTGACACATATTTACCACCTCAACACCAAATGAGGAAAAAAAAATTTATATTTTGTAGTGTTCAAAGACTATAATGTAATTTAAAGCATGTGATTTTCACATCAAACTTTTTCCTGCTTTACAGATGTGTAACAGGATGTTAGAGCCTTAAGTCATTTTCCAAAGCTTGTAAGTCACTAACTGACTAACCTGAAACTCAAACCTGAATTCTAGCAACAATAACAACAAAATACCAAAGATATCCCCACTACAGCACTATTGCTGTCTTCTCTATGACCTGTAATTACACTCAGCTCGTGTGCAGACATTCCCAAAATATATATGGATGGCTAAAGTCTGAGCATAATTATAGCAAAGAAACAGCCTAGAAAGTGCAAACTGAACAATTTCCCCAAAATGTATGTAGATGTGTTTCTTGCAAAGGCCACTTGCATTAACAGTCACTAATTATGTTTTTATACATTTCAGTTCAAATTCCTGTATCATCCAAGTGATTGATGGTTATTCAAAAGTTAGTTTAACAATAGAAATATCCAGATAGTGACTGAGCTTTCATTGTGGGATGAAGTTGAAGCCCTTCACTTTTTGCTTTGTATTGCTTGCATAAACAAGCTAACACCTCTAACAGCTACAATCCAAATGCACTATAGCTCAAAAACATGTTAGGTGAAAGAATAAGACATGGGGTAGAAACTCAAGAAGACCAGGGGCGCCTGGGTGGCTCAGTGGGTTAAGCCTCTGCCTTCGGCTCAGTCATGATCTCAGGGTCCTGGGATTGAGTCCCGCATTGGGCTCTCTGCTCAGCAGGGAGCCTGCTTCCCTTCCTCTCTCTCTGCCTGCCTCTCTTCTTACTTGTGATCTCTCTCTGTCAAATAAATAAATAAAATCTTTAAAAAAAAAAAAAAAAGAAAGAAAGAAGAAAGAAAGAAACTCAAGAAGACCAGCCCAATGCATTATGAGCCTTTCCATGTATTTGATATTATTTTGTTTTCTCATTCTGTTCATATCCAAGTTCCACTCCCTTCTGCCTTGCCCCACTTCACCTCTTGAAGAATGTAGAATGGCTGGTCAGCAGAGAAACTATTCCAAGGATTTCTTCAGTCCCCTCTAAATTCTGCTAAAGTCTTGCTCTGTAGTATTGTGTCCTGAATTGGAGCCTGAGGAATAAAGAAGTTGGGTCAGAAGAAGGAAATTGGGGAGGTAGTACCTAGATGTGGGAAGACACCTTCATGTCCGTGTGGCTGTGTGACCATGGGCAAAGAGATTCCCTGCAGGTCTCTGGCCTCTCTTCTCTCACCAAACAGGTGGGATAGTAACATGGAGTTGTTAGGAGTGTCAAATGAACAAATGTGCAAAATGTTTACAAAAATGCCTGGCATATGCCAGCCATTCATTAACTGTAAGCCACTAGCAATAAAAGTAAGTATGGTTGTCAAATTGTTTTTCGTTTCTTTCAATATGAACAGTAACAGTGGTTGTATTAAGACAGTGCCATAGTGGAGAGGATATAAGCTCCGAAGTCTCCAAATCTGGCTTTGAATCCAGCCTTGCTGCATGTCGACAAATCTCACTATTTCTTAGTATCATCATCAGGAAAACACCTAATAATAGTTAATGCAAAGGTATATTTTTAAAATCAAGGCCTTACACATTAAAAAGTTTTTGCAAATTAAAAGAAAAATGCTATATAAACATTGGTCATCCTATTTCTACGTATACTAGGCAGAGCCAGTCTGTGGGTTGAGGGTGACTAAATCTTCCTAAAATTTCTTTGCAGCAGGCCTCGTGTAGATGTTTTTGTCCACCGTTACGGATTATTTCTGTAGCTTATCCAAGTGCTTCTAAAGAATATATAAAGCTATTATAACAGTGGTGCCATTGGGTAGGCCTAGACTTGTCACCCACTCACTTCTGCTCTGACAGCTGGGTAAGAGTAGGTTTGAATGGGGAAGGAGGATGGTATCAGAAGGGAGAACTAGAGCATGAAACACTATTTTGGAAGGACCGAAGTGAGTAATTGATGGTAAGAGCAACACACATTTAACTTCAAGGAGGGGAGGCATTGACAGGATCGAACACCAAAAAGAAATTTCACTCACAAACAACACCATTCAATGAAGTTAGACCTAGCTTGAACACACATGGACTTTTTGTCATTTTCTTTTTGATTAAAACTATGAAGAATATACTATAAGACAAAATATTTTGCTTAGTTTAATTTTGATGTGAAAGCAATTTTTTAAAGTCTATTTTCTTCACTTGTGTTTCTTGTCAGCTCACTAATTCATCCAAATTAACTATAGACACCAATAAATTACCATTTTCTTTAACCACAGAGAAGGGGAAAAAATCTTCCTTTATTGTAAAATATTTGTTTTTTCCCCAGTGATTCTGTGATGAAGAATATACAATTCTGATGTGTTGTAGTTCCTGAAACTGACTTTATAAACCTAGAAAACAAAATCCTGGCTACCAGAAATCTCTCCGGTGTGACTCTGCGATCTTGAAGAAACAAAGAAGAGTGAGAGAGGTCACTTTTCTGCAGCTCTTGGTAAAGGGACTTTGTCTCTCTTCACAGCATGCAGTAGCTCTCAGCTCTTTAATGTGGAAATGAACAGTCTCAGCATAGTTTCAAAACTTCTGAAATGTCACCACACATAGTTTCTTGTACCTGCATGAGCCACAGAAAATACAGCAGCGTTCCCAATCTCATTTCAGACATCACTGAGAATTGCTTTAAGTTACCTTTTTTTGTTGTTGTTTTGAAACTAGAAGCTTACCTTCTTCTCTGTTTTCTATCCTAACTAGCTGTAACTAGACTTCCCTGGGAAGAGTGACTTGACTTTAGTTAGGACCTCTTGAGCTACACCGTGATAATGCTTATTCACACACAAGACTGTAAATTGCCCGTGATTCTAAATTGTGCCCCATATCATACTTAGTTAATGCTCAGACTGAACGTGTTCCTTCTCAGTTACTTTTGTCTATCTAATTGCAGCAAAGCCTCAGAGAGGTCTTTGGGGAGATTTAATTAATACTTTAAGTAAGTCACCAGACTGGGGAATGAAATATAAAGATCAGGGGAGTGATATAAGAAATAGGGATTTAAGCAAAACTTAGTCACAAAATTGTCTCCTCCAAAATTGTATGGTACTTTGGATGGCTCTCATTCACTTCCTATGTGCGCCCCATGCAATGACCTCAAATGGGCATTTCATAAATACCTACGATGATGACATGCAGACATGACTTTTAATAATATCCAAGCAAGGAGCTCCAAGTACCAAGTTTTATTAAACTTTCTTAGTGCATTTTCTCCCCAATTCACCAGTTACTTAGAATGGTAGAACATTTTAGCTTCCCATTTCTAGTCCTAAATGCTGTTTTCAAACATTCTCATCACTTATCTCTGGGCAATTTTTATTAGAATCTTGATTGTTTGTGAATGGAGTTAAGTGGTACTTTTTTCTTTTTTGAAAGTTTGTATTTGTAAGTATCCTTTTCTTGGGAGGCTGGAAACTTTCTCAGGAAAAAAGAGAACTAGGACCCTCTCTGAGGTTTGTAGATGTAAAAGTATTTCTGATGGGCTAGAACAGCCTACTGAGATCAAACTTCAAAATAACACCAGGGCCCTAAGAGGGAATTCTACATAAAGGAAAACAGCCTGGAGTAATGATCTAACTATGACACCAAGACCTAGGTGTGCTTGGAGATATCAGGGCTGTGACAGGGCTTGTAGCGCAGTGGAACCCACACTGTATAAGCATCCCTAGCCTCTTCCACATATCTTAGGGTAACACCAAAGGGCAAAATCCTGCAACAGAGATAACACCACTTTTGACTCCAAAGATCACAGTAGGACACACAAAATTGAATGCAGGATCGTACTCTAGCTTTGCTAAACCTGGCCATATAACTAGCAGCAAAATCCAAAGACCTCTGGCTTCCCCATGGACTGATTTCTCAGGCAAGTAAGAGCCACTTGATTTCAATAGCACTGCCCCTGGCCAACTCAGGTTGGTGAGTTCCCTCTCAAGTACATGACAGACTTCTAGAGCCATTTATAGGTGAGAAGCCCATTCCTAGATTAATATCTTAGGGAGTTTAGAGAAAATATTTGAGGAAGTAAACCAAGGAAAAAACTGGATTTTTTTTTGTCAATAGGTGGGGTATTAGAGTGTTAAAACCTACAACAAAATGTGAAAATGACCTGATTTGATACTGAATTGTCCAGCTGGTATACCTAAACTTTTCCTCTCCATAATCCAAACTGCAAGAACTCTAGGGATTATCTGGGACAAAAAGAAAAGAAAACAAACAAAAAAACTAATGATTATATAGAATCTTATTAATTATAGCAAATTAAAATGTCACTTCAGTGGCACACATGTAGTGCCATTTTTTCTACTTGCACCAGTTTTCCGGCAGTGTCTGTGAGCTAGTTTAACATAGCGTATGCATTAGTTTTCCCAGCCAAGCTTTCTGCAATTGAGGCATGCATCTTTCATAATGATAGCTAAGGGATGCTTATTTCCCTAGCTTGCTGGACACCTCCCACTCATCCTCTTTCAATTGATGACAAAGCCATGATGCACACATTGTGAGCAGTCTGACATATCTAAGGAATTGACCCATCTCCTTACTTTCAGTCACCATCTTTTTCTTCTCTCCCTTTCATTCAGATGTTACGCCCCTTGACTGCCTCCCAAAGTTGTCACATTGAGCTTTTAGGTCTCTCCAACTTCATTTCCTGCCCCTTGTGCAATGGCATTTCCCCTAGTTGTATGATGTTCAGTGGATTTTCCTTTCCCAGTTTTAAAGATACAATAATTTAGAATGGTGAAGTTAAAAAACTGCACTTTAAAATAAGCAAAGGTTTCTGATCATCTATTTAAATATTTGAATCTTTATTTGTTCCATGTTTAATAATTAGAAACTTAATAATACTTTTGCCTGATTTTTTTTTCATTTTTGGCAAAATAATTACATAGTAAATAGCATGTAAAACCATATCAGTTCTTTTCAAGTATCATATAGGATTTTGTTTTCCTGAGGTATATATAGCTTAGAGTTTTTGGAAAAAAGTTTAGAGGATAAAAAGAACCAAAAAATCTGTAATAAATATAACCATAACCCTATTAAATAATAAATATTAATACTAAAGCAAATAAGTTAAAATAGTATGAATTATGAGTAATGACAGGGTAGTGTTCTTCATAGGACTCAACTGGTTATTATTAGCCCACCAGCCCCCAAGCCAGAGTAGCCAGTAACTCCTAAAATCCTATTATCCTCGCATGCCAATCCCCACCAAGGCTCAGAGAGAAATGATAAGTGGCCTTTCACTGCAGCAACATGAAGAAGGTTTGAGGAAAATGAAGCTGTCTTAGTTCTAGTATCACACGGATCTGTGCAGTAGCAAACAGGGAAATAAAGCTGGTGGTACTTTAATATAGTTGATAAAGTCTCCACACCTTAAAATTTGAACTGTATACACTTATAGACTGCATAAGAATTATCTGTACCTTGGATATCAAGACTGACATGTGGAAGTAATTCCATTAATGTGGTAAGCAGGCCAGTCTGCAAGAGAAAAAGGATTAGAAAACAAACAAACTCTGTAACAAACAGGAAAGACTAAGGATAGAAACATTAAATACATGCAGCCAAAACTAAATATATCTCCAGAGATGCAAAAACTAATGATTGAAATAAGATAGCAGTTTGTTTCCCTCTTGTAATAGTCCATGACTGGCAGGCAGGTTCCACTCCATCAAGCTAGCTAGGGGCCAGGCCAGCAGGACAGCCCTACCATCCTGGGGGCGTTATTGTCATCTGTGTGACAGAAGGGAGTTTCCAACCAGGATAACCAGTGGAAAAGAAAAAGAGAACATGAAGAAACCTATCCTAAAGCCCTATCCAGAGAGGACACATTTCACTTCTCGTTGTCTTCCATGGGAAGAAGTAGACAGCGAAACTTAGACAGCTGGCAGGATTTGACTTACTAGCAAGGTTGCACATAAATGAGGATGCATTTTATTTTTAGTTTTAGAGAGATAAATAGTTGGTAGATGATTGCCATTTATTAATGGTTTTATAAATAATTTGTGATTTATGTGATTTAGTTGGCGTAAAGACTCTTAACTAACCCTTTTGTGTTCTACAGTGCCCTGAATTGAAAGATCCATTTATGTTGTTTAAAAAAGCTCATTGATCTGAATGGACTCAAACTGCAGAGGTTAAGGTATTAAGAATGAGGAGAGTGGGGGTGCCGGGGTGGCTCAGTCAGTTAAGCATCTGCCTTCAACTCAGGTCATGATCTTAGAGTCCTCGGGGTCAAGCCCTGCATCAGGCTCCCTTCTCAGTGAGGTGTCTTCTTCTCCCTCCCTCTGCCTCTTCCCCTTCTGCTCACTCACACTCTCTCTCTCAAATAAATAAATAAAATCTTAAAAAAAAAAAAGGAGAAAGAGAGAGAGAGAATGAGGAGAGTGGGTAAGCAGCAACATGACCAAAGCGAACCTAAGTCAGGACTTCTCTAGACCTTCCCTTTGCTGTTTACCAAGGATTTACATCCATTTTCCCACATCCTCAATTTTCTTTATTGATATATCAATGTTTGCTACCTTTCTGTACAGTGAGCAATGATAGGTACAGTATACCTGTGCACATAGGTTAGCACATCATAGTACACCAAATACCAATAATAAAATATCCTACAAGGTGTAGAGAAAGGGGATCTCTTGTGCACTGTTGATGGAAATGTAAATTAATAGGCTCATTATAGAAAACAGTATAAGGGCTCCTCAAAAAATTAAAAATAGGTATGATCCAGCAATCCCACTTTGGGGCCTCTATCTACAGGAAATGAATCAGTAAAGAGTTATCTGTACTCTCATTTTCATTGAGGCATGATTAATTCACACAGCCAAGATATGGAAATAACCCATTTCCATGGACAAATAAATGGTTAAAGAAGATGTCAGACACACACACACACACACTCACACACACACACACACACACACACACACACACACACACACAGTGGAATCTTACTCAGCCGTGAGAAAGAAGGAAATTCTGCCATCTGTGACAATGTGGATGAAACTGGAAGATGTTATGCTAAGTGAAATAAGCCAGACCTATGGACTCTGAAAAACAATCTGAGGGTTTTGAAGGGGCAGGGGTGGGGGGGAGGTTGGAGTACCAGGTGGTGGGTATTATAGAGGGCACGGATTGCATGGAGCACTGGGTGTGGTGAAAAAATAATGAATACTGTTATGCTGAAAATAAATTAATAAAAAAAAAAAGAAAGAAAGAAGCCAGACCAAGAAAGATAAATGCTGTAGGTAGAATAAAAAAAAGAAGTCAAACTTATAGAAGCGGAGAGTAAAATGGTGGTTACCAGAGACTGTAGAGTGGGGGAAATGAGGCAAATTTGATCAGGTAAAAGGTGTCAGTTACATAGAATGACTATGTCTAGATATCTGATGTACAGTGTGATGACTATAGTTAATAACACTATATCAAACACCAGAACTATACGAAAAGAATGGATTTCAGGTACCCTCATCACAAAAATTGGTAACCATGTGAGGAGAATTTATGTTAGTTAGTTTGATGGTAGTAATTATTTTGCTATGTATACATATATCAAATAACCATGTCATAATCTTGAATATATATAATTTTCATTTAAAGTATATTTTTAAATGTACTGTATACTGACCTGTAGACAAACTAACTGACCCTTAATATCTGGGGGAAGGGAGGGAGGTTTTTCAACGAGCTCCAGCCATGATGCCCATAAAACTACTCACTTTCCTCAAAGCAAAGATGTCAGGAAGTTATCAGGATTCATGTTCAATGTTGTCTACGCACTTAAAGGCTAGCCTCCCAAACGCTTTTGTGTCACTGGTCTGCTCGCTTTTATCATTTACCTACTAATAAGATAACAGAAATTTGGGAGGGGGTTTTCTGACAACTGTCTGATGATTTCCTGATCTGTGAAGAAAGGCAGTCCCTCTAGGAGAGTTCTGACACATGAACACTAGACATATTTCAGACACATTTCAGCTAGATTATTTGAGAGTCAGAGTCCAAGTACCACTTTTTTGGCTTTCCATTATACTAATCCCAGCACCATCCAAATCAAGAGAAAAGAATATTCTCAGAAACAGTTTTCTACAACTCTGCTCAACTGTGAGCAAGTGGTCACACGGGCAGTAAGTTGCATAGAAACAGGATCACCATTTTAAGAGGCTTCTGTCCCAGTATTTCTTAGGGTTTAGGGATTTAAGCTCATTTCACTGAAAAGAAACTGTTCCTCCATCCCTATAAAAATGTGAAATAAAACACAGAAAGGAAAATAAAAGAGGTAGTCTTCTGTAGTGTGCAGGCTGGTCGGTAGATATGTACGCACTGCTTGCTAGCTTTGAATCTATCCAAGTTGCTTCAGCAGTCTAGGACTTTGTCTCCTCATCTGTAGAACTATCGTGTTGATGCCATGGCATGGTGTGAGGATTAAGCAGGCCCTTAGTGCATGGTTCATGGTAAGTAGTCAGAATCAGGTGGTGGTTACTCACTATTATTTATCCTTCGACTGAGTTTGGGTTTATGAATAGTGTTGACCACTTTTATACATTATGGCAAAATACTGTGATCTGTTCCCAAGTCTGCAATCTGCAGTGTCTTTCATTAGTATTTAAATTGGTTGTAAATATGTACATTTCCCCAGCATTTCAAGATAATGTTTTCCTATATGTTTCAGTGGTGACTGATGGTCAAAACATCTGAGACTCACTATGCTTGGGAAACTGGTAATGAAGCTTATAGAGCTTATTGAAAGTGCCATTTAACAAAATATATTAGCCCATTCCAAATGTCATCTCCAACTCTATTGTATTTCACGTTAAACGCCATGCAAAAACAGATCTAAAAGGCTCCATTACTTGCTTATTTTCAAGGGCATGAGGAAAATGTCACCAGCTTACAAAAACTAGAGTTTCTGTAGGGTCCCTCTGACAAAATGGTAGAAAGCAAGCTAAGCGAAAAACAGTCGCTGATAATGTTTCATCACTTATTAGGAATAATTAATTGATGTTTGTGATTTCCAAATCTTCTTCCAGAATAACATCTACTCATTTCACTATTTCATGGCATCTTTTTTGTATCCGTTAATGTAACATTTTCGTCCACAATTCAGTGGAGGAGATTTCTCTCTGCTGAAATGTCACCCTCCATAAATAAGTGGAGTGCAAACCTTCCATCAATGTAATAGTTAAACTATGGCAAACCTGAGTAATTGAAATAGAAAGAGAAGTCACCTTGACCGTCCTATAGCTGGGAAAGCAGCTTAAGGCACCAAAGCTTTTATTGTGAATGAGCTGAGTGAGTTTATATCTATTCACTGAATAAAATATATTTAAATAATATTCCGGTTTTGAGACAAATCAAGAAAATTCTTGTTGGATTTTTAATATTCTATCAATTATAATAATACATACATAACTTTGGAAAACAAAATTAAACTATAGTTTCCAGGTATGATGTAAATTATTGATGTCACTTTGGAGTCTTTTACAAAAGAATCTCACTGATACAGAAAGTAAATGAGGTATTTGCTGTTGACCCTTTCTGTGATTCTGTATTTATTAAAGATTTGGATTTTGTTTTGTTATTTAATACCCCACAACAGGTATTAGAAAAACACATGTATCAAACAATCTGGCAGATCTGGAGTTGTACTAAACAAAGTAGATATTAGGAAAAAGAAAAAAAAAACATATAAGGAATTTAGAAAGATAAGCATGCCACTTTACTATATAGCTCACTAGAGTGAGATTTTTTTTTTCTCATGAATTAATTACCTAATTGTATCAAATTGCCATTCTGGCATTGCTAATGTAGATTCATTCTTGAATATTGTCATTGTTATGTTTTAGGCACACAAGAAAATGGCAGCACTTAATTTTACATAATAAAATTTGTTTTTTAGAAGACTGCTTTGAGTCACAAGTATATAGAATATTTCACAACTTGGTTTGAGCAAAGACTCCATTTTAATGATCTGAGTGGAAATTAAACTGCTAACTCAATATTATCAGCACTTAAATTCCATGTAGGAAATACCACATGACCCAATATAGTGAAAATAAGGGCTTTTCATAAATACTAGAACTCTTAGCCTTAGTGTTTATTGCCTATCAAACAGATTTTCCTTAAATTTAATAAAATGTAATGTGTTCTTACTTTGATGCATTAACATTTGCCATCACACTTTCAATGGCATGGTGATTACTGCTTAAATTAAATTAAACTTGAGCAGTCCTTGAAGTCGAAGTTCAAGAGCTGCTCGGTTGCCACATGACATTTTTCTGGAAATGATAGAAATATAAGGAAAAATGCTAAGGTGAATTCATCAGGAATATGCCTTGTGGCACCCCACTAGGCAAGCTGAGTTGCTTTTTCCACTTCTGAAATAGTTACAGAATAACTTGTTTTGATGGAAGCAAATAGAGGACCTTTTTGTAAATTCAGGCCCCATGCCAACTGGGAATGTATAAAAATCCTGCACACTGACTCTGCACACAAATCAAGGAAGCATTGTTACAGATGGCCCAGAAATGACTGCTCATGTCTCATCGGACCCTCCAGGACCACCTGATATTTCAGTCAGGAATCTCTCTGTCCTAACATACTTCTTCCCTCATAGTGTTTATTGCCTATGTGTAGGATGCTTACAGTTTCTGCCCACTTATAAACACACAGATACACACTCAACACTCACAGATGGTCACATGTTGGCTTGGAAGAATATTTTTCTTTTTTTAAACAGCCTTTTACTTGGACTTACTATTTTCCTTCATGGAAACCACTGTGAAAACAAAAATTAATACCATAAGGCTCTCGCTGCCTTGAAGTCCAGAAACACCAAGAGATGACATTTTTAGGTTTGTTTATGTTCTGTATATTTTCCTGGTTTCTAAACTTTGAGTATTTCTGTATCGGTATATATCAGTGGTACTTTTATTTACCAAAACTGAAAATAATGCTGTAGAGTGTGACATACAAGTACACGCACAAGGAAAACAGAAGAGGACTTTTTGAAAAACATAATTTTATCTTTATAATTAGGTATATTTTCCCTGGGTTTTAGTAGGCTCCAAGGAGGGGTGGCCCATCTGGGCAGGATATTGGCAGGGCTGATCACACACTGAGCTGAAGTCACCACCCAAAACCAGTAGATGAGTACAAGGGTAAAAATATTGAATAGGTCTGGACCTAACTACAGGCCTCTGGGCTTGGTCCTGAAATTGCCATTAATATAAGTCTTAATGTACTTTGCTGAAAGCAAGTTCTTAAAGGGCCAAGCCTGACAATTGTCTTCATATTTAAATGACCTTTTAGAACTATTACAATAAATCCATAAAATAGCTATATGCTGCTATAATATGGTGGAGCCGATGGTTATCCTGACATTTTTACCTCTGCATTATACTTTCTGCTTCCAATAGCAATGCTATAAATTTTAAGTATAACCACCCTTTTATAGAGGAAGGTATTTAACATAAAATTTAGCTTTTGGCATTATTTGACCTGAATATTACCAAATTATAAATCCCTTTGTTCTCAGGCAAGCAGTGCTCAAAATTTTTTATATTCTGTATACTTATTGCATTGTCTTTGCAAGACTAATACCCAAAAAGCAAAAGATACAGTAAGCTACTACTTAGCTTAGACTATCTGTATAATTAGCCCAATTTTGTATTTCACTTGGCATGTGTAAACAAGCCATCTTCCTTTACGTGACATCCTTTCTTTGGACTTGTGATCCCTGGTGAAGTATTACCAGTATTTCTTCCAATTGTCTTGTCTCTAGGTAACAAATACAGTGATTATCTGTTCACTATTGGATTGACTTAAAACTCCAGGTTGATATTTAAGCCTGTGGTGGTATGTCTTTTCCATAGAAAAGACTTAAAATTGAAGAATCTGGTTTGCTCATTTTATCAAGACTTATCTCTATGGTGAGAAAGAACAGTTCTTTCAATCTGTTTCACAGGGAAGAAAACTGAGTGAATTTTGCCTCCTGGTATACTTGTTTATAGTCTGTCCTTATGAGGCTTTGAAAAAATAGAAATGTGGAAAATACTTGGATAATCTGGTGAAAGCACAAAGTCATGAAAGGTAAACTACTTGTCCCATCTCTTATCCACTATTACATTTGTGATACTGAATACACAATTTCTGGATACTACTTTGCTCAGCTTCCTGAGGATGGATTCCAAAAAAGGAAATAAAACTCACCATGTAATTTACTGGGAACCTGGAAGAAGCCCAGTGTAAGTCAAGAGAGAGAATGTTCCTGGAATATGGCATTTGTAAATGTGTTATAAAAAGTTACATGAATGCCGGGTTTTCAAATCTAGGTTTTTCCCTGTCATTCATGTTTCAACTGAGATGATAGTTCTTAAAAAAAATTTCCATTACTATCAGTGACAGAGGGAGGGCCAAGGGCTCAAATTACAGAACCCATGAGCAGGAAAAATCAGACGGCATCTTGTACTACATTGTACAATAGGTCTTCTTTACCAGTCGTGCCACTGCAAAGACCCTGACTACTAAAATTGCGACATACCAAAAAAGAAAGTCTCCTGATAGCATAAATGGCAGAAATCATGATTCACAGCATATAAAAAGATAATAACAAATCTTACTTATAAATATTTAGAGTCAGCATTCAGTCACAACAAAACAGCATATTGTGTTTCAGAACTTTGAGTTTGATTTGAATTTGGATGTGTATGTCCTTTTATTTTACTCTTTAGCCTAGTGTGATAAAAGTATTTTTAAAATAAGTGTATTACTGGGGCACCTGGGTGGCTCACTGGGTTAAAGCCTCTGCCTTTGGGTCAGGTCATGATCCCAGGGTCCTGGGATCAAACCCCGCATCGGGCTCTCTGCTCGGCGGGGAGCCTGCTTCCCCCTCTCTCTGCCTGCCTCTCTGCCTACTTGTGATCTCTGTCTGTCAGATAAATAAATAAGACCTTTAAAAAAAAAGTGTGTTATTTGGGAAACTGCCTGATGATGATGATGATAGCTTGAGTGGGAGAACCTGACTGACATTCATCATTTCACTAAATTCTTACAACTTCAGAGTTAGATACTGTTGCCCTTACTTTATAAATGAGGAAATAAGGACTTTTGAGACCATAGATAACTTGTGCCAAGCAGTACACCCTGAGGTGGAACTGTTGTCTTTTTGATTGCACAGTCCAAGCCCTGAAGTCTACTAAGCTAAACCACCTCTGCTTTTTAATGTAATAATTTTTCCATTGAAAGAGAGGTCACAGCTTCAAAAAATTCAATGGCATCTTCTCTTCCACAGAAGAATTGAGATTTCAGTATTTAAAAAAGAAAATTAGAGAAAATATTTCCTCTGGCCAAAGGCTAGCAAATATTTTATTTCAATGGAGAATGGTTTTGCTTGTGTTTAAGATCATGAGAATTATGTTACTACCTACTGCGTGAAAGAGCAGCCATTACTATTTCTAGTAAGCTGTTTGCAGCAAGACCTTTTAGAATGTAAACATGCTATTATACAGCATTTTCTACCAATAGAATCATTGTTTCCCTCCATATGTTCTTCCTGTAGGTGTCTAATGAGTTCCCACACATGAAAAATGACAAGGGAATCTATCTGAGGAATAATTCCAGCAACTGTGGCATATGGAGACATTGTTTTCAAGTCCCTTTGCCATGATTTCTAGGCAAAGCAGCAAGATTTCCCAGTGGTAGCAGCTAAAAATATTGTCATCCTCCACTTATAAGTTCTACTGTGTTCTTTGCTGCAAATCTCGGGCTCTTCTGCCAGGCTTCATGCAAAGAGTGATAATCGGAAACAAGGCAAATTTTCTGTCAGACTCTGAGTACATACTTTGTGCTCTTGTCCATCCCATTGTGGATACTTCTCTGTCACCCACCTCAGTTCCACAACTCTGTGAAAGGAATTGTTAGGACATTAGTACACAGTGCATTTAGCTCTGCATCATTTATGAAGCCCTCTTGTGTTTCTGAGTGGCTTGATACTCCCGCAAAACTTGTGAGGATTTGCTGAACTGACTGGTCTTGTTCCAGTAAAGACATTTCCTAATCTATGGCTCTGTTTTTTCCTCCAATAGAGAAGACCCTAACAACCTTTGATACAGGGTAGTAGAGAAATGTAGTAGAAAGTGATGCTACAGCTCTTCTATCCTTCCAGACCCTTAAAGTTAGTGATTATACAGCTGATTTCTCCTGCCTTCCAGTTATATATACATATACTCACTCATCAATTCACTCATTCAAAAATATTACTGAGCACATTCCTGGATTGAGTAACACAGTACTACCCTCCATCACCCTTTTGTGTGTGCAGTGCTACTTAGCAGAACACATGTTTACTTTGCAGATTATATACCAGTTCCCAATTTGGTTTTTGGTGTTTTGACATTCACAGAATTAACATAGTCTTTATTCATATTGTGATTCTATATTGTTATTCAACTATTCAAGCAAGTGGCTGTTCCAACGTTCCCTGCTTCTCTCTCTCCTGCTTGCTGCCTGCTTTACCATTTAAATAAACATGAATATGACTGTCTGCTACCTGACAGACACTGTTTTGGTATGAAGAAACAATGCTAAAGAAAATAAAAAAGATCTTACCTTTATGGGATTCTCATTTGAATCAAATGACGGAGGGAGGTATAAAGGCAATATACGAGCAAACCAGATAATATCATATTTTGATGAAAGCTTTAAGGAAAATGAAAAAGTTAACTGCTGGAGTGAATGGACAGAGTAAAGTGTTGCCTACTCTAGATAGGGTACTTGGGAAAGGTGTCTGTGTAGGAGGAAACATTTGAGAAGTTACATGAGTGACAAGAAGATGACTAAGTGAAGATCTGGAGAAATACTTTTCCAGATGGAGGGAACAGCTAGAGTAAGAAATACGGAGTTTATGATATTTTATTTAAGGATGGTAGACCATTGGAGGGACTTATCCAGAGGTGTGATTTATACATTTTTAATAGAAATTTTTATTGAAACAATTATAGATTCATATGCAATTCTAAGAAATAATGAAGAGAGATAACTTGACCTCTTATCTAGTTTTACCAGTCAAGCATCTTGCAAAACTGTAGTCAGTGTTACAACCAGAATACTGACAATGATGAAATCCACTCCACTCTTGCTTTCCACTGTCTTTCATTTTAGCTAGCCATATTAATATATGCATAGTGATAGTTTATTTGGGTTTTAAGTGCCGTAGTACCTAGAACATATTTTGTCTCATACTTTGTCTTCAGTGAAATATTTATGCATGTCTTTTGCCCATTTTCTACTTGAATTGCTTGTTTTTTATTGCTGAGCTTTGTTTTCTTGTTTAGATATTATTGATGTCATTGTTGTAGGATAGTATTGGTTTTAGGTGCACAAGAAAATGCTTAGAATATGAATGTGTTGCAAAATGATTATCACAATAAGTTTAGTTAACATCCATCACCACAGAGTTAGTGGTTTTTTTTTTTTTCTTGTGATGAGAACATTGAAGATTTACTCTTCTCTCTTAGCAGTGTTCAAATATACATGATATGATATTGTTAACTATAATTGGCATGTTGTGTATTATATCCCCAGTATACTTCTATATCTCATAATGGGAAGTTTGTACTTTTGGCAACTTTCACCCATTTAGTCCAAACCCCACTTTGGACTATCACCTACAAATTTGGATTTCTGTTACATTCCACATATAAGTGAAATCAGACAGTTTTTGTCTTTCTCTTTCAGACTTATATCACTTAGCATAATACCCTCAAGGTGTATCCATATTGTCACAAATGGCAGAATTTCTTTCTTTTTTGTGACTGAATATTTCATTGTGTGTTTGTGTGTATATATACATAAATATACCAATTTTCTTGAGTGTATGTGTGTATATGTATATATAGATACACCAGTTTTCTTTGTCTATTTGTGTGTGTATGTGTAGGTGTATATATGGGTGTGTGTGTGTGTGTGTGTGTATACACCTATACATGTATATGTATATTTCTTTGCCCATTCATCAGTGGATACTTACATTGTTTGCATGTCTTTGCTGTTTTAAATAATGCTACAGTGAACATAAGGTTGCAGATACCTTCTTGAGATCATTTTGTTTGCTTTGGATATATACTGAGAAGCAGGATTGCTGGATCACACAGTAGTTCTTTTTTTTTTTTTTTTTTTTTTTTTTAAGTAGGCTCCACTCACAGTGTGGAGCTTAATGTGGGGCTTGAACTCACAACCCTAAGATCAAGACCTGAGCAGAGATCAAGAGTTGGATGCTCAACTGACTGAGCCACCCAGGCAGCCCATGGTACTTCTGTTTTTAATTTTCTGATAAATCTCCATACTGTAATCCACAGTAGATGTATAATTTGCATTCCACCAATGGTGCACAAGGAGTTCATTGATTCCACATCCTCACGAATACTTGTTATCTATTGTCTTTTGAAGACAACTGTTCTAACAGATATAAGGTGCCGTCTCATTGCAATTTTGGTTTGAATTTTCGTGATGATTAGTGATCCTGAGCAGCTTTTCTTGTTCCTATTGTCCATTTGTGTGTCTTCCTTGGAAAAAAAGTCCATTTTTTAATCAGATTATTTCGTAACTGTTGAATTGTATGAGTTGTTTTTAAATATATTTTTGATGTTAACCCCTTATCAGACATGATTTGCAAATATTTTCTCCCATTCAGTTGGTTGCCTTGTCATTTCGTCGATGGTTTCCTATGCTGTACAGAAGTTTTTAGTTTTATGTCGTCCCACTTACTTATTTTTACATTTATTTCCTTTAATTTCAGTGTCAAATACAAAAATTCAATTCCAAGGCCTCATCAAGAACCTTATTAACTATGTTTTCTTCTAGAAGTTTTATCATTTCAGGTCTTACACTGAAGTCTTTAATTCATTTTGAATTGATTTTTTGTTTATGGTATAAAATAGTGGTCCAGTTTCATTCTTTTGCTTATGTTTTCTCAGCACCAGTTATTGGAGAAACTATTCTTTCCCCAAAGAGTTTTGGCTCTTTTGTCTTAAGTTAATTGACCGTATATGCCTGGGTTTTATTTCTGGGTTCTCTATTCTGTTCTATTGTTATATATGTCTGTTTTGACTATAGCTTTGTAATATAGTTTGAAATCAGAAAATGTGATGCCTACAGCTCTGTTCTTTCTGAAGATGCTTTGGCTATTTGCAGTCTTTTCTGGTTTCATACAAATGTCAGGATTGTTCTATTTCTATGGAAAATGTCATTGGAATTTTTGATACCAATTGCATTCAAACTATAGATAGCTTTGGGTGGTATGGACATTTTAACAATTATTAATGTTTCCTATCCATGAGCAACAGAATATCTTTTATTTATGTCTTCAGTTTCTTTTATCAGTGTCTTACAGTTTTGAGTGTGTAGTTTCTTCACCTCCTTCTTTAAATTATTCCTAGATATTTTATTCTTATATAACTGTGAATGTGATATTCTCTTAATATCTCCTTATGATAGTTCATTATGATTATAATGGGGTATAGATATACATGGATTTTGTATCTGGTAACTTTATTTTATTTGTTAATCAGTTCTAACAGTTTTTGGTGAAGTCTTTAGGGTTTGTTTTTTTTTTTTTTTTACATAAAATGTCCTATCATTTGCAGATAGAGACTGTTTTACTTATTCCTTTCTAATTTGGATTATTTTTATTTCTTTTTCTGGCCTAATGCTTTGGCCAAGACTCTCAATACTCTGTCAAATAAAAGAGGTGAGAGTGGGCAGCCCTGTTTCGCTCTTGATCTTTGAAGAAATTTTTTCAGCTTTTCATCATTGAGAATGATGTTAGCTGTGAACTCATCATATATGTAAGACCTTTCTTATATTGAGGTACATTCATTCTCTTACACCTACTTTGTTGAGAGGTTGTTTTTTTGTTTTTTTGTTTTAAGATTTTATTTATGTATTTGACAGAGAGAGAGAGAGCACAAGCAGGGGGATGGGAAAGGCAGAAGCAGGCTCTCCCTGACCAGGGAGCCTGATGCAGGGCTCAATCCCAGGGCGCTGGGATCATCACCTGAGCCAAAGGCAGACATTTAACCTAGCAAGCTACCCAGGTCCACTGTTGAGACTTTTTTTTAATCATAAATCTATGTTGAATTTTATCGGATGGTTTTTTTTGTTCCATTAAGATATTATTTTTATCCTTCATTTTGTTAATGTTATGTATTACATTGATTCCTTTGTGGATGTTGGATGATCCTTGTGTCTCTGTCCCATTTGATTATGATATATGATCCTTTTAATGTACTATTGAATTTGGTTTGCTATTTATTTTATTTTAAAATTTTTCTATTGTGATTTAATTTTGGTGATTATATTTAGCATTGCAACATAGTTAGAAAATACTAGCGAAACCTCAAGTATCAATATTTTACATAACAATTGTACAATTATCAAAACTGATAAATATTTATACATAAATGGTACAATACACACTTTCCCCCCAATTTTATCAGCTTTTCCACTAATGTTAATTTTATGTTTTAGGATCCAAAATAAGGTCCTACGTTGCATTTTCTTGTCATGTGTTGTGATTTCCATTACTGTGAGACGTCTTCAGTCTCTTCCTATCTTCTTTAAGTTCAGCATTTTTAAACAATGTTAGTCAGTAATTTTGTAGGAAAGTTTGTATGATAGACAATGCTACAGGATTTCACAAATGCATGGAGTTATATTTCCACTATAACTTATTATACCCAAAATTTTATTACTCAAAAAATTCCCTGTTTTTCCTTTGTAGGTAACCATTCCCTGGTTTGCTATCATTTTGTTGAAGGATTTTGGCATTTGTGGTCACCAGGAATATTGGCCTGTAATTTTCTTTTATAATAGTATCCTAGTCTCGTTTTGGTGTCAGGGTAATGCTGGCCAGGTAAAAAGAGTTTGAAAGTGTTTCCTCTTCTATTTTTTTTTTTTTTTAAGAGTTTAAGAAGAATTGGTATCCTGTTAGTGTTTGGTAGAGTTCAACAGTGAAATCACCTGGTCCTGGATTTGTTTTTTAAGGAAGTTTTTAATTACCAATTCAATCTCCTTACTAGTTATTGGTCTGTTCAGATTTTCTATTCAAAGTTAGGTCTTGGTAGACTGTATGTTTCTAGGAATTTATTTCTTCTAGGTTGTCTAACTTGGCATATAATAGTTCATTTGCAGTTTTTCATGATCCTTTTGTATTTCTGTGGCATCATTTCTATGTCCTCTTTTTCATTTCTGATTTTATTTGAGTCTTCCTTTTTATAATGAGTCCAACTAAAAGTTTGTTATCTTGTTTATCTTTAAAAAAAAAATCTCTTAGTTTCAGTGATCTCTTATCATCTGTTTAGTCTCTGTCATTTACTTTCACTCTGAATTTTGTTATTTTTGTCTTTTAAAAACAATTAGCCTTAGTTCTAATTTATTAGTTCTTTGATGTATAAAATTGGATTGGTTATGTGAAATCTTTCTTTTTTCTTAATGTATGCATTTTTCACTATAAAATTCCCTTTTAAATTGCATTTAATTACATCCCTAATTAAAATTGCATTTGCTACATCTCATAAATGTTGGTGTTCTTCCATTTTCTTTTGTCTTGATATTTTTTTCTCTTTTGATTTCTTTGCTGACCTATTGGTTGTTCATGTTTAATCCCCATATAATTTTGAATTTTCCAGTTTTCTTCTTACAATTTCTAGTTTCATACCATTATGGTTGGATAAGATGTTTGATATCATTTCATTCTTCTTTAATTTATTATGGCTTGTTTTGTGGCCTAACATATTCTGTTATCCTGGAGAATGTTCCATGAGCCCATGAGAAGAATGTATATGGGATATTCTGTAAATGTCTAAGGACTACTGAGTCTATCATGTCATTTAAGTCCAGTGTTTCTTTATTGATTTTCTGTCTGGCCAATCTATCCATTGATGAAAATAGGGTATTGAAGTCCCCCAGTATTACTGGATTGCTGTCTTTTTCTCCCTTTACATCAGTTAATATTTGCCTTATATAGTTAGGTGCTCTTATGTTGGGTGCATTTTTTTTTAAGATTTTATTTATTTATTTGACAGAGAGAGATCACAAGTAGGCAGATAGAGAGAGGAAGCAGGCTCCCCACTGAGCAGAAAGCCCAATGTGCGCCTCCATCCCAGGACCCTGGGATCATGACCTGAGTCGAAGGCAAAGGCTTTAACCCACTGAGCCACCCAGGTGCACTGGGTACATTTTTTTTTAAGATTTTTTTTTTATTTGTCAGAGAGAGAGACAGAGTACAGGAGCAGAGAAGAAAGGCAGAAGCAGGGGGAGACAGACTCCCTGCTCAGCGGGGAGCCCGACATGGGACTTGATCCCAGTACCCTAGGATCATGCCCTGAGCCCAAAGGCATAAATTTTTATAAATGTTACATCCTCTTATTAATTTCACCCTTTTATCATTAGATAAAAATCTTTTTTGTTTCTTATTACAGTCTTTGTCTCGAGGTACCATTTGTCTGATGTAAATATAGCTACCTCAGCTTTCTTTTGGTATCTGCTTGCATAAAATATCTTTTTCCTTCCCATCACTTTCATTTTCTTTGAGTTTCTTCTAGGCCACATATAGTTAGGTTTTTTTTGTTTGTTTGTTTGTTTGTTTGTTTTTTTACCATTCAGCTACTCTCTGTCTTTTGATTGTAGAATTTAGTCCATTTACATTTAAAATAATTATCAATAGGTATGTACTTATCACTATTTTGTTTATTGTTTTCTGGCTGTGTTTTATACTTCCTTTGTTTCAGTCTCCTGCCCCTGTGCTGGGCTCTGGGGGAATAGTCAAGGTAAGTAATCTAGAGTCTGTTAAAAATTATTTTTTTAGTTTTCTCCCAGTATATTACTGTGCTTGGGTTTATAGCAAGACTGTATGTCACTGCATTGGGGTTTATGGTGAGGTTGTGTCTGCCTCTCCTACCCACTTTGATGCAGGTTTTTTCTCATTCATCTGATGTGTAGGAGTCTTTCAGCTAGATATTGGATTTCTTTCAAAGAGAATTGTTCCATTATGTAGCTGCAGACACAGTATGTCCATAGGAGGAGGTGAGTTTAGGATCCTTGTATGTGCAATCTTTTTTTTTTTAATAAATGGAGTTTTTAAATTTTGTCCCAATTATCCAAACATGCAGTCTTCTAACAGTCACAGAGGTAGAAGACTTCTCATTCTTTTTTTTTTATTTTTTTATTTTTTATAAACATATATTTTTATCCCCAGGGGTACAGGTCTGTGAATCTCTAGGTTTACACACTTCACAGAACTCACCAAAGCACATACCCTCCCTAATGTCCATAGCCCCACCTCCCTTCTCCTAACCCTCTCCCCCCAACAACCCTCAGTTTGTTTTGTGAGATTAAGAGTCACTTGTGGTTCATCTCCCTCCCAATCCCATCTAGTTTCATTTATTCTTCTCCTACCCACATAAGCCCCCATGTTGCATCACCACTTCCTCAGATCAGGGAGATCATATGATAGTTGTCTTTCTCTGCTTGACTTATTTCGCTAAGCATGATACACTCTAGTTCCATCCATGTTGTCGCAAATGGCAAGATTTCATTTCTTTTGATGCCTGCATCGTATTCCATTGTGTATATATACCACATCTTCTTTATCCATTCATCTGTTGATGGACATCTAGGTTCTTTCCATAGTTTGGCTATTGTGGACATTGCTGCTATAAACATTCGGGTGCACGTGCCCCTTCGGATCACTACGTTTGTATCTTTAGGGTAAATACCCAGTAGTGCAATTGCTGGGTCATAGGGCAGTTCTATTTTCAACATTTTGAGGAACCTCCATACTGTTCTCCAGAGTGGTTGCACCAGCTTGCATTCCCACCAACAGTGTAGGAGGGTTCTCCTTTCTCCGCATCCTTACCAGCATCTGTCATTTCCTGACTTGTTGATTTTAGCCATTCTGACTGATGTGAGGTGGTATCTCATTGTGATTTTGATTTGTATTTCCCTGATGCCGAGTGATGTGGAGCACTTTTTCATGTGTCTGTTGGCCATCTGGATGTCTTCTTTGCAGAAATGTCTGTTCATGTCCTCTGCCCATTTCTTCATTGGATTATTTGTTCTTTGGGTGTTGAGTGTGCTAAGTTCTTTATAGATTTTGGACACTAGTCCTTTATCTGATATGATGTTTGCAAATATCTTCTCCCATTCTGTCAGTTGTCTTTTGATTTTGTTCACTGTTTCCTTTGCTGTGCAAAAGCTTTTGATCTTGATGAAATCCCAATAGTTCATTTTTGCCCTTGGTTCCCTTGCCTTTGGCGATGTTCCTAGGAAGAAGTTGCTGCGGCTGAGGTCGAAGAGGTTGCTGCTTGTGTTCTCCTCAAGGATTTTGATGGATTCCTTTCTCACATTGAGGTCCTTCATCCATTTTGAGTCTATTTTGTGTGTGGTGTAAGGAAATGGTCCAATTTCATTTTTCTGCATGTGGCTGTCCAATTTTCCCAACACCATTTATTGAAGAGGCTGTCTTTTTTCCATTGGACATTCTTTCCTGCTTTGTCGAAGATTAGTTGACCAGAGAGTTGAGGGTCTATTTCTGGGCTCTCTATTCTGTTCCATTGATCTATGTGTCTGTTTTTGTGCCAGTACCATGCTGTCTTGATGATGACAGCTTTGTAATAGAGCTTGAAGTCCGGAATTGTGATGCCACCAACTTTGCTTTCTTTTTCAATATCCCTTTGGCTCTTCGAGGTCTTTTCTGGTTCCATATAAATTTTAGAATTATTTGTTCCATTTCTTTGAAAAAGATGGATGGTACTTTGATAGGAATTGCATTAAATGTGTAGATTGCTTTAGGTAGCATAGACATTTTCACAATATTTGTTCTTCCAATCCAGGAGCATGGAACATTTTTCCATTTCTTTGTGTCTTCCTCAATTTCTTTCATGAGTACTTTATAGTTTTCTTAGTATAGATTCTGTGCCTCTTTGGTTAGGTTTATTCCTAGGTATCTTATGGTTTTGGGTGCAATTATAAATGGGATGGACTCCTTAATTTCTCTTTCTTCTGTCTTGTTGTTGGTGTAGAGAAATGCAACTGATTTCTGTGCATTGATTTTATATCCTGACACTTTACTGAATTCCTGTACAAGTTCTAGCAGTTTTGGAGTGGAGTCTTTTGGGTTTTCCACATAGAGTATCATATCATCTGTGAAGAATAATAGTTTGATTTCTTCTTTGCCTATTTGGATGCCTTTCATTTCCTTTTGTTGTCTGATTGCTGAGGCTAGGACTTCTAGTACTATGTTGAATAGCAGTGGTGATAATGGACATCCCTGCCGTGTTCCTGACCTTAGTGGAAAAGCTTTCAGTTTTTCTCCATTGAGAATGATATTTGCAGTGGGTTTTTCATAGATGGCTTTGATGATATTGAGATATGTGCCCTCTATCCCTACACTCTGAAGAGTTTTGATCATGAAGGAAGCTGTACTTTGTCAAATGCTTTTTCAGCATCTATTGAGAGTATCATATGGTTCTTGTTCTTTCTTTGATTGATGTGTTGTATCACATTGACTGATTTGCGGATGTTGAACCAACCTTGCAGCCCTGAAATAAATCCCACTTGGTTGTGGTGAATAATCCTTTTAATGTACTGTTGAATCCTATTGGCTAGTATTTTGGTGAGAAGTTTCGCATCTGTGTTCATCAAGGATATTGGTCTATAGCTCTCTTTTTTGATGGGATCCTTCTCTGGTTTTGGGATCAAGGTGATGCTGGCCTCATAAGATGAGTTTGGAAGTTTTCCTTCCATTTCTAATTTTTGGAACAGTTTCAGGAGAATAGGAATTAGTTCTTTAAATGTTTGGTAGAATTCCTCCGGGAAGCCATCTGGCCCTGGGCTTTTGTTTGTTTGGAGATTTTTAATGACTGTTTCAATCTCCTTACTGGTTATGTGTCTGTTCAGGCTTTCTATTTCTTCCTGGTTCGGTTGTGGTTGTTTATATGTTTCTAGGAATGCATCCATTTCTTCCAGATTGTCAAATTTGTTGGTGTAGAATTGCTCATAGTATGTTCTTATAATAGTTTGTATTTCTTTGGTGTTGATTGTGATCTCTCCTCTTTCATTCATGATTTTATTTATTTGGGTCCTTTCTCTTTTCTTTTTGATAAGTCAGGCCAGAGGTTTATCAGTTTTATTAATTCTTTCAAAGAACCAGCTCCTAGTTTCGTTGAATTGTTCTATTATTTTTTTTGGTTTCTATTTCATTGATTTCTGCTCTGATCTTTATGATTTCTCTTCTCCTGCTGGGCTTAGGGTTTCTTTCTTGTTCTTTCTCCAGCTCCTTTAGGTGTAGGGTTAGGTTGTGTACCTGAGACCTTTCATGTTTCTTGAGAAAGGCTTGTACTGCTATATATTTACCTCTCAGGACTGCCTTTGTTGTGTCCCACAGATTTTGAACCGTTGTATTTTCATTATCATTTGTTTCCGTGATTTTTTTCAATTCTTCTTTAATTTCCCGGTTGACCCATTCATTCTTTAGAAGGATGCTGTTTAGTCTCCATGTATTTGGGTTCTTTCCAAACTTCCTCTGTGGTTGAGTTCTAGCTTCAGAGCATTGTGGTCTGAAAATATGCGGGGAATGATCCCTATCTTTTGATACCAGTTGAGTCCTGATTTAGGACCGAGCATGTGATCTATTCTGGAGAATGTTCCATGTGCACTAGAGAAGAATGTGTATTCTGTTGCTTTGGGATGAAATGTTCTGAATATATCTGTGATGTCCATCTGGTCCAGTGCGTCCTTTAAGGCCTTTATTTCCTTGCTGTACTTTTGCTTGGATGATCTGTCCATTTCAGTGAGGGGAGTGTTAAAGTCCCCTACTATTATTGTATTATTGTTGATGTGTTTCTTTGATTTTGTTATTAATTGGTTTATATAGTTGGCTGCTCCCATGTTAGGGGCATAGATATTTAAAATGGTTAGATCTTCTTGTTGGAGAGACCCTTTGAGTATGATATAGTGTCCTTCCTCATCTCTTATTATAGTCTTTGACTTAAAATCTAATTGATCTGATATAAGGATTGCCACTCCTGCTTTTTTCTGATGTCCATTAGCATGGTAAATTCTTTTCCACCCCCTCACTTTAAATCTGGAGGTGTCTTCGGGCTTAAAATGAGTTTCTTGGAGGCAACATGTAGATGGGTTTTGGTTTTTTATCCATTCTGATACCCTGTGTCTTTTGATTGGGGCATTTAGCCCATTAACATTCAGGGTAACTATTGAGAGATATGAATTTATTGCCATTGTATTGCCTGTAAGGTGACTGTTACTGTATATTGTCTCTGTCCCTTTCTGATCTACCACTTGTAGGTTCTCTCTTTGCTTAGAGGACCCCTTTCAATATTTCCTGTAGAGCTGGTTTGGTGTTTGCAAATTCTTTCAGTTTTTGTTTGTCCTGGAAACTTTGAATCTCTCCTTCTATTTTCAATGATAGCCTAGCTGGATATAGTATTCTTGGCTGCATGTTTTTCTCGTTTAGTGCTCTGAAAATATCATGCCAGCTCTTTCTGGCCTGCCAGGTCTCTGTGGATAAGTCTGCTGCCAATCTAATATTTTTACCATTGTATGTTACAGACTTCTTTTCCCGGGCTGCTTTCAGGATTTTCTCTTTGTCACTAAAACTTGTGAATTTTACTGTTAGGTGGCGGGGTGTAGACCTATTCTTATTGATTTTGAGGGGCGTTCTCTGAACCTCCTGAATTTTGATGCTCGTTCCCTTTGCCATATTGGGGAAATTCTCTCCAATAATTCTCTCCAGTATACATTCTGCTCCCCTCTCTCTTTCTTCTTTTTCTGGAATCCCAATTATTCTAATGTTGTTTCATCTTATGGTGTCACTTATCTCTCAAATTCTCCCCTCGTGGTCCAGTAGCTGTTTGTTCCTCTTTTGCTCAGCCTCTTTATTCTCTGTCATTTGGTCTTCTATATCGCTAATTCTTTCTTCTGCCTCATTTATCCTAGCAGTGAGAGCCTCCATTTTTGATTGCACCTCATTAATAGCTTTTTTGATTTCAACTTGGTTAGATTTTAGTTCTTTTATTTCTCCAGAAAGGGCTTTTATATCTCCCGAGAGGGTTTCTCTAATATCTTCCATGCCTTTTTCGAGCCCAGCTAGAACCTATTCTGAACTCTAGATCTGACATATTACCAATGTCTGTATTGATTAGGTCCCTAGCCTTCAGTACTGCCTCTTGTTCTTTTTTTTGTGGTGAATTTTTCCGCCTTGTCATTTTGTCCAGATAAGAGTATATGAAGGAGCAAGTAAAATACTAAAAGGGTGGCAATAACCCCAGGAAAATATGCTTTAACCAAATCAGAAGAGATCCCAAATCGTGAGGGGGGATAAAGGGGATTAAAAAGAGATTCAAAAAGAAAGAAAGAAAAAGAAAAAGAAAAGAAAAGAAAAGAATTTTACAAAGAAAACGAATAAAGAAAAGTATAAAAAATATATAGAGAGATATTAGATAAACTAGTTAAAAAACGTTAAAAAAGGGTAAAAGTTAAAAAAAATTTTATCAGAAGAAGAGAAAAAAATGAAAAAGAAAAAAATTAAACTAACTGCAAGACTAAAAAATCACAGGGAGAAAGCCATGAGTTCTGTGCTCTGCTTTCTCCTCCTCTGGAATTCTGCTGCTCTCCTTGGTATTGAAACCGCACTCTTTGGTAGGTGAACTTTGTCTTGGCTGGATTTCTTGTTGATCTTCTGGCGGAGGGGCCTGTTGTAGTGATTCTCAAGTGTCTTTGCCCCAGGCAGAAATGCACCGCCCTTACCAGGGGCTGGGCTGAGTAAACTGCTCGGGTTTGCTTTCTGGAGCTTTTGATCCCTGAGCGCTTTCTGTAGAGTTCCAGAGGAGGGGAATACAAATGGCGGCCTCCTGGTCTCCGGCCCAGGTGAGCCGAGAGCCCGGGGCCCCACTCCTCAGTGCGCCCTCAGAGAACAGCGCCCAGTAACTCCCATCTGCCTGACCTCCGGTCGCGCTCCGAGCTCACGGAGCCTGCGGCTGGTTCAAGGTAACCCTGAGCTGTGATCTTACTGTCAGCTCTGTCTCTGTAGCCAGCTTTCCGGTTCCAATACTCGCAAGCTCTGCAACACTCAGACACCCCCGATTCTTCTGTGACCCTGTGGGACCTGAGGCCACGCTGACTCCGTGTGGGCTTCACCCCGGTTTAGCCTCTGGAGTGATGTCCGTCAGCAGAACAGACATTTTTTTTTCTTTTTTTTTAAAGATTATTTGTTTATTTGACAGAGAGAGATGACAAGTAGGCAGAGAGGCAGGTAGAGAGAGAGGGGAGAAAGCAGGCTCCCTGCTGAGCAGAGAGCCCGATGTGGGGCTCGATCCGAGGACCCTGGGTTCATGACCTGAGACGAAGGCAGTGGCCTAACCCAGTGAGCCACCCAGGCGCCCCGGAACAGACCTTTAAAAGTCCTGATTTTGTGCTCCTTTGCTCTGCCGCTTGCTGGGAGCCGGCCCCTCCCCCCGGGGTCTATCTTCCTGTCCTTTGGATTCACTTCTCCGCCAGGCCTATCTTTCAGAAAGTGGTTGTTTTTCTCTTTCTAGAATTGCTGTTCTTCTTCTCTTCAATCTGCTGATGGATTTGCAGGTGTTTGCAATCTTTAGATAAGCTATCTAGCTGATCTCCTGCTAGCTGAAGTAGTCTCAGCCTGCTACTTCTCCGCCATCTTGACTCCTCCCTTGTATGTGCAATCTTGAGTCAGAACCTGTACTGTTGAATTTTGAGAGCCCTTCATATATTCTAGATACTAGTCATCTGTTGGATATGTGGTTTGAAAATATTTTCTCCAAATCTCTTAGCCATCTCCTCAGCCTTTTTACATGGTCTTCTACAAAACCAAAGTTTTTAATTTTGATGAGGTCCCAGTTAATGAGTTCTTCCTTTCATGGATCATGTTTTAGTCCTAAATCTAAGATTTACTCACCTAAATCAAAATCCTAAATATTTCTCACACTTTATTTATTTATTTTTATTTTTTTCCCTCCCATTTAAAAAAAAAATTTCTATTGCTTTACATTTTACATTTAAGTGTGTAATCTCTTTTAATTTTTGTTATGGTATGAAGTTTAGGTTAGGGGGTTTTTTTTTTGTTTGTTTTCTCTGTTTGTTGGTTTGTTTTCCTATGAGGGTACAATTGCCCCAGCACAGTTTTTTGAAAGGTAGATTTATTCTTTAAAGTTTATTCTGGCTGTTGTGTGCAGAATGGATTATAGTCAGGGGTCTGTATAGGAATGGAGTGACCAATTAAGAAATTTTTCATTTACTTAAGAGATAAGGCTGAATTGGACTAGCATGATGGAAGTAAAGATAAATGAAAATAGATTCAGAGTATTTGGAGCTATAGAGTGAATAGCACTTGCTGATGAAATGGGAGAAGAAATGAGAGAAAATTTAAAAATGACTAAGTACCATGAAAAACGGGATATATATGGTGGTTATAATATTAGAAGAGACTGAAGGAAGAAGAAAGAATGGTTTGTTTTGCTCATGTTGTGTTTAAAATACCAATTAGATAGCTGAGTGAGAATCTCTAGTAGAGTGTTGGAATAATGATCTTAGAAGTCAAAGGCAAGAACAGGGCTAAAAATACACATATTTGAAGTCATCAGCATGGATGTTATTGTTTAGAAAGAAAGTCTAAACAGTGAAAAATTTGCATCATTGTCATGGATCGAGAAATTGAATCTCCTATAAAATTCACATATAGAGTTCCTAAAAGTAATTAGGTTGTCATAATTACTAATCTAACTTAGAAAATCTCCAATTCTATGTATTTATACTGGGTATTAATCTTTGAATAAATATTTAATATATTTTATTGAATACCCTTATATTTCTTATATTTTTATATTATATCCTTATATTATATTATATTATACCCTTATATACCCATATACTATATTATATTTTTAAAATATTTTATTGAATACCCTTAATGATTTAAATGAAATGACAGCTCTTTGAAAGTTAAAATCTTATATGTGCTTCATTGCACCTACAAAATCAGAATCCAGTAATGTAAAAGGACTTAGCCTGTCTTGAGTGATAGTTTATCTTTTAAAGATAGCCTCCATAAAATAAACAATATACTGACATAAATTACCATTGTCCAAACATTATAAATTTTCAACCTTAACAACTGATTCTAAGTGAAGGCAACCTTCACAATTACAATTGATCTTTACTTTTTATGTGAATCAAAGGAATCTTGAGTGACTGGATTAGTTCTGGATGTAATAAAAATACTTGCGGCCGTTTTTGAGTGGATCAAAGTTTGTCTCTAGGAATTCTTAGAGATATTGGTGGATTCCTTTAAACTGAAAGAAAAGTTTGTTCAAGAATGACTGAGAAATTAAAAATGGGGTAGGAAAATTTACCTAAAAATACTGGCAGAACTACACAGAGAACTCTACAATGAGCTCCAAATTACTTAAAAAACAAATGTGCAAAAGATGAGAGTACTTTAAGAATATATTTGTATAAATCTATTCTAGATATATATAATCTGCTTGTATAAATATTAAGTCAAGAACTGAGACATGTGGAAAATACTTATAAAACTAAACAGGATCTTTAATTTCTCTAAAAACCCAAATCTCTGTTTTGGCTCGCTGCTTACATGTTAAATGGTGATGGAGAGAGATTTGCAAAATAAAATAGAAAATTTGGAGTCTTGGGAGATTTAGATTTGATATTTAGTGATTTACTTACTGGCTTTATAGCCCTCAGATAGTTACTTATATATATCTGAATCAATGTCTCTGTAAACTTAGTGATTATATATATTCCCACATGACTCCAGTAAATAGCAAATGAAGTTAAATAAATCAAAGGTACAATATTACAGTAGGTATGTTTTAAAATACCATATATCTCTTTAATTTCTGTTGTAGGTCTGTCTGCTCTCCCAAAAGAAATAATCTCTATTGTAGAGGAATAATTGGAACATTAGGAATAAGGCCTCAGGCATATATGAGGGTAGAGATTGTTTTAATGGATTAATAACTCTATTTGACATGGACTGTCTTTCAAAACTACTGAAAGAATTCCTAGATTACAGTGCCAAACCCTTGAAGGGTAATCATTGACTCATCATGGATAATGTGGAAGCACTGGAAGACCAGGGATAGTAAATGTAGTTTTGATTTCCAAAGATTGAAAGAATAATAATGGATGGATAATGGCACAAAGAGTAGGTGTATCCTATTCTAAGTTACAAAATAATTTCAAGTTACATAGATTTTCTTTGACAATAGTATTAGCGTAGCTACAGTGAAACATGACTAAGGTACATATATATATTTTTTAAAGACACATAAACCTCCATACGGTACTTTGTTCTTATTTGATGTAAATTTTGCCTCCCAGTAATAAGACATTTGCTTAGGAATATTAAACTGGATGAGGAAAAACCTCAGCTTATGATAGTATCCCATGTGCTAGCCTAGTTTTGTGAATATTCAAATAAGACATGTGGTCAGGAGTAGAGAATATATGATGACTCACCAGGGGCAGGGAGGGGGGCGCAGGGGATGTTGAATATTTGCCCATATTTTCTTTTACTTTTTATAGTCCACAGGAGATATTACCGGCATAAACAAATAGTGTTGATCTACATGGAAAGTTCTCCATGAAAATATGGCCTTCAACCCTAGCCTTATTTGTACAGCACTCAAATCAACTGACCTCGAAATTATATGCATCTCTACATATAACCCATATGATTTATAGTGTTTTCCTAAACACAACTAAAGGACTGATAACAGTCCTGACTGATAACAAGTCAGTGCTTAGGAGCCACAGACTTCGTAGCCAGATAGACATCCAGGATTTGAATCCCGTTCTACCAGTTACTAGCTATGTGATCTGTGCAAACTACTTAACCTCTGCTGCTTTAATTTCTCATCAGCAAAATGCAGACAATAATATACCTACTTCATGAAGTGACTGTGAGCAATAAATGAGCGAAAATTTGTAGAAGAAATTTGTAGAAGTCTTAAAACCACATATGACATGTGGGCCCTTCCTAATAAATGTTTGCACATACTTAAATTAAACTGTTGTTTAAATTTTATCTTTAAATTGAGACCGCTAACTGACATAAAGATGGCCTTTGGAAGAAAAATAATCATTTCTAATTAGGAATAAGAAAATAAAATATAATGTGACTCAGTCCTTAGAATAGCATAAGAATGCCATACACCTACCATATTTATTTAAATCTATAAATGTTAAAAACATGACATGCTTCTAGTAGTTATAATATGAAAACCTTGTAAGAACCATAGCATATGACCTTGTTTTAATTAAAAATATAGTGTATATACCTCTCATTGATAGAAGATGTTATACAGATTTCACTAAGATCGTCAAGTGCCATGTGTCTTCCCTGGCACATTCTCATAATGACAATATTAAAACACATTTGCCTAGCATTTTTAACTTTGCAGAGAATTAACCAACCTCTCACTTAATCTTCACAATGTCTCTGGATAGCAGAGAAAACAAGATATTTTACTTATCTTTCACAGATAAGAAAATTGAGGCCTGAAGAAGTTAAGTTATCTGCTTGCCTAGGGTCACAATTTATCAGTTTATGGCCCAGATTCCCTTAAAAAAAAAAAAAAAAAAAAAGCCTAAATCACTAATTGAAAATCTCTGTCAGTTTTACTCTTTGCATTTTTTTGAAACCAAAACAGAAGGCAGTACCTCTTTCATGATGGAGAAACTGTTTACAGTTACGCAAAGTAGACACGGCACAATTCCTAGGGACTGACATCTCCATAATGATATATGTAATGGTACTCACTGTATTTGTACAGTGCCCAACCTGTATGACCACATGAGAGCAACTGGTTTCACTGATCCAAAAGCCTGAGTCAGAAGCAGCAGGCAAGAGTTGAATTGACATTCTGGTTTTAATTTTCATTGTGTGGTTTCACAAAAAAGAAAGAAAAAATAAATAAAATCAAACAAAAGTAACTTTAAGAGAAAATCTGTCACTCAGGTTGGATTTTTCTCTTACTTGAAATTCACCCTATCTATATTCAATTGAATAGAATGACATTTGATTGAACTGACTGGGGGACAAAAAGTGACAAGATATATCCGGATTCGGCCTTTCAAATTCGGTTTATTGTTTAGTGCAGCAACCCCTGAAATTAAATGAACACATATAGGAGATTCATCATAAGCTATCTGCAGAATCCTGTTATAGGAAGACGGTGCTATCACAAAGTCTTCCCACAGTTAAACCCCCAGGATGGACTCATTCTGCAAAATACAACACTACATTGAATTAAGCGTGAAAGTTTTCTTTCTTTTTCTTTTTCTACTTAAATAAGAAATCTTGTAATTGGATTTCAAATGCTCCTTGTGAAGTAATTATCTATAATCCATTCTCAAGTATTCTTTTTCAGTAAACCTGTAAGAGATGCTAAGCGATATCCCATATTTTCCCTTTCACAACTGCCACAAGGTTCTCGTCCAAACTGTTCTGATAATGAGTCTTTTGAATGAGAAGAGGGACCATTTTAACTTTTTAAAAACTAAATAGGAGTCATAAGACAAGAAGGTAAGCCAGAGGTGAAATGAGGAAGGGTCCAATGAGTTTCACATAATATCATGAAGAGTGCTACCAGAAATAATTAAAGCAATAAAAATATTTAAGCTGCGATTAGTGTTTAGAGATGCTGGCAATATGCATCATTAGGTCATTATGAAACAATATAAAATTTTAGAAATCCTAAAATCATCTTGATAAAAGTTTAGCATAAAAGAAATTCACAAAAAGAGCACTGAAGGTGAAAATAAACGGTGACCAGTGTTGGTGACAATTTTAGTAAAACATTTGAAATGACTGACAATGAAATAGCAACAGATTGTATACTCTAGAGCAAATAACTCTTAAATTGTAATTTGAGTGTGTTTCTTATGTCTTCAAACTAAAAAAAGAGGAAGTGCTTTCCATGGGAACTCACCAGCGAAGCTGACAACCATGGCTAGGTAATATCTTTCTGACATTTAGCAGCAGGGAAATCATCAGGAACCATTTAATCCCTCAGATTGTTTAGCTGTGACATTTTTGATGCATAGTACAAGAGATCTAACTATCAGCCAGAAAACAAAAAGAATTAACGTGACATTTGCACTACAAATCACTATCATGCTCCATTTGCCAGAATCTTTCCTAACAGCTGATACTCAGCATTTTGAATAAGGAACAAGTTAGTCAATCAACAAGAAGCAAACTCAGTTATTACTAAATGGACCTATGTAGTTACATTAAATCATGCAATGATTCACTTAATAAGCAATGTCTTGATCTCCTGCTGCATCCCAGGCACTGTTACACAGTAAGATTATCAAGAGGAAAAGACAAGGATCACAGGAGTTAGCCAGACAGCAAACAAAGAAACTGTAGCAGAAAGCAATGGGAGCATGCAGAAAAGGCACTTAACATCTGCTTTGGGGGTCAGGGAGGCTTGGTGGAGTGACACACTGTAAAGGAAAGCTCGATAGTATTTTTTTTTCTGTCTGATATGAAAATAATTTCACCAAAAAAAAAAAAGAGGATTTTAAAATGGGTTACAGATAATTACCTCACAAGCACTATAGAAAAAATCTAGGTAAAATATTTTCAATACAAATTATGAAATATAAACAGGGGGAAAAAACAGAAAAAACTAAGATTAAATATTTAATACAAACTACCCTTTATAGATTCCTGAATTAAGTCCTTGTTGGGAATCTAGTTCTAGGAAGACTGTAAGACTGTTTAAAACTGTTTTACCAATATTAATCTTCTGATAGCATCTCAAAATTTATTCACTTAATTTTATGATGGAAATATTAGTTATCAACAGAATTGGAGAATTTAAACGTACATATATGAGAAAGAGCTAACTGGAAATGGCTTGGAGGGGGATGGAGAAAGTCCAGCTTCAGAGGCAAAATGAGTATTTGTAGGAACAGATGGGTTCGAAGAAGTACATACAAGAACATGGGTGTGACAACATTAGTTGTATAAGTATAGGGGAGGGGGATAAGAAGTAGGCAGGAGCCAGTTAATGGGATGCCATTTATGATTGATAGAGTATAGATTTCATATCAGGACAGTGGAGAGCCCTTGAAGAATTTAAAGTCGATGTGTATCAAAATCACATTAGGTTGGAAAAGATTACGCAGAGGAGCAAGCAAAGTTGGCATTGAAAACTAGCATGAAGCCACTAGTGGTGATCGAACAAATGGCCCCAGTTCTTCATCTTTTCCTGCATCTAGCCTTGCACTGTGACTTTGCAGCAACCTTCACTAAGTGGTGGAGTCTTCTTCTCCACCCCAAAATACGAGCTACCTTTATGACTTGATTTGGACAATAGAATATAGCCAAAGTGAGTATCCCAGTCCTGAGCCTTTCCCTGTCTAACTTTATCATCTAAAAACCTTGCTTTCTTTGCCATGAGAACAGGTCAAGCTAAGCTGGTAAAAGGTGAGACACCACTTGGAAGTAGTCCAGTTACTCCAGCTAAGATAATGGTAGGTTAGGTACATACAGCAAGATACCCCCAAAACATGTGAGAATCTAGACAAACAGCACTGTCTGTCCATCCACAGCTCCCAGCAGTCAGGAGTGTGAGCCCAGCCAAGACCAGCAGAATCTCCCAGCTGACCCATAGACTTGGGAGTAATAATTGAGAGGTATTGTTTTATGCTGTCCAGTTTAGAGTTGTATATTACACAGCAGTGGATAACTGATGCGTCACTCTCACAGATTGCCCTTTGATGCATGACAGTGGGACACAATAAAAGGAAATTTCACTTCCAATTAAGAATCAAAGGTAAACCTTAAAAAAAAGGAATGAAAGGTAAACCTTTAATACAGAATACAATCTATTTGTTAGTCTTTTTTTTTGGAAAATACTCAGGTATTGTTGAGGTTTCCAATTATTAATACATGTCTATCCCCATCAAAACAATAGACTTCTAAAGTATTGTATCTCTGTGCTCTTCATTTTCCCATTTTGCATTCAGCTGTTCCTCTCTCCAGTGCTGCTATGTAACCTCAGTGCCTCACAGAATCTATCTGCGGATTCTTAAAATAAGTGGTTTCAAAATCTGTTTATTACCCCTCCCAAGGAGGGAAGGGGATATCATTTGAAAAAGAAGGTAAAGCTTACTACATTTGACACTTGAACAATGCAGGGGTTAGAGACACCAACCTCATCTGCAGTCAAAAATCAATATATAACTTTTTTTTTTAAATTGAAGTATAGTTGGCATATTATTACATTAGGGTCAGGTGAAAAACAGTGATTCAGTGACTCTGAACATTATGTTATGTTCACAGTTGTAGCTACCATCTGTCACCATGCAACACTGCTGTAACACCACTGACTCTTTCCTTATGCTGTACCTTTCACCCTTGTGACTTAAACATTCTAAAAATGGAAGCCTATACCTCCCATCCCCTCTCCCCTCGGCAGTCTCTAGGTTGTTGTCTATGTTTATGGGTCAGTTTCTGCTTTTGTTTGTTTTCATGTTTTAGAATCCAAATGTAGGTGAAATCATATGGCATTTGTCTTTTTCTGTCTGACTTCTTTCACATAGCATAATATCCTCTAAGTCATTCATGTTGTTGCAAATGGCAAGATCTTTTTTTTCTTAACTAACGTATAATGTATTATTCAAATGGAAAGGTCTTATTCTTTCTTTTGGCTAAGCAGTATTCCAATGTGTGTGTGTGTGTGTGTGTGTGTGTATTTATATATATTTTTATACCACATCTTCATCCATTCATCTTTCAACAGACACTTAAATTGCTTCCATATCTTAGCTGTTGTAAATAATACTTCAGTAAACACTGGGGTGCATATATCTTTTCAAATTAGTGTTTCTGTTTCCTTGGGTAAATAGCCAGTGGCGGAATTGCTGGATAATATGGTAATTCTATTTTTAAGTTTTAAGGAACACCCATACTGTTTTCCTCAGTGGCTGCACTAATTTACGTCAAACCAGCAATGTACATAGACTTCTTTACATTCTTGCCAACACTTGTTGTTTCTTACTTTTGGGGTACTAGCCATTCCAACTGGTATAGAATACTATTTCATTGTTGTTTTGATTTGCATTTCCCTGATGATTAGTGATGTTGAGCATCTTTTCATATGTCTGTTGACAATCTGTATGTCAGCTTTGGAAAATGTCCATTCAGTTCCTCTGCCCATTTTTTAATCAGATTATTGGTGTTTTGGATGTTTAGTTATAGAAATTCTTTATATATTTTGGATATAACTCCTATCAGATAAATCACTTGAAAATATCGTCTCCCATTAAATTGATTGCCTTTTTGTTTTATTGGTGGTTTCCTTTGCTATGCAAATTATTTTAGTATAGGCCAGTAGTTGTTATTTCATTTATTTATTTGAAAGAAAGAGAGCATGAGTTGCGGGGGAGAGGCAGAAGGAGCAGGAGAAGTAGACTCCTCACTGAGGCTTGATCCCAGGACCTTGAGATCATTACCTGAGCCAAAGACTGACATTTAACCGACTGAGCCAGCCAGGTGCCTGCCTGTGTTTTCTTTTAGGAGTTTATGGTTTCAGGTCTCACATTTAGGTCTTAAATCCATTTTGAGTTTATTTTTGCATATGGTATAAGAAATTACTGCAGTTTTATTCTTTTGCATGTAGCTGTCAGGTTTTCTCAGCACCATTTTTTGGAGAGATTGTCTTTTCCCCATTGTATATTCTTGCCTCCTTTATCATTTATTAGTTAACCATATAAGCATGGGTTTATTTCTGAATTCTCTATTCTGTTCTATTGATTTATGTATCTGTTTTTGTATGAATACCATACTGCTTTGATTATTGTAGCTTTGTAGTATATCTTAAAATTTGGGATTGTGATACATCCAGCTTTGTTTTTCTTTCTCAGAATAGCTTTGGCTCTTTGAAGTCTTCTGGTTCCGTACAAAGTTTAGTATTACTTGTTTTAGTTCTATGAGAAATGCTGTTATTTTGTTATTTTGATGGAGAGTGCTTTGAATCTGTAGATTGCTTTGGGTAGTATGGACATTTTAACAGTTATCAATTCATCCAATGCATGAACATGTTAGATCTTTGCATTTATTTGTGTTGCTTTCAGGGTTGTTGTTTTGTTTTGTTTTTTCCATCGGTGTTTTACTGTTTTTAGAGTATGACTATTGTACCTCCTTGGTTGATTCTTAGGTATTTTATTTTTTCTGTGCAATTGTAAATGGAATTTCTTCTTGATTTCTTTTTCTGGTACTTTGTTATTAATGTACAGAAATGCAACAAATTTATGTATATTAATTTTGTATCCTGCAAATTTATGAAATTCCTTATTACTTCCAATAGTTTCTTGATAGAGTCTTAAGAGTTTTCTCTGTACAGTATCATGTCATCTCTAAGTAATGACAGTTGTATTTTTACCTTACCAACTAGGATATCTTATATATTTTTTTCTTGTCTAATTGCTATGGCTAGGATTTCCAATACTATATTGAATAAAAGTGATGAGGGTGGACATTCTTGTCTTGCACCTGATCTAAGAGGAAAACCTCTTAGGTTTTCACACTGAGTATGATGTTATCTGTGAGTATGTCATATATGGCCTGTATTATGTTGAGGTATGTTCCCTCTAAACCCACTTCATTCAAAGTTTTTATCATGAATGGATGTTGAATTTTTCAGACATTTTTTCTACATCTCTTGAGATAATCATGTGATTTTTATCCTTCATTTTGTTAATGTGGTGTATCACATTGATCTACAAATTTTTTTGACCTTATCGTTATTTTTAATGTCCAACTTTTATAATACAAGGGCCAGAACTTTCTCCCCATCTCAAGTTTATAAATTTTCAATTGACTTTGAGGCCAATAGGGATACTTCTTGTCTAATTTGGATTCTGGGAAGACTTCATTCAGGTCCTCAATGGTCACCTGATCAAATAGAATTATGTTCCTCATCCTCTCCAGCTTTTTTTCATATTCCTCAATCCTGGTCTTTGAGAGACAAAAACTCAGCACAACTTTTTACATCTTCTTTTTCTTCAGCATCCACCTAAACAGTACATTTATCCTCTGGCACAGGAAACTTCAGGGCATTAAACTTCTCAAAGTCATCTACCAAGCCATTCTTTACCACATTGACCTTGTAGTGAGCCTGGGTGGTTTCTCAGGGAGAGTAGCCAACCTGGAGGTAAGTGTCTCATTCCAGGATTTCGGGGAGTTAGCAATGGCTTCTGGTTTTTGGGGTATGATCCCCACAAAAGCTACCCAGTTGGTGGTTCTTAGAGCAAGTTTTCACCCAGTGATCTTGAGATCCTTTATTGACCCCGGCAGCCCAGAGCCCACTGCCTGATTTGCAAATATTCAACCATTTTTGCACTCCCAGAATAAATCCCACTTGATTGTGGTGAAGTCTTTTTAATGCATTGTCAAATTTGGTTCGCTAATACTTTGTTGAGGACTTTCACATCATGGTCATCAGGGATATTGGACTGTACTTCTTTCTTTTCTTTTTTTCTTTCTTTTTTTTTGGTACAGTTTTTTTTTTTAAGATTTTATTTATTTATTTGACAGAAAGAGATCACAAGTAGGTAGAGAGGCAGGCAGAGAGAGAGGAGGAAGAAGATTCGCTGCTGAGCAGAAAGCCTGATGTGAGGTTCGATCCCAGGACCCTGAGACTATGACCTGAGCCGAAGGCAGAGGCTTTAACCCACTGAGCCACCCAGGCACCCTTTTGGTACAGTTTTTATCTGGTTTTGATATCAGGGTAATTCTGAATGCATAGAATGTGTTTGGAACCTATCCTTCCTCCTTTATGTTTTGGAATAGTTTGAGAAGAATTGGTATTAATTTTTTTTTTCAAATGTTCAATAGAATTCATGTGTGATGCCATCTTGTCTCAGTCTTCTATTTGTTAAGATCTTGTTGATTATCAATGCATTTTTTGTTAGTAATTAGTCTGTTCAAATTTTCTATTTCTTCTGATTTTAGTTTTGGAAGGTTGCATGTTTCTATCAATTTCTTCTAGGTTCTCGAGTTATTTGCCATACAATTTTTCATAGTAGTCTCATATTTCTTTGTGTCTCTGTGGTATCATCTCTTATTTTCCCTATTTCTTTTTTTAAAATTTATTTTTTATTTATTTTCAGCATAACAGTATTCATTATTTTTGCACCACACCCAGTGCTCCATGCAATCTGTGCCCTCCATAATACCCACCACCTGGTATCCCAACCTCCCACCCCCCCACCACTTCAAACCCCTCAGATTGTTTTTCAGAGTCCATAGTCTCTCATGGTTCATTTCTGATTTTACTTATTTGGTTCCTCTCTCTGTTCTTGATGAGACTGACTGAAGACTGATCATTTTTATCTTTTCATAGAACCAGCTCTTGGTTTCATTGATCTTTTCTCATGTGTTTTTGCCTCTATCTTTATTTTCATTCTGATCTTTATTATTTCCTTCCTTTTACTTCCTTTGAGCCTTGTTTGTTCTTGTTCAAACAAGAGGTTTGAGGTTAAATTGTGTGAGGTTGAATTGTTTATCCGAGATTTTTCTCATTTCTTGAGGTAGGCTATAAATTTCCCTCTTAGAATTGCTTTTGCTGTTTCTCAAAATTTTGTACCATTGTTTCATTTTCATTTGTCTCACATTCTTTTTTTACTTCCTCTTTGAGTTTTTCATTGACCCATTGGTTGTTTAGTAGCATATTGTTTAGCCTTTATGTGATAGTGTTTTATCCAGTTTTTTTCCATGTAATTGTTTCATACAGTTGCAGTTGGGAAAGACACTTGATATTATTTCAGTCTTCTTAAATATACAGAGATTGGTTTGTGGCCTAAGGTGTACTCTGACCTGGAGAGTGTTCCACATGCACTTGAAAATAATGTGTATGCTGTTGTTGATCAATAGAATGTTCTGTATATATCTTTTACGTATATCTGTTCTAATGTGTCATTCAAAGATTGTTTTCTTATTGATTTTATTGCCTGAATGATGTATCTCTTGCTGTAAGTGGGTTGTGAAGTCCCCTATTATTGTATTATTATCAGTTTTTCCCTTCATGTATGTCAATATTTGCTGTGTGTTTTAAGGTGCTCCTATGTTGGGTACATATTTACAATTGCTACATCCTCTTGCTGTATTGATCCCATTATTATTATATAGTGCCTTTCTTTGTCTCTTGTTACAGTCTTTGTTTTAAAATCCATTTTATCTGATATAAGTATTGCTGCTCTGCCTTTTTTCCTCACTTTCATTTGCACATATAATCTTCTTCTATCTTTTCACTTTCAGTCTGTTCTTGTAGGCAGCATCTAGATGTGTCTTGTTTTTTAATCTATTTTGCCACCCTGTGTCTTCATTGGAACATTTAGACCATTTACATTTTAAGTACTTATTGATATGTATGTATTTATTGCCATTTTATCCATTGTTCCTGGTTGTTTTTGTAGTTCTTTACTCCTTCTCTTGTTCTCTTTCATTGTGATTAATGAGATTCAATAACATGCTTGGCTTTCTTACTCTTTATTTTTTTATGTGTTACAGGTTCCTGGTTTGTGGTTACCATGATATCCTGAGTGTATAGCAATCTGTATTAAGTTAGTAGTCACTTAAGTTCAAACACATTCTAAAACAACTTTATTTTTATCCCCCCACTACATTCTATGTATATGTTGTTGTATTTTACATCTTTTTGTGAGTCCCCTTTCCTTTCATCATTTTCTTCTACTTATGACCTTTTCCACTGATAGAAGTCCCTTTAACAAATTTCTTATAAGGCCAATTTAGGGCTGATAAGATCCTCTAAATTTATTTGTCTGGTAAACTCTTTGTCTCTTCTTCAGTTATGAATTATGTCATTGCTGGGTAGTCTTCCTGATTATTTTTTTTTTAATTTCAGCATTTTGAATGTATCATGCCACTCTTTTCTGACCTTTAAAGTTCCTGCTGAAAATTCAACTATAATTTTATAGAATTTACCTTATATATAAGTAGTCACTTCTCTCTTTCTACTTATAAATTTCTCTATCTTTAATCATTGATATTTCAATTATTATATGTTTTGATGTGGACTTCCTTGGGTGTATCTTGATTGTAACTCTCTGTGCTTCTTAACCTGGATGTCTGTTTCCTTCCTCAGGTTAAGGAGGTTTTTCAGCTATATTTCTTCAAATACATATTTTTTGCCCCTTTCTCTCTCTCTTCCCCTTCTGTGGGACCCCTATAATGCAAATGTTTATTTGCTTGACATTGTCTAAGATATCCCTTCACCTATTCTCATTTTTTAAAATTCTATTTTCTTTTTGCTGTTCAGTCTGGATGTTTTCATTATCCATTCTTGAAGACCACTGATCTTTCCTTAATCTCTAATCTACTATTGATTTCCTCTAGTGTATTTTTCATTTCAGTTACTGCATTTTTCAACTCTTATTGGTTCTTTATTATATTCTCTATCTCTTTGTTGAAGTTCTCACTGAGTTTATCTACTCTTCTCTCCAGTTTGGTGAGCATCTTTATGACCATTGCTTTTTTTTTTTTTTAAGATTTTATTTATTCATTAGAGAGAGAGAGCCTGAGCAAGGTAAGGAGCAGAGAGGGATCAGGCTCTCTGCCGATCAGGGAGACCAATGCAGGACTTGATCCCAGGACTCTGGGATCATGACCTGAGCCAAAGGCAGATGCCCAACTGATTGAGCCACCCAGGCCCCCCACTATGACCATTACCTTGAACTCTTTATCAGACCTATTGCTTATCTCTGTTTCATTTACATGTTTGTTTGTTTATTTTTGAGGTTTTGTCTAGTTCTCTCATTTGGAGCATATCCTTCTGCTCTTCATTTCAATTGACTTTGTTTGTTTCTATGAATTAGGCAGAAAAGATACTTCTCCTAAACTTGAAGGAATAAGCTTGTTATCATCATCATCCTTTATGTAGACTCTGTATGCCTGGTTGCAGACTCAGGGTCCTGAAGCAGTTTGTGCTGGGACCACACTGGTGGGATGGCTGGAGCTGAAGTGGGTATAGGCTGGGAAGTTCCAGAGCTCTCCATGCAGAGGGCACCCTGGTGATATGGCTGAAACTGGACTGGGTGCAAGCCAGGTGTATGGGTGGGGACGGGTGCCCTGGCAGAGTAGCTGGAACTGAGATGGGGCATGGGCCAGGGAGTCCTCAGGTGCTGCACATGGGTGCCCTGGTGGGGCAGCTGGAGCTGAGGCAGGCATGAGCCAGAGATCTTGGAGCACTTTGTGCAGTGGTTGCCCTGGCAAGCTGTTTGGAACCAAAAGGGTGCAGGTCTGGAGTGTTCTGGGATCCTTTGCACCTTTGTCACCTTGGCAAGATATTTGGAGCTTTAGTGAGCACTGCCCATGAGTGTTTGGGTATGCACCACCTTGATGAGAGTGATGGCTGGGGCTTGTGTGGGCTAGGGGCCCAGGATATTGCTCTTGTCCACACTATCATGGTGGAGTAATAATATCAATTCCTGAGCTCACCAGCCCCTCCAACCTGGAGAGAGTTTCAGTAGATTTCCCCTTCCATTTAGGGACTTTGGGACCTGCATTTTGTATATTATAGTTGCTCTTTTAAAACATGCCTTTTTTCTCCCTGTGCCTGAGGGCCTCCAGGGCTGGTATCTACTAGGGGCCTGGGGCTCACTGAGGCATCAGGACAGTTACAGTGCCTGAACCCTGTCATCAAGGACCCACGCTATCAAGGTGGAGTGGAAATGTAAACCATGGCATTTGCCAGCCCCTCTGACCTGAAGTGAGTTCTAGCAATTACCCTGCCACTGGGCAGGGTTCTGAGGCTCGATCCTTTTTATATTCAAGTTGCCCTTTTAAGTCATGGCCCTTTTTGTGAGCCCCAGGGTTAATGAATCTGCTCACATCCATTGGTACTATCCCTCCCCACTTCAGTTTGCAACATTGGGAGTGGGGATTCTCTTTCTTCCCATTTTGTACATGGTCTGTCTTCTGTTGTACAGAAGCTGTTCAGTCAGCTTTCAGCTTTTGCTGTATAAATAGGTGTATATTTGGTGTGTCCATGGAGGAAGTGAGTTCAGGATCTTCCTATGTTACCAATTTGGACCTGAAGTCTCATGTATAACCTTTGACTCTCCCGAAACTTGACTAATAGCTTATTGTTGAACAGCCTTATCAATAACACAAAGAGTCTATAAACACATATTTTATGTTATATATATTATATACTATATTCTTACAATAAAACTAGAGAAAAGTAAATGTTATGAAAAGCATAAGAAAACATATTTGTAGTACTGTATTGTAAAACATCCACGTGTAAATGGACCCCCATAGTACACATGTGTTGTTCAAGGGTCAACTGTACTTACATTTTATTCACTGCTTCTAACACAATTCTTGGCACACAAGAGTACAAAAATATTTGTTAATCAATGGATCTCTCCTTATTCCTTATCTCTAATTAAACTGCTCGCCACTTTCAAATCTAGTTTCTACCCCATCTAGATTTATAAACACCATTCCCTTTTATTTTACTAGCCCTCTGAGTCTTCTTATAGCCCTATCATATACTCCTTCATGGCATGTAAGCTAACACTGTACTATTTACTACGACAGAGGTTAAAATCCTGGCTCTGCCACATACTAATACAAGACAGTGGGGAAACTGTTTAACCTCTCCATGCCCCAGTTTTCTTGTTACAGAATGGTAGTAGCAATGATATACATCTCAAATAAGATTAGATTAAGTTATAAAGGTCTTAGAACTTTTGGCACAGAGTAAGGACTCAAGAGATGCTAGCCTTTTAACCTTGCCTATTTTCATCCAATGATCCAACTATTCATTCACCATTTTTTGTCCAGGCTGCATTACACTAATGGAAAAGTCACATATCTCTACAGATTAAATTCCTTATATTATGACTTTACTGCTTTTTGAGCTCTGAGTATCTAAAAACACCAACATTTGCTTCAAATATTTTCTGTTTGCCTTAATTTTAAACCAAACTCTGTATCTTGTGTACTCAGCAGATAAATCTCCTCTACTTAAAACCTCTGTGTGCTGCCATTCCCTCAGCCCAGAGGCCCCTAGGCATTATTTCCTTTAACCTCTCTTTTAAATTTCTCCCCAGCTTCATCCACTTTTGCTCATTTATCTAATAGCAAAAACATAGGTTGTTCTCACACTAACCCTTCCCTTTGATATTCCCAACCTGTTCCCAGTAAATCCCTTCTTTTATCAATTTCTCCTTCTCTACTTCTTTTGCTCAGCTGTCAACCTTTCTGGTCTCTGTCAAAGAAAATGTATTTTCACTTAGTCTGCCACTGGTTACTCTTTAACCTTCTTTGCAGCCACACAATTTCTGAAAAAAGGTGGTTTAAATGCAGTGCCTCTACATCTTCTCATTCTATTTAGCACAAATACCAGCAGGGCCCCAAAACTTTTTATATCATATATGATATGGTTTTATTATTTTCTATCAACAGTTTTTACACCAATTTCAGGGTGAACAGAACTGACCTCTTTCACAAATAAAGAACTACCATTTAGTAAATACTATGTAGTACATACTGCACTTTGCATATATTAACTCATTGAACCTTCACAACAATCCTGTGAGACAAAGTGTTTTTACTTTATAAATAAGGATATTATGACTTGGTTAATTTCTCTTATTAATCTATTTATAATCTTGGAGTCATTAACTTTCTCTCAGTAGCCCAGGTAGAAGCTGAAACTCACCCATAGGGCTTATCAACCCCTATGATTGCTCTTTGATTTATGGTCTACCACACTAGTGACACTGTTGTGTGGAAGGTCACCAAAGACCTAAGCACCAATTGCTTCTTCACTGTTCACCCCATTAGATTTTCTATGGGATTTGGTTCTGTTTCTCCCTAACACATTATGACTTTCTTTCCGTACCCCTGCTTTCATTTCCTTTTAATTTTCAGTTCTAGGTTCTTAACACACCACTCCCCATCCTCCCTCTCCCTTTGCAGCATAAATAAACACACTCTTTTTTCTCCCATATTTAAAAAAAATGCACTTTTTGGATTCTGCCTCCCCTTCATAAGCACTACTATACTTTTCCTTTACCCCTCAAAGAGAAGTCTGTTTGCTATTTCCACTTGCAAATCTCTTATTCATTGTCCAACCCAACGAAAGCTCAATTCTACAATAAGCCCTTCATTGAAACTGCTCTTTCCAAAATCAACAATAACCTCTAATTACAAATCCAATAAAACCTGTTCATTTCCTATCTGACATGACCTGAATGTTTCATTGGTACTTTAAACTTAGTAGGCTTGAAAAAATGAACTCATTGTCTCTACCTGCCACTATGCTTGCTCTTCCCCGGTTTTTCTGTCATAATTGAGCCTCAGTTAGCCCATATTAGTAAGCCCAGGGCCTTCTGGAGTTCTCTTCCATGCATTCCTCTGATTCATTCAATCATTTCACCCAACTCTTCAGTTCCACCTTGTGCAAAACCCTTCATTAGTGATTCCTAAACCTGAATGCTCATTAGAATCACCTAGGGAGGTTTATTTAAAAAAAAAAAAAAATCTAGTGGTCTAGGATTAAAGGCTGGGCACATGTAAGAGCATATCAGAGAGTAGGGTCAAGCATGGGTAATTGTTAGGATCCTCAAGTAATTTAAATTGCAACTGGCATTGATATCTACTGTTCACATTCTTCTCAGTGTAATAGTCCAAGATCAGGCCTCATTTCCTCTTCCCCAGATTATTTTAGTCCTCTGCTACTTCTCTTCAGGTCCATAATCACATTTTTGCTAAAATCTGTAAAACATAACTATGGACATGCACTGTCCTGTTCACCTAACTTCTAGAATAAAGTTCAAAAATAAAGTTCAGTCACTTTGTGTAACAAGACAAATATTTATGACATAGTGCATCCTATTTAGTAACTTGCAATATATTAAAAACATGAAAAAAATCAGAACGAATATGGAATATTAAGTCTTTTGTGTACCCATTTTCCCATAGGATAGCGCAGTGCCATGCCTAAGTAGAACATTGAAAAAGTACCTCATAAGCTGATTTTTAAAGTATTTTAAAGGTTAAAAGTTTAAACTTCAGCTAACCCCCAAATGTAATCTAGCTGGATATACCTACTAGGAATTTAGTAACTGCTAAATGCCAGTTAATTGTAATGTTTACACTACTTTTTTGTCTCACACAGTGCAAATAAAAACAAGGAGAAATCTGCTATCTTTACTCTTTTTTCAAATTGTTCTATATAAAAAAGAAAAAGAAGAGAAATTCTTACCTTGATAAAAATAGTAATGTGCTACATTCAGTGGGTATGTTCTCTATGTGGGTAGGGGCCCAGTGTGTATGTCTTCTCTGACTTTTCTGTTTCTCCTAGCAGAGTGTCTGCCATCATTCTATTTCTCCCCACTTAAGTAAGTCAAAAGGAGAAAAGGCAGGGTGATGAAAAATACTATTTGATATCTTTGCATAGATTGCTCTTTCAGATGGATGTATCATCTATGAATTGAGAAAACAATCAAAACTTCATAAAGATCAAGTCCCATTTAATCATTGTGCTATTAGCTATTTTGTATCATCAAAGGTCACAGCCTAATTGTACAGCACAGGACTTGCTAAGGGAAATAAAGAACAGGATAAACTCCCTTTTTATTTCATCCTTACGTACAGATTCTCAGTTCTCCTCTTACTCATTAAAGTCAAAACGAAGTTTGAAATCACATGTGGTACTGTCAGGCATTAAAACTGGAAGTCTCCATTATGTTATGGCAACAAGAGTGTACAAAAAAAACAAAGAAAAACAAACTTAAAGGATGTTATTCTGAAAATAGAGAACTTGAAAAATGTTATTACAAATCCGTCAGTCATAAACCATATTCTTATACTGTAATACACACCACTGTAAAGTTTTATTAAGTTAATTGAAAAGGATAAGATCTCTTTCTCTCTCTCTCTCTCTCACACACACACTGCTTGTGAAACCAGTAAAGTCTAAGTATGATCTGTATTTGAGTTAATAGTATTGTACCAATGTCAGTTTCTTGGTTTTATAAGATTTTGGCATTGGAGGACAGTGGGGGAAAGGGCACATAATTTTCCACTTTTTTTTTTTGTAACAGATTGTGAATTTTAACCTATTTTTTCAAAATTATTTTTTTTTAAATTTGAAAGCTGAGTTATAGCCATATCTGATATTTTCATTAACATTTCCATATATAATAAACTTCAAAGGATAAGCAATTTAACAATTTAAGCAATTTAACAATTTGTATAATAAAAAAAATTGCATATTGCTAGTAAACATACATCAGTTGTGCTCATAGTCAAGATATGGACAAATAATAGCACAAGTGTAAATATATCTCTTTCAATTGTTTCCTAGCAAAGAAACAAACCAAGTATTAGAACCTTGTGTAAATGGCAAGAGTTGTCATGCATTTTTATTAAAAGTTAAACTGAAGAATTTATGTCAGCTCTATGAATTCAGAGGTTTTTCTGGATAGTAACTGAAGTACTTTTGAAATAAAACACTAGAAAACAGATTCTCCAAATGTAACTCATGAAGAGAGTCCATTTTATATCCCAATTTTATTTACCTTTTCTTAATAGTCACAACATTAATCTACTGGGGATAATCTAGTTAGTATATTTGAAATTCCATTTATTTTTTTCTATTGATATGCATGTGTTACACTTGTATATAATACAGAATTTCCAGTGTTGTTTTAAAGGACTCAGTTAAAAAAAAAATGAGAAGCATGATGTACAATTTCAAACAAACCGAGGACAAATTCATAATTTCCAAAATAATACAGGTTTCTACTTTGCCCCAAAGAAATTAATGCTGTTACAATTGATGCAAAAATTCCAGCACAATTGTTATTTTTTTCTTTCTGAATTCATACAGTCTTGAACTATTGCAAAATCCACTCAGAGTCATCTAATTAATTTTATGTATAACTAACATAGAGGGAGGAAGTCATTTCATCCTATGGACTTGTGGGGCAATACACTTTGGTTCACTGTCCAAAGTATACTTTACAAATTTGACTTTTGACATATTTTACATTTTCAGTTTTTCTGCCCAGAAGACATTCTGGGTAATGTACTGGTCTTTGAAATTCGTTGCCAACTAACAGACCAAAACTCTCCAAGGTATGTCAGCCTCCATCATGGAAACCAGCATAGACTTAATTGACCATGTCAGTGAGTTTTAAAATTATGAAAGATGGTCACATTTTTTCTAACATAATGGAACTTCTAATAGGACAATTTCTGAAGTATCTTCCTATTAGGTTAAGATGAGTAAACAAAGAAGTCTCTCTGGTTACAACCCTTCAACTATACATTTACACAATATTATTACAGAATGGCTATGCATTTTCAATTCTTCTCTACCTTCACATAACAAGTGAAATAAAATAAATGTAGTATAAAATTATACATTCTCTAATAACTTAGAAAAAAAGTACATACATGTTTAAGGCTTTTAAATATTTGTAAGACTTTCCTGTAGAACTGAAAAACAAAAAAATGTTAAAATGACTACAAAACTGTGGACAGAAACTGACCTAAGAAATTGTTTGAATGGGACAACTATAAGCAAATATTTATAAATTCAAGACCAAGGAAAATGAACAATTCTATTAACAGACTGAACAAACAAATATATAAGCATTCAAACAGTCATTGGGAGCGAGCAAGGGACAGTCTATTAAAATGATAGGACAGTTAAAAAAAATTTACTAGAAGAAATCTTAAGTGAATAACTCTCAAGCTAAGAAATCAGAAATCCACATGCATCCCTGGCGATTTTTTGAAACTGAAGGCTACCTACATACTCGACTGCTTACTGCTGATTTCTGTGAAGGGAAAAAGTAAATATAAACAAAAGAAAAAGCCCACTTAAAAAACAAAACAAAACAACCAAGAGGGAGAGTACTCTAGAAGTACAAAATAGCATATAATGAAAATGGAAATTCAGTTCTAACTACTACCTATGTAACTGACAGAGAGCTGCAGTAGTATGTTAGCCTTGGGGAAACATGTCAGCTTGTCTATACATTCTTATATGATTGATGTATTCAGATAACTATTACTTGCCAACAATAATTATTATCAATGGATATATATTTCCATTCCTTTAACAAAAGCAACTTTAAGATGTTAAAACATGTAGGCTTTCAGAGCTCCAAGGTTAGGTTACAAATAAAATCATCTCAGTCTACACCATGCCAGAGGAGAAGTTCACAAAGAAAATGTCAGTAAAGACGGGTGCAGTCCCACCAGCCAATGAACACAGGACCAGACCCAGGAACACATCCATGGCTGCAGGCCGGTGCACTTGGCCGACTTTCAGAAGCAAGAAAAACAGTCACACTTGAGGCCAAGAACCATAAAGGTGAGTGTTTCTGACATCACCTGGAAACACCAGCTCTTCAGATGGCAAATTCAAATTCTCTTAGCAAGTGCAATTTTACAAGTTGAACACAGTTCAAATCTGACAAAATCTTCATGACATAGAAGTTCATGTCTGACTTTTTAAAAGTCTCGGTTTCAAGAAGAGGCTGATTACGAGCCATGAAATCCCTTGGAAATGAGACTCTGCAGTGCCTCTTGTGAGTGATATAAAAATCTCCCTTCAAGATCACCTCAGGAATTAAGTTTCTGTGCATATGTTCAATGTAATCAGGCTTGAGGATCACTTGATTTATCCTTTGTTAATGGGTTACCTACAAAGGAAGAAGAAAATACAATCATTTTATAAGAAGGCTATGATCTTAAAACTGCAAACACAATTTAGTATTAGAAATTAATAACTCAAAATGGTAGTATTTGCTGTATCAAATAAATTGTTGAATTTTAAAGGACTAGCATATTCAGATGTTGCCACCTTATAAAAAAATATACAAGTTTTTTTTTCTTAATCCTTTCACAGTATTTTTAGTGCCACTTGCACAACTATCCAAATGACTGCAGCTGTGACCAGGAAGATCTTAACTGGTGATGCTACATGTCTCAATTCAAAGAATGATTCTGGAATCTTTGTTCTTTGTAAAGTCTTGAAGGATAGAATCCAGAGATCATAAACACTCTATGCCAGGCCTCAGTAAAGAAAGACCTTAGTTCATAGGAATAAAATCAGACCACATCTTCAAGAAAGTCCTTGGGCATTGGCTCTATAAAATCCATTCTTGAAATAATTTAAAACTTGAGGGCTTATTTGACTCCATCAGATTTCAGAAAAAATAACTATAAGGAGAAATAAATATCTGGGGAGAAAAACAGTGATTGTAAACTATTTCACTAAGTTTTAAAAGTGTCCAGAAATTATCGAAATTGATTAGTATTATTGATGCTATAATAAATATTACTAAGGGAGATTCACACTGGCTTCTCACACCTATTTAGGTCCAAAGACTCTGTATGGGAAAAAGAAGTAAACATGTGGAATACCTGATACCTATGTAGATCAATCTGTATGCATACATGTAGATGATATATGGATAGATGATACATGGATTTCTGCTGTGCCAGTGAATTCCTAGGTATACTCTAATACCAAGGTACTTAGAGTTGCATAACTTCTTTTTAAGCAATGGTTATAATAAAAGGTGAATTCTTGAAAGTTACTGTGGATACTTTGGTTTTATTCCATCAAATTATATAATTATCCTTTCATAATATATTTAAGGAAAGGTTTTGTTTGTTTTGTTGTTTTTTGATCAACTATAAGAAAGAGAAACATTAAGTAAAATAATCTAACTCTGGCTCTACCACACCCAGTCTCAAAGGAAGCTATAAATTCAAAAACAATTATTTTCTGTGTGGAAGCAGCCATCTTATTTATGTCTCTTTGGTCAGCTATCCTGCCCAAGGAAGGAGCCTCTGCTTGCATATTTAAAGCTTCTTACTCCCATCCACAGAGGAACTATGGGAGGTATGGAACTGAGGATGGAAGGACCAAACACAGAAGGGGCCTGCTCACCTCCAGAGATGCTGGGAGCAGGGGCTATTTAGGTAGGGCAGCAATCTCACTTTCGATTTTTCATTTTATAGTTCTGTGAATGGCTCCCAGTCTGAGTGTGAATGTTAAGAGCACCATGGAAAGTAAATATGACTTTTTCTACAGACATTATGTCAGAGGTTGTCAATGGAGATAGCTGATCATTATGAAAAATACAAACTCTTTAGGATAAACTTTCTTGATAAATACTGATTTAACACAACTTTGATGGCCATTGCCTGAGCAGATCCACTTGTCTTTCCTGGAGATTCTTCTTTTGGTAGGAAGACTCAAAAAGCATGGTAAGAGACTGTATTTCCAAAACTAGTGCAAAGAAAAGAGACGAATTGAGAGACTAAGAGAGAACAAATGGGTTAGCCTCTGCAGGGACTCAGCACAGGCAGCTGGAAGGACATGGTGCCGTGACCCCATGGGAGCACGTGGCCTGTCCTCCTGTGTCATTTCAAACCCTAGTTCTAAGAAATCTCTTCGTGGGTATGGTAGATGCATTCTTCTATCTTCATTCCAAGCTAAGTATTTCATCCTGCTAGTTTATATAAAGCTGGGGAGTGAGTCTCTCAACTATATATTAAAGCTTTGTTTTTCATATAATTTTTAAAATAGACACATTTATAGTACAATACCAAAGGTTTATGTACTGGAACAAATTTTCCCCCATCTCAGAAACATACACGTATACACATAAACACATATATACAATGCATATCCTAAGAATATCATAAAGATACATTTTTACTCTGTTTGTAGCAGCTAAAATAATTTCTCAAAAATTAAAATTTAAACATGACTAAAAGAATTGTCTAACATAGGGCGCCTGGGTGGCTCAGTGGGTTAAGCCGCTGCCTTCGGCTCAGGTCATGATCTCAGGGTCCTGGGATCGAGGCCCGCATCGGGCTCTCTGCTCAGCAGGGAGCCTGCTTCCTCCTCTCTCTCTGCCTACTTGTGATTTCTCTCTGTCAAATAAATAAATAAAATTTAAAAAAAAAAAAAAAAAGAATTGTCTAACATAGATCAAAACATGATTGAAATGACTTTTTTCTGCAGTTTTACAAACTAGTCCTAGTTTATTAACCTTAAAAATATCCTTGCACCTTTAATGAGATAAAGACAGGGTTTAACTGGGCTATTTGTTTTCAATTTCATTTTTGTATGTTACTCTGATCAAGTAATTGTGGTGTGACATGTGGAGTTCTAGGCTAAGGTCAGAATGTAGTACTCATAGGCACAGTGGAGACATCATACCACCTCTCAGACCCTCAGTTTCCCTGTATGTAGAAAGGGGATAATCCTGTTAGCCTCACGGAGTTGCTGTGAGGATATGATGATGTTTACAAAAACACCAACTCTGAGGTAGTATAATAAAAGTTTTGTGTTTTTTCTAATGCACAAATCTTTAACAAGAGAGTCACTAAGGTACAATGAGAAGATCATACTAGCAGACATTTAGTCAAATTAGAGAAACTCTCAAGGAAAAGGCTAAGTAATCACTTGTCCTTTCCAATGTAATGCAAAATATGGGCACCTGTGAGCACAACTCCGCCCCCTCTTTGACAACCTCCATATTTGTACCAAGTGAAATGGCAAAACCAAAGATTGAAAAACAAAGGATGATTCTGAATATATGTATATTATCACCAATTTTAATCACCTAATACACAAGAAATAGTAATATTTAAAGTGAAATTGTCTAAAATACAACAAAAAATCAACACTTTTATGATTCATATACTTTAGCAAAAAAGGCCAAGTTACTCAAATTAAAATTCTGGCATGCTTGTTGGAAAACAAGTGCCATTTGACTCTTTCCTGATATGTAAGGGTTGTTGAAGCAACATTAATGCAATCTAACATTTAAAAATATTGCTCTTGTTTTTTTAATTATTATTATTTTTAATTAACATATAATGTATTATTTGCCCCAGGGGTACAGGTCTGTGAATCATCAGGCTTAACGGATTTCACAGCACTCAAAATAGCACATCCCTCACCCATGTCCATAACTCAGCCACCCTATCCCTATCCCCCACCCACCCAGCAACCCTCAGTTTGTTTCCCGAGATTAAGAGTCCCTTATGGACTGTCTCCCTCTTGATCCCATCTTGCTTCATTTTTTTCTCTCCCTACTCTCCATGACCCCACACTGCTTCTCAAATTCCTCATATCAGAGAGATCAATGATAATTGTCTTTCTCTGATTGACTTATTACGCTTAGCATAATACCCTCCATTTCCATACACGTCATTGCAAATGGCAAGTTTTTGTATCTTTTGATGGCTGCATAGTATTCCATTATATATGTATACCTTATCTTCTTTATCCATTCATCTGTTGATGGACATCTAGGCTCTTTCCATAGTTTGGCTATTATGGACATTGCTTCTATAAACATTCAGGTGCACAAACCCCTTCAGATCAATACATGTATCTTTAGGGTAAATACCTAGTAGTGTTACTGCAAGGACATAGGATAGCTCTATTTAAAACTTTTTAAGGAACCTCCATACTGTTTTCCAGAGTGGCTGCACCAACTTGCTTTCCCACCAACAGTGTAGGAGGTTTCCCCTTTCTCCGCATCCTCGCCAACATCTGTCGTTTTCTGACTTGTTAATTTTAACCTTTCTGACTGGTGTGAGGTGGTATCTCAGTGTGGTTTTGATTTGTATTTCCCTGATGCCAAGTGATGTGGAGCACTTTTTCATGTGTTTGTTGGCCACCTGGATGTCTTCTTTGCAGAAATGTCTGTTCATGTCTTCTGCGCATTTCCTGATTGGATTATTTGTTCCTTGGGTGTTGAGTTTGATAAGTTCTTTATAGATTTTGGATACTAGCCCTTTATCTGATATGTCATTTGCAAATATCTTCTCCCATTCTGTCGGTTGTCTTTTGGTTTTGTTGACTTTTTCCTTTGCTGTGCAAAAGTTTTTGAACTTGATGAAGTCCCAATAGTTTATTTTTGCCCTTGCTTCCCTTGCCTTTGGTATTGTTTCTATGAAGAAGTTGCTGTGGCTGAAGTGGAAGAGGTTGCTGCCTGAGTTCTCCTCAAGAATTTTGATGGATTCCTTTCTCACACTGAGATCCTTCATCCATTTTGAGTCTACTTTTGTGTGTGGTATAAGGAAATGGTCCAGTTTCATTCCTATGCATGTGCCCATCCAATTTTCCCAACACCATTTGTTGAAGAGATTGTCTTCTTTCCATTGGACATTCTTTCCTGCTTTGTCAAAGATTAGTTGACCATAGAGATGAGGATCCATTTATGGGCTCTCTATTCTGTTTCATTGATCTATATGTCTGTTTTTGTGCCAGTACCATACTGTCCTGATGAATACAGCTTTGTAATAGACCATGAAGTCTGGAATTATGATTCCACCAACTTTGTTGTTTGTTTGTTGTTTGTTTGTTTTTCACATTCCTCTGGCTATATGGGGTCTTTTCTGGTTCCATATAAGTTTTAGGATTATTTGTTCCATTTCTTTGAAAAAAATTCATGGTATTTTCATAGGGACTGCATTAAATGTACAGATTGCTCTAGGTAGCATAGACATTTTCACAATATTTGTTCTTCCAATCCGTGAACATGGAATGTTTTTCCATTTCTTTATGTCTTCTTCAATTTGCTTCATGAGTACTTTATAGTTTTCTGAGTATAGATTCTTTGCCTCTTTGGTTAGATTTATTCCTAGGTATCTTATGGTTTTTGGGTGCAGTTGTAAATGGGATCGACTTTTTAATTTCTCTTTCCTCTGTCTTGCTGTTGGTGTATAGAAATGCAACTGATTTCCGTGCATTGATTTTATATCCTGCCACTTTACTGAATTCCTATATGAGTTCTAGCAGTTTTGGAGTGGAGTCTTTTGGGTTTTCTGCATACAGTATCCTATCATTTGCAAAGAGTGAGAGTTTGACTTCTTTGCCGATTTGGATGCCTTTATTTATTTTTGTTGTCTGATTGCTGAGGGTAGGACTTCTAGTACTATGTTGAATAGCAGTGGTGATAGTGGGCATCCCTGCCTTGTTCCTGACCTTAGCTCTCAGTTATTCCCCATTGAGAATTATATTTACTGTGGGTTTTTCATAGATGGCTTTGATGGTATTGAGATATGTTCCCTCTATCCCTACACTGTGAAGAGTTTTGATCAAGAAAGGATGCTGTACTTTGTCAAATGCTTTCTCTGCATCTATTGATAGTATCAAATGGTTCTTGTTCTTTCTTTTATTAATGTATCACATTTATTGATTTGCAGACGTTAAACCAACCTGGCAGCTGAGGAATAAATCCCACGTGGTAGTGGTTAATAATCCTTTCAATGTACTGTTGTGTCCTACTGGCTAATATTTTGGTGAGAGTTTTTGCATCCATGTTCATCAAGGATATTAGTCTGTAATTCTCCTTTTTTAAAGATTTTATTTACTTATTTGACAGAGAGCAATCACAAGTAGGCAGAGAGAGAGGAGGAGAAGGAAGCAGGTTCCCAGCCAAGCAAAGAGCCTGATGGGGGACTCAATCCCAGGACCCTGAGATCATGACCTGAGCTGAAGGCAGAGGCTTGACCCACTGAGCCACCCAGGCACCCCTGTAATTCTCCTTTTTGGCATCAAGGTTTTGGCATCAAGGTAATGCTGGATTCATAAAATGAGTTTGGAAGTTTTCCTTCCATTTCTATTTTTTTGAACAGTTTCAGGAGAATAGGTATTAATTCTTCTTTAAATGTTTAGTGGAATTCCCCTGGGAAGCTGTCTGGCGCTGGGCTCTTGTTTTTGATGACTGGTTTAATCTCCTTACTGGTTATGAGTCTGTTCAGGTTTTTAATTTCTTCCTGGTTCAGTTTTGGTAGTTTTTATGTCTCTAGGAATGCATCCATTTCTTCCAGACTGTCAAATTTGCTGATGTATAGTTGCTTATAACATGTTCTTATAATTGTTTGTATTTCTTTGGTGTTGGTTGTGATCTCTCCTCTTTCATGATTTTATTAATTTGGGTCGTTTCTCTTTTCTTTTGGATAACTCTGGCCAGGGATTTATCAATCTTATTAATTCTTTCAAAGAACCAGCTCCTAGTTTTGTTGATTTGTTCTACTGTTTTTTGGTTTCTATTTCATTGATTTCTGGTCAGTCTTTATTATTTCTCTTCTCCTACTGGGTTTAGGCTTTCTTTGCTGTTTTTTCTCCTGCTCCTCTAGGTGTAGGATTAGGTTGTGTACTTGAGACCTTTCTCGTTTCTTGAGAAAGGCTTGTATTTCTATATATTTCCTCTCAGGACCACCTTTGCTGTGTCCCAAAGATTTTGAACAGTTGTGTTTTCATTTTCATTTGTTTCCATGAATTTTTTTTATTCTTTAATTTCCTAGTTGACCCATTCAGTCTTTAGTAGGATGCTCTTTAGCCTCCATGTATTTGAGTTCTTTCCAGCTTTCCTTTTGTGATTGAGTTCTAGTTTCAGTGCATTGTGGTCTGACAATATGCAGGGAATGATCCCAGTCTTTTGGTACCATTTGAGACCTGATTTGTGACCCAGCATGTGATCTATTCTGAAGAATGTTCCATGTGCAGTAGAGAAGAATGTCTATTCTGTTGTTTTGGGATGGAAAGTTATGAATATATCTGTGATGTCCATCAGCTCCAGTGTATCATTTAAAGCCTTTATTTCCTTGTTGATCTTTTGCTTGGATGATCTGTCCTTTTCAATGAGGGGGGTGTTAAAGTCCTCTAATATTATTATATTATTGTTGATATGTTTCTTTGATTTTGTTATTAATTGGTTTATATAATTGGCTGTTCCCATGTTAGGGGCATAGGTATTTAAAATTGTTAGATCTTCTTGCTGGACAGACCCTTTAAGTATGATATAGTGTCCTTCCTCAACTCTTATAGTCTTTGGCTTAAAATCTAATTTATCTGATATAAGGATTAACACCGCAGCTTTCTTTGATGTTCATTAGCATGATAAATTGTTTTCCACCTCATCACTTTAAATCTAGAGGAGTCTTTGGGTCTAAAATGAGTTTCTTGTAGAGAGCATATTGATGGGTCTTGTTTTTCATCCATTCTGATACCCTGTGTCTTTTGATTGGGGCGTTTAGCCCATTTACATTCAGGATAACTCCTGAAAGATACGAACATAATGCCATTGAATTTCCTGTAAGGTGACTGTTACTGTATATAGCCTGTATTCCTTTCTCGTCTACTACTTTTAGGTTCTCTCTTTGCTTCGAGGACCCCTTTCAATATTTCCTGTAGGGCTGGTTTGGTGTTTGCAAATTCTTTTAATTTTTGTTTGTCCTGGAAGCTTTTTATCTCTCCTTCTCTTTTCAATGACAGCCTAGCTGGATACAGTATTCTTGGCTGCATATTTTTCTCATTTAGTGCTCTGAATATATCATGCCAGCCGTTTCTGGCCTGCAGGTCTTTGTGGATAGGTCTGCTGCCAATCTAATATTTCTACCATTATATGTTACAGACCTCTATTCCTGAGCTGCTTTTAGGATTTTCTCTTTGTCACTGAGACTTGTAAATTTTACACTTAGATGATGGTGTATGGACCTATTTTGATTGATTTTGAGTGGGGTTCTCTGTGCCTCTTGGAATTTGATGCTTATTCCCTTTGCCAAATTAGGGAAATTCTCTACTATAATTTGCTCCCATATACCTGCTGCCCCTCTCTCTTTCTTCTTCATCTAGAATCCCAATTATTTTAATATTGTATCATCTTATGGTATCATTTTGCTCTCCTATTCTCCCCTCGTGGTCCAGTAGTTGTTTGTGTCTCTTTTGCTCAGCTTCTTTATTCTCCATCATTTGGTCTTCTATATAACTAATTCTTTCTTCTGCCTCATCTAACCTAGCAGTAAGAGCCTCCATTTTTAATTGTCCATCATTAATAGCTTTTTTGATTTAAAGTTGGTTGGATTTTTGTTATTTCTCCAGAAAGGGATTTTATTTCCCCAGAAAGGGATTCTCTAATATCTTCCATGCTTTTTTTGAGCCCAGCTAGCACCTTGATAATCATCATTCTGAACTCTAGTTTTGACATATTACTAATGTCTGTATTAATCTGATTAGGTCCCTAGCAGTCAGTACTGCCTCTTGCTCTTTTTTTGTGTGTGTGGTGTTTTTCTACTGTGTCACTTTACCCAGATAAGAATAGATGAATGAGAGAACAAAATACTAAAAGGGTAGCAATGATCCCCCAAAAATATACACTAACCAAATCAGAAGAGACCTGAAACCAACCAGGGGTAGAAGAAAGGCGGAAAAGGGGGGCGAGGAATCATATATATATATATATTTTTTTTTTAACCAGTTAATAGAACAGAGCCACACACTTGATTTTGAGTGTATTTTGGTCTGCTAGAAGAAACTGCCTCTCAAAATTTTAAAGAAAGAAAAACTTACATATATACCAAAATAAGGGTTAAAACAATGAAGGGATGGAATATGAGTGTAAAGATGAAAATTTAAAAAGATTCTAAAAAAGGAATTGATTAGTTGGTTCAAAGAAAGAGGAAAGAATGTAATCAGGCTGGAGACTGGAACAAAGCCATGCACTAGATTCAGGGTATATTTGATCTATTAGGAGAAATGGTATCCCAAATTTAAAGAAAAAATAAAACCCTATATGTATACAAAAAATAAGGTTAAATACAATGAAAGGATAAAATATGACTATAACAATGAAAATTTAAATAAGATTTTTAAAAACATAAGATAAGTTAAAATAGTTTAAAAACATTAAAATGGGAAAGAGGAAAAATTAAGAAAATAGCATAAGAAAAAAATAAAATTTAAAAAATTTTACTTTGAAAGACTAAAGGATCATGGGGAAAAAGCCATGAACTCTGTGTGTTGCTTTCCCATAGCCCTGGAGTTCTGCAGTTCTCATTCATTGATGAACTTGATCTTGGCTGGATGTTCTTGCTGATCTTCTGGTGGGAGGGGCCTGTTGCAGTGATTCTCAAATGTCTTTGTTTGCCCGAGGCAGAATTGCATCACCTTTGCCAGGGGCCAGGCTATGTAATGTGCTCGGGTTCACTCTTTTGTTCCCTGAATGCTTTCATATAGCTTTGGAGGGCAGGAATGAAAATGGTGGCCTCCTATTCTCTGGCCCCATAGGGGCTGAGAACTCAGGGCCCCGCTCCTCAATGCACACTCAGAGAAAAGCCGACAATGCCTCCTGTCTCCCTGGTCTCCGGCCAAACTCCCGAGTTCACCTAGCCTGTGACTGAGCGTTTCTGTCTCCGGTGCATGGCCTCATTTGGAATCTCCAAACCCAGTAGATGCCTGCAGTATGCTCTTATGCCACTCTTCCCTGAGGAGTAAGGAGGTGCTGCCTGTGGGGTCCTGCTCGAGGTGCAGTGGTCCAACTGTGACTTGGATTATGGTTTAAGGAAATCCCGAGCTGAGAGCCCCCGTTCGACTCCATCTCTGCAACCAGCTTTCCACCCCAATACCTGGTAAGCTCTGCCACACTCAGACATCCCTGGTCTTTTTGTGTCCCTGCAGGTCCCCAGACCACACTGTCCTGGCGAGGTCGCCACCCCCCACTTAGCCTCAGTGGAGCAGGCTTCTAAAAGTTTTAATTTTGTGCTCCACTGCATTCTCACTTATGGGGAGCTGGCCCCTCCCACCATGGTCTATCTTCCTGTCACTTGGGATTCACTTCTCTGCATGTCCTACCTTCCAGAAAGTCGTTGATTTTCTGTTCCTAGAATTGGTGCTCTTCTTCTCTTTGATCTCCTGTTGAGTTTGTAGGTGTATAGAATGGTTTGAACTAGCTGAACTCCTGGGATCTGATTATATTTGTCTCCTACTCCTCTGCCATCTTGCACCTCTATTGTACTTATTTTAAATTAATTTTTTAACACACCACATTAAACATTGCCTTATTTTTAGAACTTAAATATTGCTCTCTCTCACTCAAGCCATATCTTTTGGTAGAGGCCAAATAGTAAATAAAAAGTGGCAGCTTGTACAGATGGTTTTCAGCATCTTTTCAGTAACTAAAAGCAGGAAGTGCAATAAAACAATCTTTACAGGATAAGAAATAGCATTTGCTACCATGAATGTACTGTCTTCTGGTTCTGAGGGCAGTTGATATAGAATACTGCATGAAGGAGGAAATGATCATTACAGTTGTGCCCTGAGCTTCATAGGTTCTATTTATTTATATTTTTAAAAGATTTTATTTATTTATTTGACAGAGATAGAGAACACAAGTAGGCAGATTGGCAGGCAGAGGGAGATATAATTGGCACGCAGAGGGAGATAATAATAACTCTCTACTGAGCAGAGAGCCTGTTGGGGACTGGATCCCAAGACCCTGGGATCATGACCTGAGCCAAACGCAGACATTTAACCAACTGAGCCACCCAGGTGCCCTCTCATCCATTTTAATCACCACCTAGTGAATTTGCCTTTCCAAAGGCAATGCTTCACACAACTGTTCTTTTATGTAAACTTGTGCTACCAATTGGGCAAGTGAAAATACTTGACAGCTGAACACAGGCAAAAGGTAATAATAATAACAGTAATAATAATAATAGTAATGGCAGCTTTTCTAGTCACAAGCACAAAGCTATCTTGGTAATGACCCACCAGGATGGAGCTAACCTGCTAATATTAAGCAAAAAGCACTAATCCTTTACGGATTAGCCCCCTTTTTAAAAAACCTCTCCATTTGTTTTTCCCAATCTAACAAATCTATTATAGGATCCTGATGAGATTTCTCAAAAATTTGTGCTAGGATCATGTTCTAATTAGGGAAAACAAAACCAGGTAATGACATATATAACATTAGTTAAATATGAAATTAAGTCAGCTGCTTTGTACTGTTTTTATTGTATATTTTGAACATTATGCAGTGTCCTCTGTCCATCTTCTAGTGAAGCTAAATTAGGCTACAATGGAAATTAAAGAATCTATCCTGTCCCAAGTGTAAAACATGATTTTGTAAAGTTCTTAAAATATTCCTTTTTCCCTGCTCAAGGCCTGCCACCTGAGGTATCAGTAGGAGGCAACATGCTATGATGAGAGGCATGAACGTGCAGCCCAGGTTCAGAACTCTTCCTTAGCAATTTCTCATACTGCGGGGCTGAATAAGTTATTTGAACTCCTTGAGCCTAGTCTTCCTTGATAAAATACGAGAATGATATTACCAGACCCCATGCATTTGCTGTTGTGGTTAAATCAGATAATCCTTCCAAAGTGTCCAGGTAAATGCTTCTTAAATAACTGGTGATAGTGGTGGTAATTCCCAAACTCTACATGAAAGGTGATACATAGAATAATTATTGGAGGGGGACATTACTGCTGCTTGCAGTGTAAGTATTGATTTTAAGTTAATTTTTGAATTATCAGTCTTATAGAAACTTATACATCAGTCTTATAGAAACTGATGTGCAGTTATTCATTTTGTATTCTTACTAGTCATAAAAGTCATATTAAGAGGGAAGTATCACTGTTTGGGCCTACTTTGGGAGTGAGACTCTTTTCAGATGAGTTGATATGGAGTAGTGGTTAAAAGGAATGTACCTGAAGCCAGGCTTCCTAGGTTCAGTGCTCAGTTCTGCTGATAACTCAGTGTGTGACCTTGAGTAAAACAGGGATAGTATTAGTACCTACATCATAGAGTTGTGTGAACTGAGGAGCAAATAAGCAAATAGGTCAGGTGCTTAGAACAGTGCCAGGCACATAATAAACACTAAGTATGGTAATTATTATTACATATTATGTATACACACACATACATTTCTAGCCCTCTGAATGCACTGAATTCCTAGTTTTTGCCCCTGATATTTCTGATCATACATTACTAGTGTTTATAGACACATAATCCATTCTTTTTCATTCTTACTTTGTCTTTTTAATGGGCCAGCTGCTATCAGACTTTGCATACAGAACAAATATTTACAAAAATAACACTATAGCCATCTAGACTTAAAAAATAAATGTGGTATAATTATGCCAAAACAAAACGCAGATTCATAAATTTCCTTATTTGTTATTGATGATTCTGCTGATATTGTTCTATATTGAGTTCTATCCCATATTCCAGATTTTTTAAAATCCCAGTTGTTCAGTTTGCCAGTCTACATAAACTTGTGAAATCACTGCCATTTCCACAGCATCAATGTGAATCTTATCACTTTAGCTTAATTCAGAAAAATAATCTTTTCCTCGAATGTGGCTATTAAAATCTTGTTATAAGAAACTATTGAGCAATATTTACATTCCTGTAAATATATAATGGGTCCTATACACACAATAATAGAACAGACAATGCATTATGAACATTACAAGTGAATTTCATAAAAACATGTTGAATTTATAGTAAATACCCATGTTATTGGAGAAACATTTATTTTTGGACTGATGAGCAATATTTAAACAGTTGGAAGGCAAGGAATAAATATGTGGCAGTATTTCCAAAAGGAGGTGGTAGGTTTAAATGCAATGCCTGTCCAGTCTTTATAATACAGCTGTTTCATGGCATCACAACAGGCAACAATCAAACTAACATTCTGATAAGTAAATTAACTTATCTGATAAAAGTAAAAGGAAAGATAGAAAACCTTTATAATCCTAAAATCTGATTTGAATGAACTTTCCCTTTGCTTGGAATAGATCTGCTTCTTTGCCAAGTTGTATTTTTTTAATGTAGTTCTTACAAGTACATGAATTAAGCTCTTGCTTAGTGTTGGTGTACTGAATGTGCAATTAAAACATCGTTACTCGGCAGTAGCAGGTTTTCTCATTTAAACTAGAGAAAAGCAGCCATTGAGCTGGTCATAAATGTATGTGAATGTAATTGTCCTATCTTAAAGCACCTTATATAATGAGGTATTACAAAATGAAAGACTCCTGTTGGTCTAAAATAATCCTTCAAGAGTAAGCTGACCAGACAGCATGAGGCACTGTAAGGCAATGATGTAAGAATCATTTTCATAAATCTACTCAACTATATACAAAATAAACTAAGACTGTATTTTGCTTTCTTAGCAATGTGATTCCTATAGCCATAAAAACTGTTGGATTTTCATGCCACAGTTTCAGGAAGAGGAGTGGCCTTATTCTGATAAGAGTTTATACTAGTATTGCTTCCTGCTAGTCTAAGCACACTGGACAAGTCAGTTAAAAATCTCTGAATCTCCAGGGTTCCTGTTTACTGAGGGAGTCTGTTGCACTCAGTGAGCTTCTTAATCCTTTCTATCCCCAGACTACTCTGACTTTTCTTAAGAAGCATTATTTCCAAATGAGATAAAACTTTATTCAGATTACCCAAGTGCAATGATGGTATAATCACTGTGTAGACTCCATTTTTCTAAGAAGCCTACTCATTATATTAGAATGCACAACTAGTAAGCTTTTACCACAAATACAACATCTGTCGATGGCTCTCAGCTTCCTATGCTGTATAAATGAAGATCTTGACTGGAAATGAATCTTTTGAACAGATGGACCTGCGCTATTTCTCAGAACTCTGAAAGCTGTACAGTGCACCTGCCATGAACTCTTCTATGTGACTCATGACAGCCGATGACTGTTTGTGTTGCCATTTGTGCACATTCTTCTACTCCCAAGCAGATCAACTAATTCTGTCCAGATGACATTCACTGCTAGCACCAAAATAAATAAATAAATAAATTCCCCAAGTTTTCTCTGGGTAGTTAATAAATTCCTTTGGGATATTAAGGAAATTTAAAACTTTCCTCTTCCCATCCCTGTTCACAACTTGTGTTTATTCCAGGTGGAAAATGACCCCCAAAATTAAGATCATTCTGAAAGACAAGGACATTGGGATCCAGTTATGTTTCACTTAAAAACATTGGAAAGTCCTTAAAAGAGGGAAACAATTATTTTGAATACTTGGAAGAAATCTGAGTAGAATTAAAAATATTATTTCATATACCAGTATAGTTCAGACTTTTAGAGACAATTGAGATTTTGAACTCAATTGGAAATTACTTTACCTGCCAAATTTGATATTAAGTTCAGTTTTTTAGACTCCACTCTAATTTATAAAGGCCTAATTTGAATTGATAGTTTTAATCAACTTTCTGACTTAAAGCCTTACTTGAGAAGTTTAAATCTATCTGCTAAAGTATTACATTTCTCAAGAACTTCAACTTCACTGTGTATGAGGGCTAGCAGAATTAAGCAGTATGAACTGTGCTCAAAATTTAGGATAAGTGGGGTTGGGGAGAAGGGCTGAAACATGGAAGAAACTCTTCTGAGTGGCCTAGAGATTACTAAGAGCAGCATTTTTTCTGAACTTCCGGCTAGTGTGAGTTACAAATGCAAATCATTCTTAGTCACAATCTTTCCTTGAGCTACCTGTCTGAATAAAGAATATGTTGCTGTCACTTGGAGAAGAATTTGTTAGAACTTGTACCAAGATAGTACCAAGGCTGAAGTAGCACATGCACCCTCATCCCTATCCTTTTCCATAATATTACATTTAGAGATGATCCTACCATGTGTGGTAGATCTTTGGGAAAAAAAAAAAAATCACCTTCTGTAAGTTGAAAAACTAGAATGTATTTTCTGAAAAACAGTATAATATAGTCTGTGATGTTTAATATACTGGGTGCTTTGTTTTTTCCCTTCTACTTCTCAGTTATATTCTTCCCTGGTTCTTGTCTTGTTTTTTGGTTTTAGAATACTTGTTCTTGCTTTTGGTTTTAGAATACTTGTCACAGTTCTATAGTTTCAAATTCAAAATTGATCAAAATGTGAATCTTCAGCAATTTCTCATTATTTAGATGCTAGTTTGACATAGCTGATTCAATTATAGGGCAATGTAAATACATAAAGATTGGACCATAGGTAAGAATACAATCTTCACTTGGTTTACAGAGATTCAGTGAAAACCTGATGGCTCAGTACTTTACATGCTAATTTCCACATTAAAGGCTGGTTGAACACTGACAGAGGTCCACTAATAGACCCAAAGTTTTGTATTATCCATTTCTTAGTCCTGGAAAAACAATGTCAACTGCAGGGCTATTGTAGGTGACAATATTAGGGTCGCCTCTTTGTGGCAGTTTTAATTTGTGGATCTAATTAGTTCAAAGAGTGATGCTTCCTATAAAAGACAATTCAATGCCTTTCCTTACTAACAACTGAGACAGTTCTTTGCCTTCTGATCCCTAAAGCTGTACCAAGTTCATCTTTCCCCCTGAAATCAGGAGCACCTAGAATGCTAATGGTAACTATAAGAAAGAGTAGGTTACAGTTGGTCCTATAACACAATGTACACACCTGCTGCTCTGTGAGAAATCAACCAAGATGAGAGCTCATTTCAGGAGATGTTTTGAATCTTTACTCCTCAATGAAACTGCTGTCCCTTCCTTAGAATCCGACCAACACTAGGATTCGCCACACTAGTGCTCCAGTGTGGAGCCAGAATTTTTTTGAGTGGAAAAATCAAAAATTGTCATCAGGCACAGCAGAAACCTTCTCTTTCTACTTCTCCATTAGAACTTGAAGAGTTTTACACGTTTGCCTAAGGAATAAACACATGTCAGGTACTCCACTGTTCAACAGATGATTACAAGAAGCAAACCTGGGAGAAAGGGAACATTTCAACAAATATAAAGGGACAGAGAGACAATAATTTCCTTTACATCCATAAAAGTTCACAATGGAGATAGATTTGCATATCTCCTAGATGATTATAAACTCTTAGAACTTTTTTTAATTTCAGAAAACACATATTCATAAATGGGGCCTAAAATAAAAAGCTATTAAACTAATTGATACAAAAATCCTAAGATTTTCTTGTTAATATTTTGGGAAGCATTCTGCACAAACTTAGTAAAAAAGTTTTAAAATCCATACACAATCCTTTTGACATAGACGGTTAAAAGAATTATACAACCAGTATTATATAGTAATATTCAATTATAATTCAAATATTTAATATTTGCTACCTTAACCATACATAGGCTTTCCCAAATATGCATGTCTATAGTAACTCATGATTTTTCTACAGCATGAACCTGAGTCATCCACAATTTAATGCTGGTAAATAGGACCAAGTCATTTAAATTATGTACAGGTCTAGCCACCCATAGGCATTCACAAGTCAGCTTTGTTATTATCTGCTCATCAACTATGTGATCCTCATTAACAATCTGAATGGGATCCATGATACTTTTCAGTTGTAATTTATGACATTTTCTGGATAGAGACTTTCAAAGCTTTTCTTTATTATCTCTTTCCCAAAATACTCCAGGAATATAAAACATGTACTATTTGAATTTCAAATATTTGAATAATTTACTATTTGAGAGCTTAACATGAATAACAATAATAAATGTTAAAATCTTATGAAGGAGTGGCTAGTAATTTCTAAGAGAAGGTTTTGGTAATATGAATCAAAGTAAAACATCTCCTACATAAATTTAAGAGCTGAGGGCAGTTAAGGCCAATAGCAGAAAAAAAATTAATCATGTTCTAATATAAAAAAGTATTTCCCAATTTAGAAAAAAAAAATGGAGTCTTTGAGGAATAAGAACAACCCTTTTCCCCATCATGCTTAGATCTCTCCCCTACCTCACTGGAAAATGTAAGACTAAAACAGGGCCTGAGAAAGAATGAAGCTTTTGAGTTCTGGTCACCATGATCACTTGATTTTATCTACATAGGTCGGAGCCAGTGCGGTCATAAAGTAGGTCAGTGTCATGACTTACCAAAGATATATGTGACAAAGAATGAAGCTGGAGTTCATATCAACCCACCTACCTTCCTCTCTCCCTTCAGAGAGACACAGGCTCTGCTCTAGTCATATTAATACTCACAGGACTTGATGTGCCCATTCCTATCTCCTTATCTTTGTATATCTTTTATCTTATCTTTGCCTGAAATGCTCTTCTTTCCAGTCTCAGAAGAAATGTTACCACTTCATAATTCATAAACCTTTGTGATTCATCCAGTCAGCACTCTGTCCATACATCTAAGACCTATCTCATCATATTTTGATTATTAATCTCTTTTTTTCTCACACTAAACTATGATGTATTAGAAAAAAGATATTAGTATGCATTTTGCTCATCTGCGCTAAGAGGCATTCCAGGCACACAAAGGATGCCTAATATTTATTAAATTGCAAAAATGAAATGATGGATGGGTGGGTGGATAGATAAATGGACAAATGAAGTTATGAATATAAGAGGAAAGTGATACATAATTGTACAAGAAAGAAACATAGAACTACCATTTGGATTCTCTGTGAATAGCTAAGGGAACAATTAAGTGACCCAAAGGTCAGTTCCTCCATCTTAAATTTTTTTAGGATTATTCCCATGATCCTCTGGTTTCAGACTTTGAAATTATAGATATGTATGGGTCCTGACATCAGTTTCACATTTGCACCTCGGGCATTTAAATTTATTCTCACTTGGAAAAGGTCTGATTTTTAAAACAAAATTAATTCATGAAAATAATAATGCAAGAAGATAATAGCAATGTGTGATGCTTTAATTGGTATTAGACTAACCACTTGGGATGTGGAAAATGTCCAAATAGATACATTGAGGTTGATTCTGGCATACTCATTACAGTTAACATTTCAGTTAGAAATTATCCTAATTTTTTTTAATGCACTCCTCTCTAGAGTAATTTTCATACTGCTGCTTAACAGTGTCAGGAGAATTTTCTCATGAAATACTCCACAGTGACAATTATCCTACACCTAAGTATTACATGCTCGCTTGACATCAGGTGTGGTGGTATAAATGAAATACCATCAAGTTTCTTATAAAAGAATAAAGTAAATAAATACGACAACAATTGATCCGCCCCCCCAATAATAATGTACATACGATCTCTCCCTTATATGCCGATTATATGCTCTATATTTAGTTCAGGATCCATGATCCCTCCCCCATTTTTTTCCAAATAAAGAGGCTAGTATTTTAAAAGACAAAGAGAAGTTAATTTTTGCTTAGCAAAATGCAGCAGACTCCATATTCTGGTCTAGACTAGAATGCCAAAGACCGCTGATCCTTCTCCTCAGGGAGAGTTGAAACCCTCCTCACCCTTTCTTTAGCCTCCACCTCTTATATCATAATTGCTGGCATCAATAGGCTACTTAGTGCCATTTGTTTTCTCTTATAACCCTCAAAATTATTCTTTAGACTATCCCCATTTACTATTTATGGTTATTAGGCCTTGTTACTAATTACTATTATCTTCAATTTATAGTTGAAGAAACTGACGTTCAGATAAATTAAGTGAAACTTCTGGAAGATGCATCTAAGCAGCAAGTGATAGTCGGGGGACTGAGATCCTTATTCTGGGGCTTCAAACCTAGTGAAATAGGTCCTGCACATCTGGTTCTTCCATTCCCTCACTTGACTAACATTGATTGAACACATCCTCAGTAGCAGACACTGTCCTGGGTGTGAAAAAAATCACTACTCCTATGAATCAACAGTCTGGAGAGGCAAACAAAAGACACAATAAATATTTTTTTTTCCAATATATTAGGCCATGGCAGGAGAAAAGTAGGGTCAAGAGGAAAAGAAGGATGTTTGAGGTAGTTAGCATAGACAGTTGCTGAGAAATAAGACCAGTAAAAACCTACAGCGGTGAGAGTCAGTCAAGCTAATGGTTGGGGAAAGGGAATTTTAGACGGAGGGAACAACATGTGTGAATGACCTGAGACAGGAAAGGAGGGTGGTGTGGTAGCAACAGAGCACACAAGGAGAGAATAGTAGGAGATGAGGTCACAGGTGTTATTCATTCATCAATTTCTTTGTTCTACAAATATTGTTGTTCCCTCTATGGTTACCTACTGAGGATGGGGCAAAAGGAGATACGGTCCTTGTTCTCATGTGAGTACACAAAAAAAGGAACTAGAAACACACATGCTGCATACCTTCCTCCTTCCAAGTCTCATTCCTGGAATGCAGAACTGATAGACCCTGAATGAACACATGACTTTTTTTTTTTTTTAAAGCCCTGGAAGCTGCTGTTCTTTCTTTTCAGACAGTGAGATTTACAAAGTTTAACATAAGGAAACCAGTGAACCAGTCTATGTGTGTACAGGAAGCCAAACGTTTTTTCTGGCACATGACTTACTGGCACATTCTTTGACTGTTGGCAAAGAATTCCTCAATGCTTGACTTAAATTCCCTTATACTCTAGCTAGATTGAGACATACCCTAGTTTAGGAAAACAATCTAGAAAAAGAAGAACACTCTTCCCTTCACTGTAGCATTTAGCTTTTCCTTTGAAGGGATGTCTCCTCCCCAAACTCTCTATTTGTTCTTGGGGTAATGAAGTTCCAGAGGAATGTGAGGCCAGTCATGAGAAAAAAATAGTCTATCTCTGCTTTTAGGGGGTTCTGAAGAGATGAGATAAAGAAGAATCTAAATGGATTACTGAAGCAGAAGGAAAAGAGCCTTTTAGGCACCACCCTATCCAATGCAAACTGGTTTGAAATGTGTAGCAGAGAGGAAGCTAAAAATTATCAGATCCATTTAAATATTTTCCTATTCAAATATTTATCATTATAAGTTGGAGACCAAACTGCCTGGGTTTAGTCCCCACTCCATTGCTTATGAGCTATGTAGTTTTGGGAAACCTCCTTATTTCTCATTCTCATGTGGAAAAAGACCTCATGTATAAAATGAAGATAATAATAAGCCTATCCTCTGGGGTGGTTGTGAGGATCAAGTAAAGTAATATGTGTTCAGTGTTTATGATACTGCTTGACCATAGTGAGAATTTAATTTTTACTAATTCTGGTAAAAATGAAAGTAGCATGCAAGCACTAATGTAACCAAAAAGTCACTTATCATGTAGTCTCCTCATGAAAAATTATACCTTTTATCATTAGGAAATATGTTCCTCCTTAGCAATAATTTTGCCACATTCTTCTTTGCTATTAATATCATTATATCTACTTTCTTTAGGTTAGGGTTGGCATAAATGTATGTTTTCTATTTATTTTCACACTTTTAGTTTTCCATACTTGTAATTTAGATGCATGGCACACACTATTACCCTTGCTAATTTGCATATATTTGTGTTTTGACCTTTTGATCCCGAGTAATAATCCTTGCACTTATTTGCCTTTTAAGTAGATCATTTAAGCCTTTTACATTTGGTCTAGTCACTGATAAATGTTTGTTAAAATATACCAAGAACTCTGTTTGTTCTATTCATTCTTGATTTCTTTTTCCTCTCCTCTTTTTCCACCTTTTGTACTCCCTCTGACACGGACAATTACTTCATAGGTTAAGTAACTCCTAAAACTGGACAAATCTCTCTTGGTCTTCCTCCTACCGAAATCCGGGACCAGAAACTCTTCTCTTCTCTTCTTGGCTTCCAGTGCCTCCAAGTATACCATCTTACATTTTGTTAAGCTATTCAGTCCCCTTTTGGGGAAGGGGAAGATGGAGAAGTTGGATAATACTACTAAACAACACTTACTGAAAGTGAAAGTTAAGTTTCAGGAGTTCAATTTTACTGATAAACTTGGTATTGATTAGTCATCCACTAAATTAGGTAATATTTGAAATTTATCTTTGGTATCCTACCTGCATAATACCTCTGCATAACATTCATATTTAGATTGAGTCTTATTTTCAGATTTACTAGCATCTAATGCTCAAAACGTAAGTTGTTACTTACACTTGAGGTTACTGTATTTTTCCGTTTGAGTAATAGTCCTGATTTTCACCTATTGTCCTGGCTTCCTGTTGGATTTATCTTGGAAATATGTCCTTTTATGGACAATAAATTGTATCTTCATCCATATAGAGTAATTATTCTTGTTGTGAAAGTTTCAGTTTTAGTAAATAATTCCTGAGTGTTGAAATCTTAATTCTATAAATGTATGATTCTCCAGTACAGGAATTTCAGCCACTGTGATCGGCAAAAAGTGAACATTTCTTGAAGCATAAAACATTTCTGAAACCTATTAAATCACATCAAGTTGCTAATAAATTTTTAAGGCTGGCATTGAGAAAGAGTTCCTAGATATAGTTCTATACTAACTTCTTCAACTTTTCCATCATAAAAATGAGACACTGAGGTTGTAATGTTAAAGACTGACTATAATATTATCGGTTACTATTGTAATCCAAGGTCATGAACTCAGAATCCAATTAAAGCCATGGCACACACTATTACCTTTGAGATAGAAGATTCATTATAAGAAAGAGGTCAAAATAGACTTCTCACAAAATCTAGATCTATTTTAAAACACGAACATTCTTTTAAGTATAGGGTTCATTTGCTGGTATTTTTTCTTATTTCTGTTACATCATAATGAAAAGTTATAATGGCATTTTCCTAATTTTGCCTAAAATTGAAAAATAATCATTGTGAATTTCAATTTCCCCTAATTTTTTTTCTTCTCTTTACCATGAGTAATTAAAAGTTCCCTAAATGTAGTGGGTCAAACTGAGGGTTTTGGAGGAGAGAGGGGTGAGGGGTTGGGTGAGCTTGATGGTGGGTAGTATGGAGGGCATGTATTGAATGGAGCACTGGGTGTGATGCATAAACAATGAATGCCGGAACACTGAAAAGAAAATAAATTGGAAAAAAACAAACAAAGAGTAGTGGGTCCTACATATATTGAATGTTCATCTACTGATGATGATGATGAATTTAAGATTTTCAGAGAATCAGGCAGGCAGTAATTAGTAAGTAATGATAAAGAGCATGGGTTAAAGGTATCATCCAGCTATGGGCTTATTCTGACTTGGGTATTTATTAAGTATGTCGCCCTGTTATTTCACTACAAAAAACCTGTTTATTTTCCTATACATGGAGATGGTCTTTATCTCATTACACTACTATGAAGGTTAACTGCAATAATGCCTACAATGAGAAGACAACAAATGCCAACACCTAAACACTTGTAAACAGTACTTGGAAATAAATATTTTCAAAATCAGAAGTTTATACACTTAGTATTCTCTTTATTCTATTGTATGAACTCTAATTGTGTAATAAAGCATTAGGTATGGAGGCATTTCCTGCTCTCTGATACTATAGTTGTCTTTTCCAAGCTATACATTGCCTGAGCCAAGTCTGTTTTATTTTCAAAGGTTATACTAGAGTCAGGATAAATTATAAAGGGGGTATATTATGCACATAAGGTCTAACACAATTTTTTTCCTTTCTTAAAAGGAAAAAACCTATATATAACACATTTTGTTTGAAATGTACTGAGGTTAAAAAAATCACTTAGGTTTTATTTGTTATTCCATAAATAAGATTACTAGCCTCTGCTAATTGCTGAATATCTATAAACACTTTCAGCATCAGTTTCTACTTGGTGTTTTTGTGATTTAGTAAGAACATTAATGTTGTATTAGTAATAGCAAAATTGGCAAGAGTAGCTCAGCATTCAAAAAAAGAGTACTTTACTGCTGTACCAACTACTCTAAGCTAGGCTCATCTTAAATTGCCATAGGCAAATAAGTACAAAAAGCTTAAAAAAAAAAAAGAATAACCCACAAACCTAGCACATAAACCTGAGCATAACATGTCTCTCTCAAGTGAATAAAACCTTTAACCATAAAAGGAAACTTTTTGTGAGACTGTCTTTGAATTGGAACAGTGGATGTACAATACCAGTTGAGTAAAAGACAATAATTGCAATGTTCAGGGAAAAAAAATTGCCTCCTTCATTTGGTAGCTCTGATAAGTCCTCAAGAATCCTCACCATTTTCTGGTGGCTGTAAGGGAGAAACTATTTCTGCTCCTGTGGCATAAATCTTCCTTTACAAGTCATTAATAAAACAGTTTTCATGAGGCCCATCTGTGATAGGTACCTGGAATGGCACATCCTGTTACCATTACAGACTCTAGAATCCACATACTACATCTCTATGGTTCCTTTCTAGCATGATCTTTCAGTAGCTAATCCAAAAAGGAATAGGTATACAGACCAACCTTTGAAGAACTGGTGCTTTTTAAAGCCCATGTTTAAATATGAATGGAGGTAATAAGGGAAACTTGACCTATCTCTACATTAGTGTTTATTTAATAAGGCTGACTACTTGAAATAATAATGTTCATGTTTGAGTTTTGAAAAAGCTGGCCCATTTTATAAGCCTATTAACAACTTTCTTTTTATTTATTTTTTCAGTGGCACAAGATTCATTGTTTATACACCACACCCAGTGCTCCATGCAGTACATGTCCTCCTTAATTCACACCACCAGGCTTACCCATCCCCCCACCCCCCTCCCTTCCAAAATGCTCAGTTTGTTTCTCAGACTCCACAGTCTCTCACAGTTCATCTCCCCCTCTGATTTCCCCCAACTGACTTCTCCTTTCCTTCTCCTAATGTCCTCCATGTTATTCCTTGTGCTCCACAAGTGAAACCATATGATAATTGACTCTCTCTGCTTGACTTATTTCACTCAGCGTAATCTCCTCCTGTCCCATCCATATTGATACAGAAGTTGAGTATTCATCCTTTCTGATGGAGGCATAATATTCCATTGTATATATGGATTATATCTTCTTTATCCATTCGTTTGTTGAAGGGCATCTTGGGTCTTTCCACAGTTTGGCAATTGTGGCCATTGCTGCTATGAACATCAGGGTACATATGGCCCTTCTTTTCACTATATCTGTATCTTGAGAGTAAATATCCAGTAATGCAATTGCAGGGTCATAGGGTAGCTCTATATTTAATTTCTTAAGGAATCTCCACACTGTTTTCCAAAGTGGCTGCACCAACCTGCATTCTCACCAAGAGTGTAAGAGGGTTGCCCTTTCTCCACATACTCTCCAACACTTATTTCCTGTCTTGTTAATTTTGGCCATTCTAACTGACATAACTTGGTATTTCAATGTGGTTTTGATCTGAAATTCCCTGATGGCTAATGATGATGAACATTTTTTCATGTGTCTGATAGCCATTTGTATGTCTTCTTTGGAGAAGTGTCTGTTCATGACTTCTGCCAATTTTTTGATGTGATTATTTGTGGGTGTTGAGTTTGAGGAGTTCTTTATAGATCTTGGATATCAGCCCTTTGTACTGTCATTTGCAAATATCTTCTCCCATTCTCTGGGCTGCCTCTTTGTTTTGTTGGCTATTTCCTTTGTGGTGCAGAAGCTTTTGGTCTTGATGAAGTCCCAAAAGTTCATTTTCACTTTTGTTTCCTTTGCCTTTGGAGATGTGTCTTGAATGAAGTTGCTGTGGCTGATGTCGAAGAGGTTACTGCCTGTATTCTCCTCTAGGATTTCGATAGATTCCTGCTTCATGTTGAAGTCTTTTATCCATTTCAAGTTTATCTTTTGTGTATGGTGTAAGAGAATGGTCAAGTTTTATTCTTCTATACATAGCTGTCCAATTTTCCCAGCACCATTTATTGAAGAGGCTGTCTTTTTTCCACTGGATATTTTTTCCTTTTGTTGAAGAGTATTTGACCATAGAGTTGCAGGTCCATATCTAGACTCTTTACTCTGTTCCACTGGTCTATGTGTCTGTTTTTGTGCCAGTACCATGCTGTCTTAGTGATCACAGCTTTGTAGTAAAGCTTGAAATCAAGCAATGTGATGCCCTCAGCTTTTTCTTTTTCAACATTTCCTTAGCAATTCGGGGTCTTTTCTGGTTCCATACAAATTTTAGGATTGTTTGTTCCAGCATTTTGAAAAAATGCCAGAGGAATTTTGATTGGGATTGCATTGAAATTATAGATTGCTCTGGGCAGTAGAGACATTTTGCCAATGTTTATTCTTCCAATGCATGAGCAGGGAATGCTTTTCCATCTTTTTGTGTCATCTTCTATGTCTTTCATGAGTGTTCTGTAGTTACTTGAGTACAGATCCTTTACCTCTTTGGTTAGGTTTATTTCAAGGTATCTTATTGTTCCTGGTACTATAATAAATGGAATTGATTCTCTAATTTCCCTTTCTATATTTTCATTGTTGGTGTATTCTTACACCAACTGATTTCTGTGCATTGATTTTGTAATCTGCCACATTACTGAAATGCTGTATGAATTCTAGTAGTTTGGGGGGTAGAGTCTTTTGGGTGTTCCATATAAAGTATTGTGTCATCTGCGAAGAGAGAGAGTTTGACTTCTTCTTTGCCAATTTGAATACCTTTTATTTCTTTTTGTTGTCTGATTGCTGTTGCTAGGACTTCCAGCACTATATTGAACAACAGTGATGAGAATGGGCATTCTTGTCGTGTTCCTGATCTCAATGGGAAGGCTGTCCGATTTTCCTCATGAATGATATTCGCTGTGGGGTTTTCATAGATGGATTTTATGAAGTTGAAGAATGTTCCTTCTATCCCTAAACTTTGAAGACTATTAATCAGGAAAGGATGCTGTATTGTCAAGTGCTTTTTCTGCATCAATTGAGAAGACCATGTGGTTCTTCTCTCTTCTCTTATTGATTTGTTCTATCACATTAATTGATTTGAGAATGTTGAACCACCTGGTGGTTCAAAGATAAATCCCACCTGGTCATGGTGGATAATCTTTTTAATGTACTATTGGATCGTTAAGAATCTTGGCATCCATATTCATCAGGGATATTCATCTGAAATTCTCCTTTTTGATGGGGTCTTTGCCTGGTTTGGGGATCAGAGTAATGCTGGTTTCATAGCAAGAGTCTGGAAGTTTTCCTTCCATTTCTATTGTTTTGAAACTGCTTCAGGAGAACAGGTATTATTTCTTCTCAGTGTTTGGTAAAATTCCCCAGGGAATCCATCAGATCCTGGACTCTTATTTTTTGGGAGGTTTTTGATCACTGCTTCAATCTCATTACTAAATATTGGTCTATTCAGGTTGTCAATTTCTTCCTGTTTCAGTCTTGGAAGTTTATAGGTTTCCAGGAATACATCCATTTCTTCTAGGTTACCTAACTTATTGACATATAACTTTTGATAATTTCTGTTGGCTGTTCCTATATCCTTGGTTTTAGTCATGATCTCTCCCCTTCCGTTCACAATTTTACTAATTTAGGTACTCTCTCTTTTTTTTTGGATTAGTTTGGCCTGTGCGTTTATTGATCTTATTAATTCTTTCAAAGCTTCTACTTTCATTGATGTGTTCTACTATATCTCTAGTTTTTATCTCATTGATCTCTGCTCTAATCTTGATTATTTTCCCTCTTATGTGTGGGGTTGGCTTAATTTGTTATTGATTTTCCAATTCTTTGAGGTGAGTTGGTGTATTTGGGATTTTTTCTATGTTCTTTGGTTTTGGACCAATATGTCTTCATTCTCATTGGTTTCCATGAATTTGTTCAAGTTCCTCTTTGATTTCCTGGTTGATCCAAACATTCCTGAGCAGGATGGTCTTTAGCTTCCAAATGTTTGAATTCTTCCAAAACTTTTCTTGTGGTTGAGTTCCAGTTTCAAAGCATTGCAGTCTGAGAATATGCAGGGAATAATCTCAATCTTTTGGTATTGGTTGAGCCCTGATTTGTGGCTCAGTATGTGGTCTATTCTGGAGAAAGTTCCACGTGCACTCAAGAAGAATGAGTATTCTGTTGTGTTAGGGTGGAATGTTCTGTGTATATCTATAAGGTCCATCTGGTCTAATGTGTCATTCAAAGCTCTTGTTTGTTGAATTTCTGCTTAGATAATCTGTATGTTACTGAGAGTGGTGTGTTAAAATCCCCTACAATTAATGTATTCATATCAATATGACTTTTTATTTTTATTAATTGGCTTATGTAGTTAGCTGCTCCCATATTGGGGGCATAAATATTTATAACTGTTAGATCTTCTTGGTGGATAGACCCTTTAAGAATGATTTTGTGTCCTTCTGTATCTCTGACTACCATCTTTAGCTTAAAATCTAATTTATCTGATATGATAATTTCTACCCCAGCTTTGGAGGTACCCAGCTACCCTCCTCAAAAGGCCTGTTGGCATGAAACATGGTTCTCTATCCCTTCACTTTCAGTCTGGGTGTATCTTTAGGTTCCAAATGGGTCTCTTGTAGACTACATATGGATGGTTCCTGTCTTTTTATCCAATCTGCAACCCTGTGCCATTTTATGGGAGCATTTAGGCCTTTCATGTTGAGAGTGATTATTGAAAGATAAGTTTTTATTGACATCATATTGCCCGTGAAGTCTTTGTTTCTATAGATTGTCTATGTACATTTCTGTTCCATGTCACTCTTGTTTTCTTTCTTCTTATATAGAACCCCCCTTAATATTTCTTATAGTGCCACATGGTAGTCACATAACCATTTAAACCTTGCTGGTCTTGGAAGCTTTTTAACTCTCCATCCATTTTCAATGTCAGCCTTGCTGGATAAAGTATTCTTGGCTACATGTTCTCATTTAGTGCCCTGAATATGTCTTGCCAGCCTTTTCTGGCTTGCCAGGTTTCTGTGGACAGGTCTGACATTATTGTGATGGACCTTCCTCGTATGTAAAGGATCTCTTCCCCTACCTGCCCTTAAGAACTCCTGTCTGAAATTATGATTCATGAATTTCACAATTAAGTGTCTGGAGGTCTTTCTGGACTCACTGATCTTGGGGGATATCCTTTCTGCCTCTAGGACAAGAACACTTGTTCCGTTCCCCAGATTAGGTAAATTTTGATCCAGGATTTGTTCAATTATATCTTCGAGTCTTCTCTCTTTCTCCACCCCCTTAGGAGTGGATCCCTTAGGGATCCCAATAATTCTGACACTGGAACACTTCATGGCATCATTTATTTCCCTGTTTTCATAGCTTCTAAGATGTTTGTTCTAGGCCTCCTCCTGATCCTTCTTTTCTTTCTGTTTGTCTTGTAGATCACTAATTCAGTCTTCTGTATAAGTTACCCTAGCTGTTAGAGTATTTAGGTTAGATTAGATCTCACTGATAGCATTTTTTAGTACTGCCAGATCAGCCCTCACGTCTTCCCTTAGAGATTCTATGTTGCCACTAATGGTCTTCTCCAACCTAGCCATTGCCTGGATAATTGTAGCCCTGAATTCCCTGCCGACATATTGTTTATGTCCATATCCAGTAGTTCTGTGGCAGAGATCACAGTCTCTGAATTTTTCCTGTTGGGTGTTCTTCCTCCTAGTCATTTTGGTGAGAGTTGGTTGTGGGGAATGTATAGTTGAATGTATCAACCATGATCCAGGCAAGGTGTACCCTGGAAAGTTTTGGAGCAATTGGAAGTCAACACCAAAAAGAGAGAAAAAAAGAGAGAGAGAGAGAGAGAGAAAGAGAGAGAAAAAAAGAAAATATCCAGCCAAAATGAGCCCCAAAGTAAGATTTATACAGTACATAAACAAAAATGAACAAACACAAAGACTGACAAAAGTAAAAGACAAGAAAAAAAAACAAAACACAGCCAAAATGAAACCCAAGAATAAAATTTATATAGTACAAAAACAAATACCCAGAAACACTGACAGAAGAATAAGGTGGGAAGGTGGTTATAAACCCTCGATGTGGGTGAGGAAGGTTATGTCGGTTCTTCCTGGGTGTATCTTATTATATTTGTTAAAGGACTCAACTTTCCAGAGATACAGAGAAATTAAAAGTAGTTTATATATAGGGGTAGTATTTAATAGGGAAAAAGAATTACCTTGAAGCTTATATCTATATATGGAGATAGATAGATATTTAATAAAAAAAAAGCCCACAGGTATATGTATGTAAAAAGTTCAACTTAAATAGTTATTATGTAATATGTTGTATTAAATATCTAGTTGTAGTTGTAAATAGATTTTAAAAATAAGAGAAGAATCATGAGAACAAATTTAAAAACAAAAAAGTTGTATCTATGAAATATACAGGTTTGGGGACAGTACCAGGTGCTTAATATATTGTTTTCCCCTGATGTTGGGGTTTTACAGTTTTATTGAGACCCTGTGGTTATTGCCCTCTTATTTTTTCGGCTTGTCTTCTGAGGGAAGGGCCTGTGGCATTGTTTTTCAGTCTATCTTGTTTGGGTTGAGTTGCCCTGGCCCTATGAAGGGGCTGGGCTCTGTGGAAACCAGTTTTTCAGGCTTTTGTTCTCTGGAGGTTTTTGTTCTTTGGTGGCTTTTTGTGGCTTTATAGAGGGTTAATGAAAGTGAACTGTAAGTACCCAGTCCTCTGCCCCAGAAAGAAACCTCAGGCTGCTGCCCTCTGGATGGTCCAGAACACATAGACTGCCCCTCTGCAACCTCCCACAGGGTTGTGCACCCCCAGCCACCGTCTCCGAGGTTACCCAAGGCCCCCGCTGTCTCTGCACCCCTGTGCCACTAAAACTGCAAGCAATATTGGTCCAGAGAGCCAGATTCCAGTAGATGTCATTACTGGGACTGCTGTCTGGAGTCCAGGCCCATGCTGAGTGTCCTCACACCCAGTGGCAGTGGCGATGCTGGTCACAGAAGGCTGCGGGTCCAGGGACCTCTGGCAGGAGCTGCACTGGGATCTCTCAGGTGCGGGTGGGGGTGCGCCCGAGCAAGCAGTGGAAACCCACAGGCTCAGGGACCATCGACTGGAGCCCCTGCCAGGCTCTCTTAGGCACAGGTGGGCACTAGTTGTGACTGTCCTGGGACCATGGGCATAAGGCCATGCCCATGGCCACCTGACTCCACCTGTTGCCCTGTTTCCCCTCAAGAACTTTTGTTCTTTTTGAGTGATTTTTATCCAGACTCCAAGTTAATGCTGGTCCCCAAGCACAGGGCATCATATTAGGGTATTACTTTCCAATGGGTTTCTTCTGGTGGTTCCTTTCCCCTTCTGATTATCCTCTGATATTAGTCTGAGCACTCCTACTCTGCTTTACCTCTCCGTGATGATCTCTTGCCCTCATAGAGATCCAGAAATGTATAATCTTACATCTCAGGCTGATTTCATGGGTGTTCAGAGTGTCCTGGTAGATAATTAGCTCACTTCAGGAGACCGGTTGAAGCAAGGTTTCCTACTTCTCTGCCATAAAAGAACATATAGATGGGTCTTTGCTTTTACCCATTCTGTCACCTCATGTCTTTTGATTGAAGCATGTTGTACATTTGCATTCAAAGCAATTATTGATAAATATGCATTTGTTGCCATTTTATTACTTATAGTTATTTCTAGAACTTTTCTCTGATCCTTTGTCTTTCTCTCATGTTTTGCTGCTTTTCTTTAGTGATGTATTTGGATTTCTTTCTATTTATACTTTGCATACTTATTAGTTTTTCTGATATATGGCTACCATTAGGTTTGTATATATCTCTTCTGCATATAGCAGTCCGTATGGTCATTTAAGTTTGAACGCATCTTTCACTTCCCTTCTCTCTGTGTTATAGATATAAGTTATTATATTTTATGTCCTTATTTGGTAAGTTCCTTGACTGATTTTTATAAAAAATATTCATTTCTACTGCTTTTATGTTTCCTATCTTTATGCTGTCACTTTTGGTCTCTCTATTCCACTCAGAGTCCTCTTTAAGACTTTTTGGAGAACTGGTTTACTAGTCACAAACTTGTTTAGTTTTGGTTGTCTTTATCTCTTATGCTCTTTATCTCTCCTTCTATTCTGAATGATAGTCTTGCTTGATAGAGTATTCTTGGCTACAGATTTTATCCATTCAGCACTCTGTATCATGCCATTTACTTCTGTCTTGGAAAGTTTCTGCTGAAAAATCCCTTGCTAGTCCTATAGCACTTCCCTTCTATGTAATCATCATTACATTACATATTAATCATTTAAAACTTTTTCTTAATCACTATAGTTTGCCAGTTGAATTACATCAAACATGGTTCTCATTTTGTTGCATGCTTTATCTCTGCTAAGTTGTTCCTTATCTTTGTTAAGAATCTCATTCATGTGTTCTACTCTTTTCTCAAGTCCAATGTGTATCCTTATGATCATTTTAAATACTCCATCACGCATGTCACTTATATCTGCTTCACTTAGATCTCTGGCCACGGCCTTTTCCTGTTCTTTCATCTGAGGTAAATTTCTCCATCTTCCCATTTTTGTCTAAGTTTCTGTGCGTATTTATCTGTGTTACGAAAGTCAGTGAAGTCTCCTGTTCTTGAGAGTGATGGCCTTATGAATAAGGGGTCCTGTAGTGCCCTCAGTGTAGTGTCTGCTGTTGTCCAGGGCCTGCTTCTGGGATTATCTACAATGTATGTATGCTATCTGTGTTCTGCTGTTTTGTCCTGGCTACTTTATCCTTCAAACTAGCCATCTGCAAAGGCTCTCTTTGCCTGCTGTGAGCAGTGTTTCATCCCTGGCCTGAAGGTGTTGTGTTAATTAGGTATGCTCTGGTCTGCTTGTGAAATGAGATGTGTCGCCACCACCACTGGAAATGAGGCTCTCCAAAACCTCCATGTTGAGAGATGGTGGTGTGAGCAGGGATTTGGGGCCAGTCTTCAGTGGAAGGGGGCCTATGAAGCTGGGACTGAGGCAAGCATGACTGTGAAGGGTAGTTCCAGTGGAATTGGGGAGTAGGGCTTGGTTTAAGCAAGTTAGTTAGCAGGCATTGATCTTTACATATTCCCACAGGTATCTCTGTGGTTATACAAAAGGGTGGGAGAAGGAAATGGTGCCAGCTAGTTATTTGTTCCCAGAGAGAGCTCTGTGAATGCTGCCTCTTTGGGACATGCTCTGAGAAGAGCAAATCATCTTCCCTCTATATGTCTGTGGATTCTTTGCCTGCCTTCTCTCCAGGATCAGCACAAGGCCTTCTGGACTATATCCCAGCCAAGCCTGCTGACCATTAACACTCTAGGCTTTAAGCCTCACTGTTCGCCTGAAGTCACAAAATTCAGGCCCACTTTCCAAGCCAGTCACTATGGAGATTCATTTACCCTGTGCACCCTCCTCTGTGTCAGTCTGTCTCTCGCCCTTTTCTGTAACTGTGGCTCCCTGCCCACTGCAGCAGCCACAGTCTGTTTCTCTCCCAAACCACATCTCCACACTTCATACCTTCTTTTGTGTGGCCCCTTCTTTACCTTTAGTTGGGGAGTTTGTTCTGCCAGACTTCAGGTCAACTTCTGGGGTATTTATGATGATTTTATAATTATCTAGTTATTTGTGGGATGAGGCAAGCCGAGGGTCCTCCTATTCTGTTCCTACACCTTAACACATTTTCTTTATACGTTCATCCACTGATGCTCACTTAGGTTGTTTCTAAGTCTTGAATACCATAAATAATCCTGCAGTGAACATGGGGATACATATATCATTTAAAGTTAGCATTAATGCTACTAGAAGTAGATTTCTGGATCATATGGTAGTTTTACTTTAATTTTTTGAGTAACTTCCATACTGTTTTCCATGGTGGTTATACTAATGTACCTTCCTATCAGCAGTCCACAACGGTTTCCTTTTCTCCCCATCCTTACCAACACTTGTTATTTTTTTGATAATGCCATTCTAATGTGTATGAAGTGGTATCTCATTGTACTTTTGACATGCATTTTCCTGATGATTAATGATTTGAGCATCTTTTCACGTGTCTGTGTAACCCTAATTGTTCTTCTTACATCAATGTCTTCTAGCTTTGAGTGTGCAGATCTTTCACCTCTTTGGTTAAATTTATTCCTATGTATCTTATTCTTTTATAAATGGGATTTTTTTCTTAAAATCTCTGATAATTTTTTTTAGTGTATATAAAGAACTGAGTTTTTTGTATCTTGATTTTGTATTCTGCAACTTTATTGTATTTATTTCTTCTAAGAGTTTTGGTGAAGTCTTTAGAGTTTCTAAATATGTCATTTATAAATAGTGATAGTTTTACTCCTCCTTTCCTCCTTTCCTTTTTCTTTTCATTTCTTTTTTGCCTAATTGCTCTGCCAAGGACTTCCAGTATTATATTGAATAGAAGTGACAAGAGTGGATGATAAGACATCTTCGTCTTGTTTCCAATCATAGGGAAAAGTATTCAGTTTTTCATCATTGAGTTTGATGTTAGCTGTGAGTTTGTCATATATGGCCTTTACTAGGTTGAGAGTTTCTGTCATATATAGTTGCTAATTTTGTCAAAAGCTTTTTTTGCCTCTGTTGAGAAAATCATATCATTGTTATTCATCATTTTATTAATGTGGTGTATCATATTGATTTGCAGATTGATTGCCTTCTTAGAACATATCTCTCTTAATCATAGCATATGAGGGGCACCTGGGTGGCTCAGTGGGTTAAACCTCTGCCTTCGGCTCAGGTCATGATCTCAGGGTCCTGGGATCGAGCCCCACATCGGGCTCTTTGCTCGGTGAGGAGCCTGCTTCCCCCTCTCTCTCTGCCTGCCTCTCTGCCTACTTGTGATCTCACTCTCTCTCTCTCTCTCTCTCTCTGTAAATAAAAATAAATAAATAAAATCTTAATAGCATATGATCCTTTTAATGTACTGTTGAATTATGTTGCCTGACATTTTATTGAGAATTGGATGTTGGCCTGTAATTTTCTTCACTTATACCATTCTTCTCTAGTCTTGGTATCAGAGTAATGCTGGCCTCAGAAAATGAGGTTGGAAGCATTCCCTGCTTTTTAATTTTTTGGAGAAGTTTGAGAATAACTGGTATTCATTCTTTTTTTAATCATTAGTAGCATTCACCAGGGAAATTTTTGATTACTGATTCAGTCTTCTTACTAATAATCAGTCTGTTCAGGTTTTTCATTTTTTCATGACTCAGTTTTGATAGGTTATAGGTTTTAAAAAATTTATTCTAGGTTGTCCAATTTACTGGTATATAATTGCTCATAGTAGTCTCCTATTATCCTTTGTCTTTCTGTAGTTTCAATTTTAACTTCTCTTTCATTTCTGATTTTATTATGGTCCTCTCTTTATTCTTGGTGATACTAGCTAAAGGTTTGTTAATTTTGTTTATCTTTTCAAAACCATCTATCAGTTGCATTGATATTTTCTATTGTCTTTTGTTATTACTTTTATTCTAACTTTGGTCTGCATTTGATATTTTTTTTTCTCTAGTTCTTGAGGTGTACAGTTAGGTTGCTTACTTGAGATCTTGCTTGTTAATATAGGCATTAATTGCTATGAACTTCCCTCTTAGAATTTTTTTATTGTTTTCCATAAGTTTTGTTATGTTGGACTTCCATTTGTCTTGAAGTATTTTTCTTTTGATTTCTTCTTTGACCCATTAGTTGTTCAGGAGCATGTTTTTTAATATCCACATACTGCTGAATTTCCAAAATATCATCTATCCTGAAGAATGTGTGCTTGAGAAAAATGTGCATACTTTTTTTTTTTTTTTAAATAGACTGTGCTATAAGTATTGTATAAGTGTAATGACCATCTGGCCTAACATGTAGGTTAAGTTTAATGTTTCCTTATTGATTTTCTATGGGTGATCTCTCTATTGGTAAAAGTGAGGTATTAGAATTTCATACTTATTGAATCACAGTTGATTTCTCCTTTTAGGTCTATTTTTTTTTTTTAAGATTTTATTTATTTGCCAGAGATAGAGAGAGAGAGTACACACAAGCAGGCAGAGAGGCAGGCAGAGGCAGCGAGAGAAGCAGGCTCCCCGCTGAGCAAGGAGCCCGATGTGGGACTCGATCCCAGGACCTTGGAATCATGACCTGAGCCGAAGGCAGCGGCCTAACCAACTGAGCCACCCAGGAGTCCCTCCTTTTAGGTCTATTAATTTGCTTTATATTTTTAGGTACTTCTTAGTTGGGTGCATAAATATTTCAAAATGTTATATCTTTTCATTGGATCACTGTGTAATGCCCTCCTTTGTCTCTTATCTCTGACAAAATAGACCTTCAAACAAAGACTGTAATAAGTATGGCTACCTCAGCCTTTTGTTGGTACCCATCTATCCAATTTAAGTCTGTGTGTCTCAAGTGAGTCTGTTTTAGGCATATACAGATAAGTCTTATTTTTTTATTTCTTTTAACCACTCTGTCTTCTGATTTTAGAATTTAGCTCATTTACCATTAAAGTAGTTACTGATAAGTATGGACTTTTGCCATTTTTTTTTTTACTTGCTTTTTGGCTGCTTTTTAGTTCCTTTCTTCTCTTGCTCTCTTCCTTTGCAATTTGGTGACTTTATTGAGTGGTACATTTATACCTTTTTTAATTTTGTGGTTACCATGAGACTTCCAACAGTCTATTTTATATTTGTACTGAAGTTATTATAAGCTTATCTAAAGCTCTATATTTTTACTCTCCCACCTGTTCTGTGTTTTTGAGGTCATATTTTGCATCTTGTGTGTTCCTTAACTAAGTATTGTAGTTATTTTTACTGCTTTGTCTTTTACCCTTCATACTAGCTTTATAAGTGACTAATGCACTGCCTTTTCTTTATATTTACCTTTACCAGAGATTTATACTTTTATATTTTTTTCTTGTTCCTAGTTAGTGCCCTTCCTTTTCAACTTAAGGAAGTCTCTTTAACATTTTTTTTTTCAAGAGCCAGTTTGGTGATGATAAACTCCATTAGTTTTTGCTTGTCTGGAAAATTTTATCACTCCTTGAATTGTCTCAATTCTGAATGTTTGCTGGGTAGAGTATTCTTGGTTGACAGAGATTTTTGTTGTTGTTTCTTCACCTTTTGGCACTTTGATTATGTTAAGCCACTCCCTCTGGCTTGCAGTTTCTGCTGAAAATTTGACTCATAGTTTTATGGGGGTTCCCTGTACAAAACAAGTTATTTTTCTCTTGTTGTTATTAAGATTATCTCCTTGCCTTTAATTTTTTTACATTTTAAATAGAATGTGTTTGGGTTAGGTCCTTTTAGTTCATCTTATTAGGAAACTTCTGGGCTTTCTAGATAAAGGTTTCCTTCCTCAGGTTAGAAAAGTTTTTAGCCATTATTTCTTCAAAGAGGCTTTCTTCTCCCATCTCTCCTCACTTCTCTTTGGGTACCCCTGTAATGGAAATGTTAGTCCATTTGATGTTGTTCCATCAGTCTCTTATTTTCTTTCTTGTTGCTGCTCTGATTGGATGTGTCCCACTGCCCTGATTTGGAGTTCATTGATTTGTCTTCTGCTTCCTCTATTCTGCTGTTCAATCCCAATAGTGTATTTTTCACTTAAAATATTATATTCTTCAGTTCCATGATGTCCCTTTGGTACCTTCTTATATTTTCTAACTCTTTGTTGAAGTTCACAATGTCTCAAGTTGGTATCTTGTCTTGAGTTTGGTATCTCTATACCAAATAGTATTTTTATATTATTATTTTGAATATTTTATTATATAACTTACCTCCATTTCATTAACTTTTTTTTTCTAAAGCTTTTATCATATTCTTTTGTTTGGAATATACTCCTTCATTTCTTCATTTTGTTTGACTCCCTGTGTTGGTGTCTGTATATTAGCTGAAACAACCACCTCTCATAATCTGGAAGGAGTGGCCTTGTGTAGGAAATGAGCCTTATTGCTCAACACTGCCATAACTCTCAATTGTCTCTCAGAACTATGTGATTGTCCAAGCAGCCTACTTTATTTTTATTACCTCCCAGTATTTAAGGGTGTGCTACAACATATCAGTGTCCCAAGGGGATAATATCTAGATTCGGGCTGATTATAAGCCATATCCTCAAGCAGCAGATTTTAGAGTATGCAAATATATACAGTCTTGTGTGCCACAAGTATAAACCTTGTTGCCCACTGTAGCCAAGCAATCTGGAGGTTGCCTGGCCATCACAAAAATGAGGACTTCAGACAAGTGTATAAGCTCCTTTCTGAGAGATCACAGTGAGCTGAAACGAAGCAGAGGAAGAGTATAAAGATTTTACCCACCAGCCTCCATTCCCTGAGAGCACTTTCATAGGCCCATCCCTCAGGCTAAAACTCCTAGATAAAGCAAATAGACCTCTTTCACAGAAAGAGGATGTGTTTCCATCTGCTATCAGTTGAATGCCCTGGGAGTGGTTGCTTGCCAAAAACTGTCTGATTGTTATAGTTCCTTGGGACCCAGGAACCTCCACCATGCCAGAGCCTGGCAATCAGGAAGTATCCCCTGGTCAGCTACGGCAAAAGCTGGGGCTCCTGACATGTGTAAAAACTCCCTTCTGGAGGATATTAGGCTTTGCGTTCTCTCCCCATTGTGGGTTGCTCCGCCAGGAGTGGGGTTTATAGTGAGATTGTGTCCCAGTTTCCCCTACCCACTTTAACATGTAGGAGTTGCTAAGCCAGCCTTGAGGTTTTGTTTAAAAAACTATTCCATAAAATATAAGATGAAAACAGAGAGGAAGGCAAATCACAAGAGACTCTTAACTATAGGAAACCTGAGGGTTGCTGGAGGGGAAGTGGTGGGGATGGGATAAGTATATTATGGGCATTAAGGAAGACACTTGAAGTAACAAGCACTGGGTATTGAATGCAACTGATAAATCACTACATTCTACCTCTGAAACTAAGAATAGACTATATGCTAATTAAATTGAATTAAATAAGACATTTAAAAAACAAACTGTACCATATATAGCCGCAGACTTGATGTGTCCGTGAAGGATATTCCTATTTCATCTTGAGCCAGAACCCCTAAAGAAAGAGTCTACTTTTGAACCCACTGCAGTCGGGTGTATCCATAATAGTTTTGACCAAGAATTATGATCATATTTGTTGTTTGGGGGCTGATTATATAATTGCTAGTGCAAACCCCTCCAGAATTATCTTTCACTGCACTTCAGTCTTGGTTATGGTTAAGAGGAAGACCCAGAATTGACACTTTGATGAGGATATAGCCTGAGTAAGACATAAATCTTTGTTGTTTTAAGTTACTGATAGCTGAAGTTTGTTTATTTATCTGTTTATATTTTTAGCCTACTCTAATACAGAGTTCATCCCATCAGATCACAAGTGGGAACATCTCTTGGGCAAAGACTGTCTTACTGATATATGTATCACCAGGGTTTAGTATACACCCTAACATATAGAAGTTATTCAACATTATTTTGATAACTGAAAAAAAATCTTTATCAAAGCAACATCAAAATGAAGTACAATACCTAAAATTTTAGGAAATAGTTTATAAACAGCACTGTAAAATTCTGTAATTCACAGGAATCTACTCAAATGTTTAACTTAGAAATCTGATCAAAAGAAGTTATTATATGGGTCCCTAAAACAGATTCAATGAATTATGATTATAAATTTTGTCTAGACCATCCATTAAGCAAATACAACAGTTGGCAATTCAAAGTCCTAGAGAAAAGGTTACTTTAGTGATTTACAGTGCATTTCAAGTCTCCAGAGATTCTCACTTTAATATTGGTGCAATGGTTATAATTCTACATCCCTGTCTTCTTCAAGAGGTCTATGCTTCATCAGATACATAAGACTTTTCTCCTTGTTTTTATCTTAGTACGAAAGTTCTTCCCTATGAATGTGTATAACAGATGGCTTTTGATGAGTGGTATTGTTTCCCCCAGAATTTCTCCTATAATACCTTGTGAAAACTACTACCATCAGCTTATTTGACTTTTAACTATAGAAATATCTAACCTTTTTTTGGTGGCCCTAGTTCTTTAGCCCTTGTAACTGTACATGGATGATTATAGATGCATGTAGCATTGAACATAGTATTTCTTCTAAGAACATCAACTATGCAGCCATAACACTTGAAGAACAAATAACATGTCAGTATGAGAACTTTCTGAGAAAATATTACAGAAGATACATTTATACTGTAATGGTTACATGGCACCTAGAGATTTTCCACTTCTTCTGAAACAATATATTTCATTAGAAAGAGTATACACTTTGAAATCAGATTTGTGCTTGACCTTTGTCACTTACTAATTATGTAGCTTCAGGAAAGTTAATTTCCTTAAACCTCTTTTTCTCATCTGTACTAAGGAATAATAAGGCTTTTAACGCTGGTGTGATAATGATTAGAAATACTTTGTTGAGATGATATAGCATAGTACCTGGCAAAAGTTGTCACTCATCCAAAGACAGGTACTATCAAGATAATTGCTATCTTATATTTTCTTGCCATTTTTTAATACTGTTGCAAATAAAATTCCCAAGTGTATTAGGATGTAGGAGGTCAGACTTTTGTTCTATTCAGGACTTTGATTGGACAATGTCCACCCACCTTATGAAGGGCAACCTGCTTTACTCAAATTTCCCTAATTTAAATGTAAATCACATCTAAAAACACTGTCACAGAAATATCTAGAATAATGTTTGACCAAATATCTGAGCACTGTGGCCCAGACAAGTTGACAGACAAGATTACCTGTCACACCAACTAATTCCTTGTCCTTCACTTTGACTTTCTGAACATACAATTCTTATACTTTACCACCTTGTGAATAAACAAGTTTATCTGATGACTAAGCAACAGCTATAATACTTGTTAAATTGCTCTCTAGTGAAACTTGAGATCCTAAGATGACCATTCCTCTTATAAAACCTACTAAGTGGTAGTTGACATCTGCATTTTGAACAGAGATTAGTCTATTTTCATGATTGGTTTATAGAGCTCCTATTTTGCACTAGATAACAAGAGAAAAGGGAAATGCTATGGAAAATCCAGTATTCCTATTCCAAAGTAAAAGATATGTGAAATCATTAGCAAGACTCAACAGGAGTGACATATATCTAATTATGCATAAGCACTGGATGGCACCATCAATACCCTGTCCTCATTTTAGCAGAACTCACCCAGCAGCACTCTGGAAGAGCACAACATGCTCTGTAAACATTCATCATGAGACAGAGTTGGTATACATTTGTGAGGATGAGGCTAAGAGAACCCCAGTGAAGAAGAAATCAAAGGATGGTAGTAGGTTTATGAAGCATGGGGGAACTTGACATCACTGCACAGCAACCACGAGTGACTATGGTGAGTGGAAAATCACCTGCTCCATCCTGACAGTGTCTTTATCTTTTTGGAATCTCAGTAACTTCAGAAGGCTGAACCCTTTGTGAGAGTTTCCTGGTACTACCAAAAATATTTCTACTCTAGATTTTCTTAGTCCACTGATAGGAATACTTCCCCTTCATGCTATGACACTTTTTGTATCAAATAGCAACGTGATAGAACTTCACTAAATAGGGTCTCCTTTTGCCACTATATAGGCGAAATGTCAACTTGTCAAAAGTTAACATTAACAGCTTTCATCCTAAACCTTACGCTCCTATAAGAAATCCTGAAAGTTAAAATGTGGAGGCAAATAGTTCACATCTATGTTATATATGCAAGGGTGCTCTCAACAAGTTGATTTCACTTGTGAAATTTAATCTCAAACAGTGGTTGACTCTCTGCCAGACATTTGCCTTCAGTAATCTCACAAATCAATCATATGTTGTAATTGAAGTTGGAGGCTGAGATTTCTAATCATGATACCTGTTTAAATTTTTCTGACTATCAGCCAAAGTGTCTGTGGAGAATGTTCAATTTTATTTCTTTCAAGATAAAATAAAAGCATCTGGGTATATGAATCCTAGAAACAGTCTGACCAGATCAACTCTCCCTACAAGTATTCCAACAGTCCTTTCAAGAATAGGTTATTTTAAAGTTGCAAAGTAGAGATTGTATTCAATTATTTTCAAATATCCTTTGAAAATGAATTTACACTGTCTGGTATTACCAAGTTTGTCTCTCACTCCTGTTCTCTTCCCAGTCCTGTTAAAAGAAAACTAAGAGATTCAAAGTGAAGGTAAATATGTTTGCCACCAGAAGAGAATAAGCAATAAAAGATAGAGTAGTCAACAGTAAGTAGAACCTCAACAGAATAGCCCTTTATTGACTTCGGGCTAATCCCACCATAAATCATGGAAAGCCAACACAGTTGCTTAATATAGGAGCAAGACCCAATAATACTGAATCACAAGAGCTGAGAGTACATTCAACAGCTAAGTCACTCTGATCTTTAACAAGTTCAGTATTAAACATCATTAGAAATGGAATTCCCTGTTTTAGTATAAACAATAAAAATTCTTCTTTGTTTTAATTTGGGAATGTGAGTTTTATACCTTTTCAAATGAGGGACTAATTTTTAATATACATTAATGATTTTTGGAAGTATTCTTTTTAAAGATTTTATTTATTTATTTGACAAAGAGAGATCACAAGTAGACGGAGAGGCAAGCAGAGAGAGAGAGATAGAGGGAAGCCGGCTCCCTTCTGAGCAGAGAGCCCGATGAGGGACTCGATCCCAGGACCCTGAGATCATGACCTGAGCCGAAGGCAGTGGCTTAAACCACTGATCCACCCAGGCGCCCTTTGGAAGTGTTTTATAAGCTTAAAACATTAATAAATTTGAACAATGTTGTAAGTTTCCAGTATTCTTATTTGATGGCCACTATTTTAAAGTATTTTTCATTTATATAGTTATTACTGTGGCCCCTACACAAAATCCTTCTTTCCCTCTCCCATTTTGTAACTGGTAGAAGACTTTAAAATGACTTAAAAGTCTAATCCCAAAAGCTTTGTTTTCTTATGATAGTATACCCTCAGATACAATTCAGTTCAGTCTTTAGTTACTATATATTAAAGAGACAAATTGAGTAGATTGCCTTTGAATGGCATCAAAATCTGTTATCGTTGAGTTTTAGGAGGGCTGTGGACCATGCAGTATTAAACTGTCAATGTACTCTTATGACACCAGTACAAATCTCTGTTCTACCACTTCTGTACATGACAGTGATTTACTGACTTTGTGTCCACTTGACTATGAACTCTTAGACATCAAAGGGCCATGATTTTTTAAAATTTGCCTACCTGAAGCCTACCACAACATCAAGCACATGACTACATATCAGACATGCAATTTATCTTTACAGAGTAAATGAACCCATGAATAGACAAGCTCCCCTAGAATGGAGCTTGTTAATTCTACTATATTCTTGTTTTATTTAAAGATTTATTTTAGAGCGAGGGAAAACAAAAGCAAGGGGGGCAGAGGGAGAGAGAATCTGAAGCAGACTACCCATTGAGCATGGAGCCCCACACAGGGCTTGATCTCAGGACCCTAAGATCATCACCTGAGCCAAAACCAAGAGTCAGAAGCTTAAATGACTGAGCTGCTCAGGCATACTATTCTTATTTTTTAAATGTCTCTTATACTGCATTTTACTTTAAAGAGATGCACATTGTACAGTATTTTCAATGTGTTCCCAATGACACCATCCAACGAGGAGGCAAGTTTTAAGAATATGAAAGTAAATCATATTCAACTAATGGAGTGTGAACTTCTAATATTTTTTACAAATGTCATGCGCAGAAAGAAGTTAAAGTCCACTTTATCTGGTAGGTTCTATGTATTTGTTATATCAATCAATAGCCCAGGTCCTTGGAACTCTCTTTCTGCGTTTGCTCAAACTCTGCGTTCTTTTAGTTTTCCAGTCACTCTGCCCACATCTCTTGTTCCTCAGCTCACACCTTCTTCTACATTACCTGCTAAAATGTATTTGGTCCTCTTCTCTTTCAAAATACTCCTTCTAAGACAGCCTTCTCAATCAGTTCCCCATCATCTAGGGGATAACGATTCCCAAACTTCAGTCTTCATCTCTAGGACTGTATATTAAACTGTCCACTAGATATCTTTATCTCATTGTGTCCTTATCTATTAATATCACCATAAAGGCTAGGCCAAAAGTAGAAGTCTTTGGGAAATTTTCCCTTTTACAGAATTCTTATAGTTAATGAATTACCAAACCCTATTGATTCCACTTTCAGAGTGTCACTTTCCTATCTTCGTTCAGGCCTGTTTTCTCACATTCTTCTCAACTCCTTGCAGTTGACACATGGCAGACAAATAGATTTTCTGAAGTGTGAATCAGACCCTTTTCTCTCAAGGTTCTTCAGTGGTTTATAATTTCTTAGAGAATAATGAATAACATCCAAATCTTTTAGCATGGCATTTAGAAGACTGTTAAACTCAGTGGCCATGACTCCCCAGATACATGTTTACCACATGAACTGATTTCTATTCCATGAGCCAAGACAGGCTCTTCTATACCTCTGTACCTTTGTACAAGCTGTTGTTTTGTTATGGTAAGTGAACTAGCCAACTCTGAATTTCTGCATATCCTTTAAGTCATAAATTGAGGACTCCACAAATGAGGAATGTACTATTTCCCAAGGCAACCCATTTAGCATCACCTACAGCTGACACCACAGGAGTTATTCCTTGCCCTTAATTGTATTCCTTGTGGCCACAAAGAACAAGTCTAATTTTTTCTTTAATATGATAGATCTTCAAATAATTTAAAACATGTTACTTCTAGTGCTTCTATTATTTGAGGTAAATATCCACAAAGTTCTTTAGATTGGCCTCTTATTTTTTCCTAGCCCACTAAAAGTTGGCATCAAGAACTTTACTGAGTACCCCATGAGGGTACTGACCATGAGGTCTGATCATGAAAGAGTGAAGCTTGACTCTGCCTTTTGTATTACACACACCTCACAACTAACTCTCCATTATTCAGCGGTGGATTACACAACAAGGAGGTGGGATTCACTCTCATCATAGAGAGAGCTGGGAATTAGGCCCCAGCTTTATTTCCCTATACAATCTCAGCACTATTCATAAAGCATTTGGAATTCTGAGTCTGTGGGAAAATTATCTTTTATTTTTCAGCTATACTTTCATCCTGTTGTCTATAGTAAGAAAATGAAATTGGATCTGAAGTCAGTATGAGTTTTAGATTCCATAGAAAATGTATGAAGGATAGAGGAGAGAAAGAACCATGAGGGAAGATTACTGATAGTTCTTCATAGGACTGTCACTCACCATAGGAAGAGGAGAAGGCATAGAACCACCACCAGCTAGGTTTCCTTCAACTTTCCATTATCCTCTCCAAACCATAGGAAGAGAAGACATAGAACCTCCACCCGCTAAGGTTCCTTGAACTTTCCATTATCCTTTTCAAGTCCCATGAGGTACTGTTCTTTTATTAAGGCATGCCAGATGACCAAAAACAGATGAGAGTATTGTTGCTCCCAAGAATAGTTACCTCTGAACAAATATCAAGCTCTGCGGGGTTAAAAATATATCCTTAACATAATTTTAATCCTCAGCCCTCAGATAAAAAAAAAGAGATGTTACCTCCCCACTTAATTCCCAAGACATAAGCAAGAGCCTAAAGATGTACCTCACAGTTGCTAATGAAGTTCTGCCATCCCCAAACTAGATTCTATTACAACGTGTGAACATTCACAACTAATTAGAAGATTATAATCACAATATTCATAATAATGCCTAGAAATAAACACCTGGCTCAGAAACTATAGTAGCACTTAAAGGAACTTCAAAGTACTTATATGTTGCTCATTTTTCATTTTAGTTGTAAAACTATAGGCCAGGTTTTGGAAATATAGTCTTGTTGATATATTTTTTTAAGTCTTCACTTTAATTTCCAATAACTCTCTAAAGAAATACCAAGGGAGACACTCCTGGCCCCATTAAATTATTAAGTAAGCAGCTCCTACATTTGAAACACCAGGTTTAAATGTTACTTTTACTAGTGCTACTGCGTGGAAATCTATTCTACCTACCTACCTATGGGCTCATTATCTAGTTGAGAAAAAGAGAACCCTTCCATATATTAATTCATTTCTGTCCACATCTCTTTAAAAAAATCTTGATGTTATCATAGTAATTATATAGTGCCTTAAATACTTTTCCAAGTGTCCCTACCATTTGAGATTTTAAATCTTTTCTAATATCAGTGTCACTCAAATCTACCTTTGTTACTACAGTAAAAACTTTTTACTTACTCTTAATAAACATGAAGTTCAAGACATTTTACTGCATTTAATTTTCCATTAAAGGACCTAGACCTAGGGTGCCTGGGTGGCTCAGTGGGTTAGGCCTCTGCCTTGGGCTCAGGTCATGATCTCAGAGTCCTGGGATCAAGCCCTGCATCAGGCTCTCTGCTCACCAGGGTCCCCCCTCTCTATCTGCTTCTCTGGCTACTTGTGATCTCTGTCTGCCAAATAAATAAATAAAATCTTTAAAAAAAAAAAAAAGGACTTAGACTTAGTGGATATTAATGCAATACATAAGACATACTTTTCCCATACTTTTCCCACAGTTGTCTCCATTTTGCCTACTGGAAACTTCATTCTTCTATGTACTCAGGACAAAAATTTAAGTCAGTTGTGATATGCCTCCTCTGACCCTTCCAATTCTAAATTCAACTAGTTGCCCTTGCTCATTCCACTCCAGCCACACCAGCATCATTGCTGTCCTGTGAATGTGGTATTCCCACAACAGCTCCTGGATAGGTCCTTTGTATCTATTCTTCCCTTTATCTGGAAAGCCTGTCCTCTAGGTGGCCATGTGCCTCATCCCCTACCTCCTGCAAAACCTCAGGCAAATATGCAAGCTCCCTTGCTCAGCACTCTCCATTTCCCTCAGCCTTAACTTTCTTCCATAACACCTATCACCATCTACCATACAATCTACTTCACCCACTTATTTTTGTCTCCCTCTGTGTGATAGGTAGAATTCTAGAGACTTCTGTCCCATTACTGAAATAAACACTAACCTCAATACTGTTGCGAAAGGACTTTGCAAAGTCATGAAAGTTGCTCATTGGCTGACTTTCACATAAGACGATCACCTGGCCCTCAGAAGCAGAAGAGTAAGGCAGAAGAGAGCGCGTACAAGGGCAGAGAGATCCAAGGCGTGGGAAAGACTCCACATGTCACGGCCGGCTTGAAAAGGAAAGAGGGTGAACAGGAGAGCAGACATTCTGACCGAGGTGCGAGAGGCTCCTGGATGATAGCTACCAGAAAAATAGAAATCTCATTCCTGCTCTTACAAGGGATAGAATTCTGTCAACACCCTGAATGAGTTTAGAAGCAAATTCTCCCTGTACAGCCTCCAGCAAGAAAAACACAGCCCTGCTGTGAAAAGATGAAACACCCCATATTTTCAACCTTGTGAAACCCAGAGCGGAGAGACATGGAGCCAGGCTGGGGCCCAGTCTTACCTACAGAAAATAAATGAATGTAACGGTAAATCCCAGAATTTGCAAAGGCAGCAAGCAAAAACTAATACACGCTATGAGGATATATAATCGATGAGGGCACGGATCCCCATCTTGGAGTTTTCTTCATGCTGTGTTGTAGAACATAGAATAGCACCTCACAACACAACAGACAATAAATACTTGTTGAATGAATAAATGTACACAGTATACTCATTCTTTCCAATGAAATCTATATTTTACAAAATGATAGAATTTTTTTTACCCCAAAACATAGAAAAAAAATATTAAAAATGTAAGAGGTAAATTGATTTGAAAACGGTGTAATCAGTAGATTATATCTCTGCAAGCTAGTGGCGGCTGGCTACCACTGCCTAAAGTACTGGTTTTCAAAATGCACGTTGTAACACAGAGGCAGGTCATGAAATTAGTTTATGGGGTTGAGACAGGTAAGAAAGAAGGAAATAAAACAAAAAAAATTAGAATTTTAATTTTAGTGAGGGATGTATATGTGTCTGTGTATGCACATTGGATCACACTATAAGATGTATTTCTTACTGCAAGTACTGTCAAAATAATTGGAAAACAAGGGTCAAAAAGGTCACTGTACTCTGTGCTGTGGACCAGGAGGCAATTTAGGGCTTGACCAGAGGTGAGATGAAGACAAATGAATGGTGAATTTGTCTGTTAAGAAAGGGCTGATCAGGAAAGAACTATACTATCCTGAGTCTGTGATTAAATTTACAAGGCAAGAGAGAGCGCTATGGTTGAAGAATTCACACAAATTGCACCATCTTAAGGTGAGGAAATGAACTTTTTCCTCTTGCTCTGTGTTTTTTGTTTTATTTGTATTATTTTGCGGCTTTTTTTTTTTTTTTTTTTTTGGCCTTGGGGTTGGAATAGTGCCCCTGTACAGTGTTCAGGTCCACCCCGCGCCCCATCACAGAACAGTCACTGAGTTTTAGTATAAAATCCAGCAGCATCTGGAAGAGGATGACTTGAGGCTTTAATCAGTAAAGCATCCTAAAATGCTGTTTCTTTTCTCCCTTACAGGGAAAGGAGTAAAAACCCAAATACTTAATCTATCTTCTAAGATTAGCCAGTTATTAGTGTCGTATAAATTTAGCTGGAAAGGAAGTTAAAAATGTCCTTGGCACGTGGAACCAAAAAATAAATCCTGGTTAAAGGAACTCAAAATTGAATCTAACTCAATCTCCTCATTTATTTTGCAGATGAGGAGGCTGAGCTAAAGGTTTATACTATCCCCATTATTATAACAATGTTACCCTTATACTTATCCATGATTCCAGTGTTGTCAGTGGACTGCATATGGATAACAAGAATAATGCAACTGTACAGTGTTCATTCCCCCAATCTAGGGCATATGCCTGCTTGGCAGGGACCATGCCATACATCTTTGTACTCTCATTAGTGCCTACTGTGGTTTTGGAAATTAAATAAGATAATACCTGCAATACACTTTCTACAAGCTAAGTAAATGCCTTCATATATGCTTTTGTCACTTTGATTATAATAAGAGCATTGTTATTACAGGATGTTTATGCATAGGAAATTCTTAATACCTGTTGATTTTCTTTGCATTATTCACTAAAATGAAATCATATTTTATGGACTTAAAATCCACTTAGACTTGAAGAGATTTTAGAAAAATAGAGTTCTAATCTGCTTGAGGCACTTTAAGTAAATTAGTAAAGATGAAAGACTTCCAATTAGTTAAAAATTACCCAGAAAATGTCTTAAGTATATGAAAAGTAAATAGACCTAATCACATCTCTGTGTGATTCATTGAGATGAAATATCTAATGAAAATACAGACTCTTGCATACTCTGAAGGTCATCTTTCTTTAGGGAAGAACCAGACTTAAGAACTGAATGACCATTGGTATTTGGAACCCAAAGCCATGGCCATGAGCTGTGAATTCTAAAATCAAAATGTGACTTCCTTTAGGAGATGTTTCACAGAGAAAGAATATCAAAACATTAAAAGAAATGAATCAGAGTCTATTTTTGCTAAGGATCCAACAATGTTATCAAAGATTTTTTTTTCTCAAATCTTACAAGTTCTATATAGCACCTTTCCCCCCTGCTACTTTCATATTATATAATTAGCGTATAATTATGTGCTCTTTCACACTGGAAAGAGTATTCTTTTATTAATGACTCTTTGAAAAGTTCTTTATTATTTATCTTTGAAAGTGAGTTTGAAATCAAAGGGCTTTCATGACTTTAGCTTTGGAGTTCTTAAAAGTAATACAATAGGTAGTTACAGAGATCATAACCAGTCCTAAGTTTCCACCTTTAAGGTAAGAAATAATGTTCAGGAAACAAATGTTGCATCCTCCTTTCCCTCCCAATTAAATGTTTGGGACACTGAAGAACATGAGTGCAAAATACTGATATTCCAGCAAGGGTTGTCTTATTCTTTGCCTTTTCTCCCTTGTTGGGACAAATAGAAAATGGGATCAGAATAATAAGCTTCTTGAATCTGGTACAAAGACAGAAAGGGGATATAATTCACATTTATAGTAGGAAGTACAATGTAAATTCCAAATTAGTCTTAAATGAGGAATTCACCCAGCCCATAATCTGTAGTCAGTTCTGGAAAGTACCACCACATCTCTGCTGAGGCTAAGCAAGTCTCATTGCTGTTTTTGGCTGACTGCTTTTTTTCTAACATTCGGCTTACTGGAGCACTCCAGATTGAATATGGGCAATTAAAAGGAAGGGTGTACATTATTGCAAATTTTAATCATTTCTCGAGCCATTTTGCTTGCAGTGATAATCCCACAAGACCAACATATCTTGCATAAGAAACTCAGTTGGCTTTTGGCTTCGAGCAGCTCTTAGGTTACTTTGTAATCTATTCATGCTTAACTTCTGGACTTTCCCCATTTGTGGCTGGAACCTGCCAAATCAGGGCTGCAGTGGCTGCTTGGCTTGCCGCGACTATGGCTAACTTATTTAAGGCTGACAAAGGAACAATAATGCCAATGAAACGAATAATGATCAGAATTCTTCTTGATTATTTTGCTGCTATTTATGTGGGGCAGGAGCTACCTCTGTCCAACACTTCCGCAGTGTACAAAGTAATACTAGCCAGAGCTATTTCAAAAATTTGTATCTCCTATACTTTTTGTACTATTTCAGTGGAGAAAGCAGAAGTGTAATAACCTGATGACCTTGGAGACTTTGTTTTTTGAGGCCTGAGGGAAATTGCTTATCATCCTGAAACACTCAAAACACTTCAAATTGCTTATCATTTTGCCTAGCCATTTGGAATACCATAACGTCCCTTCAGTTGGAAATCTCTATATACCTTCTTTCTCACCAGCAATCTTTTTCTTGTAAAGAAAACAAGAGATAATAATTTACTTTGTACTCAAGAAACTTTGTCTTCGAGGATCACTGGTCTTATATATGATGATTTTTCCTTATTCTAAATGAGAATCGCAGACTCCGAGTTGGAAGGAATGTTTGTGTTTATTTTTTTTAAAGATTTTATTTATTTATCAGAGAGAGAGAGAGGGAGAGAGAGCAAGCACAGGCAGACAGAATGGCAGGCAGAGGCAGAGGGAGAAGCAGGCTCCCTGCCAAGCAAGGAGCCCGATGTGGGACTCGATCCCAGGATGCTGGGATCATGACCTGAGCCGAAGGCAGCGGCTTAACCAACTGAGCCACCCCGGCGTCCCCGAGTTGGAAGGAATCTTAAAAGTGATTTAATAAATACCTCTGGTGGGAGGTCGGGAGAGTAGGAAGAGGGTGGTTGGGTTATGGACATTGGGGAGGGTATGTGCTATGGTGAGTGCTGTGAAATGTGTAAACCTGACGAGTTGCAGACCTGTACTCCTGGGGCTAATAATACATTATATGTTAATAAAAAATTAAAAATTAAAAAAAATACTTCTGGTGGCATGAGCCCTTTCTACATTATCTTCAGGGAGGCCCTCCCTTAAAAGCTCTTCTTCAGGGCAAAAGAGAAATAAAGAGGAAATACAATCTACTCTGTGTGGCCTAACACTTTATAACGGAAACGAACGGGAGGAACTAGATGATGGTCTTCCTCTCTCACAAATTCTCAGCCTCTCATCCATCTTGTTTAATTACATGATGAAAACCACTTAAATGTGAAGCATTGCAGAGACTGAATTTTAAGTTTGGACCCTGAAAATATGGCACAGTAAGGAAGGAAGCAGCACTTCTTACACAATTTACTGTGGGAATTTAGATCACATGGTCTTGACCTTTTCATTTCAATGATCCAGAAAGTTAAAGATAACTTTAAAGGTCTACCTAATATGAACAGAATGATAGGAAGCTTTCCTCACTATTACTTAAGAATAAGTTAAATTATCTAGTTTAAACTACAGGTTAAGAGATTGGGTTCTGGAATAACACTGCTTGGTTTGAACCCTGGCTTCCTTGTTCATTGGCTGTATGACCTTGGGAAGTCACTGAAGGTTTTGAAACTTTGGTTTACTCATCTGTAAAAAGGAGATAATAATATTATCTTCCTCACTGGGCTGTTAAGAGGATTAAGTGAGCTCATTCACATGAAGTACTTTGTTCAGTTTATGGCATATGTTTTAAGTATCCAATAAATGTAAGCCTCCTCATGTCCATTGAAGTAATAAAAAACAGAGTTTAGAGTGTAGTTTTTGTTTTTTAATTTGCTTCAGAATCTCAGATCTTCAGTGAATTTCCATGAGTGCTATTTTGGACTAAGAATTTATAGTGTTAGGAAAGGAAATATATTCATTCTATAAATAACTTATAAGGAAATTTTATATTGCCAAGGTTGTTTTTAATAAATCAATATGGTTTATATCATGTGCTAACTGAATAATACAATTATTCTAATTAACTGATCATGCACTCTGTGGGTTTTGGAAAAGTATGTCAGCATTTAGCCAACAAAGAGAGTCATGAATAATAGGATAAAATATAAAGTTATTATTTCTGCTATTAGAAACTTAGTTGCTTTTGTGTATGTCTGAATAGCCAATGTGATCAACATGTTATTCAACAGACTGAATTATATATCTGATAGGATTCAAAAATAATTCTCTTGAATATGTCCAGAGAGGTTTAAAAAAAAAAAAAAACTGCCATTATGAAACAGTATGGTAAGTTAACTCCACTCTGGTCTTATGTTACTTTTTATAAAATAAAATCTTATATCATTATTCTATTCTAGTCCCCAATTATCCAGTTCTAATCAATAGTCTGCTTTCCCCTCAAAGCAAATAGCAAAACAAGACAGAACTTTCATTTGCTGATTCTACAGAAAATTTAAATGCTGCCCATCCAGAATATCCACGGAGCTAATTAGGAAATCAAAGTTTAAAGCTAACCATTTTCACTTCTCTCCCATGTCCCAGAAGTCAGTCATTGCAAGCTGAAATATATCACTGTCCGAAGAGTATTCTTTTCATATTGGCCCTGAGATTTAGAAACTCTTCTTCATAACTCATTACAAAGTTAACCATTAGAAAACCATTTATTGACCCAGGAATCAGGAAGATCAAAATAATTACTTTCATAAAAATGAAAGACTCTTAGTTGGGAAATTGTATTGAGTCATGTATAAAATAAATTCTTTTTTTTCCCCCCCAGAATATATTCAAATTACTGTCCGTTAGAAGAATAAGAGATTGGGGTCACCTTCTCAGCATTTAACATGCATCTTCAGGGGGTTTCTCATCACTGTCAGTATCTCATGAAGGGGAACACACAACATTAATTCATTAAATAACATGACAGTTGATGGCAATCTACAGAAGATGCTATTCTGAGTAAAATTAAAATGTGTTGTGAAAAAAGTGAATTAGGAAGAAAATGGAAGGGTGTAGTATGGAAAACTATACTCTTCGTTGTACAACCATCACTTAACAATGTTACTGTGCATGTCCACAGTCTATGAATTCACAGACATTTTTGCTTTCCCAAGCTAGCTGTCCACTTACCCTAGTTGTTTTCACTTTATTCCCAGAGGAACAGCTCCATCCTTTCCGATCTGGAAGAACTTTACATTCCTCTCCCTCAAGACATGGCTGCATATGGCACCACCATTTCTGTTCCACTATTGAAGCTACAGGAGATTTAAAAAAAAATCAATTCAATGTTTTCTATTTGGGCTAGTTAATTCTCCGTGTGCACTTTTAAAGAAGAACAAAGGACACCGATTTTTCCCAATAGTGGTGAAGACTGGGTTTTGAAGCATGCTTCTCTTTTTGTCCAAAGGGGCTAAATCCTTCTAGATTTTCTGACTAAAAGAATTTTTATTTTAAATTTTCATTTATTGTGGTAAGAACACTGAACATGAGCTCCAGCCTCTTAACAAACAATATTGTTAATTAGAAGCACATTATTGAAGGATATTTTCCTGTGAATGTACAGGCTTCATGAAAACTAATATAGTGGGAAGAAACTTATGTAGACATATGCATGCACTGATTCACCTAAATATATAAGACAATGAACCTACTACCAGTTTAGAATCAACATTTTAGAATTAATGTAATACTTCCCACAAGTAAACTAAAATTAGAATATTAGCATTAATGTAATTTTTTTTAATTGTGGGCAGTAACCATCATCACAAGGAATGAGCCATGTTAATAGGAATACTTAAATTATTTTTTATGGTAACAGTAATTAAGTAGACCCATAGAAAGATGTATGTCCTATTGTAATTAGGTGAACCCTCTAATAAAGAAATTAACATTTTGATGGATCTCCATAAAAATCAGTATTTCATGTTAAGTCAAATTACAAATTCACTTATCTGTATGGTGCTTATATTTTCATTCTTAGGAACCACCCATGGGTTTACATCATCATACTGTTTAAGCCTCTATTTTCTCTTCCCAATTAATTTATACACACACACACACACACACCTTTCACTGGTAAACCAGTATTTGATGGTATCAAAGTAAGAAGCACATGGACTTGTTGGAACCTCCCTAGAATGCCTTTCGTTATAAAACTGAATAAGGTCTTAGACCTCCTTCTAGAGGATTTTAGATTTCAGAATGCCCCTCCCCCTGATCAATAATCTCTCATCAACCACAAGATTTATGGTATGATCCCTCAGGGTTGACCACAGTCAACAGTATTATAGTGGATTTCCAGGTTTACCCAGTCCCCAGCTATATGACCACCATGAGCAATGGAAGAAGTCGTACCATCCACACAAGATGGAGCTGCTCGCGTGGTGCCTGCCACCTGCCCGGGGAAGCAGGAGCACTTGACTGTTTGTGATCGCTCTTCTATCTTGTTCTTATTACAGCATCTGTGGAGTGCCACCACTTCGCAAGTGCCCGTTTTAACATGATGAGCTGCACAAACAAAAACAAGAGATAAGACAACATTGAGAAAGCTTTGGCTTCTCCCCCCCCCTTTATAATTAGATGTACATTAAATATAGATTCCCCCATGCATGAAACTAGAAATACAATGATGCTGACTCCATAATGCAGATTTGATTTCTTTTCTAAATGTGCAAGGACCATTTCTATCAGTAAATGCTTGGTGAAGCAGGAACAATTAGTGACCAGATTAGAATGAGCTGTAAGAACAGTCTGAAATATAGAGACAATATGTGGCATCATCAAAAACGTACTTATTTGCATATGACTTTTTTGTCCAACATGTTAATCAAAGAAAGGCAAACCTTTGACAAGGTGCCCTGCAATGGTGCAAAAAGCAGACCTATTCTCAAAGTGGTGGGTTAGGGGAGGGTTAAGGTTATGTTTTTCTTCTAGGGGTAAGCACAGAAGCCAGACAGGGAACCTCTTTTCAGGAAGCAAGGAGGTAAAGGGTGGAACCCATCTCCTCAGTATTCCTCTGCCCAGTTTCCCGGGGAATTAACTAACTGGGGATTCTTGAAATTGCTGCCATTTTCCTAGAAGTCCCAGGCAGTTTCAGCCCCTAAAATCTTTTCTTCCCATCTTGCCACCAACAACCATAGCCAGAATGTGGATGGATTTATATCTAGCCTGGGAGACCCATCCAATAAGCTGCAAGGCTTCCCCCACCCAGCCACTTAACCTGGCAGTAAGGCTCCTGAATCGTTGGGTACTTGGGACTTGTGGACCTCACTTATCACATTAGAGCAGGTTTTTAGTTTGCCTTCTTTTTCTTTCTTTTTTTGGGGGTGGGTGTAGCATTTCATCTTCAAAGTATTAACCCTACTTTGGAACAATAAAGTAGAAGTTTTATATGCTAAAAATAAGTTTGAAATCAAATATCTTTTGAAACACAATCCTTTCAGAAATTTTTAAAAATGTGATATAAAAAACAGATCTGAAATTATTTAATAATACAAACATATTGAGGCCCGTTTTGTAGAGATCAATACATCATATATTTATATTAATCTTCCCCTTGGGGATGAATATTACTGTGCAAACAGGTTAGACATCTTCCTTAGATCTTGTAAGAGAGAAAAAAAATCACACATATTGTCCATTCCTCCATGCAAGACCAAGAAACTTGGGTGTGACATATGACTTTGACATGGGATTCTTGAACTGTCAAGAGATACCATTTCCAGTGCCGCAAAGATTTTCCCACCACTGTAGATACAAATGGGGATTTCTCTGTGTTTGATTCAAACACAAGTCTATCTCTGTGAAAGTTAAAAGCTTGAGAGTCAGACTCTTCTGCTCTAGAAAATATTTTCTTAGCTAAGGATGATTCGGTTTGGTTTAATTTATTGAGTGTTTTGCATTATATTGTACAAGTCATTATGCTAACTCTTTGTACCGTACTTAATCTCATTTTAATTGAGTCAATATCACACCTCAGGTATGGTTCTGAGTACTAGGGATATAACCATAAAAAGGAGGGACACAGTGCCTACCTTCAGAGAGGTCATATTCCTGTGTAGAAAACAAATTATAAACCCCTGAGAATGCTTAAAAAAAAAACTAGATTTTAAGCTTCTGGAAGGAACTGCAGTAAAGAGAGATTAAGCAACAGGGAAGGAGAGTGTATTTTTATGAGTGCCGGAGAAGACCTCTGTAAGGTCATCTGAATGATGACCTGAGATGAGAGGGAAGCAACCATTATGAGGATCTAAGAAAGGAAGAGTATTCCAAAGAGAAGGAGCAACAAATGACAGGGAGCTGAAATGGGGAAATGTGTGGTGTGTTCCTAGGACAGTCTCGGTCGTCTGGGTGGCAACGGCATGGTTGAGCAATTGCGAGGTCTAGGGAACTGTGTTCAGAAATGTGTCTTCTTCAATTTCTTTCATGAGTGCCCTCCAATTGCACTCCTGGGTATTTACCCCAAAGATACAGATGTAGTGAAAAGAAGGGCCATCTGTACCCCAATGTTTATAGCAGCAATGGCCACGGTCGCCAAACTGTGGAAAGAACCAAGATGCCCTTCAACGGACAAATGGATAAGGAAGATGTGGTCCATATACACTATGGAGTATTATGCCTCCATCAGAAAGGATGAATACCCAACTTTTGTAGCAACATGGACAGGACTGGAAGAGATTATGCTGAGTGAAATAAGTCAAGCAGAGAGAGTCAATTATTGTATGGTTTCACTTATTTGTGGAGCATAACAAATGACACGGAGGACATGGGGAGATGGAGAGGAGAAGGGAGTTGAGGGAAACTGGAAGGGGAGGTGAACCATGAGAGACTATGGACTCCGAAAAACAATTTGAGGGTCTTGAAGGAGCAGAGGTGGGAGGTTGGGGGAACAAGGTGGTGGGTATTAGGGAGGGCACATATTGCGTGGAGCACTGGGTGTGGTGCAAAAATAATGAATACTGTTACGCTGAAAAGAAAAAATTGGGAAAGTGGAGTAGGGACTGGTAGGCTATAATAAAGGAACTGGATTTTACTCATGTCACAACTCCGGGAAATACTCTGGGTAGATATGACACCTCATTAAATGCTTTAGAAATTTGCTCAGACTGCCTTTAAAGAATGGGTTGAAGAAGCAGGAGGGAGAGGAGGAAGACCAGTCATGAAGAGGCTGCAAGAGCCTGGGGACAGAGGATGACTGAGGCTACACTAACAACAGCAGAGCTGGGGAGAAGCAGCAGATTAGGAACAGTCCTCTGCAGAGCTGGTTTGACTTGCTATTAGCCTGAACATGAGCTCTGTGGGAAGGGGGAATGGGGTCACTCCTCAGTTTGTCCTGAGCAGTTAGAAGTGGGTGGTTCTGCAAACTGGTGTTTGCCAAAGAGGGGGTGGATAAAAAAGGTGAAAAACACATTGATCATGATGAGCCCTGGTTAATGGGTAGAACTGCTGAATCATGATATTGTATACCTGAAACTAATATCACATTGTATGTTATTTATACATGAACTCTGGGGGGGGCGGGGGCTGGGGGGTGGTTCTGGCAGATAGAAAAGGCCTGGGAACAGGGAGTTTGGCAAAAGCTGGGTTGGGTTAAAATACCTGTAGTTCTGTGCTGTCAGTGTTAAATTTGAGACTATTAAAAGGCACCCAAGTAGTGATATAAATCGGGCAGCAACATTTGTGAAATGGAGCTTTGAGAAGAGACTTCGGGTGCAGATACACACTTAAGAAATCCAGGCTCGGGGTGCCCGGGTGGTTTAGTGGGTTAAGCCGCTGCTTTCGGCTCAGGTCATGATCCCAGGATCTTGGGATCCAGCCCCGCATGGGGGCTCTCTGCTCAGCAGGGAGCCTGCTTCCTCTTCTCTCTCTGCCTGCCTCTCTGCCTGCTTGTCATCTTTCTCTGTCAAATAAATAATTAATTAATTAAAAAAAAAAAAAGAAGAAAAAGAAATCCAGGCTCACAGGTGATCACAGACTGAACCACAGACTGAACCAAATAATCTTGAAAGATTGCCAAAAGAGTAGAAGGGAAACAGTCCCTTCAAACCTCAGTCTGAAATGGGGAGCCAGCAATAGAGACCAGCAAGGAAATACCAGCACATGAGGAAATACAATGAGAACATGGGATGAAAGCATGGAAAACCAAAAAATAAAATGTTTCAAGAAGGAGTGATCCATCAGCTGTGGGGGGTGCTGCTGAAAGGTTCAATAAACAAAGAGAAGTCCCTGTCCATTAAAAAAGTAAGACCATGTACTAATTAAGAGCATAGCCTTTAAAACCAGAGTAGCTGCATTCAAATCTGAACTGCTCCTAACAGCTGCGTGACCTTGGGCAAGTTATTTAGGATCTCTGAGTAGCATTTTTTTCCCCTTTCTAAAAGAGGAATATTAATAGCACCATCTTTACAGGGTTGGTTTGAGGATGAAATGAGTTAATAGGCCTCAAGTACTTAGAGCCCCGCCTGCCTCATAGTAGGCTCTCTGTGTTAGCTATTGTTGGCATTTGATCACAGTAAAAATCATTTTAGTGGCGTGATGAAAATAAAAGCATGATTAAAGTAAGTTTCCTGGAGAATGGGATGTAAAACTGGGCAATTATACACATTTCCTCCAAGAAGCTTTTCTGTTAAGGGAAGAAGGAAGCAAGCAATAGCCAGAATGAAGCATGGTGTCAAGGGAATCTTTTTTAATGAATGCCGTAACGGCGTGCTTGCTTGCTGGAATGATCTGGTAGAGAAATGCGCAATATAGGAAAGAAAATAGGTAATTACAAAAGAATGTTCTTGAGAAGGAAAAAGGAATTGAGATTCAGGGCACTTGGGGGGTTGACAATAAACTGATGTGGAAATAATCCATTTTAACAAGAGTAAAGGTGGGATGTGTAGCTACAGAAGCAGGTAGGTGTGAATGGATTAGGTGGTGAGGAGATGAGGCAGTTTCTTATCTGATTTCACCTATTTTTTCCATGACATATGAGAGATGACTGAAAAGAAGAAAGCAGATATAAAACAGGTCTCTCAGAAAGAGGCAAAGTAAATTTCCTGGGACGGAGTGGTGGGATCGCCTGCAGGGAGTTGGCTGGAACACACTAAACAGCAGAGGATGGGAAAAGGTGGGGGGTTTCACAGCAGCGTGAGATGAACATCTCTTTGACCATTACTGGGGATACTTGGAATTCTGATAGTGATTTAGGGAAAGAAAGCTGTAGGTCACGAGGTCAGTCCTACTAATCTTTGGAAAGAATCCAGGCTGACAACGAGATTACTAGGGCTTCTTGAGATACTGATGCTATTCAGCCCAGTACTTAGCTGAGACAGCTCTGGGGACAGCCTGAGGTGGCGAGAGTTCTGTTCTCTTTCACAGTCTGACAGCACCCGGGAGGACACAGTGACATTCCACTGACCTCTCCCCTGGGAGGAGAGGCACTGTTTCAGCACCCACAAAGGCCATTTCACTACTTGTTATAAGGAGGTTTTATCACACATTGGAAAGGAATGGGCAGGTGAAAACTCTGCATCTGGTTTCCCCTTGCCAATGCTAGTACCAAAATTCATTTCTACCTTTCTTGAAGTATAGAAGGATAAAGCAGTTGTAGTAACCATTGATAAACATTAGTGCTGTTCACCAAATATTTCTGGCTCTCTCCCTTCTGGATACATGGTAATATTGTACTTCTTCACTCCATTAATCTTAAGTGTGGTCACGTGACTTGCTTTGGCCAAGGAAGTGAAAGCTGAAGTAACAAAGGTCACTTATGAGCAATAGCAAAGGATATCAGTTTGTGTGGCTGCTTAAGAGATAGTGTGTGAGTCACCACATTTTCCCCCACCAGCCCAAGCAACCAAGTATGTTCTTGATCCTAGAAACTATATCAACCGGAGTCTTCCACTGAAGAGACCTGAAATAGAGTTTCCACCAACCATGATGGACCTATGAATGAGAAATAAGCCTTAAGCTGTTATAAGCCTCTAAAATTTTGAGGTGGTTTTTGTTACTGTTTCAAAACTTAGCTCACCTGAGGACATAGTAATACTTTCTACTGCTTCCTAGCTTGTTTAGTAGGATATATTTTTCCCAAATGCATTAAGTAGAGGATAAGCCAGTGAAGCATGATATTTCAAAATATATCATTCTAGCTTGTGTAAGTCAATGCAAAATGAATATTTTTAAAAAATGTTTGGAGAAAATGTTTGGGATGTCTGGGTGGCTCAGTTGGTTAAATACCTGTCTTGGGCTTGGGTGATGATCCCAGGATCGAGCCAAAAGGGGGCTCCCATGCTCAGCAGAAAACCTGCTTCTCCCTCTGTTTGCTGCTCCCCCTGCTTGTGCTTTCCCTTTCTCTCTGACAAATAAAATCTTAAAATAAAGGAAAATGTTTACATCGTTTAAAGAAATGCAAACAGTCATTCCACAATTGGATACTTACTTTGGCTAAGTTTGGTTTGCGAGGACTCTTGTGAAGAAAGTATGCTTTCTAATTTGAGGAGAAGGGAGGAAAGAATGATGCCCATAACGTATAATGAAGAGGAGGGTAAAGTAGGAGCTGCCCAGGGAAAACTGACAGACATGTCCTCCTCTTCAGGGCACATGATACTAAACGTGAACAGATTAATAATGAAGCTGACCAGCAAGAGTAAGCCTGACAGACACAGGTTTTGCTGCCATGACCTTTCCCTTCATTGAAGAAAGAAAAGAAAATGTACAGGCGTACAGGTAGAATTCCTGGTGAAAAATGGGACTTAATAAAAAAAAAAAAAAAAACTCAGCCTCTGTTCTTACTAAAACTGAAGTTGTAAAGCTTTTTTGTTGGAGGAATGAGAGAGGGATAATCTTTTTAAAATAGAACAGATGATAGGTAAGTAGATGGATGGGTAATATTATCCTCAAAGAGTTTAAGGCATGGGTAGGAAGAATATTGACTTCAGTATGTTTTAATATATGCCAAGTGAAACAAGATACCTCAAAACAGAGAACTGAACCTTCTAGCAGAATTTAGTTCACCTGAGCAAGGCATAAGTGTACATATGTAGAGTGTTCTTTCTTGTCTACATATCTTAACTTCTTAGGATAACCAGATTCTTGTAGACAAAGACTAATTTTTCATGTAAACTGTTCAGCATGTGGTATGTGTTTAATAAATGGTAAACAAGCAATTTAAGAAGGTAAAACTAATTCCTGTGGTTTTCCTTTAAAAGGTTAATGAGACTGTAGGAAATTCCAGCAGTTACTGCAATTCTCTATACAGATTCAGACAGAGCTCATGATAAACTAAACTAATCAAATATTAGGGCTTTCCAAATTAACAGAATAGGCTTCACAGACAGTTAGCATCATATTAAAATGATGCAAGAACCCCAGGAGAAGATTTAAATGAAAAAAGAACAAACAAACAATTTTCTTCATGTCACAATTCCCAAGTCATTAACAAATGAACAAAAACCACCTTTCTTGTCGTCTATGTCGTTGCCTGGATGTGATGCATGAACACCAAGGGTTGCCTCCTACATTTTTGTGAAAGGACGGGAAAGACACAGAGGTTTAATTCTTATAAAAATGGGGATACTGAGGGGTGCCTGAGTGGCTCAGTGGATTAAGCCACTGCCTTCGGCTCAGGTCATGATCTCTCGGGGTCCTGAGATTGAGCCCCCCATGGGGCTCTGTGCTCAGCAGGGAGCCTGCTTCCTCCTCTCTCTGCCTGCCTCTCTGCCTACTTGTGATCTCTCTTTCTCTGTCAAATAAATAAATAAAATCTTTTAAAAAAAATGGGGATACTGAATTTTACCCAGCTCTAATTGTGGCCTTCCAGAATTATCACCCTATGTCTCATTTCAACAATAAGATCATTAGCCCTTGAGTGCCCCCAGAAATGTTCCCTTAAGATACTGCCTCTTAAAACATGTCTCAAGATTTCTGAAAGTTTTCTAAAGTTATTGTGACTGGTATATTCTCCCTGGAAGGCATCTTAGCCAAAACGTTTGTTGTTTTCAACTGCTTTTTCACCGACTGAAAGGAACTTCTACAGAGGGAAAAGTCTGAATTAAATAAGATTTTGTTCATATGCTTACATAGATTTTTAAAAACTATATGCCCACATGCATATAATTACATATATCCATGTATATTTATACATGTGTAGTAATGATCACATTTTATTCATCACCTGTGAACTATAAATGCATAGGTATGAGAAAATTGGTACTTAGTAGAATAATATTTATGCATATCATTTCACCTTGAATAGTGGTTGCTGGCCTTAGGTTAATAAGAGCACAAAACTATGCATATCACATTCTGTACATATGAATCATTCATTCACTCTGGAAACGATGTATAAGATGATGACAGTTGCTACCATTTATTGAATATTCACTGTATGCCAAGCATATGAAACTGCTTTTAAATTGTATAGCATTACTTAAATATTAATTCTCTTTGTTTTTTACTATTAATGTAATTAGTGAATATACAATGATAGAACATATAAGTTACAAAGACATAGCTGCTAGGGAAAATTATCTACATTTTCTAAAAGTTCTGATTTTGCATTTAAAAAAATCTATAAACATACTTGTGTTGACATGAGATGCATGTAAAAAAATATTTAATTTGACACTTAAACTACAGAAAAGAGTAAATTCAGCATGAAGTTGTGAATTTGTTCCTGCTTGGTTTCCTTTCCATTAGATTTCAGCTCTTATTTGTATTCTGATTTGTCTCATTGATTCTAAAATTTTGTTTGTCTCCGTACACTCCTATTTAATAGTTTTACCCAGCTTGACTAGCTCCCCAGAGAGGCTGCATTACACCTTCTAAGCAGAAATAAAGCATCACCTACATGCACCAATAGACATCTGAAATGCAGGCTAGTTAGTGGATTTAGGTTGTTGTAAATCACTTTGAATGGAAAAAATGTGCTGAAACAAAAACTTTTTGAGACAGCTAATTTCTCACTTTAATTCATTAGAATGAGAAAATAGGGCACATTTTTAGACTTTCATGCTGAAGCAATCTAATTAAAAGAAATGGTTATTTAAAGAGCTCAATGAAATTTCAAAAGTTCACGTAATTTATGAAGTCAAAATGATCAGGGAGGAAATAGCAAAGTGCTGATGACATTTTTACAGAGTCTGTTTTCTAAAACTGCTCCATTTTTACATGAAAAAAATAAAAACATGGGGGAGGGTAAAGATTGTCACTAACGGATAATAACCCTAATAATGAATGGTAAGGCTCTATTAACAAAAGCAAGCTCTCAACCAGATGATGTCCCCCAGTCTGTTTTAAGAGAAAGAGGCAGAACAGAAAATTCACTCTTGAGAGAATTTTAGACCCATTGCCCCACAGCTTAATCATGAATGTCTTCTACATCTTCTAAATGAGAATTGGTGTTGAAGAAGGCAAGTCTCACAGAATAGTGGTCCCTTTATAAACTACCAGAACTTCTGCTTGTAATTTGTGTCTCAAAAACAGGAACTGGACAAATCAAATACATCCGTCTGGAAATTTGAACCTAAAGTTACAGAACTGCCATGTGGAAAGGAATACGTTGCATTAGAAGTGAGGTGACTCAGGGAGAGATGGGTCTATACCTCATAGTGATGGGACTCCAAGGAAGTAGACAGAAGAAGGAACTAAGCACAGATACAAAAAGATGTCAGAGGTAAGACAGTAGGGAGTCCCATAAGCTGTCCTGGTGTTTGCCCTTCCCCAGGGCTTCCTGAAGTTTTCCAGAATTCCTGAAATATTTTATACAGTAGATTTCAACGAACCTCTTTTTTCATGAGGTAATTTGATGAGATCTCTGTACTTTGACCCCCAAAAATGTGCTGACTAGGGTAGTTCTCCTTTTTTAAACTAAAGTTATTAATTAACAAAAGCTAAGTATCAAGCAGAAGTATCTCTGTCACCATTTTTAAGGGCAGGGGACAAGTTTCTACCTTCAAAGTAGGATCCAGGAAATGCAAAACCCAACAGTCTCACTTTCTACATTTCCTTCAGTGTGAAAAGTGACATTTCCAGAGATGACCCCAAAGCTATCTCGGATTACTCAGACAGGAAAATCTCCATTGTGCTTTTTAAAATGTTTCTAATGTCAAAGATTTAAAAGCAGATTTTTTGCTTAATTCCAAATTGCATATACAGGAAAATTGTGAAGAATCAGAACATCCCCAGTTCCTATAAACTGTAAGAGTCATGCTGTTCTTTTATGATTAATCAGATTCCTGTAAGTGTCCCTTAAAGGGAGGGCAGTGCAGCCCAAGTGCTTCTTGAGGAAAATCACATGTTGAGTGGAAAAAGCAGTAAAAAGAAAGATGGGGTATTTGGGCTCTCCTGCATAGTTCTCTGAGCCTGAAGAGTGTACTATGGAGTAGGTCATTAAGGTCTCTGAGTATCTTTCCTCTTCTGCAAAATGAAGAAATCAGACTAGTCTTAGCATTAGCATTCCAAGTTCTTTCCAATCTAAAATTCTGTAAATTTCTGAAATGATTAAGTTGCATTATAATGGGTACAATACATTAGACCTATCAAAAAAGGAGAGTCAAAGTAAAAGATTTTGTACTGCTTCAAAGTAATGTCAGTTAGTTCATTAAGTCACTAAATTTAATGAGAAACAGAGAAGGGAGTTTGTATGAAGTCAAAAATCTTAACTACACAGAAATAATATGCACTATAAAGTCAACCTGCATCCTAAAGTTAACCTGCTTTATGTACAAAACCGTTTAATTAGTGCCAATTCCATGAGAGCGATCAAGTCCAAAAGGTACTAGAGCATAGTGGTTTGAGTGAGGATTCTGTTGCCAAATGGTCGAGGCTCAAATCCCAGCTCCCAAAGTGAGTGCCTAACTATTCACCAAGCCTCCTTTTTCTTTTCTTCTGGGCATACAACTGGACGACTCTTTCTTGTATGTGACACATAGAAGGTAGGCAGAAGTAAGTTATATTTCTTCAGGACCAGGCCTGTGAAAGCCTCCTACTGTGTCAGCCACTCTACCTCTTCATCTTTCAGACATCAGTGCCAGAGGTGATCTAGAAGAGCCACCAACAGCCTGGATCCCTGAATAACAACATCAAAGAGAGATCCAGCCTCTGACACTGACTGGCTTCACATGCACAAGAAAGAAGCTATGTTGAATCAAGCTATGTTGACTAAATCTCAAGCTATGTTGAGATTTAGAGAGATATCTATTACAATAGCAAGTATTAATGAATATGCAATAATATTCCTATTAATGGACCTAGGAAGGAGGGAAGTATAGTCCAGATGCTTTTTAAGGGAATTTATACAGTGAATAAAAAGAGCAGTTCTATGGTCTGAATGTGTATGTTCCCTCGAAATTCAAATAAATGTTAAAAACCTAATGCCCAAGGTGATGGTATTAAGAGGTATCACCTCTGAAAGGTGATTACGTTCACTGCGGATACTAGAGAGGTCCCTGAGAGCTTGCTCACCCCTTCTGCAGTGTGAGGATACAACATGAAATCAGCCACCTAAAGGAGGGCCCTCACTGTACCACACCGCCACCCTGACCTTGGATTTCCAGCCTCTGGAACTGTGAGGAATACATTTCTCTTGTTATAAGGCACCCAGTCTCTGGTATTTTGTTATAGCAGGCTGAATGGACTCATAAAGAGAGAACAAAAAGATAGCCTCTGAAGGAATTATTTCAACTCTCTACACGTAAATTCCCCATCTGTAAAATGATAATTATAATATCATCTACCATAAAGGGTTGCAATGAGGATCAACTGAATCGACATTCCCAATGATGCTTATATTTGATGAAGAATAAATGTTAGGTATAATTAGTATGGAGGCTAAGACAACCTTCCTTAGACCCTTGAATCTGCTTACACAATGCAGAGATCTGAGACAATCATCAATTTGTAGAGACTTAAAGAATAATAGAGATAAAATCCTACCTTGCCGTTTTACATTACAAAAAGGAAATTCATGGTTAGAAAACATCTACAGTTTTCACTGATTCCAGATCACACAGCTATAGAGTGGCAGATCCATAATTAGAACTCAGCTCTCTTAATTTCCAAGTTCAATGTCACTTTGATTACCTAACCCCCACATCTTGTTCACCACATTCCTCTCATTCTACCCCCATGTGCCTCCTCAATTTCCATGCCTTGCACAACCACAAGGGGCCTGAACTGCTATCCCTATTTGCTAGCATGTTCCCTTACACACACATAAACATATGCATTCTACTATGGTAGATCTTCCTAGAATTAAGCCCAGGGTATAAACAAGTCCTGGCTCTTCATTTTTTGTAGGATAAATTCATACTCTTGGCAAACTACAAGCATCCTTTCATGGGCCCATTTCTGACATTTTCAGCCTCAATTTCCTAGGCACTCTAGCAGCACACCCCACTAAGATCCTATCTTTAGGATCTGATTCTATCTTTGCTTCGGCTACCTGTCACTCTTCAATCCCAGCCCACTGTTTACCTCCAGGAAACATCTACCCCATCTTTCAGATTCAGAACATCACAACACTTGCTCTATGAATCTGTTAATCAACGCTCAGGTAGACTGAACCACTCTGTCCTCTGATTAACATTTTCTTACTTATTCTGCAATACCTGTAACAGTTTTCTCTGTTTACTTTTTATATCTCTGTTTCCCTCTACTAAATTGTGAGACCCAAATTCATGATTATGTATCACTGAATCCCCAGCTTGAGGCACAGTTTGAGAGCCATAATAGAAAAATCAATATGCTTGATGAATAAATGAATAAATAAATGGTTTACTACAAAGGTTCTCAAAAGAGGGGGGAAAAAACCGTAAATTTAATCATTTTTCCAAGTCCAAGCTTAGATGAACTTATTAGAAATTGTAAAAACATTTGACCTTGCTATTTTGTGGCTGTGTGTGTTTATATGCTTAATTTTGTTATATAGGAGAGCCAAGTCGGGTTTCAGGAGGAGAGATACAGTCAATGAGCCCTGGATTAGGAAGGTGGAAAGCCTTAGCTTCTATTTATAGTACTACCATGAACTACTTAATCTTTGGTAAATTGGTTAATCTCCCTAAGTCACAATTTATCATCTACAAAATAAGGAAGTTAGCCATATATGACAGAAGATGTAATACCATGTAGTAAAGAAAAAGAGTGTGATGTCAGCTAAAAGTATCTCAGCCAGTAACATTTGTACATAATAGAAGAAACTTCCCGCATAGTCAATGAAAGCTTATTCATCTGAGTAGTAGGGCATTGTACCCTGCCACCAGAATACCTTGGTTTCAGTCCCAAATTGGTCAGGACAATTCTTCGAAAAACCACTTTACTTATTTGGAATTTAGTTTCCTCAACTGCAAAATTCAAAGGCTCTCTAAGTATTTTTTCCTCTCTAAAACTGTATTCTCTGGTGTGCTATGCACAAATTTAGAGGGATAGAGGGACTAAAGTCATTTAATTTTAGGAGATGATTATCCCCTAAGACAAGGATAACCTTTACTGTTTCCTGTATCTAATTCTGCAGTTTCATAATTCCATACCCCACTGTATCCTAAGAGGTTTTCTATATCTGGGGTGCTCTTTAAAGCCAGCAAGACACCCACAAACAGAAGAAATCAGTATTGTTCAAGAATGAACAAAATCTTTGCCTTTCAACAATATCTTTCTCACATATGGAAGATTTGCTTTGTTCCCAGCGATTAACATGAAAAGCAAATTTAGATTATCTTTCCTCTACACTTCAGCAATTTCAATATGGAATATCCAGGTTCTGATTGTCAGTCTAGATCAAAAGGATATAAATCTTCAGTGAAATCATTAAGGAAGACTAGGCAAGACTTTCTTTTTGTTTTTAGAAGATGCTAGTAACTCTTTGAGAAATTACATACCATCCTACCCCTTCACTGGATAAGGATTTTACATTGTTCCATCAATTAAGCTTTTTGTTGTTGTTGATAGCTTCTGAAAAATGTCCTCTTAAAAAATGACTTGAGAATTCATTAATGATGCAAAATACAAATTAGAACAGAGAAGTCACAAAGTATAATGAGAAGACCACTGGTGGATGTGTTAGAATATCCACACTTTCATTTGTGCTCCATTACTAGCTCACCAAGAGAGCTCTGCCAACTCATTCACACACTGAAGCTTCGTCCAGTGCTGACTCAGTGCCAGGCATTGCGTTGTCTCTCCAGAATATAAAACCAAAGGAAAAACCCTTCCTGCTTTCAGAGAGCTTAGAAGCCTGTAGAGGAGGGTACCAAGAATGCAAAAAGAAAACAAAGTGATAAAAGAGGCCATGATGAAAAGAGCCACAGAATGTACTTTTTTTTTTAAATAAAAAAGTCAGCTCCACCCAGTGAGGGGCATGCAGGAAATAATTTATTTACAAATAAATAAATAATTTATTTCTTTATAAATAATATTTATAATAATATATAAATAGTATATAAATTATATATATTATATATTATATTATAGATAATATATAATATAATCATATATAAAATATAAATATTATATAAATAATATAAATAATTCTTTATAAATAAATATTCTTGTAAATAACTTACAAATAAAGAAATAATTTGTAAAGTAGATGATGCTTCATTTGCATTTTGCAAGAGGCCTGAAAATTGACAAGTGAAGTCAGCAGTATTGGCCTCACTCAGTTTCCTGATCTAGACTGCATGTCTCCAAGTTACCTGTGATTTTAAATTTATGTAATTTTATGTACATCCTTAATAACAGCACAGAAAGGTATATATTTGCATTTTGTTTCCATTGGTATACATTTAATCATAGCACATATATCATCCCAAACCTGACTGTTTTGTTTACATAGGTGTATATTTAACCATAGGACATATACCATCCAGAACCCTATATTGAAATACTTCTAATATAGAACGTTCTAAAATACTTATCTTGCTTTTGTAAACCACATCTTCTAAATGTCATTTAACTCTTCAAGCTTAATCTTGGCCATGATTACAAGCATCCAGTCCTCAGGTGTGTTGAAGTGTAGCTTTATAAAGATTTAGGGGGGAAAGCCTCTAAGACATAGTGTGAAATGTAGCACTAAGTGGATACTGACCAAGTGAATGCCAGGGTCTCTGCTGTTCTTTTATTTTGGTAATTTGGCCTTTTTCTCCTGAGGGCGAAGTGAGCATATACAGCAACCTGTCCTACAATGGCTACCCCCCACCCCAGCAAAACCAATTAATGAATCAGAAGCTAAAGCAGCCCGCTGTGGGAGGCAGCAGAGCCTCTGGTGGTTTCATGGGGAAAACCCAACAGATGCCAGCTTCTACACAGCTGTGACTGGCTGTGTGACTGAGCAAATTAACATTCAAGCTTCAGTTTCCTCATCTGCAAACCGAGAATGATAATCCTACTTCACATCATTGTTGGGAAGATTAAATCAGTAAGAGCAGCATGGGTCCAGCATGGAGACAGCGCTCAGTGATATTGGCTGTTCTTACCATCACTGCTATTACTAATCCAGAGACTCCTATGACCCTTGTGAGAAAGTCATCGGGATGAGAGGTACAATAGGTGGCAATGGCTTTAAGTGTAGCTAAGTTAAGGATTTAGTCCTCAGCAAGTTGCCTTCTTTTAAGAGCCAGTAGGTAACAGATAGTTGCATAATAGTTGAAAACACAAATTCTAGACTATTAGGATTCAAGTACAGGCTCTGCTGTTTACTTCCTGCAGAACCTTTGACAAGTTCTGTTATCTCATCTCGGTTTCCTGGTCTGTAGAATAAGGCAAAATCATAGTGCCTGCCTCACAGCACTGTTTTTAAGGATTTAATTAATTAATATATCTAAAACATTTGCAACAGCAGATGGCCACAGTAAGTATTCTGTAAATGTTTGCTACAGATAAGAAATGACATTTTGCTTAACAATGTTTGGAGAGGTAGGATTGAATGGGACCCCGGCAGTGGTGGTAGCTTCTTACCTCAGGGGTTACAATGTTTTCATGAAGATCCACCTGAGGAAAAAGATGACGGAGAGAGTTCATTCTCTAGGGTCAAACAGACCCAAACTGGAAAACTGACTTATTATGCATGATTTTTCTCAAGTTATTTCACTCCAAAGTCTCAGGTAACTCCGTCATAAAAAAAGGAATAGCAGTATCTACCTCATGAAATTGTTGTGAGGATGAAATGGGATCCTGAATGTAAAATAGTTACCTCTCTGCTGGACTTGGGGAGATATTTTAAAGGGCTCAACCTTAGGTTTAACTGAATTTGAAACTCATATCTTGACCACTGCCCTGCATTGTTTCTAAGGGGCAAGGAAACTGTTCAGAAAAATTGTCAAACTGTTCTACCACCAAACCCCCATTATTGAACCTTATTACTCATTATATCCATCCCCCAGTGCTAAACTGGTTCTCACCCAGTGAGTATCCTCCTGATGCCTTGTGAGCCTACACTGACACTAGCCACCATCCTTGACCTAGTCTTTCACATCCAACACTGTGCCCTCTGAACTCCAGCTTTCATTCCTACTTCCTCTCCTTCTCCTGCAGGACTTCAATCATTCATATATTTATCAACTTGTGCTATGCTGAACACAGGGAAGTCAAGGTCTCTGCCCTCCTGGAGAAGATAAACATTAAACAAGCCATGATTCTGAACAGTAGTAAAGGGAGGGGACTGGTTCAGGACACAGGCTGTGGCATTAGATCAAGCTGGATTTGAACTCCAGTCCTCTTGCTTCTTAGCTGTGAGTAGAACCAATTAGGTAATTGGTCTAAGCTTTAATTCCTACTTTGGGGAAATGTGAATACCAAAGTGCGCTTGTAACTAGAAGAATAACCCTCCTGTATCACCATCCATGCCCTATCTGCTCTGGGAATTTGCTGCTGACCAAGAAAGGAAAATAAATCATCTTTCCAGTTACCCTTTGCTTACAGAAACCGATGGGAGAGGATAACTGGCTTTAAAATGTGATCAGTTAGAAAGGGGGCTGGGGGAGTCACATTTTCAAAGCTTTGGCCAATTTTTCTGTAATAAAAGGTCACCACCACATCTCTGTTTATGGAGAACACGATGCAGTGAACCCCACTGGAGAATGAACTGTGCCTTGCATCTTAATGTAAAGCTCTGTGTTCACAGTGAACAGGGACCTTTATATCATGTTGTATTTAAGGTAACGTTTTTCTTCTTAAATTATGCTTAAAAGGTAGTCAGTCGAACAAGCACATTTTTCCCTTGGAGTAGTGGTGTGCACATGTGGGGGTATGTGTGTATGTGCATGAGAGACAGACACACAGAGAATGAGATAATTTAATCCAACCACTAGACTGAATAAGGAGGCACACCTTCACTGCACATTGGCAGAGGACCCTCAGAAGGGATCAGTCTTCAGAGTGACAAAGCTTAAGTGACCATATAATTTATTATCCAAATCAGGACCCCTTTGAAAGTAAGTGGCTTTGCTATTAATGATTATGTTGGAATAATAGCTGTTACCTGAAGCTGTCTAAATGCAAACTGGAACATAAAACCTGGAACATAAAATCACTGCCAACGTTCACCCTGAACTGTTCTGCCGAAGCCTGCCCTTGTTAACTATGGCCTTATTCTAGGCTACATACCCAAGCTTTTGAAAATGTGCTGCTGTGCATCTTTATGTCCCATGAACTCTCCCACTGGGGATAAGGGGGAGACTAAAATCCTAGGAGAGACTAAAATCAATTGGTATGGAACAGGTTTTCCTCCATGGACACAGCGGTCTTGTACTCTGAAAAACCAGCACACGCTTTCTCTGAAAAGCCTATAATGTATCTGCTGGGCTTGATGCTTCCCAGATACAACACAAGTGGTTTCCTCTTGCTCTGCATCTCTTAGGTCCCATTTTCCTTTATTTTGTGACTATAGATATGAATCCCCAATATGGCAACATCTCTATTAATGAAGGGAATGCAGCCCAATAGCATGTTGACTTGAGACAAAACCTTACAACCAGAGGAATAAATACCATTGTGCTCAGAGGTGTGTTTGAGGACATCAAATACAGAAAGTTACAATATGTCGAATCATTAAATGCAAATGAAAACAATGTCAAGTATCCCAGAACAGAATGTATGTGATTCCAAGCCAGAGGGCATATGGAACAGATGGCAGAGATTAGATTAAAATCAGGAAAGAAGGCACACAAGGTTCTGAGGTAGGATAAATGCCAACAGGCACACCTCTGCTAGGGTAAGACTTGTATCCCAAAGGGAAGAAGCTAATAATGCAGGGATATCAGGTCAACTTCAGTCAAATTCAGTAAGAACCAGACACTTCACAAGGTTCTTCAGTGGGCTAGAGATCTTGGAGGTGGGGTTTGAAAGGGGAAGAGTGTGGAAAGTGATGACCAAGACAGACTTAACATTCTCCTCAGCTTGACTAAACTTGAGACGGGCTTTGCCCAGACTATATGCCTCTGACCGCCCTTTTCTTACAGCATTTATTTTAGAAAAGACAGGATTATAGATTCTGTCTCTGCCCCTTTGAGATACAAATCTTCTCCCAGACTCTTGCCAGTTTAACAACCCAAGAATATCTTCCTCAAGGACTCTGGAACCATCCCCCCTTTGAAATGTAATCATCAAGGAAGATAGAGCCTCTGTCTCCCCGTCTCTCTGAGAGGGCAGGAACCTAACTTTGATCTTCATCAATGAGCCAACACAGGTGACTGCAGTGACCAATCTCCCCACAATGTCCTCTAATACTTTTCCACTAATTCACCCCAGTGTTTAAAAACCCTCCTGTCTTTTATTTCGGTATTCAGTCTTTCCACCCTTTGCCATAGTCTTGAATAAAGTCTTCCTTGCCTTTTTTACCAAGTGTCCACTGCAATTTTTCTTCTACGGGGCTTAATGTAGAACATCTGCTTGGACAACTGAAAATATCATAAACAATTTAAATTAAATCTGCTTGACCATGACAACAGTGATTTCAGGAACTCCAAAGGGCCTCCTCCTATCTTACTCCAAAAACAATTTCTTCACCAGTTTGCAAAGGAAAACAAAATTTTTCTAACAAGGAATCAGCCTCTCCTACAATCAGAGATAAAAGGCTGGTTGAGGTAATGCTTCATTGTGAAGGCATTTTAGTAGTGGTGTAATCAGCCAGTCAACAGGTATAAATGGGTCATTATGAGAGTCTTTCCTGTTTGGATTGAGGAGCAGGAAGCCTGAGAAGAATAGAAAGACAAGGGGGGTGGGGGGGTGCAGAGGAGGAAAAAAGGCAGAAAAAGGAGGGCAAAGACATTTCACAGGATTTACAGCTTTGCCTAGCGTCTGCCTCATCTACCTCCAACTGGGTTAGGATAAAAAGAAGGTGGGGGCTGAGGTATTTTCGTCGTGCAGCTGCAAACAGGAGCAGCCACACTTAGCTTGATTAATGAAGATGTTCAGGGTTTGTTTTATTAAACACTTCTGACTTCTTGAAAAGTAGCTTAGATTTTAGAATATCACTGTACTTGAAATCTGACATTGTTTTTCTGCTTTTCTTTCTAGGGTATGGGTCAAATTAGTGTGTGTATGTGTCTGTATGTGCACATACATGCATGCACACCTCCTGGACTTAGGCAAAGCAAAAATTAACAACTCCCCTCCATTCTATATATTGTTATTTTGAAAAAAAATTAAATAAGAAGCCCTCAGTGATACAAATATTAGAAATAAACCACAAATGTGAATTTGTCTTTAATACAACTTTTAGAAAAAATATTGCAACACAATTATATATTGCTACCCCCCCAAAAATCTTAGTTATGCTAAATAACCCACAATCAAAAATATAATCGAGCCACAGTTAATTAACTACAATTAATTAATTACAATTAAAAGTCAGTAAGTCTGGCAATTTTTACTTTTGCATAGGTATAATTGCTAATAAAAGAAGTAAAAATGGAAATTCGAGATTTCATGCCATTCACCAACCAGTAAAGCTCATAAAATTCTTCTGTGTGTTTGGATTTTTTTTTTTTTTTTCTCATACCTCTTGAACTGAGTGGGATATCCCTTAGGAAACAGGGAATTTGAGACCAAGAGAAATTGTGTGTTACACATAGTGGTGTAAATGATTGCTAAAAATGTCTACATTTCCATGTAAATATTTGAGCCCAATGGTATAAGCTTAAATTCTAGGCATAAATAAATAAGCTTGCAAAGATTTCTTCATCCTTTTTTATTTAATCAGGTTTCAAGCTCCTCTGTAATTCAGAAACTCTTTAGAAGTTTTACCTTAAGTTGCCATTGTATGTGGTGCAATATTTATGAGCTTAAATAAAGTAAATGTATTTATTTTCTATTTATTTAAGATATTTAGCAAAGGCTTGAAACCTGCTTCCCCTAGGAACATTCCAAAGAGTTCTTTCATTTTCTCATAATGAAGAACACATTTGACATATGATTTTTTTCTATGAAGTTTAAGAATTTAATCTTAAAGCTTGAGGAAAACATTTACTTTTGAAGAATTTATGTCAAAATACTTTACATCTTTAGTTTTCAATATGTACTTACATAAAATACTCCTTACAGATCATTAACTACCTGATGGACAGCCCCAGGCAAGGCAGTCTGAAGCACTCGGAGCCCACAAAAGATCAATCAGAAATGGGAAAACAAAGCCAGAAAGGGATATTGTAAGGAATAACGAAATTAGTATTCACTATTCACTTTACAGAGGATTGTCGAATAGTGCTTCCCTGTTTCGATTAAGACAAGTTCATGTGAATAGGCTTTGATTTCACATGTCTAATTATACATGACAGAATCAAGTTTATTTCTGGTAATAAAATTAAGAACTTGTGACAACTACTCTTCTGTCCCACCCATGTGCTCAGGCCAATAGCAAACTGTATTGTAAGAACTCACTTCCTCCAAGATGGAGATTTCTTGAATTTGGCACAGAGTAGGTATTCAATAAACATCTACTGAACTAAAATTAATGAACATTAAAGCATATGCCAGACAGGAAACCAAAAATGTTGTTCTCCACTTCCTTATCCCAGACATGATATTGCATAATTCATTAACAGAAAATGACTTCAGAAAGGGGAAGTTGTCAGGAGGATCTGCTCTTTAAACTAGTAAAGCAGTAGGTGGCTAGTATTTCAAATCCTTTTAAATCTAACTCACTGGGGCTTCAGTCCTAAGACAAAATGAACAAGACCTCATTTTAAAACTGCAGAATTCAACACCCTATATTTATATTTTCTAGAGAAAACTCAGTGCCATTAAGGAGGGAAAGAAGCATGTCCTTTACATATTTATATAGCTTAATGTTCCATTTCAAGGCTTGTATTAACAGTTCATTTAGTCAGAGGAGATTAATATACTGGTAAATTTACTCAAATGACCAAGACAATCAACTTCAGATCACACAGAAGTAGAAAACTAAATGGAAGTCAGAGACATACAAACAGCATGGCTCCTTATGAAACCAGGTTTGTTTGGGTGGTCATGCTTTCTCCTGTGAGACTGAGTCTTTCTCTGGAAAAGAGAGGGAAAACAGGAGAAGGAAAGGTCATAATCTAATTCTCTTAGATAGTCTGGAAATAAGCACACCCAATAGAGAAAGACATGATAGTGAGGAGGGAAAAGGATATTGAGCAAGAGCCCCAGGAGGTTGTCTTACTTTGGTGTCCTACAGCAGGAAGATAATAGACTAGCAGACCTAAGCAACAATCACTTCTCACGCTTCTAGAGGCAGGTCTGGCATCTGGTAAGAGCTCACTTCCCTCTTTTTAGACAGCTCACTTCTCTCTCTGTCCTCACATGGCTGAGAGAGGTCCTCTACCTCATGTCTCTTATAATAGGAGCACTGATCCCATTTGTTAGGGCTCTGAATTCATGATCTAACACCTCTCAAAGGCCCTGCCCCCTAATACCACCACCCTGGGGACTAGGAGCTTCAATACATGAATTTGCAGGAGGAAGGAGGGGAGGACGCAAGCATTCAGTGCTCAGCGGAAACTGCCTCCCCCTTGAAGTCATGAAGCTTAGGTGACTGGAGAAGGTCTCAGAAGTTCTTTTTCTGGCTCGAGGAGTGATCAGCATAACAAAGAACTGCCAAGTATATTAAGAGCTAGAAAAGAAGCCTCCTCAGAAGGGGATGAGGCATGACTGACTCATCTCTGGTCCTCACAGGGTCTCAGATCAGAAGTAAGAAGAACCCTCTCTAGCTTCACACAATGTTAACCTTCGTGGAAGTGGTTCCAAACCACAGTTTGGGAAGAGAATTTATGGAGAGAATTTCTTACAGTCTAGTACAGGGAGAGAGGATACGCTAGAGATGAAAGTTTGGAGTGTTCAAGAACTTTGTGCCATCAAAAGACAACAAAGTTAGGTATGAGTGTTTCATTAACTCTAATTAAACTAAGTGGGAGGTTCAGTATGACTCCTCCCTTTTTCAAAAAATTGTATTTCAAATTTATGTTGCATAAAAGGGAAGCTTTACATATTTAGTCTTGAATTCTGTCATTTTTAATTATTTGATTTGATCTTTCCTTTTTAAATTTCACTTTCTGACTCTTAAGGAAAGAATCAAAGAAGTGAACATTTTACTGTAGTGCAGTTTTTCTATGATACCAAAGCCCACATTATTTCTATTTGTTGGCATAAAAAAAAACTGTAAATATAAAAGGTACACCTCTCATACCAGAGAGACATGTGAGAAAATTAAAAATTGAGTACAAAAGAGAAAATAAGTGCTTTATCAAAATATATTGTTTATAAAAGGATTGAAGTCTTAAAGATACTTTTTCAAGTTACAAAAGATATAGGTCATATTACCTAGACTTGCTGTTCTAGCACAGAGATAAAAAGCACACATAAGGGTAACTTTCATCTATAAGTCTCTGCAATAGTCACACATATATAATTGATTTGTAATGATTGAGTACTTATTCATATTGTGATCTAAATAAGATCCTTTTCCTCAACTGATACCCTAAAAAGCCCAAGTATTGACTTTACAAAGAGTCCAGAATAGCAAAATACATTTGTTCTCTTATTTCTATTATCTCGTATCAGCTTCATAACTACGTAAAGGCATAGGCAAGGAAAGACTGGCACACTTTATACTTTTAGAAACTGAGGCTCAGAGAGGTTTAGTAACCTGTTCCAAGTCCTATCGTTTATAAGTCACAGAGCCAGGACTGAAACTCAGGTCTTCAGGTGCCAAATCCTAGTTTTACACAATTGGAAAGGATTCATTTACTAAATGGCCAGATATTTGTTATGAGCCCAATGCTAATTGTGGCATATTTTAAGTTACTTAAAAATTTTTAGGTGACCAAAGAACTAAAGTTTCATTCTTTCTTCAAAGGAAACTAATTCCCATCCTAAGAATAGTTTGATCCCTATGAGAATCTCGTTCAGAATGAAGTATTAAATTTAAAAACAAAAAATACAAAAGCCCAAACTAAGGAGGAGCAACCCCAAAGTGACCTGGCTGATGCCCTGAGTTGAGGAGATGGAGTTGTGAGAAAAAAGCAGCTAGAATTCATAGAGCAGTTTAGCAAGGAGTACAAGCTGTAAGGGGAGAGAACTTGAGTATTCAGCAGATCACCACAAGCTTCTGAGGAAACTCTCTCAGGCAAGGGAAAGAAACACCCAAAAGGATTAAAGGAAACAGTAGGCAGAGATCACACAAGACTGGGAATAGTGTCTGGTTTCAATTGCCAGACTAGAAAACATTGTAATTCTCGAAGCACTGAATAGATTACAAGGTCTTGCCTCAGTAGTATGGACTAATTAGTTCTAGATTAAATACTGTTCTGGTTCTGCCTTCCTAATCTTAAAAGCAAGACCCAGAAAGAACGAAACTATTTCCAAGCAATTTAACTGTGTCCCAAAATAATATTTATGATAAAAACTTAAAAATATAGCTCTGAAAAGAGGTAATATTCACAAGACTTTTATCCAGTCAAAAATTATCATTTCAAAGAAACAGGAAAATATGACCTATGATAAAAAAAAAATTAAAACTGAAACTGATTCAAAATTGACACAGATATTAGAATATGCAGATAAACCATAAATCACCCATTATTACCTCCATTCCATATGTTTAAGAGGTTAGGGGAAAAAATTGAACATGTTAAGTAGAGAAAAAAACATAAAAGTAATCTAAATTAAACTCTGAGATAAGAAAACTACATAGTCTGAGATGAAACAATACATTGGATAGGATTAATAGTGATTTACACATTGTAGAAAAAAAAATCAGTAATCATGAATAGTAACTAAAGATATCCAAAATAAAACAGAGAAAAAAAGGACTAAAAAAATAAATAAAAGGTCAGTGACCTGTGGGTGTAAAGTGTGTGTAATTCGAGTTTCTGAAAGAAGGGAGAGAGACTGGGGGAAAGAAAAAATATCTATTTATAATATTTATTAAGAGCTAATGGACAGGGGCGCCTGGGTGGCTCAGTGGGTTAAAGCCTCTGCCTTCGGCTCAGGTCATGATCCCAGAGTCCTGGGATAGAGCCCCACATCAGGTTCTCTGCTCTGCAGGGAGCCTGCTTCCCCCTCTCTCTCTGCCTGCCTCTCTGCCTACTTGTGATCTCTGTCTGTCAAATAAATAAATAAAATCTTAAAAAAAAAAAAAAGAGCTAATGGACAAAAATCTTCCAAAGTTAATAAAAATATTTATAAACTCACAGATCCAAAAAAAAAATCAAATTCCCAACATAAAAAATATGAAAAAACTGCATTAAGAAATATTATAAATATATTATTCTTATAAACAGAAAAAAATCTTAAAAAGTGCCAGAGAAGAAAGACCTATTAGGTACAAATGAACAAAGACGAGATGATAGCCCATTACACACTGGAAACAATGCAAGTGAGAAAAAGTGGCATAACATCTTTTCAAGGTTAAAAGATAAAGACTGTAAAACATAACTCTATACATAGCAAAAATAGCTTTTAAAACTGAAGGCAACATAAAGACATCTTTAGACATAAAATTGTTGAACTAATTCATCACCAGCAGAGCTTTACCACAAGAAATCTTAAAAGAAGACCTTTAGACATGAGGAAAGTGATACCCAATGGAAATATGGATCTATCCAAAGGAACAAGAATCCCGGATGTGCTCCCATGTGGAAAATATGTAAGTTTTTCTGATAATTAAATTCTCTTCAAAAGATAGCTGGCTTCTTTGTTTTCTTTTCTTTCTTTTTTTTTTTTTTTTAAGATTTTATTTATTCATTTGAGAGAGAGAGCGTGAGTGGAGAAAGGTGAGTGGGAGAAGCAGACTCCCTGTCGAGCAGGGAGTGTGGGATTCTATCCAGGGACTCCAGGATCATGACCTGAGCCGAAGGCAGCCGCTCAACCAACTGAGCCACCCAGGCATCCCGATAGCTGGCTTCTTAAACCAAAATAACAACAGTGAGGTTTGAGATATATACAACAAAAGAAGAGGTAAAATGTTTAACAGCCATAGCACAGAGACCAGGAAGGAAAAACAAAAGTACGTTATTGTAAGATTTTAACCTGTCCATAAAGCATCATGATCTTACTGAAAGATGGAGTGCTAAAGATGTGTATGGTATGCTCTAAAGCATTCACTAAAATAACAGCAACAACAAAAGAAGTTACAGTTAACAAGCCAAATAAGATATGAGGGAATCAGGGGCGCCTGGGTGGCTCAGTGGGTTAAGCCTCTGCCTTCGGCTCATGTCATGATCTCAGGGTCCTGGGATCGAGCCCCGCATCGGGCTCTCTGCTCAGCGGGGAGCCTGCTTCCTCCTCTCTCTCTCTGCCTGACTCTCTGCCTACTTGTGATCTCTGTCAAATAAATAAATAAAATCTTTAAAAAAAAAAAAAGATACGAGGGAATCATAAAAATTAATTCAAGAGAAGTCAGAAAACAAAAGGAATAAAGAACAGATAGAACAAAGAAAACAAAGAGCCAGATTAGTGATTTAAACTTAACCATATAAATAATAACATTAAATAGTTTCAGTGCTCTAATTGAAAGGCAGAGATGATGAGATTAGTTAAAAACAGAAGACACAACTATTTTCTGCCTATAAGAAATCAATCATAAATATGAAGACACAAACAGGTCAAAATAAAAGGATGGAAAAAGATACACTGAGCAAACACTGCGCAAAAAGTATTAATTTTTCACAAGGTTGACTTCAGTGCAAAGAATATTAACAGGGATTAAAAAATTACAGACAAGGATATAGAAGTCAGTTCATCAATAGGATATAACAATCAAGTTACACAAAGCACATTATTTGGCATGAATTTGGCATGGAATTGAATTAGAAGGCAACAGCAGAGCTATCTAGAAATTGCCCAAATATTTGGAAACAAAGTAACACACTTTTAAATAACTCATGCATTAAGGGAGATATCAAAAGGGAAAACAAAAATTGTTTTTAACTAAAAATGTAACAAACATATGTCATATATTTGTCCAAACTCAGAAAACATACAAAACAAAAAGTGAACCCTACAGTGAACTATGGACTTTGGGTGATTATGATGTGTCAATGAAGGTTTAACCATGGTGGAAAAGATACGATTCAGGGGAACGTTGATAATGGGCAAGGCTATGCAAGTGTGGGGGCAGTAAGTATATGGAAATCTCTGTATCTCCCTCTCAATTTGTTGTAAACATAAAACTCTGGAATAAACTGATTTAAACACACACACACACACACACACACACACACACACACACACACACACCCCAATCTGCTCTCAGTATATATGAGCTTGGTTTTTGTTTTTGTTTTTGTTTTTAGATTCCACATATGAATGAGATCATATGGAATTGTCTTTCTCTGACTTAATTAATTCACTTAGAATAATACCCTTGGGACACCTGGTGGCTCAGTAGGTTAAGCCTCTGCCTTCACCTCAGGTCATGATCTCAGGGTCCTGGGATCAAGCCCCACACCCTGCTTCTTGCTCAGCAGGGAGCCTGCTTCTCTCTCTGCCTGTGGGTCTCCCTGCTTGGGCATGTGCGCATGTTCTCTCTTTCCCTGTCTCTCTCTGTCAAATAATTTAAATAAAATCTTAAAAAAAAGAAGAAGAAGAAGAAGAAGAAGAATACCCTTAAGATCCATCCACAATGTCACAAATGCCAAGATTTCATTCCCTTTTTTATGACTAAATTGCATTTTTCTATGTATATTCCACATTTTATCTATTCACCCGTTCATGAAAACGTAGGTTATTTCCAAATCTTGTCTATTGTAAATAATGCTGCAATAAATGTGGGGTACATATATATTTTTGAGTTAGCGTTTTCATTTTCTTATGTAAATACCCAGAAATGGAAATGCTGGATATGATAATTCTATTTTTTTTAAAACAATTTATTTATTTAACTGACACAGACACACAGCAAGAGAGGGAACACAAACAGAGGGAGAAGCAGGCTTCCCACTGAGCTGGGGGCCCAAAGCGGAGCTCGATCCCAGGACCCTGGGATCGTGACCTGAGCTGCAAGCAGACGCATAACAACTGAGTTCTATTTTTAAAAATTTTTGAGGAACCTTCATACTGTTTTCCAGAGTGGCTGTACCAGTTTACATTCCTAACAACATACACAGGGGTTCCCCCATTCTCTCTACGTCTTTTCTTTTTGATAATTGCTACTCTAACACATGTGAGGTGATATCTCATTGTGGTCTTGATGTGCATTTCTCTGATGATTAGTGATGTTGAACATCATTTTAGGTACCTGTTAGCTTTCTGTATATCTTCTTTGGAAAAATGTCTATTCAGATCCTCTGCTCACTTTTTAATCAGTTTGTTTCACTATAGTTAGTAATACTGTATTGCATATCTGAAAGTACTAAGAAAGTAAATCTTAAAGTTCTCATTTAAAAAAAAACATCTGTAACTATATAGAGATTAAAGTTAACTGGACTCTTGGTAGTGATCACTGCACAACATAATGTCATAATGTTATATGACAATTATGTCTCAGTTAAAATTTTTTTTCAGTTAGAAAAATCAAGTCATACAAAGCATATTTTTTGGCCACCACTGAATTAAATTAGAAGTCAACAGTAAAGAACTAACTAGAAATTCCCCAAATATTGGGGGAAAAGATGCATTTCTAAATAACTCATGGGCCAAAGAAAATATCAAAAAAGAAAATAAAACTTGTTTTTAACTGAATTTTAAGTTAAAATGAAAATATAAACTATCAAAATTTATAATTTTTAATGCTCTAGCTACAGTGTAGGATTCAGAGGACAGAAAGCTTCTGCTGTATCTTATTTTGATGCATCCCCAATGTCATTAGTGTCTAATGCCCAGCAAGAAATGAATAAATATTTGTTGAATAAATTAAAAAAAAAAACACTAAGCACCCATAGGATAGAAGAGTAAGTCTCTCAAATCAATGACCTCAGCTTCCATCTCAAAGAATTATAAAAAGGAAGGGAAATTAAGACCAAAGTAAGCAGAAAGAGGAAATAATAAGGATGAGAATTAAAATTAGTGAGCCAGAATATATAAAAACAATAGAAAATATCAACAAAACCAAGAGCTAATTCCTTAAACAGTTGAGTAAGATTTATAAACCTCTACGCTGGATTACCAGAAACAAATATGAGGAGGAAAATTACCCAAAACAAGATGAGAAAATTGAAGCCACTATTGTTTTTATAGATATTAAAAGGGAAAAAGTAAAGATAATAACTTTGTGCCAATAATTTGAACAATGTACATGAAATGGAAAGCAATCCTTAAAAAATATAAACTATCAAACCTCATTTGAGAAAAATTGGGTAACCCAAATAGCCCATATCTATCAAAGAAATTGAATTTTTAGTGAATAACCTTCCCACAATGAGAACTTTAGGCCTAGATGATTTCACTTATTAATTCTACAAAACATTTAGGGAAGAAATAATACCAATTCTACCAAAACTCTCTGAGAAAACTGAGGACAGGAGACTATTTCTCAACTCATTCTATGAGGCCCTGTCCTCATTATCCTGGTAACAAGGGCCAGCAAACACATTATAAAAAAGAAAACTATAATAAACAGTTCTTCATGAATGTAGATACAAGAATTCTAAGCAAAAACTTAGTAAAACAAATCTAACCATATATAAAAATGATAATACAGAATGAACAAGTGGGGTTTATTTTAGGAGTTCAGTATTTAGCATTTGAAAAATCAATGTAATCTGCCATATTAATAAACTGAAAAATGATTTCAGTTAATACAGAACAAGCATCTAACCTATTCATGACAAAACCTTAGAGCAAATTAGTAATAGAACACAACTTCCTAACCTTGATAAAGAATATTTATAGAAAACCTACAACCACCATAAGTAACTGTGAGAGACAAAATATTTTCTCCCTAAAATCAGTAGCAAGACAAAGATGTCCCATTTCATCACTTCTACCGTACATTTTTACTAGAAGTTCTGGATAGTTCAATCAGACAAGATAAAGAAATGAAAGGCAACCAGAATGAAAGAAATAAGTAAAAATGTATTTGCTGACAACATGAGCACCTATGTAAAAAATCCTATGAAATCTACAAAGAAAATTTTAGAACTGAGTGAGTTTAGCCAGGTTACAGAATTCAACATTAACATAAAAAAAAAACTATGTTTCTATTTATAAGCAATAAGCAATTAGAAACTGAAAATATGTTAAACAGCATTAAAAATAGCATCAAATTATGATATACTTAAGGATAACACTGAGAAAAAAATTTGCAAGACCTAAACCTTGAAAATTTTAAGACATTTCTGCAAGAATATATAAATCAATGGAGAGATATATCTTATTCAAGTGTCAAAACACTTAATATTGTTAAGATGTCAGTTTTCCCCCACAGCGATCTTTAGATTCATTGCAATCCTAATTAATACTAAAATCCTAGCGGGAGATTTTGTAGAAATTTACAAGCAGCTTCTAAAATTACTACAGAAATGAAAGGACCTAGAATATTCAGAACAACTTTGAAAAAGAAAAGCAAAGTTGGAGAACTAGTATTTCCTGATCTCAACGTTTCCTATAAAGCTACATTAATCAAGATTGTATAGAACTGTTAAGACAAATAGGTGAGTGAAACAAATATGGAGTCTACAAATAGATCCCCATATATATGATCAATTGATTTTTGACAAAAATGCAAAGGCAATTCAGTGGGAAAGGACAGTTTTTTAACAAATGGTGTTGGAAAATATGGCCATCCATCTTCAACATGGACACTTCAAGAACAAAAAATGTATGATGAGTGGTGGCTATGTGTATGAAAGGATCTTCAACTAAACCGTAAATGAAATATAAAACTAAATAAATATGCAAACTAAGCCACAATGAAATATCATTACCCACTCTGAGAACTGCTAGAATGATTGCTTTTGGTGATGATTTGGATGGTATTGGTGATAATGTGAACAGAATGGAAGACACTGACGTCTTACACACACCCAGTAGGAATGTTTAGAACAACCACTCTGAAAAGTAGTTTGACAATTTCTTAGAACGTTAAACATACAATATGACCCAGTCCTTCTACTCAGAGTATTTTTCTGAAATAAATAAAGCATGTGTCTTTATAAAGGCTTGTAAATAAAATGTCTACAGCAGATCCACACATACATTGATCACAAGTGGCCATCAACAGGGGAATAAATAAATCATGGTGTAACCATGTAGTATAATACTACTGAGTAATAAAAAAGAAATGGACTACTAATACAAATGACAATATGGATGCTTCTCAAATGATTACGCTGAAAAAAAGAAGCCAGATATATAGAGTATATATAATTCCATTTATAAGAAGTTATAGAAAAATTCCAACTAATTTATAATGACAGAAAGTAGATCACTGGTTCCTTCGATCTGGGAGCTAGAGCAACAATGGGAGAGGCAGTAAGGAGAGGTTTTTAAAAAGAAAACAAAGAATTATAATATTATTCTTATAATCTGAGAAAAGAATTTCTTAAACAGAAAAAAAAGTATCAAGAAATGAGATCTGAAAGCTAGTATTATTACAAGCGTGCTTTGACTTGAAAAGTCATGAGTGTTTAGTAGTTTTAAATCCAGCTGTTTGTGTTCATAATGATTAGATGAGAAAATGACGGCTTCATTCTTAACTCGTCTTAACTTCAGTAACAAATCTTAACTTAAGATTGTCTTAACTTCAGTAAACAAATCTTTCAAACTACCTTCTTGTTCCCAAATTATGGGAAGTGGCAGGGAATTTCTGTGAATCTGAAATTTACGGACTTAACAGTTTAACATAAATAAGAATGCAGAAACATATCTAACAACTAGCAAGAAATACAGGCAAAGAGGACATACTTTATCATACCTTTTTCAACTAGCTGTTACAGGAGTCTGTCAATCAAACTTCTAATTCTAGGGAGAACTATTATGAATTCAAAGAATTCTTGGTAAGTGTTTACTGTACAGACATTAGGTCAGTTACATCAGAAGAGCTGATTCCATTGAGCAGTTAACCTACTTAGTACAGTTGGGTGTAGAATGTTGGGCAGAATTCACACAGAATCACACACCAACAGCCATCTCTAGTAGTCTTTAAAAGCAAAGCTAATAAATGGTTTGCCAGACCCACATTGTCAAGTGCTCTCCACTGTGCAATGCCAAAGGAGGAAATTCTCATCCATCAGCTTGCCTGCCAGCCACCAGTAATAGCCATCTGTCAAGGAAGACTTTCCCTCTTTGGAAAAAAATCAAGGAAAACTCAGATGTGAACAATTCTCTAAGGAGTTTACACACTAATGACCTATGAAATTAAGCCCCAAATATTCCCAGGACCCTGTCCACAAGCTGCAATACAAGTGGGATGGATTTATAGCTGCTGAGTCAGGAAAAGGTTTATACAAATTACAGTGGCAAACTGGACAAGACCCAGCTGGGCACAAAAGTCTGTTTAAAAAAAAAAAAATAACCCCAAAAGCAAAAAACATAAAGCCACAGATGAAGAAACCCTAGGGCCTGGCTGGTTTTCAGCCATCTGACTTCAGCCTCCTGGCTTTACAAGGACTCATTTTATTCAATCAGTTCTTCAGCACTGGGGAAAGCATGTTTCTCTGAATAGGTGATCTCATCTTGCACAAAATCAAGACCCCTCCATGGCTACAGGGACAGATAAAGCTTTTTTTGCCAATGCTTTAATTAAAGGTGCAGGCACGGGCTGACACTGATTCCTGATACAAGAGTTTGCTGCCAATTAGACTTTCTCCAGTCTGGAATTTTTGTCTTTCAACTTTTGGACTCTCAGCCACAATAAGGAATATATTTTATATCATGATCTGATACACAATATATACAGAGGTGATTTCTAACTATGTAATAATCAGTGTGTTATAGGCATCGATCTACTAAAGAGACCAAAACATCAGTCATACAAAACCTATTATCATCATACCAGTGTCAACGGGTAAATTGTCATTTAATGGAAGTTTGTGCAATAGATACTCTATGAGCAATGCGTTTATAGGTTATTTGTGTTTTGTTTTCACTCTACTCTTGCTCAAATGCCAATCATGACCTTCTAAATTACTGTCAGAATCAACTGATCAGTCATGGTTCGTAATTCAAAAAATACTGCTCTCAACAATGGGTTTCTTTTTTTTTTTTATGGTGGTAAAATACATGTGAAATTTACTGTTTTAATGTGTACAGTTCAGTGGCACGAAGTATGCAACCAGCAATATACACCTCTGGAACTCCGTCTTCCCAAACTAAAACTCTGTGCCCATTTATTTATTTATTTTTAAAGATTTTATTTATTTATTTGACAGACAGAGATCAGAAGTAGGCAGAGACACAGGCAGAGAGGAGGCAGAGAGGAGGAAGCAGGCCCCCTGCCGAGCAGAGAGCCCGATGTGGGGCTCGATCCCAGGACCCTGAGATCATGACCTGAGCCGAAGGCAGAGGATTAACCCACTGAGCCACCCAGGGACCCCTCTGTGCCCATTTAATACTAAGTCACTCCACCTCTCTCCCCCTACCCCTGGTGAACACCATTCTACTTGTGCCTCTTTGAATTTGACCACTTTAGGTACATGTGGTCCATTTTTAAGGCATAATGATTCTATGAAGTAGGAAACTGGACTATATGTGCAGTGAGGAAAAGGTGAAACTGGACAACGAGTGAGCATGTAATAGAACCACCATCAAAATGCAAAGTTCTATCATACTTACATACTGTATAGTTAAATGTCTTACACAAAGATATGAAAGATCAGTGACAGATCTACTAGGATACATGAGATATTTAAAATGTTCTAGAGAAGCTAAGATAATGGACTGTATGATCTTTGAGGAGAAATGCCCAGCAACAACAGTGTTCATTCTCCGTTTTTCCTTACATGGTCAAGTGCCAAGAGTTTGAACCCAACAAGCAGCAGCATATCCTAGGACAGCTTTCAGCCAAGAAACAAGCAGACAGAAAACACAGCTCCCTTCATTTCAACTCCACTGAGTCTCGATACAACTGGCACCAAATTTGCACATTTGCTTTATTACCAAATGTGTAAGATCCACTTTTCACTTTTAAACTCATATGACAGATAATAATATTTTGTGGATAGAGAACAGCATCATAGAGTCCATCTGTGATTCCAACAGCATGTGTTTGCCCCCCTTTTCTCTTCTTATAACAAATAAATATTTTGTTTCTAGTTCACTGTTTAGCAGTGCATTATTATTTTTACTTTTGGGAAGAAGTCACATAATGGGTGTTATCAAGCATTTAGACTCTGTCATCTTTGTCATTAAAGACATTGGTCCTGTCTTTGGATCATGTTTTATACTTGTGATGAGAAGGGCTTGTATGAGAACTGAGGGAAAGGACAGAGTCCTCCATGGGCCCAGGACCCAGGATCTCCTGGGATAGGACCCCTGTCTGAGGCTCATCAGACCTCTGTAAGGCCAGGAGTCAAAAAACATTTTTCTATCTCCAATTCAGTAGTGAAAAGTTAAAAATCCAGAGGATAAAGTGATTCACCCAAGTGTTGGAATCGGAACAAATGCAGAGATTTGGGCTTCTAGTAGAGTTCTCTTTCCCTCTGGAAAACAATCGTTCTATTCCTTCTAGATTAAGATTACATAAAGCCAAGGGCTTTATCTAAACATACTGAATTAGTGGTAACAGCCAACGTTGGGACAGAAATTCAAGCACTTTGGGGGGGTGGTGGCAAATATTCAGGAATGTGATTGGCCTGAGAAATGAGATGGAAAGACATTTGCTACAAAGGTGCAATCTATGCCGTTTTAGGAGTGCAGAAGGCAGGAGCAATGATAAGGGTGCAGAAGGCAGAATTTCAGAAAGGGAGGAGAAGGAGCAGCAAAAGAGCAGAAATGTTTAGAGATATAGAAGAAACAGGATAATGCCAGGTAGAGAAAAATGGAAGGCAGAGTCAAGAAGGAGGCGGCTGTGGGGACAGTGTGTCAAATGCCTCATAAAGGCCAAGGAGATGCTTATGGAGAGAGTCCTCTGCTGATCCCCAAGAGAACACTTACAAGTTATAGGATCAGAACTAGATTCCACATGGAGCAAAAAGATAAAAGTTAATGAGATGCCATTTATTGTCCTCTTACTGTAAGGTAACAAGGGTCACTGTAGTACATGTCCATTATGGAAAATGCCTCACAAGAGTCCAGGGAGCTGCCTATTTTCAGTGACAGAGACCTCTGTGTGTGTGTAATTCTATCCTGCAAGCAAGTATAATGAACTGCTGTTTTATAAGGATATAAATATATAAATATATATATAAATATATATTTTTTATATATAAATATATAAAACTGCTGTTTATATAGAATAAATGAGATCATGACCTGAGCTGAAGGCAGAGGCTTAACCCACTGAGCCACCCAGGCACCTGTTTATTCTAGGGGCACCTGGGTGGCTCAGTGGGTTAAGCCTCTGCCTTCAGCTCAGGTCATGATCTCAGGGTCCTGGGATCAAGCCCTGTATCAGGCTCTCTGCTCAGTGGGGAGCCTGTTTCTCCCTCTGTCTCTGCCTGCCTTTCTGCCTACTTGTGATGTCTGTCAAATAAATAAATAAAATCTTTTAAAAAAAGATTTTTTATTATAGTTCTGTGAAAAAAAATGGTGTTTTGATAAGGATTGTACTGAATTTCTAGATTGTTTTGGGAAGCATGAACATTTTAACAATGTTAGTTCTTTTAAGCCATGAACATATTAGATCTTTCCATCTGTCTGTGTTTTCTTCAATTTCTTTCATCAGTGTCTTATAGTTTCAGACTACAGATCTTTCACTTCCTTGGTTAAATTTATTTCTAGGTATTCTATTCATTTTGATGTAATTATAAACAGGATTATTTTCTTAATTTCTCTTTCTGCAACTTCATTATTAGTGTATAGAAACAACAGGTTTTTGTATGTTAGATTTATATCCTAAAAATTTACTGAATTCATTTATTATTTCTCAAACTTTTGGTGGTGCTTTTAGAGTTTTCTATATATATTATCATGTCATCTGAAAATCATTCCTGGTTATAAATGTGCTAATGCCATTCCGGAAATGGATTAGGTCAAGTTTGGAGCACAGAATCAAGTGAGGGACTGCATTTTATATTACAATGATTCTGAGTGCCATTTATAGAATATATGTGGGCCAAGATTGTTTCACCAAGTTAAGTTTCTATGAAATAGCTTCTACAATAAGTGCCTCATAGAATCATTATTCCTGGAAGCCTTTTAATAATTAATCAACTCTAATAACTTTGAATCACTTCCTAGGTCCCATTCTTCTAAGTGTTTTATACCTATTATCTCATTTAAACCTACAGTAACTTTTCACATCTATACCTATTATTGTTCCTTTTTTTAAAAAAAGTTGTATCTACTTAGAGTGTGTGCACGAGCAGTGGGAGGGGAGAGGGAGAGAGAGAGAGAGAGAGAGAATCTCAAGCAGATTCAGCACTGAGCGCAGAGCCCAATGTGGGGCTCAATCCCACAACCCTGAGATCATGACCTGAGCCAAAAGCAACAGTTGGACACTCAACCAAGTGAGCCACACAGGCGCCCCATTATTCCCACTTTTCAAATGAGGAAATTGAGACACATAGAAATTAAGTAACTCACCTAGAATCATACAGTTCATAGTTGGAAGAACCAAGACCCAAATTAACAAAATTTCAAAATTCCAATGGTATTTAGAAAGTTACTTATACCATTCTTATTTCTACAAATCTTATATGACATTGTAAACCAGATAGTAGAACAAACTTGACTATGCACTTTCACATGTGACCAATTAAGCCTAAAAGCAAAATTAGCATACAGCATGAATGTTAAGATTATTACTTGTGCAAAGTTAATACTTTTATTTTTCTCTATCCATAAAAGGGTATATATCCTGAATTTATAAGTGACAATAATTTTATTTTAAAGATGATTCAATAACTTAATTTAAAATAGTGTCCCAAGAAGTAAAATGGATAGAATAAAGGCAAAAATTCTTTCTAACATATAAGATTTGACCACAGTATTTAGCCACTAAATAGTCATTTGTCAAAACACACCAGCAGTTGGCATTTCTAATGGTTATTACCTTATAGTAACAGAGACCTATAGTACAATACCAGTGCTAGAAAAGATTCTATCCCTTACCTCATTCATGATTTTATATGGACACATCTAATTTTATTTATTTTTTAAGATTTTATTTATTTATTTGATAGACAGAGATCACAAGTAGGCAGAGAGGCAAGACACAGGGTGGGAGGGGGTGGTAAATAGGCTCCCTGCTGAGCAGAGAGCCCAATGCAGGGCGCCATCCCAGGACCCTGAGACCATGAGCTGAGCCAAAGGCAGAGGCTTAACCCACTGAGCCACCCAAGTGCCCTGAAACATCTAATTTTAATTCAGAAGCTCAAATTTCAGTGAATATTAAGACTGCATATTGCAAGATTTAGAATATTTTTTAAATGCTTTACAGTGCATTTTAATTTTTGCCAATAGTTTTTTAAAGTTTATTGCTCAAGTGTTAAACACTGTTTAATATTTAACATTGTGATAGAGATTATTATGGCAACTTCATGACCATGTTAAGTAATTCTTTTGTTCAGGATATGTCCGTCAAGATCCTTGGCAAAACTTTCTTAAATTTCCAGAATGAATTCATACCTTCAGAAATAAGAAACCATATTCACTAGAATGTGGAAATAGCAACTTACTTAACTTTACCTCTTAAAAGTACAGAAATACTAATAAGCAGAACTCATTAATGTGTTTTTAATAGGACAATAATCTACTTACAGACTCAAAAGCGGGGATGGGATTTTACCCTAAATTGCTGATGGTTTCATCTTGGGGGAATTAACAAATTAATAGATTAAATTGTTTGCTATGATGTACTACAGTGCTAAAACAAGATTCCTTAAGATATAGTCCCTCTAATCAAAACACAAGGAGAAGAAGAAAGAAGGGAATAACAAACTATTAACACTGGTTCCCTAGGTTTGAAGGATGGAGAGGGTGAAGAAGACATCTGGTTTCTCTCCCATGTTGTGTTACATTTTTTCAGGGAACATGTATGGTTTTTATTCTATTTAATATTTTTTATATAAATATACATCAGTCAGAAGATAGTGTATAATTATATATGTGCGCATTGCCTATTTCATGGGGAATAGCAACCTCATGGGAAAACCTTAAAAGATGATTAGGATCTGGTTAAGCTGAAGAGTAGAGCAATGTATGAAGAAGAGTATATGTATAGAAGAGAGAGGAAAGGACATGTCATTTAGTGCCTAATTAAGATTGGATCAATACTTGAAAAACCCACTAAGTTTAACCAGGAAAGCTTGAATTTCCAGAATGAAAGCAACATTGAAAGACTGTTGATCTGGAAGGACTAATGCTAGATTGGTTCCAGAAGGGAGAGATTAGAATCAGTGAGTCAGCATTTTTCATGGTAGCCTCACATCCCCACGGCATGACTGCAGCACAATAGGCAATCAGGAAATGTATACTGAATGATGGCATAAATGAATGAACTATGATATCAAGATGGAGAGTCTGATAAAGACATCTGAAATGGTGGTTACAGGAGACTGATGAATCACAGACCCTCGAGTCTGAAAGCATGTGTGCACAAGACCACACCTATAGAAAGGCAGAGAGCAGAGTTTGGTGAACAACTCCCAAGTTAGGCTTCCTGTTACATACATGTTAGCTAATATTGGACAAGTTATTTACCACTGTGAGCTCCAGTTTCCTCGTATATAAAATGCTGATAATGGTATAACCTCCTTATCTTGAAAATGGCATTAAAATAATATTTACAAGATCAGTTGGGATAATAAAAGTATTTATCAAACTGTCTTACACATAGTAAGCATAAACAGTGGTTACTATTCTTGGTATTTTTTTCTTTGTTCAAAGAGCTATATTCATGTGAAGATTTTTCTTTCAGATGCACTTCAAGTATTGTTGATTGGGTCTCAGAGCATTTGTCATAATAAAATTAAGCTTTTTGTTTTTTTGTTTTTAAGTAGCACATGCACTGACATGCACACATTATTCTCTAACCTATGAAACAAGCAAGAATTAGGATAAGAATATTTTTTAATTAAAAAAAAATTACTCTTACAAGATTTCTACTGATCGTATTCCTGGATTTTCTTCTACTTCTCCATCTTAGTTTTTTACACTGAGGGAAACCTAACTTTTACCTATGGTTGAATGAGGAAAGTCTATTGAGGATAAGTGTGTGAACCTACTTCATCTGTCATCAACACAAAGTACCAAGCTCTTCTAAGCCTTCACAGCCACCCTGCCACAGAAAAGAAAATTGCAATACCTCTAAGCACAGGTGACTTAAGTTTGACAAGTTCCAATATTTCCAGGTGGTAATTTCCATACAATTTCCCATTCCCACAGTGTTCTCTGTACATATAACGGGCCAACCCTCCCCACATCTGCAAGGGAGTCATAGGGAATGTTAGGGTCCTCCTGTGAGCTTCATTTCTTCAATCTTCTTTGCCACCTGATCAAAGATTTCCCTTCTATAAAAAATACATAGATAGGGGTGCCTGGGTGGCTCAGTGGGTAAAAGCCTCTGCCTTCGGCTCAGGTCATGATCTCAGGGTCCTGGGATCGAGCCCTGCATCGAGCTCTCTGCTCGGCAGAGAGCCTGCTTCCCTACCTCTCTCTCTGCCTGCCTCTCTGCCTACTTGTGGTCTCTCTCTCTCTCTCTCTGTCAAATAAATAAATAAAATCTTTTAAAAAAATACATATAGAATTCCTATTCCTGTTCTTCTATCCTTTCAAGTTTTTACAAATATTGATAAATGAACATTTAATATTTTTCCTTAAAATGAGCCCTGCCCAACATTTTGAGAACTCTGCCTCTGATTTTCAGTGTATTAAACTTAAACCTAACTTCCTAAGATAAGTTCTGCTTTAAAAGAGCCAACACCATTATTTTGATTTTCTCTTTTTTAAGACATATAACTTTAGGTCATGACTCCTGTGTTTTTAAAATGTAGGTATTTCCAGTTAAGTATATTTAAGATTAAATGTAGCCTCAGATAAAATTATATGATTAGGGAGGCAGGGCTTGCAATCAAGAACAGATTAGAATTATTATTTCACATAATATGGATTACTATTATTTTAAGGTGACTTCTAATAACATCTAAATATTAATATAGTTTAAATAATATGACAGAAATAGCTAATTATCTCCCTTGTATTCCCTTCCTCATCCCAAGTGTTGTTGCTGGAAAGTTGAAAGTTGCTGCCTGACTAGACACTACATTTCCCAACTTCCCTTGTGTCTTGGCAGGATAGGTTGTAGTTAGTGGAGTCAGGGCAGAAGTGAAGTTTGCTACTTCCAGTCCGGGGCATTACAAGCTCCTGTACAATCCTCAATGATTTTACTCTCTTCCATCATCAGCCAGAGAGAAGTATCTGTCTGAGGTGACCTTGTAAACCAGGTAATGCAGAAGGCAGTTAACTCAACCTGGGTTTCTGAAAGACTGGGTGGGAATTAAGACCAACCTACCACTATTCCTGCCACTATTCCTTTCCAGGAGGAAAGGCAGTGGGTAAACTTTTATTGTATTAATCTATTGATATTTGGTAGTTAATTTTTTATAGCAGCTAGAGTAACCCTAACTAGATCATGTATTCAAAAGACTAAATGTAAAAGAAAACTATATCAATGCTATAGAAGTAAAAATAAATATTTTTTCTCAAAGGGAGATTTCTAAGTGGTAATGTCAACAGATTACCACACAATTACTATAAATAGCACATAATGGAAATCATTATAATTTGTCTAACATGTATTGATTGCTTAAAATGTGCCACTATATATATATTACCATGTTTCGTTCTGAAAATCCCTACCACTGAAAAACATAAAGCTTAGAGATGTTAAGTGACTTGCCAAAGATTATATTGGTAGCAGTTGGTAAGAGAGGGGATTTAAAACACCCATCAAGTGGAAATAATCATGTGGCTAGTGAATGAAGAGAATATTAAGAAACCCAAACCAAAAGAATAAAGCAAATTTGTATTGTTCATTCAATTAGGAAGTGTTTATGTACAGGGCATGATGGTATTCAAGGACTGTGGGAAATAAGAATATGTAAAGGACATGAACCATGACATGAGGCATATTAAAAACCAGTTGGGGACATAAACCATGTACAAAAATAACTGCAATAAAATATAGTATATAGTAAATGTCATAATAATACTGCAGAATATTATGAGAGTTCAGATGAGAAAGGTCATTTTTAGCAAAGTGTCAGATCACACTGTAAAAAATAATGCTTAATCTGGCCCTTCATGAATAGGTAGAATTCAGTAAGTAGAGATAGGAAAGAAAAACTTTCAAGTGGACAAGTATATGGCATGATGGAAAAGAGGAAATGAATGGGCAAAAAAGCTAGAAAGACAGTTGAGATCAGTTCATAGTGGACCTTGAATATCAAGCTAAGATTTTACTTTATTATAAGCACACAACAGAAACTATTAATAAAGTTCTATAGTAGCTAAATAAATCTAATGATCAAGTATGGATTGAACTAGAGTATTAGACTCTGAAAGAGCCTCATCTCTCATCTTTTTCTTCCTTTGTTAGTGCAATGGCTATTTTGTCTTATGTTTTACCTTTCTTTTTCATAGATATGTACTGAAGGCAGTTCAGAAAATTCAGATGAATAAAAACCAAAAATAGTCTCCTAACTTGTTTGCCAAATCTCCTTCCCTAATTTTCCCTTAAAAATATACAGAAAAAAATGTTTTACAAAAATAGCATCAAACAACACACATTGCTATGTAACCTTCTTTTAAAACTTCATGATTGTATACCATCCCATCAGTTGACTAAATCATAATGTTTTAAACACCCAATTAAATACCCAACTAATAAAAATGAGTTTTTACTCATTAACTATCGTTGATAACTGTGATAAACAGCAGAGGAATTCCTCTTCTCCACAAAGATGTCCCCATCCTAATCTGCAGGACCTGTCAGTATGTTACCTTACATGGCAATGGGGACTTTGAGATGGGACTATTATCCTGGATTATCTAGGTTGACTTGATGTAATCACAAGGGTCCTGTGAAGAGGGAGATAAGGAGTCAGCATCAGAAAAGGCAATATGATCATGGAAATACAGGAAAGGAGACTGGAAGATGCTATACAGCTGGGCTTTAAAGATACAGAATGGGATGACCAGCCAAGGAATGTGGATGGCTTCCAGAAGCTAGGAAATGGACTTTCCTCTAGATCCTCCTTGAAGGAACAAAGCTCTGCCAACTCCCTGACTTTAGCCCAGCAAGACCCATTTTAGACTTCTGACCTCCAGAATTATAAGAATATCAATTTGTGTTCTTGCAAGTCACAAATGTTAGAACAACAATAAGAAAAATAATACATAAGACTTTTGCTATAAGTAATTGTTGTGGGAGATGATAGTGTCCTAGAGTAGAGTGGTAGTGGCAGAAAGAGTAGAGAAGTAGATAAGGCCTGATTTTTTTTTTTCTAGGCAGATCTGATAGAACAGGCATTGGATTAGATCTATGAGATTTGACTCATACAAGTAGCTAGATAATGAAGATATGAGTTAAGTTGGGAAAACTGTAGAGGAAACAGGTTGAGCGGAGGAGGAAATGCTGTTTCATTTTGCAAGTGTTAAGTTTCTGATGCCATTAGATACTCAAGAGAGGATAAGAAGTAGGCAATTGGATATATTCATTTGGGGCTCAGTGCAGAAGTAGGGAGTGGAGATTTAAATTTTACTTGGGGGCACCAGGGCTCAGTCAGTTAAGCCGCTGACTCTTGATTTCAGTTCAGGCATTGATCTCAGAGTTGTGAGTTCAAGCCCTGCGTTGGGCTCCATGTGGGGCATGAGGCATACTTAAAAAATAAAAATAAATAAATAAATTTTACTTAGAATTTGGAATTCATCACTATTCAGGTGGTATTTAAAGCTATGAGGCTTGCTAAAATTACTCTTCAAGCACTAAATATTTATTAAGCAACTGCTTGTCTAAGATCAAGACATACAGTAGTGAGCAACATTGTCCCTACTCTCATGAAGCTTTTATTTCAGTAAAATGAGCCATACAATAAATAAACCACCTGAATAAATAATTATATAAGAATAAATGTTATAATGAAAATAAAGCAAGATGGCGAGGTCTCGAGACCCTATTAAGCAGTTGGAAAAGGTTATTCTCAGGAATTGGTAAAATACATTAGCATATGGAAGAGCAAAGTATCCTTAGAAGACCAGAGACTTCTTCACTGAGAAAGCATTTAACCTGAGACTTGAATGACAGTAAACAGACATACTTATTGTCTTCTCCCATGTGACCGAGCACTTGGAGAACATACATATCACCTTTTCTTTTTTTTGTATGCAGTCTGGCACCAAATTAGCTATTATTATGATATATATTATGTATAGCTTTGAAAAAGTATGAGCAAATAATAAGTATTTGCTGTCTACAAGGTCTGGGAGACCAAAAGAAAGAAAAAGATTTTGTTGCCATTTCCAGTAGCTCACGATCTATGTGAAGAGACTACGGAAACACAGGGATCCAAATGGCAAGACATCAAGCAGCATCATGTGCCCCTGCTACAGTATGTGTTACATGAAGACAGCCTGATAAAGTGAACAAAAAGTGGGCTTGCATTAAGAAGACAAGATTCTCAAACCTGACCTTGCACAGAAGAGGACTTGGGACCTTGACAAGTAATTTAACTTCTGAGGCTTAAGTTTCTAGTCTGTAAATAGCAGTAAACCTATCTTCCTGCCCTACCTGCGTGCGACAGGACCAAATCAGTGACCAAGTGAAAATAGTAATTATTATCATAGTAAAAATAATTCCTATTAGGATAATCATTAGGATAACACCGTTAAGAACCCAAAGTGCCAAAAAAATGCCCTAGAGATGGAGACTGTATAATGAATCTATATGATATGGTTTTGATATACTAGAGATTTTAAACATACACAGTCAATTCCTAGACACCATTTTTCCCCCCAAGACAGAGTTTTTTTTTTATTTTTTCCTACTCAAAAGGTCATCTTAAAGTTAGTGCTTTAAAGATGGCTTTATTGTGTGGTAAGCGGCAAGTAGGTATGACCTGGGTCTTTAAAGACTGATTCCTTGGCTCTTTCCAGTTCTGATGCAGATTAATGCAGCACAGAGCAGCCATAAAAAGGCCACAATGAGTGAATTTTAGCAGAAAGCAATAACAGTGATATATAAAAATGGCTAAAATAAACATAAATCAGCTACCTCTAAATGACATATTGACACAATTCTGTGGTCTACTGAACCAACCTCTATCTTCCTCTAGGCATTTTTTCCTCCCAGTGCTCTAAACTTCATTCTCGGAAACTTTAAATCACAATGACGGCTCTGGGGAGCCTCTGCTATTCAGTTACCTTCACTTCTTGCTTCCATCATTCTTCAGCAACACCCAAGACTGCCCAGTAGCCAAAACAGGCTCTCCCGAGTGCCCAACATCAACTACACCATTCCTCCTCCTGAGTCAGGCATCCTGCCTGCCATCCTCATCACAAAGGTGGAATCCACATCTTTATCCGCTGGGACTTTCAGCCAACTGACTCTGATCATTTTTTCTGAAGCACCAACTTTCTCTATCCTTCTTACCTGTCATTAAATCTTCAACTCATTCTCTCTGTTCTGTATTGTCACATCTCTCTTTTTCTTTACCAAACAGAATCTGCCTAAGCCCATTCCAAGTACATAAAAATTGTACATTTCAGTGCTCATGTTCTTTTCTTACATTTAATAGGTCATGTGCCAACAGAGTTGTTCGACTTGGATAAGTAATGTAACATCCCTGGTCCTTCTCATCAGTAAAATTGGGGTGAGGTGGACTAAACTGTACTGGATTTCACACTTATATTAAATAGTGAGGGTTTTTTTAAAAAAGATTTTATTTTATTTATTTGACAGACAGAGATCACAAGTAGGCAGAGAGGCAGGCAGAGAGAGAGAGAGGGAAGCAGGCTCCCCGCTGAGCAGAGAGCCCGATGTGGGGCTCGATCCCAGGACCCTGAGATCATGACCTGAGCCGAAGGCAGCGGCTTAACCCACTGAGCCACCCAGGCACCCCAAATAGTGAGGTTTTTTCTTTAAATGCTATTGTATACCTAGTTATAGATATATGTAAAAAAAAAAAAAATAGGTCAAATAGAGCACCGCCTGATACAGGTTGGAATGGGATTCCAGGGCCCTGTTCCCTTGGTGTATCATTCCCTTTTGTTATGGTGCCTGTGAGATACTTCCAAACCATAAGACTCCAAGGAGCCCATGGTCATCTTTGAACTAAGGGATCAATAAGTTGTTTTCTAGCCCTACTATCCAAAGATGCTATTCAACATAGCTATATAGCAAGAAAAATTGAGTGGGAAAGAATCCATAATGTTGCCAAGTGCTGACTTTTGCTTTATTGAAATGCTCCATAAGCAGTATCTCATTTAACTCCAATAATAAATGGTATCATACTCACTTTAACCAATGAAAGGACATACTAAGAAAGAGATTGTAACTTGTTTAAATTTACATGTTTTGTAAGAAGGCTGGGATGAGATTCAAACCTTTGCTTCTTCCACTGTGGTACATTACCTCTAAACCCAATCACCTTTTTCTAACCTAGTCCGCATCCAACAATAATCACTAATTACATTCTCTAACATATTGTGTTGTGAAGGTGTTCAGCATATCTGATCCATGGTGGATGTTTATATTTACTTATTCTAGTAATAAATAAAGCAGCAGCAAGGAGTAGTTTTGCAGAGATCGCTAAGAAATCATAGTTTTGAATGAAAGAGAGAAATGGGGAGGAGAGTATTGATACATTTACAGTTAAATGTTCTTAAATCTAACATTGCTTTATTCCTCCAAAACTAAAACTTTTAAATGAACTAGAAAAATTGTGATTACCTGAGCATATTACTATTAACCCATCCAGTACCATGGAGTCCAGAGTACACACTGGATTTCTAACACTTGTTAAATTCTTCCTACAACAAAATGTAGAAATAATCAGATTTCTTCTCATAATTCCATACCCTTAGAACACCTCTTCTGCAAATCCAGATCCCTTTGGATAATTACAGAAATAGCATAGCTGTGGAAAAAATACTAGGGATCTGAACTCAAAAACTTGCTAGATACTGCATTATCATTCCCTGTCTACCAACTTATATCTTTCCTCAGATTCTATGTTTTCTTTGCTCTTTTTCCTCTGGCAGATGTTCAGGGGCGAATTATGCAATTTAGAACCCAAAATTCCACTCCATCCAGATGCCTAATTTGCTAACTATTCACTTGTCAAAAACATATGTTCACTGTCTATTACGTAATGGAAAGCTCAGAACAGCTTCTGGTTTCCATTTCATGAATCGATACAGACAATCTGACAAATGTCCCGGAAGGCATTTTTTACTGCACATTTCCATGAAACCTTTTATTAAATTTCATAAATGCAGCAACATCTGGGATAGAAAAACTTTCTCCCCAGAAGTTCTAAGATTCAAAATCACTGTACATTTTTCTTTTCAAAAATCCATGGACAAATTTGCGGGATAATGGTAAAATTTAATTGGGTCTCCAAGTTTTGTTAAAAGTTTAGTTGATCTTGAAAAGAGCCACTCTACCCTACTTTGAAAACATGGGGAAAAAAGTTTGTACAAGTCTTATTGATCCTTGTTGAATTTTTAAAGAAAAGTGCATTTGTATTAGTTTCTCCTACTACAGTAGTTGCTAACATAATTCATAGTGTCAAGGTCAACATTACTCTGTGGATCAGTAATGAAATCAAAAGCATCTGTGTCATTTACTTTAATATGAAAAATTTATAAAACAGTTGCATGGGGATGGATAGTAGAAATAACTAGACCACAACAGATAATACCATATTGTGTTCTCACATCTGTTTCAATATATCAAAATAATATGGGAAACAAGCTTTTGTTACCTATAACATCCACATTTATTCCCTCATTGATTTTAACTAAACTCTAATAAGCACTAATATAAATAAGCACTAATATAAGTAATCTAAGAATAGTAATATTCTACCTACCTACCTACCTACCTACCTACTTGGCTTTCTTGAACTCTACCTAACTGTGAGTCTTAGGAACTCCCAATACCCAGAATAATGTCAGTTAGAATAATACAAAGAAATGAAGAGAAGTTGGAAGGAGGAAGACAAGGAAGAAGAAATATCAAGCTTTATTATACCACCTTTTCTGTCCCACTAAATAAGCTATTCACTGATTATTTGGTGACCCTGTGAATAAATGAATATGAAAAAACAGTGAAAAGAATTCTACTTGGGAAAGGAGATGGATTTTAATCCTATGTTTTTTCCCTAGCAAGAATAGAAACTCATTGGCCTCTCTGGATCTCACACACAACATGAAGGACTGAGACTACGTGACTTGAAATTCTAACATTAACATTCTATGAGGGAGTATATATATATATGGGAATGTATGCATATATGGAAACTCTTGTTCTTTGTTTAGAGATATTATACAATCACTGGGTATATCTAGATACTAAACCTTGGGAAGATGTCTGTATCCTTGCTAGTTTGTTGGTAGTAGAGACAGCTTTTCTTATTGCCTGCACACATTGGGCATTCATTCAATGATTAGTTAGTTCCTTTTTTCCCTCAAGAATTACTACCTATTTGATAGAGCTTTACACACACACACACACACATCAGACATCAAACAATTAAATGTGCTCACTAAAACATCTCATTGCTATTTGAACTAATTGCTATATGTCAGATGAACATATCTCTTACCTCACTTTTTTTAACTAAAGGGTAAAATGTTGACATAGTCATATTAATGATTAAGTATTTCTAGTATAAGTGAAAGGCTTAAAGATTCTCAAATTTTTTATTAGGTGGAATCTGTTTTTATTGGTTCTTTTTAATATCCAATTTAGGATGTAGTTATGAAATAAAAAGAAAATCAAAATACATCTGCAGCTAAATAAGAGTACCACTTCAGAACTGAAATTGGAGTTTTTACGTTGAGATAGCCTACTGAGGGTTACCTCTTAATAAAGTGGATTCCAAGAAAGAAAGGGAAGAAGAAAAAGGAAGAAGGAAGACAGGGAGGGAGGGAGTAGAGACAGGAAAAGAGAGACCCTTAGAAACAAGTGTTATTTCAGAGCTGTTCTAGGAAACTGTGTGTCATTTGGACTGTGACTCATATTAACATAAATTTGCAAGTAAGAACTCTAATAAGAACATATTTATCCTCCATCCTTAAAATTCCACCAGCACCTCTCCAAGAGAATGTTAATTATAACAATGTATAACTAACTTTATGGGATTTAAATTTGGAGAAATTTTTTTTTAATTAACTCATTTTCTGCCATGCTTCAAAACTTGTTCTTAAAACTTAAGAAATGAAAATTCTGAATTCATATTTCTAAATTTTGAATGAGCTTTTAATCTATAGGGAATTTTTCCAGCCATGATATTCTTTGAGTTTCATAGTCCAGCTACAGGTAAATCAGAATGGTTAGCCCCATTTTACAGATAATCACAGTTATAAGTGATTAAATGAATTAATTTAAAAGTTAGCTACAATTTTATACTTGAAATCAGTTATAAAGTCACAAATACAAGAAATTTTATAGATTTTTATGAATAACCTCCCTTTTGAGTATATTTTGGAAATTTAATTTCTCATTCATTCTTAGGGAGTCATTTGCATTAATGTAGTCTGTGACTCTGCCATGCGTAAAAATGTGCATCTCTTTCTTCACTGATGATGAGAAGAACATGAATTCAAGATATCAAGAAATGGTTCTCTCACCTCTAAATCTCATAACTTGAACACCATAGATCTGAAATAAACCATCTCTTCATTAGGCACATTCGTGTATATACACATTTGCTGTGAGGTGATAGTATTAAGTTGGAAGCAATATCAAGATGTAAGGGTAATGAAATGGTGCTTTCCTCCCTGCCCTCCAACTCTAATCTATTACAATTTTAGTGCCACCTACATATTCTAAATCAGGATAAATATGCAACTGTAAAGAGGCAAAATGCAGTTAAAGTAAAACGGATAGAAAACTAAGAAACCAGTAGGGAGGACAAAATACTTGTTCATCACACACCTTCCCGATGTTAAATGTCACTTCTCTAAAGGTCTCTAATTCTTCAGACACAGAAGATTTGCCTACGGTTTTGCACCAGGTTTAGTTCATAATACCACACTCTGAGCATACTGTATAATAATTTTGTTTATGCTTCCTTCTTCCCCACTAGACTATGAAATACTCAAAAGGACTGAGTCTTGACCTTTGTATTCCTAGGGCCAACATAATGTCTAGGACGTAGTATATCCTAAGCTGTATGTATATGTAATAAAGTAAATGAGCTGGTGATTCACATCGTGGGAATCACAAACACATTCTCTAAGGAGTAGAGCCTACCCAAGATCAGAAGAAGAACCAGGAGTATAATCAAGATTCAGATCCAGGTATTTCATGGGTTTGTGGTTGATAATTTTGACCATTCATTCTATATATTTCTCTATAGCATTATACCTAATTTTTAGGAAATAACATGGTAGTTATTTTTTTGCTCTATAAATAAGCTAACAGCATATGAATAAAATATTATTTAAAATTGGTGTCAAAGAGTCTTTTAATTTTATTCTTTGTGTACCAAAATAAGCATAGTATGTGTATAATTTTTACTTTATTACACCATTTTTAAAAAATGTTTATGAAAAATGTTCCAAAATCTGTTTCTTTGGGTCAAAGCCAATCTTCATAAACTATATTTAACTGAATTAATTTCAGTGCAGGTGCTCATTAACTTTGCTATCTAAGAGCTCAGAGTCCCTAAGTAGGTCACATTTTCAGCTTCAATCCTAGATAAACCACTCAACCTCTGAGTACTTCTGCTTGCAAGTCAGTAAAGTGAGTAGTTGTATCAGAAAACCTCACAGGTTCTGTCCTGCTCACAGCATTCTATATTGACATACCATTTTCAGGAATCTTAGTATGAACTCTACACTAGCTCCAGTTCTTAAGCTACCAGCAAATAAAGATCATCTTCCTCTCTCCTCCAAATCAATTGGGTCCTTCAATTTTTATATCCTTTTGGTGTAAATCCACCCTTTTTTTTTTTTTTTTTTTTTTTTGATGGACAGAGATCACAAGTAGGCAGAGAGGCAGGCAGAGAGAGAGGAGGAAGCAGGCTCCCCACTGAGCAGAGAGCCCAATGCAGGGCTTGATCCCAGGACCCTGGAATCATGACCTGAGCTGAAGGCAGAGGCTTTAACCCACTGAGCCACCCAGGCGCCCCCACACATAAAATTTTTTAAAATGAGGTAGGGGAGTTTTTGGAATAAACTGGCAACAGAACTCAAAGCAGGACTTATGCATGAACAAACAGGAGCCACATGCCAAAGCCGTTACTGTGGTGAAAAACTTGAAGTTGGCCCCAAAGATAGCCAACTATTGGTGTTCCCAACCTAATAGATTCCTCTCCCTTTGAATGTGGGTGAGACCTGTGATTTGCTTATAACCAGAAGAAGATGGCAGAAGTAATGGGAGGTCACTTCATGACTGTGTTATATAAGACTGTCCTGTTAGTAAAGTGGCTGCACAGTCTCTCTTGCCAGCTGTGAAAGAAGCAAGCTGCCATAAAAAGGAGAAGCTCATGCTGCAAGAACTGCTAGTAGTCTCTAGCAGCAGATGGTAGCCTTAGCCCTACGCTGCAAGGAAATGAATTGTGAGTAACCCGAGTGAGCTAGGAAGTTAAGTTCTTACCCAGTTGAGCCTCTGATGAGACTGAGCCCCAGCCAACATCTGGACTGCAGCCTAGTGAGACCCTGAAGCACAGAGCCCAGATAATAAATGTGTGTTGTTGTTGTTGTTGTTGTTTTGTTTTAAGAGTTTATTTATTTATTTGACAGAGATCACAAGTAGGCAGAGAGGCAGGCAGAGAGAGAGAGGAGGAAGCAGGCTCCCTGCTAAGCAGAGAGCCCAATGTGCGACTCGATCCCAGTACCCTGAGATCATGACCTGAGCCGAAGGCAGTGGCTTAACCCACTGAGCCACCCAGGTGCCCCAAATGTGTGTTGTTTGAAGCTGCTAATTTTGTGTTAGTTTTTCATGGTATAATAGGTAATGAATATAAACTATGAAAGTAACCTCGGTCTCTTCATGCTTGCATTTTGTGTAGGGTGCTCCATACACTTAGGAAGTAAAAAACATAGTGACCCATTTCATCTCCTCTAGAAAAAACAATAGACATAGCTATTTTGTTTCTTAAAAATGCATTACATTTTATCCGCTCAGAAATCTGAAATAAAACACACCTCAGAAAATGAAAGACAAATTTATTCTCAAAGTAACAGTGCAGGCTCCAGCCATTGTTTGTGTTTAGGGTCCAAAAATACTGATAGTAACAAGTCTTAACTTAGATTCATTCAGTCATTCGTTTATCAAGTCTTGAATGCATTTCTATTTGGCGGAAATTGTAAAAGGTGCTCTGGGGAATACAGATATGAATAAAACATGACTAGTGCCCTAAGAGAAATTACAGGTTGTTGTGCTAAGTTTTGAGACTATGTTGTCAATATAAAAAAGTTTAAATTGTTTGTAATAGCATGTATCTTAAAGGATCACAGCTTCAGAACAGCAGAAAATAAATTCATTACAGAAAAGCAAAACTGATAAAAAAAAAAGAAAAGAAAAAAGAAAGGCAAAACTGTTTATATGAACTAATCTATACCATCTTTGGGGGGAAAAAATTGGCTTCAGTTAAATGACCATAAGTCTTATGAATGGATGGGTAATATTTCAATAACCAGATACATGAAAGAAAACATTCTATTTTCCATAGAAAACAATGTGTAAAGGTACATAGAGGTAACAGTGAGAGGCATGTTCAGAGAGTAAGTGATTTTGGCTTGAAAGGCATCATGGTTTATTGGAAAATGCAAGAGCATAGGACAGAGCATCAATTAAATCATGAAGGTATCTACCTTTGGCTCAAGTCATCATCCCAAAGTGCTGGGATCAAGTCCCACATCAGGTTCCTTCCTCGGTAGGGAGCCTGCTTCTGCCTCTGCCTGCTGTTCTCCCTGTTGTGCTCACTCTCTTATTCTCTCTCTCTCTGACAAATAAATAAATAAAATATTTAAAAATCGAATAAATAAAAATAAATATAAATATAAATAAAATAAAAATAAAAAATAAATCATGAAGGCTTGAACCAGGCTGGAATGGAAGAGAAGATCCCAACAGAAAAGAAGGACATTGTGGACCTTGCCTGCAAGAAACAGGCAACTGTTGCATGAGAAAGATGATAGAGAGACAGAAACTGAAAATGATTTTGAAGTGTCAAACCTGCGTGAAAGGCAACAGAAGCATCATTGGAAGCAGTTGGAGAGATAAGAGGCAGTACAAGTTTGTGCAGAGGGAGCTGATGGATCTGGTACGTGATGGACTTAAAGGGAGAAGTGAGTGAGAAGAGAGGTGAGGACAAGGAGGTCAAGGAGGTGTGACAATGAGGAAGCCTGTTAAAATGCGGTCTCACTTGAGTATTGAGTGTAGAGTGAGTAAAGACACAAGTTCAGAGAGAATGTGGACACTTACTGGCCACATATAAGACACTTTTAAGGCAGCAAAGCAACAAGGATCTTGAATAAGAACATGGAAAAAATAAAAGAAGGTTGGAGTTACTTGAATGCTTTTCAGGGTATGTTTTCCTATAAGTCAAAAGGAGAGTTCTGGTCTGAATATTTTCCAAAAAATGAGAAGTATTATATCTGAAAGAACCCACTGAAATACACACAGCAAAAATCTTAAATATAATTTGGTTATTGTTGACACACATGCCCTTTGGTACACAGCAGCTCTTCTGTCTGTTAGGGAAAATTAAAGGAAAAAAATGGAACTTCTGTCCTAATTTTTAATGTAGTATAAGACAGACACATCTATAAAAATGGAATTATGCATAGCCATGATGAGTGTAAGATAATTGGTGAAAGTTCAGAGAAATATGGAGTTATTTTAGATCTATCTTCTTTGGGCAATTTTCTGACACACTTTCCATTTCTTAATACAGCACCCAGAATTGAAGCAATGACAGCTAGATGTAAGATTATAACACCTATGTTTTCAGTTATGAAAAGCAAGTCATTTCTTGATGATGAGTGTTAGGTCCAGACAAGCAGATAATACCATGCTTACTAGTCCTATAATTTGCATTTTGTTTTAGAAATTTTTTTTTCTACGTTTTCTCTTTTTAGAGTATGTGTGGCACACAACCTAACAGTAACTGAGTGCTAAACTTTTTTCACATGGTCCATAGCATTTGGCACAATTCTATACAGAGAAGGTACTTATAACTACTTATTAGTTTATATATATTAGTTTATATAGAGTTTGTATATATATATTAGTTTGTATATAAACATGTATAGTTTTATATATAGCTTATATGTATATTATTTATATATTTTAGTGTATATATAGTTTTAAGGTTGCTTATAACCACTTATTAATTTATGTATAATATATAATGTGCATATATATACAAATGTGCATATATTTATAAATTTGAAATTGTGTGTTCAGTGATGAAATGGATGTCAAATAAGAGGCAAAGTGACTGTTCATTAAATACTTAGAAGAAACATACAATCTTAAAAATAGTGATGACAAAAAATTTTGAAATTTATAAGAAAATTAGGGAACAGTCCTAAGCTTAGAATCTATGCTATGTATAAAACAAAGTGTTAACAACCATCATAAAGAAAATAATTTGTGAATATTTGCATGGCTGTAAGTCAGACAGCACATGTGGCCTTTTGAAACAGAACATAGAATTTTCCAGTGGCCAGGGAATCTCACCCTTTATGGAAAATGTTACTCTCAGCTTTGACTCACATCAAGATGCATTATGCGTGGGCTAGCCAGTGTCCCCCTTATTCATTCATAATTTCATTCATTCATTTCCTCCCTTGTGTGTTTGCACATTCTCTCTCTCTCAGATCTATTATTAACATTTCATATTTTGCTAGATTGTCTTGGACTTTAGATGTATACTTAGGGGAATAACAGAAGATCAATAAAGGAATACAGTTTTAATTTCTAGAAACAATGATTCCTTACAAATATTATGAAATCAAGACAGCCAACAGACACATGAGAAGATGCTCAGCATCACTCATCATCAGGGAAATATAAATGGAAACCACAATGAGATACACCCCACACCTGTCAGAATGACTAAAATCAAAAACGCAAGAAATAACAAGTGTCAGCGAGGGTGGGGAGGAAAAGGAACTCTTTTCGCGCTGTTGGTGGGAATACAAACTGGTGCAGCTACTGTGGGAAAGAGTACAGGGTTTCCTCAAAAAATTAAAAATAGAACTACCCTACAATCCAGTAATTGCACTACTGGGTGTTTACCCAAAAAATACAAAACACTAATTCAAAGGGATACATGCCCCCCTATGTTTTATTACAGCATTATTTATAATAGCTAAACTATGGAAGCAACCAAAATGCCCGCCAATAAATGAATGGATATAAAAAAGATGCAGTGTACAGATAAAATGGAATATGGTTCAGCCATAAAAAAAGAATGAAGTCTTGCCTTTTGCAACAACACGGATGGAGCTAGAGAGTATAATGCTAAGTAAAATGAATCAGTCAGAGAAAGACAAATCCCATATGATCTCACTCATAGGTGGAACTTAAACAACAAAATAAAAAGCAAAGGACAAAGAGAGAGAAACCAAGAAAGAGACCCTTAACTATAAAGAACAAACCGATGGTAACCAGAGTGGAGGCGTATGGGGAGATGGTGAGATGGGTGATGGAGATTAAAGAATATACATATCAGATGAAAAAAATTTTTTTAATTTAAAAAATAATCAATGTTATGTTATCAGAAGGAACAGCACTGACAAATATGGCTCATTCAGCAGAGATTGCGGGTTGTTCTCCAATATCCATGTTCTCCTACTTTTATAGTAAGAGAACGTCTCAATCCTTAGATGGGGATCTTACCCCCCAGAATAAACCAGGTCCAGCCCATTGCAGGTGGCCATAAGTTTCAGTTGTAACCAAAGGGATGCCAGGCAAAGTATTATGTGCAATTTATAAGTTGTGCCCACAAAACAAACTGGCTTATCCACTCCTTCCTCTTTTCTGCCAGCTTAGACCACAGAGAAGAAGGAGGTTGTGGTAGGAGGCTGGAGTAACAAGGCAAAAGTATCCTCAAGCTTAATAAATTCTTGCAGCCAATCTCCAATACCATTTCAGAATTTTATGGAATAGCCTTCCCTCTTGTTTAAAGCAGCATTATTTTGGATCTTGTCATGTCGTTGAATGTCTATCCTTTTCATTCTAAAAAGCTCATGTATATTACTAAGGAAGTAGGAGAGTCTCCATCATTATTTGTTCTTAGACAGCATGCTCATTTTATTTTCCCTCCAAATTCACAGTTCCATTGGAAAAAAAAAAAAACAAATATTCTATTCAAATAATCTTAGAGCTATAAGGAGCTTTATGTAACATGCAGTCTGGTGTTTCCTGATATTTATTTAATTGGATAGGCAGTAGCCTCATGAGATAGGAATAAAAGGCATCAAAGTCAAAAAAGGTTTGGAAAACACTTAAAATTAATTCCCTTCTTTAAGATTCACAAAACATATTAGCATATCGAAAATATGAGCATTCCTGAAATACAGGAACATGTTTAGCTTTTTTCCCCTAACAATGGAACATGGAAACATTTTAAACACAAAATGTATTAACATTTTATAACTGCTATTCTGCTTATATTCTTTGGGGAATTTTTAAAAAATTATTTTTATTAAAATATATTATTTGCCCCAGGCGTACAGGTCTGTGAATCATCAGGCTTACACATTTCACAGCACTCACCATAGCACATACCCTCCCCAATGCCAATAACCCAGCCACCCTATCCCTACCCCCCATCATCTCCCAGCAACCCTCAGTTTATTTTGTGAGATTAAGAGTCTCTTATGGTTTGTCTCCCTCCTGATCTCTTTGGGGAATTTTTAATCACTAGATAAAGCATAAGTTCCTTCATGTCAACAAATACTTCTTCAAGTCTTGCTAAGATATATTCCAATAATGGAAAACTCGCTACTTCACAGGATGGTCCATTTCACCCACTTTTCACTTCTCAAAATAAAGACATGAATTAGGATAAATATTAATTGGTTCTGTTAAATGTGTCCATATCTACCTTCTTTTGGCCACAATGTAGTAAAGTTCATTGAAGGCACTTGAAGCAACCCGCACCTAACCCCTCTAATATTCCCATCACCCTGCAGCAGTGTTTAATCAATTCTCTTCAGGTTCATGAGCACCATACAAGCCAGATAGATAGGAGTAAATTGAGGAAATTTTGCTTTCACTCAAACATCTAATAACATAGCAAATATCACTGAAGAAAAGTCATTATTTTCTGATAACCAACATGACCAATTTCATTACTTGCCATATGACTAGAAACTCAAGAATTGCAAAATTAATTATATAACTGAAATGCATTTATTCTTCCACATCCAATCTCCTAATCAATAATTGTTGCCTCAGTACACAGTCATAAATTCATATGTGTATGAGCCACATTAATATTTCATTAGTCATGTCAATGAAGTATTGTCTATTAGAAATTTTAAAACAACATAGATCTACCAAAGTGATAGGATTTACAGTGTAACTAACTTTATTTATATAAGTCTACATAGTAAAAATATGTGTAGCAGTAGTAACTAATTATAAAATTTAAAAATGCTTTACCAAAATAACCAATTTTGAAAAACAAGTATCAAAATTATTTGTTGTGACCAACAACAAATAATGGCTAATTTGTGTGTGACCAACTTGCTTTCGGTCAGATCACATGCTACCATTTCATGGATTAACCAAATACACAGTTACCAAAAAAAATTTTTTTTAAACTGCATTCACTAAGTTTAAGTAATCAAATTGATTTCAGTCAAATCTTGGACCTCACTAATAGTAGCTCTCAACATTAAATGTCAGAAGTTTAATTAAAGAAAATTAATAATGATTCCTCTGAGCTCTGAGTAATATGTAAACTTTTGAATAGCTGTCTAATGACTCTACATGGACAGTGTGATTCTGAATATGAATATATTCTTGAATAAATTAATATTGTTCTTGTTTCTTTTCTTGATTATAATTTCAAATTAAACTTACTCAAATGTCTTGTCACATTGGTAAGATATTTGTGGATATTAATTAATTCTATTTAAAAGAAAAAATGGTCTCATGATACATTTTATTCCTGAGCTGTTTGTTTGATACCTAATGTTTTTTACAAGGAGATGAGAATTTAATAGGGATGGACTAAAGTTTAGCATCATCCTTACCCAAATCTGCATTATACCCAAATCTGCCATTAGTTTGGCTTGAGACATGACCTTGCAAATGCCAAGGAGTCAAAAGTCTACTTCAATGACATTTCTGGCCTCATTGAACTTGTATGTGATCAATGATCATGTAATGGGTAGATTACCATTTCTAATCACAATATTAGTATAAACCAAAGACAAATCATTTCAATCCACTGTTACTATGTGAATATGTAACTTGGAGGAAGTCTCCTCTCCAAAAAGGAGAGAATTGATTAAACACAAATTGATTAAACACAAATAAAGGAGACTTTATTTCTTACTTAAAATAATTTCAGTCACTAATGCAAATGTATTTTTCTAAGAGTAAAATACTGTAACAATTTATATTGAATAATGAAAGCTGCTAATTTTATGTTGAAAATGATTTTAAAAATCCAAAGAGTTAAACAAACAGAGAAGTACATGTGATTAATAAATATCAAGGAAAAATACATTAGCTAGATATTTTAGAAAGAACTTATCTTCTTGATCCAAAAGTTTTTATGAAATGTAGATAATCATCATCATCATCATCTGAGTAATAAGGTAGAATAGTATGGATGATATTATCATTCTAATCTCTCTAGAATTATTTAGCATATAAACATTGATACCATTAAAAAAACTATAATTACTTCAAGTCATTTTCCATCCAAACATAAATAACACAGTGTACAAAAAAGAAGAAAGTCTGAGAGGAAAATGTAGTACTCTAAAATAACTTGTTCCTCCACTCTACTTCAGTTCATATTCTAACAAAAATAGAATTCAAAAACTTTCAAAAGCACATTTTTGAAAAAAAAATCAAAACAAAACAAACACAACCCAACCATGTATGTATTGCAACTGATTGCTATGAATAAAATACTTGTTTAGCTGTAAAAATAAAGTTTAGCTGAATAAAAACTTGTTTTGATGTCCGGTAGAAGTACACTGGATACGTATTTGGCCCACAGAAGCCAAGGCCAAAGTATATTTCACAATCACAAAATTAAATTCTGAGGTGTGTTCATAAATCTAAAGTTTTATATTGCATAAAACCATTGACACTCACTTATTATAAAGTTAAGATCCTTCTACTGCATGTGAAGCGGACCATGCAGATTTCTGTATGGTCTCAGTATGCATCACCAGATAATGAAGTCTTTTGTGAACAAAGAAGGAGAAAAAAAAAGAACACTATCTTTGTAGACGAACTGATTTTGTTTTGAATCATTGAGTGACACTAGACAAATGATCTGAATTATTTGAACCCTTTGGATAATAACATGTACTTTGCAGGAGTGAAAGGATTTGAATGGATCACATCTGTAAAGGCCGTAACTCAGTGCTTGGTCTGTACAGATCTGCATTAACTGGTACTTTTCACTTTCTTCTTCCCCTGGCCTGTCCTCAATGTTTGGAATTGCTGTCGATGTCAGTTTGTGAACTGTATAGAAAAATAGGAACATAGAAATTTGGAAATGAAGGGAATTTTGAGAACATCTACTTTGTTGTTTTCAATTTTTTTTAGCAGCAAAATATAATCCCAAATGGGACCCCAGTATAAAATTGATCAACTCAGAGCTGCTGTGGTTGAAGCAGAGATGGAAGGCCCTGAATCCACATTTACCCTGATCAGACCATCCTGGATCACACCATCCTACAGAATTCCAGACTATTGCAATGGAATGGGAAATCAGAAAGCAAGGGGGCTTCTGAGTAGTGTTTGCCAGCAACTGGTTTTCTTCCAAATTGTGTGCCCTTGCTGAAGTCACTTAATCTCTTTGGGTTGTTATTATTATTATTATTATTATTATTATTATTATTATTATAAAATAAGAAGCTTGAAATATTCCAGGTAAGTCCAACCCAGTCCATCTCTTCTCTTTCTTTTAGCACTAAATTTAGGGAAATCTATATAAATAGTTTTATCAAAAGTTGTCAGTTGTGGCAAATTGTATTTTCAAAGATGGTAGTCATGAAATTTCCCTTCCCACATGCCCTTTTGCACTGTGGTCTTGCCACTTGCCAATAAAGAGATGTAATCACTTACCCTACCCCCCACTTTTGAGTCTAATTATCCTACCTCATCTGCACTGGTCATAGTTCATTGCTTGTACCCAACACCATGCAACAACACAATGACACTGTGTGATTTCCCAAGCTGGATCAGAAAGGCTATGCAATTTTTATCTGCTTCTCTTGGAAAGCTCACCTACCAGATGTTCCCACTCTAGACACTTCCTCTCAGAGACAACCCCAGCACCAACCTGGATTAGCCTGTAGGTGCCCTGGTCAATAGTCCCAGCCAAGTCCCATCTCCAAGCTATGCCAGACCAGGCACCAGATAGGAGAACAAAGCCTCCAGATGATTCTAGCCCCAGTCCCTAAGTCACTTGAAGTCAATGGACTGTTCCCAACCCAAAACCCAAATAAGCCCCATTGTGCCATGTCCAAATTCCTAATCCAAAGAATCCAAGAGCATATTGAAATTATCTTTTTGCCACTAAGTTTGAGATGGCTGATTATGCAGCAACAGATAACCAGAACATACATAGCTTTATTATTTACTGAACCTAATGTCTTCTGCACATTTTTCATATCCTTAAATCTTACAAGCACCCAGTCTTTAAACCTCCGTCTTACCTTCACATTCCTGACATATTGCATTCTTTTTTTTTTTTTCAGTCAATGAAGGAAAAACAGACTCTTGGGGCTTTGGGCAGGAGGCTACCCTACAGAAGAGGTGGTGGAGGAGCCTTATTTAACCTTCTTTTGGGGATGCAGATTGTTGGTATGGCCGTACTTCTTGGGGCAGATGACAGCGTGGGGGCGCAGGCGAGCACAACACTTCAGGAGATCAACTTGTCATGGTTGTATTTCTGGGCCAGTGCATGGAGGGAAGGCTCAATGATGCCTCCCCAGAGCCGAGACACCAAGTGCAGGGTAGACTCTTTCTGGATATTGTAGTCTGACAGAGTGTGGCCATCTTCCAGCTGATACCCGCAAAAATCAGATGCTGCAGGTCAGGTGGGATGCCTTTCTCGTCTTGGATTTTGACTTTGACATTCTCAGTGGTGTCACTGGGCCTGACCTAGAGGGTGATGGTCTTGCCCATCAGGGTCTTCACAAAAATCTGCATCTCTGTGTCTGTTGGTGTGAATTCGCAAGGCTGCCACAACCAAACCCCTCGGCCACCTCATTGAAGAGAAAGTGAAATACTGCATTCTGATTATCTCCCTACCTCATCTTTTTTGTGGTTCATTTCCTCTAACAAACTCTTGAAAGAAGGCAGTCTTAGAGGTCATTTCTTTAGTCTTCTTCCTATCTCCTCTTGATAAGCTCATCCACTACTAGGGTTTAAATTATCACTTCATTTATTCATTAATCATTCAATAGATATTTATTGTGTACCTAGAAGGTGTGTCAGACACTGTTCTAAAACTGAACATATATAGCTGAACACCAAACAGGTAATATCCTTCCTCCGATGATATGTAAGTTCTAGTAAAAATAGAAAATAATTTGGCATACAATAACATAATAATCCAAGTAGAAACAAGTGATACAAAGAAATATAAAGCAGGTTGAAAAGGACAGAGAGTTACTATTTTTATATAGAGTGGTAGTGGAAGACATTTTTAATAGGATGTATTTAATCACAGACCTACATAAAATGAGGGATCCAGTCTTATTCATATTGAGAGATCATTCCAGGAAGAGGTCTATGACCAGAGTGTTCAAAAATAACAAGAAGGCAGGAATAGCTGGAATAGAGTGAGGAAGTAGGACAGTGGCAGAAGATGTAACTAGAGTTATCCAGGAAGCAGACTATATGAGATCTTTTGGCTATCACAAAGGCTTTAGATTTTATTCTGAGTAAGATGATGTGTGAAACATTAAATATGCTCATGAATCTCCAGTTTCTCTCTCCTTTTTGGGTCACAGAAAATATTCTTCTCAGTTGTGCAAGACCTTTTGACCAGGTGTGGCCAATGAAATATGAGTGAGAACAACAGGTTATATTTCAGCTGAGACCAGAAAAATGTCATGCAGGATCTTTGAGCCTCTCTTTTCACCTGCCTAAGCCACCAAGGTGGCTACAAGTTCCAGGTGGTTGAACTACAAGGTAAAGTCTCTGTTAGCTTGGGTCCCTGAGGAACTATTGGGAAAAGAGATCACCATTCCAGTCCCCAGCCAGACATATAGTGGACATGGTATATGAGTGACAATATTTGGCAGGGGCAAGGGTCTCATCACTGGGATGTATTTCTGTAGTATAATCTGGCCTACCCTATGGATGAAAGGTGCAGGAGAGCTTGAGGGGTAACTCTATGGTTTATATTCCAAAAAGCTCATAGCAGCCACTGTGTGGAGAACAGACTATAGGGCAAAAGAATGAAATCAGAAAGACTAGTGAGAGTCAATGGCTCTAGTCCGGGAGAGAGATGATAGTGATGTGGATTAAGGTGGTAACTAAGATGACTATTGTCCAAATTAGGTCACCTTTGAGAGGAAAAGGGAATGCTATTAACCCATCATGAACTAAGAATGCCTTGGGAAAATCAAATGGTAGCTGTACAGGTAATGAAAACTTAAAAATATAAGAATATATTTTGAAGATGTCAACAGGACATGGTGATGAATTGAAAGTTGAATGTGAGAGAAAGAGAAGTGTCAAGGATCATTCCAAGAATTGTTCTGGGCAATTGGAGAATGGAGACGGGGAATACTGAGCAAAGAGGAGTTTTGGGGCAAGAGTTGGGAAGTCAAACTATGATATTAGAAAAATTAGGTTTGAGATGCATGTTAGATATAAATGGGAGATGTCACCTTAAGAGTTAGATCTATGACTATGTAAATAAGGGGGAAAGTTGGGGCTAGATAAAAATTTTTTTGGAAGTCATGAGTATATAAATACTATTCAAAGCCATGGGACTGGCTGACCACATTGTGGGACTACAGACAAACAAAAGAGGAGATCCAAGTACTAAGTGAGAAAATGAGGAGGATTCTTCAAGGAAATGGAGAAAAGATGGCAAGGGAAGTTAGAGGAGAACCAAGAAAGAAAGGGTATCCAAGAAAAATAAATAAGGAAACATCTTAATAGAACATGTGCTCTGTGTCAATATCTGCTGTAATGTCCAATAAAGTGAGTGCTGGGAATATACTATCAGTTTTAGCAACATGAAGATCCTTGGTGACCTTGACAAGAGCAGATTTAAAAGACTGATGGGAACCAAGACCTGAATGAAGTGGTTAAAAGAGAAAACAGAAAGATAAAATGTAGAGCCAGCACATTCAAACTGCTTGAAGGAATCTTGCTCTAATTTGGAGCGAATAAATGAAGCAGCAAGTGAACGTGGGATGTGGAGAAATAAATGTTATTTATGTTAATAAGAATGATCCAATAGAAAGGAAATAGTTGATGATGCAGGGGAGAAAAATAAAAAATAACAAAGAAGACCTTGAGTTAGTAAGAGAGGATTTATCTAGTATTTATACACAGAGTGTTAGGGACTCTCTGGTCCATGGATGTTCATCTGCTTTAGCAGAAGAGAAAAAATTGTTTTTATCTTCTGGAGAAAAAAAAAAAAAGAACAAAGTCAACACCTAAAGATCATGAGGTAAGAAGATGAAAACCATTCAGAAAGAAAGAGAAATTGTGAAATAGTTGTATTAGTAGACAGGTGAATTAACTACGGTAGCCTGGTTGCATAATAGAATCACTTGGGGGGAGTCTTTACTTCCTATCAACACCGACACTCCACCCCAGAACAATTATACCAGATCTCCTGGGATTAGGACCAGGGCATAGTTGATGTTTATGAGCCAACAATGAGATTAATTACAACTATGTCTTAATTAATTTCATAACCATGAATTTAAAGGCAGCATGGTTCTTCCTACCTACCCTCCAGAGGTGTTCAAATTTATATTCCTGATTCTCAGGCAATAACATCACTCTTAATCTCTCCTCAATCTTCAGAGAATCTCTATCACACCTATCCAGTAAAGTCACATCCCTCTGGCATAGCACAAGATCCTTTATATAATAACCCAAACTACCTTTTTGAATTTGTCTTCATCTATAGAGTTCCAGAACTCTCTTCCTCAAATAAACTGGGGTGACTCACTACAAACATCACACAAACCTCCACACTTCCTTGGATTTCATTTATGCTGTTGTTCTCCACCCACAGCTCCAACTTCAATGATCTCAAACTGGGCTGTGCATCAGAATAATTGGGAGAGGTCTAAAATACACATGATATAGCTCTGTTGCAAGATCTAGGGTCAAGCCTAGAGATTCTCCATTATTAGTAAATTTCCCATGTGATTCTTACACAGTCAAGGTTGGTCCCTACACCAAGGATGGAAATCACTGCACTTACTGAAGCTGTTAAAATTCTGCTTATCCTTCAAGACCCAGAGATATCCCTTTACCATAATCCCTTCTCGCTGAAATTTATTGCTCCCTTTTCTCACTTACAGTGTTTATTTCACATGCCAAACACAGATCTAAATACTTTCATACACATTATCTCACTTGAGTCTCACAAGCACCATGAATCAGCATAGCTTAGATATGGCTTTTGCCCTATTTCATCATTTTGCTCCCGGGTCCAACTGTGGACATGTGTCTATATTCCAGAGATCTGCTGCTTCTTCCTACTCAAGAGAAATGAGAATTTGGCCACAAGAGCAGGAAATCAGTAAGATCAATAGCATCAGGCTGTCTGGTGCTGTGGGTTGCTACTGGATTCCTTACCTGCACATTAGCTCTTATTTCTGCTATGAATAAACCCTCTGATTCACAATGTTGACCTTAGCCTGACCCAATGACATTGGCTTCTGCAAAGGGAAATCTGGCAGACTGACAGGGCCTTCAGGCCAGTCTGCAGCTCCATTTGCAACAGAGCACACCCGCAGGTGATAAGTCTCTTTACGGTTGTGTACTGACTCAGTATACAGGGATTTGTACAATGTTTTGCCAAGAGGTCAGTACATGTTTTTCCACCTCCCTTCCTGGGAAAACATCAACTCATGGGGGACTGTCCTAATTAGATCACTTCAAACCATGCACAAACCCTGCAGATAAAAATAAGTGGGAAAGGGACACCTGCATGGCTCAGTGAGTTAAGCCTCTGCCTTCAGCCCAGGTCACGATCCCATCAGGATCCTGGGATCGAGCCCTGCATCAGGTTCTCTGCTTAATGGGGAGCCTGCTTCCCCTTGCCTCTCTCTGCCTACTTGTCATCTCTCTCTCTCTCTCTCAAATAAATAAATAAAATATTTTAAAAACGTAAGTGGAAAAAGCTGCAAGAACTATCTAGCTTTAAAACCATACCAACAGTTGATTTAATCATTTGACTGTTCTTTCTGGATGAAATGACAGCCATTTCTCTTTATTATCATTCTCTATTCAATGAAATCAATAATACTATGTAACTTATTGAAGCCACAGCAATTATTCCTTACGTCAAATCATGTAATTTATTTCTGTCATGGTTCTAGTCACTCCAAACTTAATTTTTGGAACACAATCTTTTTTTTTTTCCTGTCACTTTGTTAATTTTTCTTTCTCTGTGACTGTGATCCTTCATAATTGCTTTTGTTGTCTCAGCTGCTCTGTTTTGACTGTTTTCTGCATTTCTAACTAAATGCTAATCCATTTCCTCCCTTTGCCTGAGGAAAAAAAAATCAGTTCTACCCCCAAACTACTTTCTTCTTCTGACTATAAAATAATACATAAAACCTGTGAACAGGTCTCAAAAAGAAAATTAAAATTACACACAATCTAGACCAGCCACTGTTAACAGTAATGTTTTTCATTCTAGGCTTTGATATATACAGATTTAAATAACTGTTTGTCAGAATTAGAATAATGTTATATACAATTTTCAATGTAATTTAAAATATATACATATGATCATTTTCCATGTTCTTTGAAAAAGAGACTTTAATAAATTAAAAAACAAATTATTTTTAATGATGGCCTAATATTTTACCAGATGCTACCACAATTAATTTATGTTTATGCCATAGCATATTTAGGATATTTTCCATCTTTTACAAACAGTGCTTCAGTGAGTAAGCCTATAGCTATCTTTAAACTGTCAAAAAAACTTTCAATAAACATTTTAAAACACAGATCTCTGCCACAGGTCTGAATTTTTCCTAATAGATCTCTGCCAGGGGTCTGAATTTTTCCTAAGACAGATTTATAGGAGTGAAATATTACTGAAAGAAAGAGCACAAATATTCCGTTTCCTTTCTTCATTCAGCCTAAAACTACGGTAAACACCTATTAAGTGCCAGACCCTGTTACAGGCTCAAGAAATAGAGCTATGGACGAGATGGGGCACCCCTCCTGAAGGGGTCCATAGTTCAGTAGGAGACAGAGTCAACTGAAGGACTGCACTTAGCATCTTCAGTACTGAAATGATAGTAGGTACAACAGATGTTCCCTTAACTCACTTCCACTTAGACAACTCTGGATTATCTGGTGTCTTCCATTCCTAGCCTCTGGTAAATGGGTTCATCAACACCAAGTGTGCATAGTCTTAGTTTATGGCTACTTGCTCCTACTGGTTAAATTGAGTACCTATCAGAAATCACTTGCATGTGTCCCCAAACACATACCAGTCGTACATGCCACTGCACTTCCGTCATTTAATTAACTAATATAAAAGCTGATGCTATATGAATGTGAAAAGTTGTGGTTAGATTCAAGAAAGACAAGTTACTAAAAATGTATTTCTGAGGAGTTAGGTGTGAGTGAAAGAAATTTTTTCAGAGATTAGTGAAGATAATGTCTAGAAGGTTCCACAGACTGATTATTCTGCAAATGCTTTAGATTCTTGAATCCTGACCTGGAAATTTAGAGGATACACTGTGAGTATTGTTTACACATGGAAGATAAGAGAAAACTCTATTTAGAGAACTCATCTCAAAGAAAAGGCCTTAGCCCTCTCTAAAATTTGGGTGAATTAATATGGATTTTTGCCATTTTTAAATTTTATCATTTCCTCCTTAAGCCAGCTGTTGGGCTAACTAACCACTGCTGAGCTCAGTGACACTGAATAAATAAACTATTCCTTAACAAAAATGAAGTTCTTACAAAATAGCACCAAAAAGCTTCTTGGAAATTTATAGAAATATAGAAAATTCTAATATATAGGAAACCTATTCTAATTATATTCCTCAAAACTGGTTTAAAAGTGCCTTTTACCATAATTAACTACCATTAAATATTCAGAATCTTTGCTAACTGTATATATATAATATATATATAATATACTGTACATACATAACATATAATTATAATTATTGTTATATCATTGTATTATATATATCACTGTTATTCTTTTAACAAATTAACAGTTAAAAAACAGTTATATTTATATGTTTACTGGGAATTTGTATTCTGTCCCTTGTGAACTTCCTACTAATCCAGACAAGTATATGCAGGATTTTTTTCCCCACCCTTATTGACTTATAAGAGATTCTTTTTTTTTTTTTTTTTTTTTTATTTCCAGCATAACAGTATTCATTATTTTTGCACCACACCCCGTGCTCCATGCAATCCGTGCCCTCTATAATACCCACCACCTGGTACCCCATATATTAAGCTATTCCTCCTTAGGTCATAAATATTGTTGAAGTCTGTTTCATGTATTTAAAGTTTATTTGTGGTTTCTTTTTTTTACTGACCAAAGTTTTCACTGTTCATGTAGTCAAACCCATTATTCTTTATCTTTCATATCTAAACTTCCTCTACCTTATCTGTATCTTGTGAGTTATGTAACTATGAACATATTTTATAGGGACAGCAAGCAATATTCTTTTTTTTTTTTTTTTTTTTTTAGTTGGGGAGGGACAGGGAAGAGAGAGAAAGAGAATCTTAAGCAGACTCCACGCCCAGCATCAAGTTTGATGTGAGGCTTGATCTCACGATCCTGAGATCATGACCTGAGCCAAAATCAGGAGTGAGACACTTAACCAACTGAGCCATCCAGGTGCCCAGGGATGGCAACCAATATCTCAGAGTCATTTAATTTTTTTTCTTTTATAACTATTTGAGTTTTCAACAATCAAAGATTACGTGGTATACCTTCTTATGTCCACATGAGATTCCTTCTCCAATCTTTAGCAACCTCCTTTCAAGGATAAAAATGAATGTTGTTCTTTATTCACATCATAATGTTAACCTATTGGTGCTACCTTAACAGTTACATAAATTGCAAAGAACTTCTGGTACACAGTTATAGTATTTAAATATGAGCCATACTCTAGATGGTGTGTATATTATATGAAATCCACTAATATTCCTGTGACTATTTGGAATCGTTGGGCATGTCCTTTCCTATACATCACTTGTATGTCTGATTTGCTAGGTTTGAAATTTTGTGACTCAGTCCAGGAATTCATTCCTATATTCAATAACTCATAATCAGACATGTACTTTTAGCAAGACTTTGTGCTAATTGCTGAAAATAACACAGAACAAATAGACATGGTTGCTGCATTCCTGAAGCTTGCATTTTAGTGGGGAGGAGAGACGGTAAACAAATTAAGCCAATAAAAAAGTAATTAAAATTTTAATAGGCGTATGAAAAAGTGAAAAGTGTTTCACAAGCCTGTAATTAGGGTTCTTTGAGGAAATGATATCAGAAACGAGCACTGAAGGATTGGAAATAATTAGCCAGTGGAGTAGACAACACTGGGGTTGTCTGGGTGGCTCACAAAATCTGGAAAAGTACCCTGTGCTGCCACATCTGTTTTACATGAGTTTAGCTCACAACCTGAGCTGACTAAAGCAGGCACAGACACTTGACCTAAGGTAAGCCTATCCTAGGGACTAAACCTAAGAGAAGAAAATCAGTGCCTCGCAGCTTGTAAGAATAGTCAACACAGGCAGGAGACTCCACACACAGGTGTGGTTCTCTGTTCTTCACACATAAAGGACGTTGTGGGGGAAGAAAATACAGTCTGTATCAGAGAGGGAAGAGCAGGCTAGCAGATGGGTCAGACAGGTGAATACAGGCAGCAATTAAATTCTTATGCCAATTGTTCCCAAGGCCCAATGACCCTACTCTTCATACAGTCTTGTGAGATACTGTAGCATGCTTCCAATGAATCCTTTTTCCAAAGCTTATTGCATATGAATTTCTGGAACTTCTTATTGCATATGAATTTCTGGAATTTCAGGAACTTTCAACCCAAAACATGCTAATTCACATAAGCAGGTAAAAGGGGGCAGTATATTCCAGAAAGAGAATACAACATCTGCCAAGGCTCAAGGCAGACAGGTGATTGACACATAGAAAAAAAATCCTTCAAGATGGAAATAAAAACTATCTGAGATGAGAGTAGTCAGGTAGGAAGAGCTGGAATCATTTGGGGCCTAACGGGCCACGCACAGGATTTGGGATATAACTTACAAGCAATTGTTATATTATTCCTACTGATGCAGAAAGAGAAGCAAACAAACAAACAAAAAGCAACTTAACAATTGAAAATATCTGTTCTTCCCAGACATTTTTTAATAGTTTCAGCATACATTTTTGAGAATCTATTATATAGAAGGTGATACAAAATTGCCTCAGGGAGAGGGGACAACAGAGAGAAGGATAGGCATTGGATTTCCCAGAAAACATTATATAAAAGTGTATTTTCCAATAGTTTAGAAGAAAGAGAAAGTTTGTATAGATTAAGAAGAGTAACTTCAGAGCAGTGATTCCCAACTGGGAGAAATCCACCTCTCACCCTCCAGGGACACTAGGCAATGTGTGAATACATTTTTTGGTTGTCACAGCTGAGGCAGTGGGCTGCTTGTATTTGAGGGATGGAGATCAGGAACACTGCTAAAATCCTACAGTGCATGGGACAGTTCCCCACAACAAAGAATCATCTACCCTCAATGTCAATAGGGCAAAGGTTGAAAAACCCAGCATTGGAGGGTACAGGTGTTATCAAAGCTATTATATAAGAAGACAAAGTAGTAAAGAGTAGAGACTTCACTTGGGATTGGTGCGAAATGTTAAAACCTGTCTATGCCATTAAGGCCTGAAGTAGGCAATTGTTTGTCCTCTAGAAACTTAAAGTCTAGGGGCACTTGGATGGCTCAGTACGTTGAGCGAATGACTCTTGATTTCAGCTCAGGTCGTGATCTTGGGGTTGTGAGGTGGATCCCCAAGTTAGGCTCCACATTGCGTAGTGAAGCCTGCCTAGGATTCTCCCTCTCCCTCTGCCCCTCTGCACCCCACCTCTCTCTCTAGAAAAAATAAAATAAATGATATATTTTTTAAAAAGGATCCTCTGTCTCCCTCTGTCACTACCCCCACCATACATGTGTTCTCCCCCACCCAAGAAAAAAAAAAGAAGAAAAGAGAAAAGGACATTTACAGTCTAGTGGGGGACATAGGCCAGAAAGACAGGAAGTGAGCAATTCTGTCAATACTAAGATAGAGGAGCATATGTTCTTATAAAACAGTGAAGTGAATATCTACCCCAGTCTGGGGAGATCAAGGAAAACTTTTGTAGAGAAGAGAGGTCTTAGATGCTGCCTAAGATAGTAAGAGAAGAATCAGAGTCAGTATCAGGAGAATGAGGTGGAATTAGCCAGGCAAAGTTGACACTGACATGGGGAAAAGATTTCAAATGGTAAGAGCCTTATATGCAAATATTGGGAGTCATGATTCAAAGATCTGGAGCTGTGAAAGCCTATGAAATGCCCATGGGGCTCAGGTTCTCAGGATCTCTGAAGCAGAGAGCCCCAGAAGTGGCAAGGCTAATAGAGATCATGCTGGAGGGGTAAGTTCTTGATGTACTGGGAGCAGCAGTAATTCCAAACTGAATGCAGGGCTGCACTAGTCGAGTTAACAAAGCACAGAGTTCTGACTTGGTATATTGTGAAGTGGGAAGCAGTGGCATTTTGAGGTTAATTCTGACTTAATATGCTTCAAGTCTATTTTTATATATGTGCCTGTAGTGCCTCAGTTCTGTATTTCACTGTGCCTGGATATTTATATCAGGAGTGTGATAAATCAGTGATAATGTTATTTGGCATGTTTCGCAACCAGTCAGTTTGACTGACACAAGGAATCAACCTTGCATATTTTAAAACTGCTTAAATTTACTTTGGTTATAAGGTTGTATATATTAAACATCCACCTCCATTGTTCCTTGACAAACCTTCCTTTAATTTTATATACATGTTAATTTATAATACACACTATTCAACCAAAGAGCAGACAATAAGCCGCTCACATTCTAGGAAGCCTTACTAAAGGGATTGGTTAAGAGATGACAGAATGAATGAGCCAGCTGAAAAATCTCAGGTAGAGAGCAAAACAATTTGCTATCAGTTGCCAAGGAATTATATATGTTTCCAAGGTAACTCCCAACACAGCTTGTTGTCTTCGGTATCTATTATACTTTGGAAAATTTTCAGGCTTGTTTCCTTTTCTTAAAGGTCTTTTACTCTTTTAAATACTGAAGATCTTCAGTTAAACAAAGCATTTACTACTTTTACGACCAGTCTCCTAGTAAAGGAGCAAAGAAAAACAATGATGTCTCTTTCCTATAGGGTTTTATTTCGGTTTCTCTTCTGAGAATATCATATCAAGACAGTGGGAAGGTAAAAATGGTGGCAGACAGACCCTTGAGGGATCAGAAGCAAGAGTAATGAGGGAAATTTAGAGATTAGGTAAGGGCAAGTCCAGCAGTCAGAAGCCAAAAGTTATAGAGATGCCTGAAACCAACACTAAGCATGGTCAACCGTCAACATCAAAGAGTCAAGATACCAGATATAAAAAATATCTTATACTGGCCAAAACCTCTTCCCATTTAATTCAGGAGACTGATGGAGTCCCTAATTCACACAGGGCACTATGCATACCCATGTATCCTGCTGGAACAAGGATCGACACTAGCGAGAGGTCAACCCACAGTTGGCTTGTACCAGTAGGGGAGCCCCAGTATAAAGGTAGCCCATGGATCTGCCAAGGGATAGCGTGCAACCATATTGAAAGCAGTTGCTGTCAGAAGAGTGGCATTACCCTACACACTACATCAGAGGTGCTCTCCTTTTATTCAAGATCAAAAGAGTCTACATCAGCCTTCTTTCCCCCCCACCAAAAAAAGGGTATTTTAGAAGAGCCTGTCTCAAACCAGTACACTTCTTAAGGATGAGGCTGATCGGACAAGTAAGAAGATAGAAAGTTAAAAGTCAACTGGCTGATTCAATTAGGATATCCAAATTGGTCAAGAGAAATGATACAGAGAGGTGGAAGGCCAAAGAGAGCCCAGATAAGCCAAGTCATGATCTGAGTTCCTTGGTCGGTGCCAGATAAAGTTTAAGCTTTAAGAAAACTACCAGGAGAGGGGCACCTGGGTGGCTCGGTGGGTTAAAGCCTCTGCCTTCGGCTCAGGTCATGATCCCAGGGTCCTGGGATCGAACCCCACATCATACTCTCTGCTCAGCGGGGAGCCTGCCTCCCTGCCTCTCTCTCTGCCTGCCTCTCTGCCTAGCTGTGATCTCTGTCAAGTGAATAAATAAAATCTTTAAAAAAAAAAAAAAAAAAAGAAAGAAAGAAAGAAAGAAAACTACCAGGAGATTTTAATGGCACAGTCTTGATTGGTAATCTTTTTTTTTTCTTTTTGTTCATAGTGCAAAGGTATATAGAAAATAATTGTGCTTAGCAGTAGATCATGAGTCTTCTTAGTCACTTACATAGATTCACTAAGTACACAGGGATAACAAAATAGGATAGAAAGAAGAAAGGAAAATATGGTTTGTTTTGTTCAATCAAAGGGCTCCTCAAAGATGGGGCAACTTGTTCTTTATTTTGGGGAGATCAAAATATTGAGTGCAACTAGATGCCTTCATTCTAAAGGCAGATGCTATTTCAGCACAACAGTGCATTTTTTATTTTTTATTTTTTTTAAGTTGAACTATGTTGTTCTTGAAAATGTCAGGTACAAATCCTCTGAAATGCCTGACCTTTTCAATTTCCAAACAATGGATCACATAAGTCTGTATGAAGAATAAGAGGGCAAGTTAGGAACCTGCGTTTATTCAGGTTTGTGAGGTTTTTATAATGAGCCCATTTAAAGGATACTCATGCCAAGGCCCAATGGACTCAAGTGAAATACTTTCCAGAAGTCAAACTAAAACATACATTCTAGGGCAGGAAAATTTGGAGGATACTCAATTTTCCAAAAACCTCCAAGTATGAGAAGCCCTAATTATAGGATATTTTAATTTCTTCTAAAATGAAAAATATAGCAGCCACAGGGTGAATATTGGAGCAAACCAAGGAGCTAGTCAACATTAAGGCAGACATCTTTCTCTTTGAAATGTCCTACAGAGATTATATTTAAACTTCAGCCACAGTTACTTAAGGCATCTTTCTAAGGAATTTTCACTTGATATTGAAATGTACTTTTCTCAGATTCAGTGTGTAGCTGCATCAGATGTTGTATAAACTTGAGAGCTCATGGGTGGTCATATACACCTGGAGAAGAAAAGTAGGTTCCCAGAAGGAAGAAGGAACCAGACACACAGAGGAGGGCTGACATTAATCCCCATGTGAAGACAGAGATTAAGGGAATGTCTGCCTTTGTACCATCAGGCCTTGCAGGAGACTGGAGACTAACTTTGTAACAAAATTTACCTCAAATGAGGAAAAGAGGGCAATCATGAAAGTTTATTTCTGTGAAATCTGTTCTTCTGTAACTACAGATCAGAGACGCCTGAGTCAGATAAAGAAATTATTTCTTTGTTTGCTGAATTACTCTACTATACTCTGTTCTTAAAACAAAGTTGGTATACTATTTAGGAAGCACTGGGACTCAAGAAAATGGGAAAATTATATTTAAGGGAAGGTGGAAAAGTAGGGTTGACCGAACAATCACATAAAAAGCAATAGAAAAATATTCAGAGCACTGTATTTCCCATTTATTCTGCTTTGAACAGTTCACAGCCCATAATTAGCACATTCTATAAAATATAGAGGTAAGTCCTCAAAGGATCATAAAGAAAAGAGTTTGTTTTAAAGATTAGTTGAAAAAGTTGGGGGATGTTAATTCTAAAGGAGAGATAATAGATGTCTGAGATATTTAAAGGACCATTACACAGAAGGAATAGTCATGTAATGTCTCATTATCTGTTTTCAATTGCAATTACGCAGCAGATGTTTTTACTTCTAGTTTTCAAAGTAGATACAGGCATATCACATAAATAGGTAAGCAAATGTATAAATACATAAAGATATAAGACAGAACTTTCAAAGAAATTCAAATAATTTGATGGCTCAAGAAACAAAGTGGGTGAACTTTGAAATTGTGAAGCAAGCTGTGATAATACACAGAAAAAGCTGAAGACTGGTCAAGAGTGCTAGAGAAGAGATTGACAGCACTGTATTAGTACTTAGAATATATGACCTCTACATTTTCAATGCTGAAATTCTGGGTCAATTGTTTACCTGGGAGAAGAAAATAATGTTAATAACAATATATACATAGCTTTTAAGAGATAATTCCAAAAATATTTAGTAATTTATGCAGAAATGTAGATCATTGAGACAAGTTGTAATTTACAAGATGAGAATTTTATAAATTTGTACTTTCTCATTATTCATTTAATACTTTCTTCCATGGAACAGCCAAATGAGATTCCCTAAGAATTTAATTTTAAATTGCTTTGACATTTTAGCCAATAAGGAAATACTTTAGCCCTGACTGACACTGAGTAGCAAACATCTCCAGTTTGAAAAAAGATTTTTATCTAAGTTGTTTTCCACAAAATATTTCAAAGAATTTGCTGCACGAATAAAAACTGGTCACATATAGTTTCAATGTTTCAGTATTCAGAACTGAATATGGAGTCATTTGTAGAAACAAAGAAAAGTTTGCTTTCTTGTTACAAGAGTGCCAAAACCCCCCAGCATTTTCTCATATTTTCAAATGGCTTTTATTTCTCTGAGATACAGAAATTTATACCAAATCTTTATTATTTGGGTTAAAATGGATCATTTTTATAGGAACTAGGTTTTAAAGCTCATTACACCCAAAGATTTTCATTATGATCTAATTTGAAATGAAAGTAAATAGAAATAATAATTTTGTTCTGCTAAAAGCAGTCCTTATGCTTTAATAAAATATCACAAATCACAATTACAGAGAAGTAACAAATTGACTAAAGAGAGCGATTCATGAACAATTACCAGCCATGTGAAAATCTATTATTAGTTTCAGAAAATCATCTCTATGAGGAATAACCAGCTATTTTCTCATCCCTAAATTGTATATTTTTGCCTTCCTTAAAAACAATTCACAAAGTCAACTCAACCTACAGTATCACGAAACTTAGAAATATATATATAGTATACATTTATATGTTAATATACATACAGACAACCTCAAAGAACATTCCTATCATGTTGAGCTCAGAACCTGCTACAGAAATGAGTTAAAGTCATAAGGAATTAAACATAATGAAATGGTCTGTTTGACATGGCAACTATGGGTTCCTGGTGGGGGGGGAGGAGCAGAGAGCAAAGATATTTCATGAAGAGAAGAAAAACAAATAATAAACTGAGAAGTTTGCTAGGCAATTAGTTGAGTTGGTATTTTAAATCTCTGGTGTCTGAGAGAGCTCCAGTCTGTTCATGTCCACAGCAGCTGTGGCACTAACAAAAAATGGTGACACAGGACATCATTCAGCAAGACTACAGAATTCTTTTTTTTTTTTTTTAAGATCTTATTTATTCATTTGACAGAGAGAGAAGGATCACAAGCAGGCAGAGGCAGGCAGAGAGAGAGAGTGAAGCTGGTTCCCCGCTGGGCAGAGAGCCCGATGCGGGGCTCGATCCCAGGACCCTAAGACCATGCATGACCTGAGCTGAAAGCAGAGGCTTACCCCACTGAGCCACCCAGGTGTCCCAAGACTACAGAATTCTTAATATAAATTTGAATTTACATTATTAATCACTTTTCCCTATGTTCCCTTGTTTACTCAGTCAGAGATACTGTCTCTCAATAAAAGAAAAAGCATACAGAGACACCACATATGCCCAGGAGCTTAATCACCTCCAGATTCTAGATCCTAATTTCCAAACCCAAAACTTCTCATTGCCTTAGAGGGTGCAAACAAAGGACACAGAGAACTGGCAACATTGCAGCACATGAGACACCGTGGCTCCATAATCAACCTCTGATTTACTAATAATTTCTTTAGCACAGAAATTTTATCCATGAGGAGTTCCTCTTAGGACTTTGAAAGAAGCCAGATTTGAAACGTTAAAGAAAATCCCCTAGAGAACCGAGATAGGTCAGTATACCCCTGGAAAGATCACTCATTTTCCAAGTAGAGTATCTTAGGATTTGGTATTAAAACTTCATATTCTAAAGTTCCCCAGTGTGTCTGGGAAGCATAAGCAATCATCTGATAACTCAAAAGTCTAAAGCCCTTTGCCACTAGCACTCATGTAAACGATCCACAAAACAAGATTCTATAAAAAGACAAAAACAGGGGCGCCTGGGTGGCTCAGTGGGTTAAAGCCTCTGCCTTCGGCTCAGGTCATGATCCCAGGATCCTGGGATCAAGCCCCACACTGGGCTCTCTGCTCAGCAGGGAAGCCTGCTTGTCCCTCTCTCTCTGCCTGCCTCTCTGCCTACTTGTGATCTCTGCCAAATAAATAAAAAAAATCTTTAAAAAAAATACAAAAACACAACATACCATATAGATAGAACCTAGGATGTTCCTATTGACAGAATAAATGCTTGCCTAACCTCATTTTAGAGGCTATAATTCCTTCATTAGCAGTTCAATGCAGTGTTTGTGTTGAACTAGTCAAAGAATTCATTGTATAATATAAGCTTTTCTTCATGTTCATGTTATTGAAAATACCACCAATCAATGTTTTGAAATAAAATAGGGGCACTTGGGTGGCTCAGTTGGTTAGGCATCTGCCTAGCTCAGGTCGTGATCCCAGAGTCCTGGGATCCAAGCCCCGTATCAGGCTCCCTGTTGGGTGGGGAGTCTGCTTGTCCCTCCCCCTCTGCTCTCCTCATTCTCTCTCTGTCAGGCTCTGTCTCTCTCTCAAATAAATAAAAACTTTTTTACAAAGGATAAAAATAATACATTTAGAGCCCAGGTTGGGAGTCAAGACTCTTTGAAATATGAAACTTTGGCTAAAGAACAACAAAGGGAATCTTGAAAAACAGCAATTCTTGGCCGGATCAGTAGTAATATCCTAGCGTATCTTCATAGGTGCTGTCACTGCATGTCTGATATACCAGAGGGAAAGACTTCTTCCTATACATATCAGTGTATTGCAAATATTGTTGTGGCTTGACATCTCATAATCCTTAGCATACTTTCTTCAAGTTATTAAAATTTGGGGCTCAATTTTTCTTTTGATCAAATATACATATTCACTTCCAACAGCATTTTCTAAATGATTAGATCCAAGTTCAAAACAATTCTGAAAGATGAGTGGGAATTATTCTACTACTTCTCCCAAGGTGACAATTTCATAGAAGTTCATGACTTATTTGAGAGCTTTGTACTCTGATAAAAGAAAATCTTAACCCCAAAACAAATTCAAGTAAGAAAACCATAAAGGATAACTGTTTTTAATGTTTCTATGATATAAAGGTTGACTTTGTTAGAGCTATAGTCTTTGTTCATATAACCTGAATATTATTTCAGTTAAAACAAAAAATTGGTTTGTGGTTAAATGAGAACTCTAATTACAACCTAAAACAATCCCCCGACAGAGACAGGTCCGAGAATGGCAGTCACATTTTTTTTTAATTTTTTATTTTTTATAAACATATATTTTTATGACAGTCACATTTTGATAGAGATAGTTAATGTCCTCAATAAAAATACAGAGATTCCAGCAACCATTAGTCAAAGAGGTAAAAGTTCTACAATTTCAAATTCCAAGCTGTTATTTCAGAAAAACTGAAAACTCCAGTTCATCTCCCAGGGGTGTGTCATGAAACAAGTTGTTTTGTGATCAAAGCTTGCAGCCATCCCTTCCTTTTTACTTCCTACACAGATTTCTCATCCTTCCCTTAGCTGCAGTCTCACCACCTACACTTTGCCTCCCAGACAAGTCCTTTACTCATGCATGAACATATCAGCCATCTCCTATTTACGTGGACACCTTCAGGTTGACAGATATGTGCACTTTCTAGTAGTTGCACTTTTTGTTAACATTAATATGAACCTGTCTCTATCATCTCTTCTGCTGTTGCTATTAATACACGTGCACATGCTTTGTCCTTAACTTTCTGTGAATAGATAAGATTTTATTAAATACTCATGGTGTTCCTACTTTCATTACACCAAAGTGTTTTTCTTTTAGTTGATGAGTTACTAGAGAGCACAATGATTTAATTCATTGTGATGATCTCCTGGTGCCTAAGTAGTATCTGGTATATAATGACTGCTCAACACATGTTTGTTGAATGACTGAATGATAAATAATTTACTGAGAAACAAAATGTTTGGAAGAAAAAAACAATCAGAATTTGATATTATTTCTGAAACTTAATTGTCTTCAATATTTGATATGTATAAATTACTTAGCAAAAAACCCATTATGTATAAAATATGTAAGACAAATATGTTGGGATATAATTACATGTCAACATGATTGACCTAGAAAGAATGAAATTTCTTCACTGTTTATTTAAATGACCTCATTTACAAAATTCATGTAACAAATTTTAGGAATATATAAATGGCAAAGAAACAGAGTGCTTCACCTGTCTTTGATCTAAATGTCTGGCTGGCACCAGCAATCTGGAGGAGTATTTCCTACAGTGTTTTGTATCAATGTTAGGATACCATATCTTTGTCAGGAAACAAATACAACAGGGTGATTTTTCTGAAGTAACATCTGTTTTGAGATAAGACATTAACAAAGTTAGAAAATAACACATAAGCTAAATATACTACATAAATAACATAATTACTTATTAGTATATTTTCTCCTAATAGTGGATTCACTCTATTAGTGAAGCTGTCACTTTAACCTAAACTTGATTTTCACTTCTTTTTTTTTTTTAAAGATTTTATTTATTTATCTGACAGACAGAGATTACAAGCAGGCAGAGAATCAGGCAGAGAGAGAGGAGGAAGCAGGCTCCCCGCTAAGCAGAGAGCCTGATGTGGGGCTTGATCCCAGGACTCTGGGATCATGACCTGAGCCGAAGGCAGAGGCTTTAACCCACTGAGCCACCCAGGTGCCCCATGATTTTCATTTCATTTTTACTGCAGTTTGTTTTGAATCAGGAAAATTTTTTCAATTAATTGTTTTTCTCAACATTAATCTTCCAGTGACTAGTTATAACATAAAAATACATTATAAAATAACATGTAACATTCTACTAACAGGCAACATTTTGTTCAAAATACTCCCACAGTTACATATTTGTGAAAGCATATTAATTTAATGTATGGGTAAAGAATTAAGGAACTGATCATTTTATGTATCATATTTCAAAAGGGAAAGAAAATGTTCTCTATATGACTCACATTTAATTCTATTTCCCAAGAAATACCTTTCAAAACAATAGTTATAAAAGTGTTATCAGTAAAATTTAAATTTCATATACAGTAAAAACTATAATAACTTATATTTTATGGCACTTTAAAATAAATTTCATACACATTATCATTTTTTATCTCTCTACCAATCCAGTATAGGAGAATATGCACCTATTTTTCCTACTTTATGGTTGAAGAAACTAAAATTTCAGAGATAATATGTTTCATCCAAGGGCATTCATCCAAGCTCAAATCTTAAATTCTCCTGACTCAATTTTTTTTTCTCTTTTCACCATTCTGATCAGATAAATATATTAAGCACCATTTCAAATTAGTCTTTCAATTTGTTATCCAAACATTCAGTCTCCCATAGTTATTGTGAACTTATAAACTATTTATTTGGAAAAGTAGAGATGTTCATCATGAGTTATGAGCTAAGTAGTCATCTTGTTTGGTAATTTAATACCTAAATTTTGTTCTGATTATTTTATTTTGTTAACATCCAAATATCATGATTAGACTTAAATTATTAAGTAAATGACTTCCTATTATATGGACATCCACTACATTAGTGATACAGACATGGAACTCACAATATGAAAAAGTAGAAACTAAAGAAGATACTAAGAATACTTTCCGGTCACCTGATAACTTATATTATTATATAATTTATAAAACAGTATGATTTGGTAATTTGATAAGAAAGGTATTCACAGGATTAAGGTCAGGATTTGTTTTATTGTGATTAAACAAATATTTTAGTACTTCGTAGGCCAAAATCGTTTCTTACCACACACATGAAAAAAATATGATTAAAATAAATCATATATAAGTGAAACAACTTTTTCCTCAAATATGTTGTCATGCGAACTCAGTAAAATGTAGATTATTGATCTACTAGATTATATGAGCTACTCCAAGTCCTTAAGGTCTGTTAGGTCAAAATTTATTGGGGACTTTTAAAAATGATGATTAATGACAGGAGAATAATACTATGAAACAGGTATCACAGTAAGAAAAATTGACTAACTTTGGGTCATGCATTTTCAACAGGGATGAAAACCGATTCATGAGAAAAAAAATCTTACGTCTAATTACAAACCATAGCTATATATACAACACAGAATAAGCATATACACAGTATATCTGTGATATTAAAATCTCAAAAGAATGGGGATCAACTAGGAAAAAAATCTAAAAAGCTCCTTAGAAGGAAAAAATGAGAAAATGGTTGAGAAAGAGTCCTCTAAGTAAACAAGGATTAGCAAACTCTTAAGTTAAATTAATTCAAAATGTCTTTGACTTCCTTTGATTATTACTAAATGATGAGGGCCAGTCATATGGATACTTTAAATAAATTCCACCAAATAAGTTATGGAATGCTTTCTAATAGATATACACTGTCTATTGTGGGTCTGAAAATAACTAGATATTTATTAATTAACGAATTGTTCACAATCAAAAGAGAATGAATGTTTTATGATTTTCATCTTTTTTAAGCATGCAACTATGCAATAAGGATATATAAATTCATTCAGTGACTATTGAACCCGCCAATACCAGAAAAACTATTATAGTATTTCTTGAAATAGTAAGATTCATTCTCCTCATAGCGTACTGTTCTGCTTTAGGTTTATTATCAAAAAATTCTTGAATGCATGAGATAGAGAAATACTTGATTCATAGACTAAGTAAATAATATATTTGAAGTCATACTAGAAATAATAAAGGTTATCCGTTTTTAACTTTAAGTATTCAGAATTTCTCTAATTCTACATTTTCAAATACATCCTAAACTGAAAACAAAACCCAGTATCTTAAAATAATAAGAAAGTACAACAAAAAAAGATTTCTTGAATGCAATTTTTAAATTATTTTTTAAAGTCAACATTACACTTAATGCTGGAACACTAGAACTACCATTAAAATAAGAAGAAAAAAAAAGCCAAAGGTATCTGCTAGCCTATTAATTTCTTAAACTCTTATGTAGTTTTGTAAATTTATCAATTTCTGTTCAATGTTTTAAAATATAAAATCTAAATTAAGAGCATATTTAAAATAAGAGACCATGTTATAATTTTAGTTATGCTAGATACTGTTAGGAACAGCCAATGCTGATCTAAGAAATATACTTGGATATACATTCAAAGAGCTTATAGCTAAATGGAAAAGTAAACATTAACAAATAATTGTACAAATAATTACAATTACAATAAGAGATATAAAGTGTGCAAGGTACTGTACGGCCATATGACAGAGAAGCTAACCTACCAGGATATGAAGAGCTTTCTGGGGGAGATAATAAACATGAATAATGGCTTGCAATTAGCTAGACAAATAAAGCAATAAAATGCAAAGAGCTCACAGAGGCAAAGGTCACATAAAGGAGCCCAGTGCCTTCAAGAAACTGCAAAAGATAATGTGTCTGGACCACATAAAAAGGGAAGGTACCCAAAGAAGAAGAAAAGAGACAAATCACATAGGGCTTTATTAATTGCGTTAGAAAGTTTGGACTTTATCTTAAGGGTTCCAAGTAAAGAAGTAAAATTGCCAAATATTTACTTTTAAAAGTTCGCTTCAATAGCTGTGTGGATTACAGATCAGAGTCGGAATACTGGATGAGAAGTAAATTGCTATAGCTCAAAGATAAAGACCATGGAGATGCAGAATATTCAGACTTGAAAGGCAGTTAGGAATTAAAACTAACAGGTTTTTACAATTGATTGAATGTGAGTAGAGATGCCAAGAAAGCTGTCAAAGATAATGCTGAAGACTCTGTCCTGAGCAACTGGGAAGAGAGCAAGAGTAACCTGTGGAGTGGAGAGCACGCTGTTGACAATACTTTCTAAACTTTCAGGGTTAAACAAACATCCTGAGAGGCCAAACAGAAAACCAGAAGGATAACGGTACCCTCCCTTGACTTTACCAGTAGGAGCCTTCAAGAGAAGGTGGAATGTTATGTGTATCTAGCAAGGAAGCTCTACCAATACCAAGTTTCCAATTAGATGCTTCTATGTGGTGCCTATCCCAGCACCTTCCACAAATACTAAGAAATGAGGCAGGAACTGAAAGAACTAGCCATACCTTCAGAATTCTACACTCTGAGAATAGAATTCCAAGAGAATACACATGCGGAGGGAAAATTCAAGACCCACTCTCCAGCTTGGGACAAATAATAGGAAATGACGAGACAATACAAAGAAGAAGGGGGAAAAAGGCCTGCAGAATGGTATTTTTAATGAAAAGAAGATATAGTAACTCTAAAAGCAATATCATACCATCATATAAAAATACACAAGAAATTTAAAAAGTTTATAAAACTCTTGCTTTGTACTCTCATATAATTCAAGAAAAATACACTTGATTAAGGCAAGGATAAAAAATGAGCAACAACAAAAGAATATGGAGCAAAAGTATAAAATTGGAAAAGAGGTATGTGGAAATAAAATAGAGCCTAATAAGAAAAAGTATAAGAAAACAAAAAAGAAAATTTATAGCACGATTAGTGTTCTGATTAAGATGATAGACTGAAAAAATGCATTTAAATAGGAGGCAACAGCAACAAAATTTTAGAATTAGCTTACTGTCTCAAGAAAGAAAATCTCTTAAGTGGCAGTGCAGAATTTTCAAAAAATGGGGGACTGAAAGCAGCAGTCTGGAAAGGGTGTGGGACTGAGGGCAATAGGGAGGAGTATTTGTGAAAGTTGTCTGAGAAGCAATTAAATCTCCAGTTATTCTCCATCATTCTTTGTCACTAGACAGCTGTCTACCTGCCAACCTGGCAAAAGCTTGCAGGTTACTTGGAAAGAGACAGAAAGGTAGTCTCTGGACTGGGGATCATAAGAGAGAGTAGAGGTTGTAGGCACCATATAGAATGAACTACAGAACTGAAGTGAGACATAACTCCTCACCCCCCCCCCCGCTTTGCCTTTCAACTCTCTGACATTCTCAGCCAAGAGATTAAAGGATTCTTTTCTAAGAACTCTGGACAGTCCAAAAGGAAAATTCAAATGTAGTGACATCACCACTCCTCCAATAAAAGTTCGGACACATCATCTTAAACTGAATCTCAAACTCTACAAGCTTCACTGACATGCTCAGAGCTTCCAGAGAAGACAGTTTAGTATTAACTATTAGCTTTCTGAGAAAAGCTTTTAGCATGGAAGACAGAAACTAAAATAATAAAGGAGGGGGAAAAATATAAGAAGCAAAACTACGTAAGAAGGAATATGTATAAATGGGGGGCAAGAGAACATTCAACAAACAATGGAGAGCACATAGAAATCAAAAGCATGAAAGAAGATAAAAAATTTTACATAGGTTTGGGCAATAAAGGTAAAAATATCTAGCCATACACACACACCCCACAAAAAACAAACAAACAAAAACATAAAGCAAAAAGACAGAAAATCTAAGACTATAAGAGGACAAGTCTGGGAGGTCAAACAGCCAATTAAGGATCCAGAAACAGAGGAGGGAAAAAATAAAATAGAAAAAAAAAAAGAAAAAAGTGTTATTAAATACAGAATAAAAGAAAGGTTTTCTTTGAAAACTGAAATCTAAGCTTGAAAAGATTTACTCCATAATTAAAAGAAACCAAACTTAGACATGTATTGACAATATATTTTTTTCAATTTAAGATAAAGGAAATCATCTTGAAAGTATCCCAATATTCTACCCTCCAACTAAAAAAGAAAAACAATATTACCTACAGTTAGTAAAAGAAGCCTGGATTAAAACAGAATGGGGCTCTGAGCTGTGCTCATGCACAATACATACTAATCCAGAGACAAAGCAAAATATAAGCCACTGCTAACACGACACCAAGCTTCAGCTCCTTACAATGTGCTTTCATAAAGCCATAAAGAAAAACAGGGTCAACTAATAAAAACAATAGATGGGGTGCCTGGGGGACTCAGTTAATGAAGCAGATGCCTTCACCCCATGTCATGATCCCAGAGTCCTGGGATCAAGTCTGACATTAGGCTCCCTGTTCAGTGGGGAGCCTGCTTCTCCATCTCCTTCTCCCTGCCACTCCTCCTGCTTGCTCTTTAAAGATAAATAAAATCTTTAAAAAAAGAAAACAGTAGACAAAATAGATGCAAAGATAATTAATAAAAATACTATTGGTCAATAAATCAATGAAGAAATATATCATTTCAGTAACTAAAAATTGCAAATTAGAACAGGATAAAGCTGACAAAGATCAAATAGAATAATAAATCGCAATGTTGATAATAATGTATAAATTCCATACTCATGGGAATATAAATTGGGATGTTTGCAACATGACTATATATATATATATATGCATACATTCAACTTAAAAATATATTACACACACAACCTGTGAGTATATTAGATCATTTTTATCTGTGCTTTTATATTTTCCAAATATTATAAAATGAACACAAATTATTTTTATAGTTAAAAATATCATTGTCATTTTTTGGGGACCAAGAAGATGGAGGAATAGGAGACCCAAATATCATCAGGTCCCAGGAGTTCAGCTAGATAGTTCTCAAACCATTCTGAACACCTACAAACTCAACAGGAAAGAGATAAGAAGAAGAGCAGCAAGTATAGGAACAGAAAATCGACCACTTTCCAGAAGGTAGGATGTGAAGAGAAGTGAATCCGAGGCAACATTTGGGAAGATAGACAATGGGGGGAGGGGCTGTCTCCCGGGAAATGAGAGAGGAGTGGAGCACAAAATAGGAACTTTCAGAAGTCTCCACTGAGGAACTCCCCTCCAGAGGCTAAGCGGGTGGTGGAGCCCTCATAAGGACAGTGTGGTCTCAGGAACCATGGGGACACAAAAAGTTCAGGGATATCTGAGTGTGGCAGAGCTCCCAGGTGTCAGGGTAGGGAAGCCAGCTGCAGAGACAAAGCCGAGCAGTGGGCTCTCAGCTCCAGATTACTTTCAACTGTGATCTAAGGCACAGTCGGGCAACTGCCCCTCAAGCAAGAACCCCACCAGCGGCAGACCCAGAAGGCCCCATCCTTCCTCTTCCAGGAGGAGTGGCACAGGAGCATTCTGCAGAAATCTGTTAGGTTTGGAGACTCCAAATGGGGCTGTGCACCAGATACAGAAACACTCATTCACAGGTTAGGTAAGCTCAGAGTACGGCCAGAGATGAAGGAGACAGGAGGAAGTGACTGCTTTTCTCTGACAGCACATGGAGAACTGGGGCCCTGAGCTCTCAGCTCCTACTGGATGGAGATTGGGAGGCTGTGATTTTCATTCTCCTCCTCTAAGGCTCTATGGAAAGCACTCAGGGAACAAAAGCAACCAAGACCAAAATCAAGAAGATTACTTAGCCTAGCCCCTGGCAAGGGCAGAGCAATTCCACCTCAGGCAAAGACATTTGAGAATCACTGCAACAGGCGCCTCCCCTCAAAGATCAGCAAGAACATCCAACAGAGACCAAGTTCACCAATCGAAGAAAATGATAGCACTCCAGAGCTAGAGAAAAGCAACACACAGAATTCATATCTTTTTTCCCATGATCTTTTAGTCTTTCAAAGTTAAACTTTTTTTTACTTTTTTTCTTATTCTATTCTTTAAAATTTTGCCTCTTTCCTATTTTAAGGTTTTTAACTATTTTATCTTATCAATACCTTTATAAAAATCTTTTTAAATTTTCATTGTATAGTCTAGACTATTCACCACCATATTATATATCATATTTTTTTCTTTTTTTTCCCCTTTCTTCTCCCCTGGTTTCAGATTTCTTCTGATTTGATTCATGCCTATTTTCCTGGGGTTGTTGCTACACTTTTAACATTTTGTTCCCTCATTCATCTATTCTTATCTGGATAAAATGACAAGACAGAAAAACTCTCCACAAAAAAAAAAAAAAAAAAGAAGAAGAAGAAGAAGAAGAAACAGTACCAACAGCTACAGACATAATTAGATTAATATGGACATTAGTAATACGTCAGAACTAGAGTTCAGAATGACAATTATCAAGGTGCTAGCTGGGCATGAAAAAAGAATGGAAGGTATTAGAGAATCCCTTTCTGGAGAAATAAAATCCCTTTCTGGAGAAATAAAAGAACTAAAATCTAACCAAGCTGAAATCAAAACAGCTATGAATTAGGTGCAATAAAAAATGGAGGCTCTTACTGCTAGGATAAATGAGGCAGAAGACAGAATTAGTGACTTAGAAGATCAAATGATGGAGAATAAAGAAGTTGAGCAAAAGAGAGACAAACAACTACTAGTCCACGAGGGGAGAATTTGAGCATTAAGTGATACCATAAGATGAAACAATATTAGAATAATTGGGATTCCAGAAGAAGAAAGAGAGAGGGGGGCAAGAGGTATATTGGAGTGAATTATTGTAGAGAATTTCTCTAATATGGCAAAGGGAACAAGCATCAAAATTCAGGAGGTATAGAGAACCCCCCTCAAAATCAATAAAAATAGGTCCATACCCATCATCTAATAGTAAAACTTAAAAGTTTTAGTGGCAAAGAGAAAATTCTGAAAGCAGCTCAGGAAAAGAGGTCTGTAACATACAATAGTGGATATATTAGATTGGCAGCAGACCTATCCACAGAGAACTGGCAGGCCAGAAAGAACTGGCATGACATATTTAGAGGACTAAATAAGAAAAATATGCAGCCAAGAATACTATATCCAGTTAGGCTGTCACTGAAAACAGAAGGAGAAATAAAAAGCTTCCAGGACAAACAAAAATTGAAACAATTTGCAAACATCAAACCAGCTACACTGGAAATATTGAAAGGAGTCCCCTAAGCAAAGAGAGACCCAAAAAGTAACAGACCAGAAAGTAACAGAAACATTATAGAGTAACAGTCACCTTACAGGCAATACAATGGCACTAAATTCATATCTTTCAATAGTTACCCTGAATGTAAATGAGCTTAATGTCCCAATCAAAAGACACAGGGTATCAGATTAGATTAAAAAAAAAAAATCAATATTCTGTCTACAAGAAACTCACTTTAAACCCAAAGACACCCCAAGATTTAAAATGAGGGAATGGGAAACAATATACCATGCTAATGGACATCAAAAGAAAGCTGAGGCAACAATCCTTATATCAGATAAATTAGATTTTAAGCCAAAGACCATAATAAGAGATGAGGAGGGACACTATATCATACTTAAGGGGTCTATCCAATAAGAAGATCTAACTATTTTAAATATCTATGTCCCTAACATGGGAGCAGTCAATTATATAAACCAATTAACAACTAAATCAAAGAAACATATCAAAAATAAAATAACAGGAGGGGACTTTAACACCTCCCTCACTGAAACGGACAGATCATCTAAGCAAAAGATAAAAAAGGAAATAAAGGCTTTAAATGATACACTGGACCTGATGGACATCACAGATGTATTTAGAACATTCCATCCCAAAACAGCAGAATAGACATTCTTCTCTAGCGCACATGGAACATTCTTCAGAATAGATCACATCCTGAGTCACAAATCAGGTCTCAACTAGTAACAAAAGACTGGGATCATTCCCTGCATATTTTCAGACCACAATGCTTTGAAACTAGAAGTCAATCACAAAAGGAAAGTTGTAAAGAACTCAAATACATGGAGGCTAAAGAGCATCCTACTAAAAACTGAATGGGTCAACCAGTAAATTAAAGAAGAATTTTAAAAATTCATGGAAACAAATGAAAATGAAAACACAACTGTTCAAAATCTTTGGGACACAACAAAGGCAGTCCTGAGAGGAAACATATAACAATACAAGCCTTTCTCAATAAACAAGAAAGGTCTCAAGTACACAACCTAACCCTACACCTAAAGAGCTGGAGAAAGAACAGCAAAAAGAGCGTAAACCCAGTAGGAGAAGAGAAATAATAAAGATCAGAGCGGAAATCAAGGAAATAGAAACCAAAAGAACAGCAGAACAAATCAATGAAACTAGGAGCTGGTTTTTTGAAAGAATTAATAAGCTTGATAAACCCCTGGCCAGACTTATCAAAAAGAAAAGAGAAAGGACCCAAATAAATAAAATCATGAATGAAAGAGGAGAGATCACAACCAACACCAAAGATATACAAACAATTATAAGAACATACTATGAGCAACTACACGCCAGCAAATTTGACAATCTGGAAGAAATGGATGCATTCTTAGAGGCATATAAACTACCAAAACAGAGCCAGGAAGAAATAGAAAACCTGGACAGAACCATAGCCAGTAAGGAGATTGAAGCAGTCATCAAAAATCTTCCAACAAACAAGAGCCCAGGGCCAGATGGCTTCCCAGGGGAATTCTACCAAACATTTAAAAAAGAATTAATTCTCCTGAAACTGTTCCAAAAAATAGAAATGGAGGGAAAACTTCCAAACTCATTTTATGAGGCCAGCATTACCTTAAGGCCAAAACCAGACAAAGACTCCATCAAGAAGGAGAATTACAGTAAGTAAGTAAGATTATAACAATAATCTTGATGAACATGGATGCAAAAATTCTCACCAAAATACTAGCCAGTAAGATCCAACAATACATTAAAAGGCTTATTCACTATGACCAAGTGGGATTTATTCCTGGGCTGCAAGTCTGGTTCAACATATGCAAATCAATCAATGTGATATAATAAGCTAATAAAAGAAAGAACAAGAACCATATGATACTCTCAATAGATGCAGAGAAAGCATTTGACAAAGTATAGCATCCTCTCTTCATCAAAACTCTTCACACTCAAACTACTAGAACTCATACAGCAATTCAGTAATGTGGCAGGATACAAAGTCAACAGATCAGTTGCTTTCTTATACACTAACAATGAAAACACAGAAAGGAAAATTAGAGAGTTGATTCCATTTACTATAGCACCAAGAACCAGAAGATACCTGGGAATAAACCTAACCAAAGAGGTAAACGATCTGTACTCAAGGAACTACAGAACACTCATGAAAGAAATCGAAGAAGACGCAAAAAGATGGAAGACCATTCCATGCTCTTGGATCAGAAGAATAAACATTGTTAAAATGTCTATACTGTCTAGAGCAATCTATACTTTTAATGCCATTCCAATCAAAATTCCACCGGTATTTTTCAAAGAGCTGGAGCAAATAATCCTAAAATTTGTATGGAATCAGAGATCCCGAATTGCTAAGGAAATGTTGAAAAAGAAAAACAAAACTGGCGGCATCACATTGCCTGATTTCAAGTTTTACTACAAAGCTGTGATCACCAAAACAGCATGGTACTGGCATAAAAACAGACACATAGACCAGTGGAACAGAGTAGAGAGCCCAGATATGGACCCTCAACTCTATGGTCAAATAATCTTCGACAAAGCAGGAAAAAATATACAGTGGAAAAAAGACAGTCTCTTCAATAAATGGTGCTGGGAAAATTGGACAGCTATATGTAGAAGAATGAAGCTCGACCATTCTCTTACACCGTACACAAAGATAAACTCGAAATGGATAAAAGACCTCAGAGTGAGACAGGAATCCATCAGAATCCTAGAGGAGAACATAGGCAGTTACCTCTTCAACATCAGCCATAGCAACTTCTTTCAAGATATGTCTCCAAAGGCAAAGGAAACAAAAGCGAAAATGAACTTATGGGACTTCATCAAGACCAAAAGCTTCTGCAGCGCAAAGGAAACAGCCAACAAAACAAAAAGGCAACCCACGAAATGGGAGAAGATATTTGCAAAAGACAGTACAGACAAAAGGTTGATATCCAGGATCTATAAAGAACTTCTCAAACTCAACACACACAAAACAGATAATCATGTCAAAAAATGGGCAGAAGATATAAACAGACACTTCTCCAATGAAGACATACAAATGGTTATCAGACATATGAAAAAATCTTCATCATCACTAGCCATCAGGGAGATTCAAATTAAAACCACATTGAGATACCACCTTATACCAGTTAGAATGGCTAAAATTAGCAAGACAGGAAACAACATGTGTTGGAGGGGATGTGGAGAAAGGGGAACCCTCTTATGCTATTGGTGGGAATGCAAGTTGGTATGCAGCCACTTCGGAGAACAGTGTGGAGATTCCTCAAGAAATTAAATAGAGCTTCCCTATGGCCCTGCCATTGCACGACTGGGTTTTTACCCCAAAGATACAGATGTAGTGAAAAGAAGGGCCATCTGTACCCCAATGTTCATAGCAGCAATGGCCATGGTCGCCAAACTGTGGAAAGAACCAATATGCCCTTCAACGGACAAATGGATAAGGAAGATGTGGTCCATATACATAATGGAGTATTACGTTGCCATCAGAAAGGATGAATACCCGACTTTTGTATCAACATGGATGGGATGGGAAGAGATTATGCTGAGTGAAATAAGTCAAGCAGAGAGAGTCAATTATCATATGGTTTCACTTATTTGTAGAGCATAAGAAATAACATGGAGGACATGGGGAGATGGAAAGGGGAAGGGAGTTGAGGGAAATTGGACAGGGAGATGAACCATGAGAGACTATGTACTCTGAAAAACAATCTGAGGGCTATGAAGGGGCAGGGGGTGCGAGGTTGGGGGAGCCTGGTTGGTGGATATTATGGAGGGCACGTATTGCATGGAGTACTGGATGTGGTGCATAAACAATGAATCCTGTTACACTGAAAAGAAATTAAATAAAATTAATTAATTAATTGATTGATTGATTAAAAAAACCTCTTCACAGTGTATGGATAGAGGGTACCTACCTCAATATCATCAAAGCCAACTATGAAAAACATACAGCAAATATCATCCTCAATGTGGAAAAACTGAGAGCTTTTCCCTTAAGGTCAGGAACATGGCAGGGATGTCCACTATCACCACTGCTATTCAACATAGTACTAGAAGTCCTAGCCTCAGCAGTCAGACAACAAAAAGAAATAAAAGGCATCTGAATCAGCAAAGAAGTCAAATTTTCACTCTCTGCAGATGATAGGATACTTTATGTGGAAAACCCAAAAGACTTCACTCCAAATTTGCTAGAATTTGTACAGGAATTCAGTACTGTCAGGATATAAAATCAATGCATGAAAACCAGTTGCATTTCTATACACCAACAGCAAAACAGAGGAAAGAGAAATTAAGAAGTCAATCCCATTTGCAATTGCACCCCAAATCACAAGATACCTAGGAATAAATCTAACCAAAAAGGAAAGAATCTGTACTCAGAAAACTATGAAGTACTCATAAAAGTAATTGAGGAAGACACAGAGAAATGGAAAACCATTCCATGTTCATGAATTGGAAGAACAAATATTGTGAAAATGTCCATTCTTACTAAAGCAATCTACATTTAATGCAATCCCTATCAAAATACCATCATTTTTTTTCAAAGAAATAGAACAAATAATCCTAAAATTTATATGAACAGGAAAAGACCCTGAATAGCTAGAGGAATTTTGAAAAAGAAAGCCAAAGTTGGTGGCATCACAACTCCAGACTTCATGTTCTATTACAAAGCTGTAATCATCAAGATAGCATGGTACTGACACAAAAACAGACACATAGATCAATGGAACAGAACAGAGAGCCCAGAAATGGACCCTCAACTCTATGGTCAACTAATCTTCCACTAAGCAGAAAAGAATGTTCAATGGAGAAAAGACAGTCTCTTCAGCAAATGGTGTTGGGAAAATTGGACAGCCACATGCAGAAGAATGCAACTGGACCATTTTGTTACACCATACACAAAATAGACTCAAAATGGATGAAAGACCTCAATGTGAGAAAGGAATCCATCAAAACCCTTGAGGAGAACAGAGGCAGCAACATCTTCCACCTCAGCCGCAGCAACTGCTTCCTAGAAATATTGCCAAAGGCAAGGGAAGTAAGGGCAAAAATGAACTATTGGGACTTCATCAAGATCAAAAACTTCTGCACAGCAAAGGAAATAGTCAAAAAAAAAAAAAAAAGACAATGGACAGAATGAGAGAAAGTATTTGTAAATGACATATCAGATAAAGGGCTAATATCCAAAATCTATAAAGAACTTATCAAACTCAATACCCCAAAAACAAATTACCCAATCAGGAAATGGGCAGAAGACATGAGTAGACATTTCTGTAAAAAAGACATCTAAATGGCCAACAGACACATGAAAAAGTGCTCCACATCACTCAGTATCAGGGAAATACAAATCAAAACCACAATGAGATATCACCTCACACAAGTCCAATGGCTAAAATTAACAAGTCAGGAAACAACAGATGTTGGCAAGGATGTGGAGAATGGGGAACCCTCCTACACTGTTGGTGAGAGTGCAGCCACTCTGGAAAACAGTATGGAGGTTCTTGAAAAAGTTGAAAATAGAGCTACCCTAAAACCCAGCAATCACACTACTGGGTAATTACCCTAAAGTTACCAATGTAGTGATTCAAAGGGGCACATGCACCCCAATGTTTATAGCAGCAATGTCCACAATAGCCAAACTATGGAAAGAACCTAGATGTCCATCAACAGATGAATGGATAAAGAAGATGTGGGATATATAAATACCATCAAAAAAAACCCCAAATCTTGCCATTTGCAACAATGTAGATGGAACTAGATGGTATTTTGCTAAGCAAAACAAGTCAATCAGAGAAAGACAATTATTATATGATCTCACTAGTATGAGGAATTTGAGAAGATAGAGGATCGTACGGGAAGGGAGGGAAAAATGAAACAAGACAAACCAGTGAGGGAGACAAACCATAAGAGACTCTTAATCTCAGGAAACAAACGAGGGTTGCTGAAGGGGAGGGGGTGGGAGGAATGAGGTGACTAGTTGATGGACATCAGGGAAGGTATGTGCTATGGTGAGAAGAAAATAAATAAATAATAGGAAAAAATCATTGTCAAATCACAATAATATTTTAAAATTTAAGTTATTTGACTTAGTAATTCCATCACTAAAAATCTAGCCTAATAAATAGATATGGGGAAAAACAACTGCACATACAAATATTTATTACAAGGTTATTCCTACTAGAGAAAATAAACAGTTCAAGTGCCCAGTATTATAATATTGTTAAGTATTTTCACAGGAAACATGAAGATCTGCTTGCAATATAAGTAAGAAAGGAGAAAAATCTATGGATATATTCTTTTTTAAAAAATATTGTATTTATTCATTTGACAGAGAGAGAGAGAGACAGCAAGGGAGGGAACGCAAGCAGGAGCAGTGGAAGAGGGAGAAGCAGGCTTCCTGCCAAGGAGAGAGACTAAGGTGGGCTCGATCCCAAGACCCTGGGATCATGACCTGAGCTGAAGGCAGTCACTGGGCAACTGAGCCCCCTGGTGCCCTATGGATATATTCTTGATATTATATGAATAATATTCAAGAGTAAATAGTGATTTATATATAGGATTACAGGTGTTTTAAAGTTTTTAAACATTTTTATGTATTTTCTAAACATTCTCAACAGTGTAGGAATGCTTTGTGTTCTGAGAAATATAAAAATTATTTTAAACCATTAAACTTGAAATTCAGTGTGTATACAGTCTATATTCAGTCTATCTAAAGATATACAATGGATACAATCAAGCTGTAAGAGTTACATAAGCCTTTCAAACAGATCAAAAGAACAAAACATTGAATTGGCAAAGGAACTGATGAATAATTCATATAATAGAAAATGAATAGTTCAAAAATTTATTCATTCATTAATACTCAAAAATGTTAATTAAAACTTGAATGAGAGGTTCTGTCAGGACCTTTTGATTTAACAGTTTTTTTTTTAATTAGTAGCCAATATTTTCAGACTGGTGAGATGTGAAGTTTTATATACCTCTGTGAGGAAATAAAGAACAATTCGATAATATAAATATTCCTGTATAAATAATATAAATTCCTGTATAAATATTCCTCTGATAGATACTTGTCATTTTCTTCCCCAACATTTTTCTTCTTTATTAAGATTTTATTCATTCATTTGAGAGAGAAAGGCTATAAGCAGTGGGTGCGGCAGAAGGAGAAGGAGGGAGAAGCAGGCTCCTCTTGAGCAGGGAGCCCCATGTAGGGCTCTATCCCAGGATCCTGGGATCATGACCTAAGCCAAAGGCGATGCTTAAGCAACTGAGCCACCCCTTCTCCAACACTTTTCTGTCTTCATTCTTTTCTGTATTCAAGGAGGCTAGCTAGAAGCTTAGATACTAGATTTCTCAGATTGCCCTGTGGCTTAGATTTTGCCCCTCAAGGCATAACAGCCATAAGAAGTGGGTTTTGATCTCCCTCAAAAGAACCCATGGCAAAGAGCATAGTTGACCTATGACCTCCATCTGCCTCACCTGAAGATCCATTATAGGATCCCACCAAGGCCACACATTCCCTGAGCTGCTACCAGTCAATGACTGAGCATGACAGGAGAACTACAGCCCATTATGGAACACTGTCCAAAAGGTATCCTTTGCTCAGGGATGCCGCATTAGTTCAGATAAGACCTTTTCAAAACTGGGCTCAAGCTTGAGGCTGTTCCTACTCAATCTTCCTTCCTTGTCTTCTTCACAGGGATCAGACCATCTTCATGGTCTGAAGGCTCACCCCATCTACTCCTGCTCCTGCCCTCTTTGTACTTCAAAAGTGTTTCCTTCAATAAATTTCTTACACACTGAACTCCATCACGGAGCCTGTTTCTAGGAAGAAGGCTCTCCTAAGAAAGGGAGACTGAAGGGAGTAAGAGTCATCTATTTTTTGCCTGCTTCTGGATTCAAAAGTAATAAGGGAGGATAACGTTTATGCCTGGGGGTTTTTGCAACATTAGCAAAGTCCAGCAGCACTGACAGCATTCAGCTTCCTAGGCCCTGCAATATCATGAGAGAATTGTTTCAGGCTTCCTCCTCAGTGGCAATGGAAGTGATTCCTGTATCAGGGGTAGTGCTTTACCGACCTCATGAGCAAACCTATTCAGCGCTGGGGCTGGGTAACACTGCTTCCTTATGCTCTTCCACCTCTAGGTGGAGGAATGGCTTTCCGTGGTTACCACTGTCTGGGTAGTACTATGATCCTTCTTTGTTTCCTTCTCCTCCCCTTTCAGCACTTCTGTAACCAAGTCCCTATTTTAAACCACTTTAATATGATTTCCCCATTCCCGAGCAAGTGTGAAATGATACAAATCTGTTTTGTTCTTTTTGACCTCAGAAATTCTCAATAGCGTTAACTTCGTAAAGAAATTAATATGAACAACATTTATTAATAAACCCAATGCACAATTATTAAATATTAAATGTAAATAATTATTGTACAGAAATTTTACATTAGCACTAATAAAAAAGTCCCAAAGAAATCTAACAGTAGGGTGCCTGGATGGCTCAGTCGGTTGTCTGCCTTTGGCTCAGGACATGATCTCAGAGTCCTGGGACTGAGTCTCACATTGGGCTCCCTGGTCAGCTTGGAGCCTGCTTCCCCCTCTCCCTCTGCCTGCCACTCCTCCTGCTTGCACTCTCTCTCTCTTTTCCAAATAAATAAATAAAGTCTTTTTTAAAAAATTTTAAAAAGAAATCTAACACTAAAAGTAAGTAATTTACCAAAGAAATTTAGAGTACATTGTTATGTTTTCTTATGCCCCAGTTAAAGATATGTGTTTATGAATAGTTTTTAGATATATAAGTAAATACACATCATTTACTGTTAACTATATAAAGTGGGGAAAAAATGAAGTTAAATATGTGATTGTGACTCATAAATTTCTTATCTGAGAAATATATTCTGGGGGAATTTTATACATGTAAATCAAAATACATGTACAATAATGTCCACAACAGCACTGTCAAAAACAACCAACAACTTGAAAGACCCAAATGTCTGTCAACAGTAAAAGAAATAAACACATTACAACATTTAATATAGTAGAGTCCTATGTTACAGCATAGATGAATCTCCGGAGAAAATGTTCAGGGTAAGCAGCAAATCACACTAAAAAAAGCTATAACAGGATTCCATTTTTACAGAATTAAAAACCACATAAAATTATATTCCATTGTTTAGGGGTAGAAAGTTGGGAAAAGAGTGCTGTATGACTGTGGGAGAAGGGGTTGTAGTCAGGGTTAGGCATGAGGGGTAGTGAGGGGCTGACATTCTATTTCTTGTCCTGGTTGGTATTTGCTCAGTTTAGTTGTTTGCTTTATAATTATTCTTTCATATGTACATATATGTTTTATGCACTATTCTCTAAGCATGAGATATCTTAAAATAAAAAAGAGAAGAAAAAGGTCAGGATATAGCAGGGTAAACTCTAGGAAAACAACACCTCTACCTGCATGGTTTAAAACAGAATCACCAGTTCAAGGCAGCTTAGTCTTTCACACCCCTAAGTCCATGTCAATAAATGTGTGAATACATAAATGAATGAACATCAAGCTCTCAGGTACTTTAATAAGTTCATAAATTAAACCAGAAGAAAATACAGCCAAATGCCATCTAGTAATTACTATGTGGAAAAATTGTGGGTGTCCCTATTTGTATTCTTGATATTTTTCTTTGTTGCCAAAATTTCTCAAATAAACATGTATTACCCTGAAAATTAAATAAAATAATTAAATGTGGTGTTCAAAGTTCAGAATAGGGTCAGTTTACGTGTAAGCTTCATATCACATGGGACATGCCTATTTTGTTCACTTTTATTTTTACTGAAGTATAGTTAAAACTCAATGTTACATTAGTTTCAGGTGTATGACACAGTGATTTGATAAGTTTATATATTGTGCCGTGCTCACCACAAGTGTAGCTGCCATCTGTCATCATATAACGCTATGACAATACCATGGACTATATTCCCTATGCCGTACCGTATCTCCAGAACTTGATCTAAAACTCAACCCTCAAATTAGATTAGCAATCTTTATAGATTAACAGACCCTCAAAATAGATTCTGTTTACTGGGTAGTTGGTTAGATAATTGAATAAACTATCAAACCAATAGACAAGTAAAAAAAAAATTTTTCTGGTTAAACAAAATTAAATGATTGCTCTGTCATCCAAGCTTTGAATGGAAAATCATCTCAATTTTTTTTCCTTTGAAAAAATTCCCTGTAACCCAAAGTCCCAAATCAGATGAATAATTACTTTGTATGACAATGAGGATAGTATATACTCAATCTTAGCAATGAATTTTAATTTTTTTTGTCTGTAACTCACCCATGTGTACTTCTTTTACACTAAAAACAGACCCTTTACCAACCCGAATATCCAAGGATGACTCAGTTTCTTTAAATTTAGTTTGGAAGTGATGGGTAAGAGAAGAAAAGGCAAGAAAACATATTAGCCTTCTAAGATTAATGACTGTATTTTTCTGTTAGGAACTTGGAGTCTTAAACTGAAATGTTTCCTCTCTGATCCCTAATATCTGAAGCTAGACCTAATGTAATTGCTTCCAAGGGGGAAATACTGCTTTGCTTTCTGAACTGGCTGTCACAATGCCCGAGTTCATCACCACCCCCTCCCAAAACGCCCAGCCCAATACAACCATGAGAATTCCGAATTGAATCTCTGTGGCAGTTTGAGCAATAAACTTCTTTATCTGTGTGTGAGGGACTGTTAGTTCCCAAAGCCAAGAATATTTTATTAAGCTGGTGACATTTTCTGATTTTTAGATATCTCATTTTTCAAATCCAAATGCTCTAGATTTCTAGTGTTCCTACATCATGTTCAGGAAACAGAGTAACACAATTCTCCATTTGGTTGCTCTTGAGAGCACAATGCTATGGCACTGGTATTTTCGAGTTATTTATTCCATTCTTTCATCTTCCACATATACCTGTTCTGTAATGACCTAATCTCCTATCACTGTCTTTCTGACATACTCTACTCTATGAATATCATCCTTCTTGCTATACCTCTCTGTTTTCAGGCATGCTCCTACTTGAAAGCATTCATACTTATGCTGGTTTGCCTGGAACATCTTTTCCCTAGATATTTCTGTGGTTGTCTCCACTGGAAACTTTAGGTCTTGCCCAAAGGCCTTATTTAAAATTACAGTCCCTCTTGAACACTTCTTATACCTCTTCTTTTATTTTTTTCATATCATTTATATAATAAAAATATTTTTTTTTTCTTTTTGTTGTCTTTTTTCCTACCTCTAGGACAAAAACCCCATAAAGACAAAGGTTTTTGCCTCTTTTATGGACTGCTATATTCTCAGGCCTTATTGCAGGTACTTGAAAATTATTGAGTAAAACAAATTTTCCATCAGAATTACCTAATCTTAGGGGTGCCTGGGTGGCTCAGTGGGTTAAAGCCTCTGCCTTCAGCTCAGGTCATGATCCCAGGGTTTTTGGGATCGAGCCCCGCATCGGGCTCTCTGCTTAGCAGGGAGCCTGCTTCCTCCTCTCTCTCTGTCTGCTTCTCTGCCTACTTGTGATCTCTGTCTGTCAAATAAATAAATAAAATCTTAAAAAAAAAAAAAAAGAATTACCCAATCTTAATATTCTTATGAAAACTAGCAAGATACTCTAGGAATCTAGGAGTACTGATTTCCAGAAAGGGGATGCCTTTACCAGGGGAAACAGTAAGAGTCCTGCTAAACATAAAGCTACAGCTGCTGCATGGTCAAGCCCAAAGACCAGCAAGAAGGAAAGGAGTTAATACTGATGCGGAGAAGAGTATGGTAGATTCTAAGAAGATAACTGGCCATTTTTTGGCAGCCCCATACTCAGTTATAACTATAAATTTTTAAGTACAACCATAGCATTAAGAACATGATAATCCATGGCTCAGAACTCTCAGGTATGATATATGGGTAAAACATCAAACAAGTCTCCCAGATGAGCAGAAGTGCTGACTGAAGGAAAGGGAAATCTAAAATGGCTACAGGAGGGGGCAGATATGAGTATCAATAATGGCCTTGGTACCAACTGCATTATCAACTTGGGGGGGGCACCATTCCTTCTCAAGTACATTTCCTTGGAAATTGCAACCAACTGTGACCAATTTGATAAGCTTTGCCTGGATGAAGTGAACTTATCTAAGCAGCAAATGGATCTGAGGGCTATGAGAAATGGAGTAGCAGAATGTGGATGCTGATACATTACCAAGATTGTTTTTTCATCAGATATGCACCTCTCCTCCATTTGCTGTGCATGTTAACAGATTACAGTTCGTAGCTCTTCCCTCCTTAGAGGTTCTCCCTCTGCAGAAGAGGAGCCCCTTTCCCAGGAAGGCTATTCCCTGCCATGGGGAATAGATCAACGGCCAATGACTAATGAACACAGGGTAGAAGAGGCTATCTATCTTATCTCAAAGAGAGGCCAACTCTATGGAGCAATGCATGCTTCAGAGCCCCACCACAGGATCCGACCAGTCTGTCTGACCAGACTCTACTTGTGCTTAACTTTCATTTCCTGTTCTACCTGGCTGCCCTCACTCTCCTCCTGAGAGCACTCTTTTCAATAAATCACATAAACAAGAATTCCTGACTTGGCTCTGCTTTAGAAGAACCTTACCTAAGACATTCGATAGTATGCAAATCATCTGAAAGAAAGCATCCTAAGCATAGGCCTTAAAAATTCTCACAAATACGATTCCAGTAAATATTATTAACTCACAATTTTTCGTTAAATCACCAAACTTTAAAATACATATCATGAATGAGACTCACCAGGAAGAAAACACAAAAATTTCATTAAATAGAATCAACACAAACATAAAACATATATATAATATATAAAAAAACATGTATTATGCATTCAAAATGTATATACAATATGTAATAATAATTTTAATAAACTACATATGATAATTGTTTAAGATATTTGCATAATATATGACATATATACAATATAGTATATATATAATTTTATCTATATTATATGTTGCATATATAATATATACAAAATATACATAATATAGAATATTAAAATATATCATATAGTAATTATATATAATAGTTAAAGAACTATATAATATATACAAAATGTATGTAATACATATTAGGTGTATAAAAAGAGGAAATACAAACATAAATGACAGCAAAAATGTATCAGTATCAAAAGCCAATTCACCAAAAAACAAAAATTGTGAATAGCATATAATAAATGAAATGAAAACTCAATATACTGATGAAAGGCAGATTAGACTGAAGAGAACACAGAACTAGGGTGGTAGGAAGATGTGAATAAATATCCCAGAATTCGCTGACTTGAAGGTAGAAAATACAGGTGTTGAAACAAACAGAGAACACTGTGAGAAAGCTGACATCCACATAAGCAGAGTTCTAGGTAGCAATGACAAAAGTGTAGAAGAAATATTTGATGAGATAATGCCTGAGATTTTTTCAAAGTTCATGAAAGACACCAATCTATAGATTCAGGAAGTCAACTAAACCATAAATAGCGTAAAAAGAAATTCACTACTAGCTAAATATCACGGTTGTATGGAGCCAGGCTGACTAAATTTGAATCCTGCCTTCTGGTTACTAACTAGCCAATCAAGGACAAATTGTTTAACCTTTCCTTGCCATAGTTCCGGATCCATAAAGTAGGTTTAATGATAGTACATACTTCAGAGATTGTTGTGAAGATTAAATGAACTGATATCTGTAAAGCTCTGAGAATAGTGCTGTTGAGTTTTTAATATTCATCTTTATTATTTTTATCTTGAATGCTTATACAAGGTACTCTGAATCAAAGATTTCTTATGATTATCTCATAATAAATAAGTACATTGGCCTGCTTTGACCTATGCCTTCCTCATAAGGAAGGCCAGGTCATATGTCCTACGTAAGTAGCTAAAAACTCTACAGGTGAGTAACAGAGTAGAATGAGGTTTTTTTCCACTTTAATACAGGAGAGACAGTCATCTGCTCTCAATCTAAAAGGGAAAAAAAATCTTTTGCTGCTTTGAGATAGATTGGAAAGTATCCTAGATTCTCACTCTAATCTTTCGAATGTAAATACATCTTTCTAAGGACAAAATAAACCCCAGGTGTCTCTAAGATCAGAGTTTCACACCTAGCGAGGTAGTGCCCCAATCTTTCAGGCACTTGAGACCTTAACCTAGGGACCTAATCAAAGCTGTAACATTTGGCTCATTTAAGGAGTTAAGAGGAGTTTTACTGTCCTTTTCAATCAAAGAAACTAACTACACAAATAACTAGAGGTATGAAAAGTTTCAGGAGGCTACGGCTTTTTGTAGCATGGAGAAATCCAAGCAAGTTTCACTTCCCCACAAATACCTGGCATACACTAGTTTGTGTTGTTATATAAATAAAAATACACACAACTGATGAAATTATAAAGATAAGAGCAAAAAGTAATGAGACACAATAAAGAGGATCAACAAAGGCAAAAGCTGATTCTTAGAAATCTTGACCAATTCTGGTGAGACTAATCAAGAAGAGATAAGACGCACTGAGTACTATTCCCCCAGAAAGGAGAGAGATCTACATATACAGCAAGATTACAAATATGGTAAAAAAAATACCTTGGAAGACTCTATTAGTACTACCACTTTGGAAAACCATTTGGCCTTATCTGGCAAGACTAAAGATATGCACGCCCCAAGACCCAGCAATTTTGCTCCTCTGAATGTGTTCTCAAGAAACTTGTAGATGTGCACCAGGGGAAAAGTGCAAGAATATTTATAGAAGCATTGTTCATAAGGGCAGGAACATGGAATACCAAGTGTTCATGTACAAGAATATAAAAATATTAATTGTGGTGACTTCATACAATAAAATGTGGAATAACAGTAAAAATGAATTAACTATAGCTATATGCCATCAACCCTAATGAATGCCACAAGTGCCTGTTGGGCAAAGTAGGAAATTACAGAAAAATACAGTATGATACTATTATGAAAATTCAGTAGCAGTCATAATTAAGGAATATGCCACTCGGGGATATATAAATACATGGTGAAATTAGAAATAAATGCCAAAGGATTATAATCACAAAATTTAAGTGTAGTGATTGTCTGGGGAAAGAGACAAAGGAATGAAATCAGAGTGCCCGACACGGCCAGTTTTCAGAGTATTAAAACTGTTGCATTTCTAAACGGGGTGGTGAGTAGGCACTACTTGTTCATTTTAGGGACATGACTTACATATGCATTATACTTATTATTTTTTTTTAATTTTTTATTTTTTATAAACATACATTTTTATCCCCAGGGGTACAGGTCTGTGAATCACCAGGTTTACACACTTCACAGCACTCACCAAAGCACATATCCTCCCCAATGTCCATAACCCCACCCCCCTTTTCCCAACCCCCCTTCCCCCAGCAACCCTCAGTTTGCTTTGTGAGATTATACTTATTATTTTAAACGTAAAATAGTTTAAAACAAAAGGGGCATTTTGCATGAATTGTATCACTTGGCTTTGGAGCAGAGAAAGCATCTTTACCATTAACTCTTGCTTCACCAGAGTGATTCCTACTGTTCCATAAATCTCTCCACTTCTCTCAGTTCTTTTATAGGCTGGGAAAGGGCACTGGAGTGGCCACCCATCACAGAAGGGATGGTATGTCTTCTCTTGTTAAGCCCAAGTAGTTTCCAAGTCTCACTAAAAGGTGAGTATTTAACAGTACTGTGTCCTTAGATTTGGTCTATTGCTGCCAATTTAGAGGCATGGGGAAAAATGTCCTCCTTGACATTTTTTTATTTTTCCATGAATAACAATTATCAAAGAGGATTTGTGGATCAGTATGCTGTATTAAAGAAAAGAAAATTCTAGAATAGACCTATGACATAATTAATATTATATGTATACACGTGCACACAAACACACTGTGGGATGAAAACAGGAATATGAAATATGAAAGGCCTCTTCATAAAATTCTCTTACTTTGAAAGATGTCTCTTTTTGGTTTTAAACACAGGGGGAAAGCTTTTACCTCAGAGCCATCACTTCCTTACACCACGTCTTCCCTCTCCCTGGTGTTAATGTTCCATGTAATGTTAATTAAATGCACATGTGTAACTATTTTAAGTATTACAAAATTCAAGGCACTCTAAACTCCCTCTTCCCCCAAAAATAAAATTAAAAGTTGCTTATCTGTAGACTTTACAGAGGACAGAAAATTGAATTGTAAAATCATATTTCACAGAAAAATCTTAAATTGACTAGTCAGGCTATGAATACTTGATTGTGGTAGGAACAGTTCAGAAATAGCCCCCATTTTAATTCATTTGGAAAAGGTGGCTATTCATTATACAGAGTCGTTGGCTCAGGAAAGAGAACAGAAAGGGCTGAACTGTCAGGCTTAACACATATGTGTAAAACAAATATTCTCACTCTGTTCTGAATTGAGCCTGCTGAATATCACATTAGGGATAGAGTCCAAAAGGTGGTCAGAGACGTACGCTAGCATGAAGAAATGCGATCCACGAAAAGCACAGAGGGGATATTTCCATAGATACATATTATTAAGACATAGATCATTAAAGATACTTTCATTCCCAGGTTGTTAGCAATTTGAAACTCATGTTTATTACATGTCAACCGAACATTTTAGCATCAATATCTTAAAAATGGAAGTGACAGGGAAAGGCAGAGTCTTTGAACACTATTTTCAGAAATAGCAGTAATCCTGGAAATAATCACACTTCCCCCATCAAAGCCATATAAAGGATAACTCCCTGCATCTTTACTTAAGGAGAATTACCGGGGGGAGCCCGTACCTAATAAAACTAACAGACCAGTGAAGATAGAACATGATAGTCTGTGTTAAAGGAGATCTTTCACTTTCCACAGAGAGATGAAGGGGGAAAAAAAAGCAGAAGAGCTTACCTTTATGATGGTTTGCACTGGATACAACTTTCCCCCACAAGGTTACAATAAATATTATTATTAGCAGCTTTCCTTTTGTTGCTTTCTGTAAGTATCTCTTACTCATCCTGCAAATAAAATAAAAATAATAAAAATCCTAAGTATATGAAACCACTGCTTTTCCTTTATAATTGTGCTACATTTAGAGCTTTCATAACACCTGAACATCTGAAAATGGCATTTATTGTATTTGAAATGCTGTTTACTGTATAAATTCCGAAGAGAAAAAATAAAAGTATTCCAAACAAAGTGCCTTGATATGATGCAGGAGATAAGAGAGGTCCTACCTCAGTCAGTCTTCATTCACTTAACAATAGCCTAAATCAACTGGGAAACATTACCATTTTTCTCCATATAAATATAGATTTAACTTATTCACAAAATCCAAGGCACAGTTGTTTGAATAATCTTTAAATAAGTGACTTTATCTTACTCTTTTTTTCTAGAAGATTCCTTTTTCAATGCCAAGTCAAATGGTCAAAGCAAACAGTTTAGATAAAATGTGTTAAATGAATTCCTGTCCAGAATAAACTCATTTCAAATCTGTTATTCCTAATGTGCTTTAAAAAAAAAAAAAGTCACCTGGTACAACTGCTTCTCACAATGCCACTACTAGAGACACACAGATGTTTTAATATTGTTGGAATCCACTGTTCTGTACTTTATCAGAAGTAGGAGAAAAATGGAAAAGCAGAATGAAAAATACGAAGTAAACCTTTTCAAGTTGAACTCACAAAACTTGGGAAAACAAAGAAATGTTCCAATATAATAATAGTTACCTATAATAAAAGCACAGCACCTACTTTCTCTAGCACTTTACATGACAATATTTATATTCTTAACAACAAATGGTGTGTATTTGTATGTCCATCCCCTTTCAAAGATCAAATTTGGAAATTTGCCTATGGTCATGTTTAATGATAGGCAATTCTGGGTTTAATTTTTACTATAATTCTAAATTCCTTATATTAAGTACCACTTTGCTAAGGGGTAAGTGAAACTAATATAAAATAAAATTCATCTGTATTTATTTATTAGGTATATAAAATATATGCCCATCACTTAGTGCCTTCTCAGATTAGGGATAGAGTCCAAAAGGTGGTCAGAGACGTACGCTATCATGAAGAAATGCGATCCACATTTGACTCTGTTGTTGTTTGACTTCGAGACTCCTGCCTTACCTCTAAGGCAGGTTCACGAGGTCACTTTCTGACCTAGTCTGATTCCTCTTCCTCTTGAATTCTCTAAATTAGCTTTCTTCTCACACTGTTACTTCCGAAATTCCATCTCTAAAAATTGACTCAGTGATAGCAAAGATGGCTATAATTTGTATAATTCTGATGAGGAGTTTTTCATACAGGTAAGTGCATTAAAAATGAATTATATATTTTAGTATAGATATATGCAAGAATTCCTTGGCCTGGAGAAGCTGTGTGCACCAATTCAGATTTTGAGGAGACATTGTCACACGATTAAGAACATGACTAATTCCTAAGTCTGACTGTTTCAATTTGAGTCCAGTCTGCACTGATTTCTGGATCTCCTACTTCAGTTTCCTCTACTATAATACAGGATAATGCATGTGAAATGACTGATCTATTGACTGGCATGCATAAGGGCTCAATGACTATGAGATTAGAGAACATTCCAGTCATTGGATGTTTCTTTGGTCCTTGAGAAAGGTCAGTCCCATTCATAAGAAGATTGTAAGGAGTTTGGGTCATACCAACAATGACCAGGTCCTCTATGAACTTCAGTCTTATGACATGTCAAGACAATGTAAAAGGGATAAGTGTTTGATCTTTTAGATTAGACTGTTTGGTTTAAAATCCAGTTTCTTGCCTACTGACTATATTACTTTAGACTAACTACTTCATAACTTAGAGTATTTTTGTTGTCACTAAAATGAGGATAATAATAAATATCTACACCTGCTAGTGTTGTCAGTATAAAGACTAAGAGAGTCCACGTAAAGAGTTTAACACTATACACAGAAGATGATTAGCACTCAATAAACATTAACTGTTACTACAGTCATCACTTGGTTAGTCCAGCATTTCCCTCAGAGCATTCTGTGAGGCATCAATTCCACAGCATGTTCATACAGTATTAGTGAACAACATGGCAGGAGGGGCAAATGTATTTGTCTAACTCTAGCTTCAACAAACATAACCAGATCCTCTTCTAACAAGAGGCATATTTGAGTGTGCAGCATTTCCAGAAATCTTTCTCCACAGAGTAACCCATGATACTAGTGTTCTCAGGAATCCTCTGAGGGAAATAACCTGGTTTTGTACTCTCTCTCAGAAAACTAAATACTCATTTTACATAATCCATTATGTAGCCTTTGTTTCCTCTCAGCACTCTTAGTACTAGTTTTGTTCTGAGATTCTACTTTTTCTAACATTTTTTTTTTTAGCTATCCTGCCTCCCCACTCTACATTCGATCCCTGCAAACTTATTGTACTGCATATCATATAGCAAAATGAATAGTTTAGCAAAACTCATCTGACAAGAAGAACTGCTTAACATAATTCTTGATAATAGCTTTTCCATAGCAAATGGCCTCTGCTACAAGGTCAATGACCCATTGTATTTTCCATATCACTGTGCACCCACCAAATGGGATGACAGAACTGACAGCTGGTCATACTGATAACTAGACATCTGCAAATGGAAACACCCACAAAGTCACCAGGCTGTCAAACTAAGAAAGGAAGGGGAATACAGTTCAAGTGGAAATGTGTAGAGACCCCTCTCCCATCCCCTCCAATCAATTACTATCTTCTTTAGCACTACATCCTGAAGAGCTCTTAAACATACACACTTGCTTTCATCCCTTCTGAGATACTTCAATTCAGACCACCAAAATTTCTCATGGGCCACAGCCTCTTAGCTGGACTTCTTACATTTAGTACTGTCAGCCTCTGGAACTGAAGACAAGGTCTGGGTCTGCCCTTTTTTATGACTACATTTGTAGTATTGAGTATTCAAAAAGTGCCTAATACTGTTGACTGAATAGGATACAGTGTAGCCAAATATGTAACTGTGATCATGAGACATCCTTTATACAATTAACACCTTCACAAGTTCCCCCTTTCCTACAGAAGGAAAGACCCTTAACTTCAGCAAGATATAAAAAAAGAAACACCTGAACCAAAGTTAAACGTTTTTTTAATTATCTCTAATCTTATTATCTGCCTCTCCTCCCCATCTCCCTCTCCATACATACTCACAGTCTGTGTTTTAAATTCACTACGCTTCCTCAATGTCATCCAGCTTAATCTCACTTCCATGTCACTTGAAACTTATCAGCCATTCACTCCATCCCCCAATCCACTCTCATTAATGCTAGCTTCTATTCACTGTTCAGGATGCAGGCCAGAAGTCCCTCCAGATTTGTTTAGGACCAGGTTGAGCACCCTTCTTTATGCACACCAGCCACTTGCCACACTACTATAATTTTCATTTACTTATCTCCAACCCTCACTGTCATCTAAGATTCCTGAAGAGGGACTGTGCTCCATACATTTGTGAATACCTCGGGCCTGACCCAAGGGTCAGTTTTAGTAACTGGAAAATGATTCTTTGCTGAAGTTTAGTGGAACCTTAGAGCCAAATATACTGTGTGGTTGTCAACGGGAGGAGGAAACAAGTATGTTTCATTTCTTTAGGATTAAAGTTAGGAAAGGACAAACAAAAAGAAGAATTTGAGAAAGTGGTAGGGTAGGGGGAGACCAGAAAGGAAGAAAAAGGGAGGAATCCAATCTGGAATGTGTTTTATTCCAATTGATTTTTAAATAACAACAGAGTTTGAGCAAACTGAAGTGTAATGGAGTGAAGGAAGGCTTTCAACAAAGGCACATTATCAAAAGGAGAAAAGCTGAATGGTCCATTTCTTCTTGACCCTCTATGAGAGCACAGAGGAGGGGGCATTCACTCAATATTCAGTGTGTAACCAAGAGACCCCATTTAAATATGTCTACCACAGTCAAGGGCCAAGCGCACTATCAGAATTGTCCCATTTGTCTGTAAAAATGACAAAATGTAAATGACTTCTTTAACAACAAAATCTGAAACTGAAGGATAAATAACACAGAGGACAAAACCTTGGAATTGCTCCTCAAGCGGCCACAGCTTGCAAGGAGCACAAGGCAAACAGGATAACTGAGCAATGGTAACCTTGGCAGGGAAGGATGTTGAAAAGTCACCAACGTAGAAGACTGACAATTGAACCTTCAGACTTTCTGCCACTCCTTTCTTTTGTGTGATGTATTTCAGTTATATTCTCTGAGATTCAGTCTTCTGAATGATTGTGAAACCCTGTGCCTCCCCACCGATGTGAAACATGCATTTAACTGTAAATAAGGACTGAAAAACAATGATGCTACTAGATCAATCATTTCCCCATAAAAACAGAAAGTAAGTTTAGCTGAGCTAAACAGGAGAAGATGGGAGGAAAGGGGAGTGATGGGGGCATCTAGAATCCAACCACTCGAGCAAAGCTCTTAGGCATAAGGCACTTCTGTGGAAATAAAAGCCACACAAGACAATATATATAAAGGTCTCTTTAGGAATCTCCTCTACATGGATCTAATATTTATAACAACACAGTGTTGGCAGGGGCTTTAACACCACAGCCTAGTATAGGAATTTACCCTGAGGTGGAATGATGCAATTGATAACACAATTTTCTCCTCACAGGGACCAGAATGATGTTACAAAATTTAAATCAGATTTTATTACTGCACCCTACTCCTTGCTTTAAATCCCCGAATTTACTTACTTATTAAAACAAAAGTAAAATCTAAGTTTCTTACTGAAAAGAAAACTCAACCTCATTTGCCCTCCCCTGCCCCACCTTGGCCTCTCTGACCTCACTTCACATTCCTGTTTCCTTCTTCCCTACAGTGCAGCCACTCTAGCCTTCCCTCTGTCCCTCTGTGGGGAGAGGTCACTGAGAGGACGTGACTCATCATTCACCTATGAGCTGGATTCAGACAACCGAAGGCCCCTCAATCCCTCCCCTATCTTTGGAATATACATTCTGTCCACCATTTATATAGTGGGAGCTGTTTCAAGGACAAACTCTGGAGAGCGCAAGGTGCTGCTGAGGTCATCTGGAATGGTATATGTGACTGAACCCCATTAAGGACCCTCTGTATCCTTTTAAGAGTCTGGTGGGTGGGTACAGAGATCTACTCTGCTTGTGGCCACCCAAGACAAGCCTCATATATAAGTTCCTTTGTTTATTAAATCTGCCACCTACCAATCTGGGACAGCCTCCCTCTCTCCCATCCAAGTACTAACCAGGCCCGACCCTGCTTAGCTTCCGAGATCAGACGAGATCGGGCGCGTTCAGGGTGGTATGGCCGTAGACAGCCTCCCTCTCTCTTCAGTTTCTCCTCACCCTCCGAGAATGGGAGCCACTTGTAGATTTCACCCAGGCAACTCCCAAGGGTGCAAACCAACACCCTCATGCCAAGCTTGTTCTACACCTTACACTAACTGCTAGCTCTGCCTTAGAGCCTCCACTTTGCACAGTGAGCTTCTGTTTATGATTACATGCACAGAGTGCCTCCTGACCTGCTGGCCCTTGGGAGTCTGGAGAAAGCCACCCCACACTCTCTCTTGCTCCCACTCTCCTATAGAATTTGCTCCATTTGTTATAATCTGAAGTTATCTTATTCACTTATTTATACGTGATGAGAGTTTACTTCCTTCTTTTTCCCATTAAAATGTAATTTCCATGAAGGCAGGTCCTGTCTATTAGTCACTGCTCTACCACAAAGAATATCTACCTCATAGAACATCAATACCTGTTCAATGAAGGAAGAAAAGTGCACTGATTTTATAATCAGAACAAAAGAAATGAATCCTTTTAATGAAGAACTTTCATTACTTCTAGGTTAAAAAATTAAATTGCTATCATATTCAGCAACTAGGAATGCCGATGGCAAGAACAGTGTACCCAGTAGTGGAGTGAGAGGAGATGAGGAAAGAAGCAGACTGAGCAGGACACAAGGAAAAGGCATCAGAGACCAGACTGCTCTCTCAAGAAACATGCAGAGATGAGAAGTAAAGATAGAGTGGTAGCCAGAGAGATTTGAACAAGGCAATGGGAAGGAGTGAGAAGGAAGAGAAAGGGTAAAGATATAAGTGAGGGCAGAGTGTGAAGTAAAGTGTTTCTACACTTGCACGTTCTACAAGTATAAGTTATTATTACAATATTGTTATCGGAATGTTATTATTGTTTATTATTACTTTAAATTTTCTTATTTTATACGGAAATAAATGTGTCTTCCAAAACTATTCTTTTTTTGCTGATAGGTGATTAGAAAAACCCTACTGTATTATGCTTAGTGAAATAAGTCAATCAGAGAAAGACAATTATCATATGATCTCCCTGATATGAGGAAGTTGAGAGACAACATGGGGGCACTAGGGGGTAGGAGAAGAATAAATGAAACAAGATGGGATTGGGAGGGAGACAAACCATAAGGGACTCTTAATCTCACAAAACAACAAAACAAACTGAGGGTTGCCAGGTGGAGGGGGGTAGGGAGAGGGTGGTTGGGTTATGGACATTGGGGAAGGTATGTGCTATGGTGAGTGCTGTGAAGTGTGTAAACCTGGCGATTCACAGACCTGTACCCCTGGGGCTAATAATACATTACATGTTAATAAAAAAATTTTTTTAAGTATTACTTAATTACTTGGGAAGATTTGTCAGTTAGGTAATAAATTGTAGTACTTAAAAATTTTTAAAAAGGGGGCACCTGGGTGGCTCAGTGGGTTAAGCCTCTGCCTTCGGCTCAGGTCATGGTCTCAGGGTCTTGGGATCGAGCCCCACATCAGGCTCTCTGCTCAGCAGGGAGCCTGCTTCCCCCTCTCTCTCTGCCTGCCTCTCTGCCTCCTTGTCATCTCTCTCTCTCTCCACCAAATAAATAAATAAAATCTTTTTAAAAAATTTTTAAAAAGGAAAAAAAATTTAAAAAAAAAGAAAAACCCTACTAAATAGAATGTCTAGAACCACAATTTTATAACACTGTTGGTTTTATGCAAAAATCACATCAAACTTGACTAGCATTTTATGACAAATGCTATCACTATATCTAGTAAGGTATTTACTGAAATAGCAATTATATTTAGGGAAGCAGAAATACCAATATTGAGGTTAAAGATTAAAGTACTTTGCATATGCAAGAACATATAGTAACCAATTTAAGGGACAATCATATATCTCTATCAATAATCTTATACTATGTGTTTTATCATCCAGAAGTAGAGGTGGTTGATTCTAGACATTTTCATTATTCCTATATATTTTGTTTTCATTTTATGTCTTATATCCAATATCAATCACAATATAGCACTTAGGCCACAATTACCAAATATGTTTAAATTAAAATATCCCTGCTGACCAACTAGAATCTGGACTTCCCATCTTATAAACTATAATCACAAGTTTAGAGAGTTGCATTTTCTTTTTTTTTTTTTTTTTTTAAAGATTTTATTTATTAATTTGACAGAGAGAAATCACAAGTAGACGGAGAGGCAGCCAGAGAGAGAGAGAGAGGGAAGCAGGCTCTCTGCTGAGCAGAGAGCCCGATGCGGGACTCGATCCCAGGACTCTGAGATCATGACCTGAGCCGAAGGCAGCGGCTTAACCCACTGAGCCACCCAGGCGCCCGAGAGTTGCATTTTCATATGCCAGCCATTTGACATATGGTTAGCTTCTATTTCCTTAGGTAACTTCAAAATAAAAATTTTGGAATATTAATCATTTTCTTAACTCTTTCTGAATGAAAACAATTGATTTAAAATTTTCATTTTATTGGATACATCAGTGTTTTATGATGAATCTACATTTGGGATTTTATCCAGTTAACTCAACCCTGGAGATTTAGCCAAAGAAAGCTCCAGGGGTTTCTTCCCAAGGCTTGCCTGGTAACAAATACAAGCTTCATTTAAGAACCACAACTGCTTTCCTCCTTCACCCAAATTTTATATTTCCATTCATTTTGCCAAAATACTGCAATTTGGGTTGATATAAAAACCTAGAGAGTACTTCTGCTTTATGCTTATCAATGTAAATCCAAAGTATTTATTTTTCCCAAATGCTTTTGCCAAGACCATAGACCATAATGACAGGAAACAGAAATCTAATAATTAGGCTCCAATCTCTAATAGCCCGAACAGACAAAAAGCTGTAAAACAAAATAAATCAATCACCTGAGATGCCTAAGAGCACCAGAAAGACACCTGCACTGTTTTGCATCTGTTATTACACCAGAATCACTTGTTCTCCTTTTCTATCTATAAAATGGGAATGTCACTATTTTCTCAAGCAGCAACACCACTATAATAAACAAGAAATCATGTGAGTTTGAACTTAATAAAAGATACGTGATAAGTCAGAGGTGTTACTCCTCCTTCTAAGGTCCTTCTCCCAGAGCATGCATAGGCTTAGATGTCAGAAATGCCTGCCTGAGTATTATATTGGCTCTAACACACGACTAAACTTGATAAATCCACTTATCTGAGTCTCAATGCCCAGATATGGAATGCAAGAATGCTATGACATATTGGCGAGATTGTTGTAAGAAATAAAAACAATGTATATAAAGTATCTTTCACAAACCAGAAAAGAATAGACACCAAAACTGTAGCTATTATATTATTAATAATTGGAGCATGGCCTCCTGGCTAGGAATGAGTGGGAAATAAAAAATGTCTTTGAGCAACAAATAAAAGACCCCATATGTTTTAGTCATAGGTGAGAAGTGAACCTACTTTAGGAATTTATCCTAAATCTACAGAATTAAAATGTGAGAATATTAAGCAACAAGCTAAATATGGAGGCAAGCTAATCAACAGAGATTTCGCATGGTTCTGCAAAATGAATAGTGATGCAGGGATAACAGAGAAGAGACATCAGATCTATAAATACACAGTATTCTCAGACCATTAGGTGTAAGGACAAATATTCCTCAAATGCCCATAGAGACAGGGAGAGCTCAGCATGCTAACTGAAGTTACTAATATTGCTATATACATTTTTACAGTTTTAAATGTACTGGCTTAAAATATATTGGCTTCTTTAATGTATCATTGGCTCCTCACAATAACTCTTTAAACTAAGCTCTGCATGCCTTAATGTCCCCAGAGTATGCATTAGAATCTGGAAGAATAATTTGAAGACAAGACCTAAGTGGCCATGGGGTCTTGAATCCAGATCTGCCCACTGGCTCAGTCCTTATTGAGAGAGTGGTCGAACAATGCTCCACACTCTGTGATGGGTCTCACAAGTACATGATGCATTTTAAACAGGTGTGCCTTGAAAAAGGCTAAAATGAAGTGCCAGCTCTTGGTTATCCAGAAATTTTTTTTAATCACCTAAGTGCCAGAATACTAGATAAAGGAAATACTATTGTATCTCTTTACTGTGGGCTATAAATAAAATGACCAATCTTTACATGACACACCTTTTATCATTTATACACACTGTATTCTCTGATGAAAGGTGAGTTTGCACTTCCAGAATTAACTGTCCAGTATCTACCAGACACTACCAGAGATTAGACCTAATGGAATTGCTACACCAGGAAAGGCAACCTTAGTTATTGTTGTCATATAAAATATAAAATGTCAATTATTTAAATTATAATTTATCTTTTATACAGGTTGAAATATTTATGATATATAAAAATAGTGCACATATTGAATGTATACAATTTGATGCATTTGGACAAGGAAACACATGGGAACCATCACCATTATCAAAGTATACATGTATCCATCACCCCCAAAAGTTTCCTTGTGTCCCTTTGCTGTGTGTGTGTGTGTGTGTGTGTGTGTGTGTGTGTTAAGAATACTTAACATGAGATCTACCCTCTTGATAAATTTTGAAGTGCCCAACACCATATTGGTAACTAAATACACTGTGTTGTACAGCAGATCTCTACAACTTCTCTTCCATAACTGAATCTTATAATCACTGAACAACAACTCCCTCATTTCTTCCTCCCCCTGCCCCCAGCAATCAGGATTGTATTTCCTGCTTCTATAAAACTGACTGTTTTAGATACCTCATATGAATGGAATGCAATATTTGTCTTCGTGTAACTTATTTGACTTAGCAGAATGTCTTTCAGGCCCATCCATGTTGTTGCAAATGGCAAGATTTCCTTCCTTCCTACAGTTGAAGAATATTCCATTGTATGTGTATACCATATTTGCTTTATCCATTCACCTGTCGGTGGATATTTGGGTGGTTCTCATATTGTGGCTATTGTGAGTAATTCTGTAATGAACATGGGAATACAGATACCTCTTTTGATCCTGATCTCAGTTCTTTTGAATATTTTTCCAGAAGAGCTGAATCTTTTGCTAGCTCTGTTTTTCACTTGAGGGACTGTCATACTGTTACCTGTCCTGGTTGCAGTATTTTACATTCCCACCAACAGTATACAGCAGTTCTGATTTCTCCACATTATTATTTATTGTTGTTTATGATAGCCATCCTAAGATATGGGAGGTGATATCTCATTGTGGTTTTGATTTGTATTATCCTGATGATGAGAGATACTGAACACCGTTTCATGTATCTACTGGCCATTTGTATATCTCCTTTGGAAAAATATCTATTGAGAGCCTCTATCCATTTTTTAATCTTTTTTTTTCCCTGCTCATGGTTGTAGAAGTTCTATATATTTTGGAAATTAACCCCAATCAGTTTTATCTGAAATTCACATTTAACTAGCTGTCCTGTAATACTAGTTGTCAAACTTGTTGACTACCCTAGTTTTCAGTTCACTTAAAATATTATTTTAAGCAAGAAACTAGCATTCACTTCTAAATGGAAACATGCTTCTCTAAAGAAAAAAACAAGATTAGAATTTTAGAGAAGATGAAAAATAATGAAACTTTTATTTGTTTTCTGACTATTCTTTGCATACAGACTCAAGAAGAAGTGACTAAAAACTATTTCTTCAATTCAGCTGCAATTCTGCTAGCCAATTTTGAAGATTCTCAATTGTTTATATGGTTAAAAATGTAGCATAGTTAGTATAGTATGGCAGTTAAGAGCATGTTTGAAGTCAGACATGGAGGTCAAGAATTGGCTACCTACTAGCTCTTAGAGACATGCTGTTTAATTTCACAAAGCCTCCATTTCCTCTTCCATAGTATGTGGATAATAATAATAACTGCCTCAAAGAACTGTTGGGAAGGTAAATGAGTTCATTTATGTAAAGTTTTAAGCACAGATCCTGACACATACCAAGCAGTCTATAAATGCTTGCTACAATACAGTAGTCATTTAAAAGTCTTCTTGATTAACTCTTCATTAAATAAGAAAAAGCCAGTTGGGTGATCTCCATGTCCAGATGATTGGTACCACAAGACCATGAAGAGGCCAGTACTAAAGATGTGTCCTTCATTTTTACATGTCTTGATCAAGGATTTACTCCTTTCTCAGTGGTTTTAGACAGTTTGAGGGTAGTGTGTCCGTCAAACCTAAATTTCATGGGTCTTTGCACATTACCATATAATCTTGAGCTACATCCTTTCTCTTCATTTCCGTTTGATATTCAGCGGCCCTATTGTTACCATTTGTTTATTGATTTTTTAAAATTATGGACTATTGTTTTGGGGATCCAAATCTGTTTTTCCTAAGTTAAAAATAAACAAAAGACAGTATAGTTACATGGTATGATCAAAGTGAGATTTCATACTGAACCATCTGTAACAAGCAGTATATGATATCAAACAATAAGTCGTAAGTAAATTTGAGGGTAATTGAGTTAAAACTTAAAATGTAATAAAGTCATTTAATTGTAAATAAACCTAGCTTATACCATTTAATGTAAAATGCATGTATACCACCAAATGATGGTGCACTGATGATGTTTATAAGGAAGAGGCTGGATAAATGAAATCTAGACAGCACAAAGCTTTATTTCATATTCAATCTCTTCTCTTATAAAAACTTCAGGGAAAAATGTCAACAACCAGGACAATTTAGATTTGCCTCCTCCTGCCCTCTTAGAGCAATGACTCTATGCTACACTATGGCTAGGAACAAGTAGTGGGAAACAGGCAAAATGTAGACAAGTCACAAAGCATCCCCTCCTGAATGATACAGAGATGGCTACATCTCATAATTGTTGGGTAGGGTATCATCAAATAGAATAACAAAGAAAACTTTCAATCATATGTGGCTAAATCACAAGCCTACCATTTAATTTTGTGGGTATTTCTGGTAAAAACAGAGCCAGCTCTGCACATACATCTTAAGGTTCACATACAGGGTTCATAATAAAGTATTTTCTTTCCTTATTTAATAAAAATTATATAACTAATAAAGCAAATAATTTATAGTCATGAAATCAGTTCTAATTTTTTGTCTACTCTATGATCCCTAGGATTACTTAAGAATTTTTTTCCTTGAATAAATGAAACAAGATGGGGTTGAGAGGGAGACAAACCATAAGAGACTCTTAATGTCACAAAACAAACTGATGGGGGTTGGGAGGAGGGGGATAGAGAGAGGGTGATAGGGTTGGGGACATTGGGGGGTGTGTGTGCTGTGGTGAGTAACTGTGAAGTGTGTAAACCTGGTGATTCACAGACCTGTACCCCTGGGGCTAAATATAGATTATATGTTTATTAAAAAAATTTAATTTTTTTTTTAAGAATTTTTTTCCTTTTACTGTAGTGGACTTGTTCTCTTGGGAAATGAGGCCACAGAAAAAACTTACTCCACCTCAGTTCCTTCTCCCTTATGCTAGCAAAGGAGTGCAAGAGTGAAAATAATGAAAAAAAATTAATCTTTAAGGTTTTTTTTTTTAAAGATTTTGTTGATTTATTTGACAGAGAGAGAGAAGGAGAACATGAACACAAGCAAGGGGAGCAGCAGGCAGACTCCCGCTGAGCAAGGAGCACAATGCTGGGTCCATCACAGGACCCTGGGGATCATGACCTGAGCAGAAGACAGATGTTTAACTGACTGAACCACCAGGCGTCCCAAGGGTTTCTTGTTAAGATAAAGTTTGTGGTCCAAGAAGGACACATATTCTCACATTCAGAAGAATAACACACCTTTACCAAAAAGCCATTACAACAGAGACCTTCCTCTCAACATAAAACCTTCTGGGAGGTAAGGGAACGGAAAGGCTAAAATTGTATCAGTGAGGGCCTCTCCTCATATAACCATCCCTGCAAGAGCCCCAATATTAACACATTTCCACCTTATCAACAAAATTATAAAAACAAACAAACCATGAAAGAGACAATCACAGCTCTGTGTTGAAAGGCACGCCACTCTACGTCCTCAAAAGAAACAAACAGAAAGAGGTCCAAGAAAAGGATGTTTAATCAAGAGCTCACCAGATTCCACCCTTTGCTCTAAGAATAATTCTTTAGCCAAGATTTTTGGACAACCACGTATGTAAACTCCAAGCATATCAACTTTACAATGTATGATGAAAAAGATGACGACACTGGGATGACACTAACTGCATTTTCTAGACACCCCTTGTGTTCGGTATTTGTATAACACTTCATGTATCTTAATGAGCTCCTTCTGAGGGAAGAGTGGAACATTATCAGATTTTAATATAGCAAAGCACCATGCTCAGTTTTCATTTAATAGCTTAAACACCTGTGAACTCAACTGATTAAGAATCAAAGCAGCAACCACCATGCTCTATAAACCTCTGTCTCCACAGTAAGCTCTACAAGGTATTGCTTTCTGGTTTGTTCCTTTTACAACAAGATTTCAGCCCCTTCTTAAATCTTATGTTTTTACACTTCCCAGTATTTAGGGCTTCCTTTTCTGAATAACATCAATCATTTAACAGGCTCTAACTCTACTTTACCCGACATCAATTGTTTCTAACTGTCCCTAACATTTTCCTTACGGAAAAATTTGGTTTTCTCAGTCACAGAGCTGGTATGTTTCCAGCAGGATGCAATCACACTACAAAACAGAAGTCAGGGGTTAAATGTTCATCTTGAGAAATTTTCCCAACAGTGAGACTTACTAGATTGTCAAATCATGTCCCAAGGTGGAGGTAGAAGCTGATTACCTGAATCTATTTTCAAAAAATACTCCAAATTCACTGAGTAAAGTCCTACATTAGGGGAGTCAGACCGATCTGAACTACAGCCATTGTCATTTCATACCTATTGAAAACTACTGACCTAACTGCCTCCCAATTTACATACCCTCACTTCATTTTTGGGAACCGGAATTCAAGACACATCAGATAGAATATTACACAAACAAAATGTGCTAGATACCACGATGATCTTACAGCAATTTAACCAATAATCCCTAAATTAACACTCTTCTTGCCATGTATCATGGATATTAAAGTGCTTTGTGAAGTATTCTGCAAACTAGACCCATAACCAAATCATGTCAAGATAGGGAATATTGTCAAAGGACAAACATTGTGGTGTGTATATTCAGTGGACTATTATCGGTCCTTAAAGAGGAATGGAATTCTGAGACATACTACAGCATGGATGTAAAAGCATGTTAAGTAGAATAAGTCAGAAGCCAAGGTACAAATATTATTTCACCAATGTGAGATATCTAGAATAGGCAAAATCATAAACACCGAAAGTAGAAGAGAGGTTTCCAGAATCAGAGGTGGGGGCAGAAATTAAGGGTTACTATTTAATGGATATAGAGTTTCTGTTTGGGATGATGAAAAAGTTCTAGAAATAGATAGTGGTCACAGTTGTACAATGTTGTGAATGTACTTAATTCTACTGAATTATACCCTTAAAATGATTAAAATTAATAAAAATTAATTTATGTGTATCTTCTCACAGTGAAAATAAAGAAAAAACGTAATACAGCAAGAGTCATAATGTGAATAGTTTGGCTCATCAGCTCTAGCATATAGCTACACTCACTTTCTTCATGGCACTTAACACTATTTGAAATCATAATGTTTATCTATTTACTTTTTATTTTCCCTTCTCCCCCTACTAGAACACAAACTCTACAAGAGCAGGAATCTAGGCTTTTTCTATTTCACGGGTTTATCCGCAGCACTTATGATGCTTCTGGTCACAGAATTGGTACAGAATAAATATTTATGGCACAAATAAATTAATAAATTAAAGAAACACTATAAATGTTCTTTTAATTTTAAGTTTGGTTATCCCACACGATCATGCACTTTTTCTTATGTCTGATAACATTTAATAGCTCTACCCTTGTAGATAGTAGGATAATTTTAATTGTTATTGTATCCTGTATTTAAGTCCTGTCTCTAACACTAGATTCCAAGTTTTGAGAAACCATATGTTAGCTCTGCTTCCCCATAAAATATCTCACCCTTACATAGTGCCATATGGTGTATTAAGAACTTTCACATCCATGATCACATTTGATACACATGACCATGAGGCTGGCAGAAATAATCACCTAGCAGAGATGAGGAAGCAAACTCGGAGAAGTTAAATGACTTATTCAAGGTCGAAGTTAGTAAGTGGCAGAGCCAAAACTCAAAATCAGATCTTCCAGGTCAAAAACTGTTTCCATTAAAAGAATGACAATGAAAACATAATTTCCGTGCTTTAAAATAAAATACTTTAAGCTAAGTCCTACTATATTTCTTTTTTGGGCTTCTAAAAAAAGTGCCCTGACCATAGTTTTTTTTTTTTTTTTAACCCTCAAATAGATGAAAATTATCCATGTCTGGAAATAAATTAAGTGAGCTAATTGCCAAAATAATACTGAGGGGAGGGAGAGAGGGCCTGTGGGGGTGCAGGGAAGAAAGGGTGAGGGGAAAGGAAGGAAGAAGGAAGCAAACAAAAAGCCGCATACAGATCTATGATGGGGCCAGTACGAGCAGTAAAGTAATGAAGTGAACTGTTGGATCAATCTCACTAATTCACCTCTGTAAACCACCTCCCGTCCATTGGTGATGTACGGAAATGCGAGCTTTGTTGTGTCATACCCTCCTATTTCTAAAGAAGATCCAGAAATCCAGAACCATATATGAAATCCCTCAATTTTTAAATGTTCTCAATTAATTTCACTTCAAGAAAACTCTTAATGCCAAATACAGCCCTTGAGCAGCCAGTATGTAACTTCTGATCTAAGCCATCATTTTTCTGAGTAGGTTATAGAACAGAAAGCACTTTGTAGTCATATGCTATATAAGCTTTGTTTGACAAAACAGGAAGGTGGCATACAAAGACAAAAATAACCTTAAACCAATTAGTTACTTTCCCTATACTTCTTATTTATCCCCAATTTGAAATTGTGCCTAGACTTACAGACTTCAAATGAATGCTTTTTCATCAAACAACTGGGCTTACGGGACTACTTTAAAGTCCTTAGATTTTAACATGTTTCATTGGGAATGCATCTTAAAACTGAGTTTTCATTCCATGCAAGAATCCAGAGGCTAAAAACAGAGCATTCATGCAAGGACAAGATCCGACTCTATACTTTAGCAGTGACACATAAAGATTATAATCGGGAATGAAAGAAAGAAAAGGACCTACTGAAAAGCAGATGTCTTGAGCTAGAAGTAGCAATCACAGCATCTGCACTTTGGCATCGGGCAGAAAACACTGGAGGAAGACAATAAAGCACAAGGTATAAAAATACCAAAGAAGTCAGCTGGTTCTTTTCAGCTGGTAGGAACAAAAACTACAGAGTACAAAAGGGTATTTAGAAGAGTTTGGTAAAAATATGAAACCTTAAATAGCTTATGGTTCACACAAGCAGGAAAATAGAGGCCACGGAAGTAAATGGAAAATAAAGGGGCTGTACTTAGTCTAAGGCTCAAGGGATAATTCAGAACTACCTCAAATTCAGACCCTTTCACCAAGATGGTAACATCGTGTCCTCTGTGATACCATCGTTCGGATAACAAAGTCACTTCAATTTATTATGTATACGTTTCCAGAAAACACCTTAAAAGGCTATCTAATGTGGTTACCCTTGTCAACATTCCACTCTAACTGAACACGTAGAAAGAACGCAGGATTTGCAGTAAGAGTACTTGGATTCAAGCGCGGGTCACTGCCTACTGTTAGGTAGATGATTTCTGGAGTCATTTAATCTCTTTGAGCCTCAGCTGACTTTTTGGTTAAATGAAGATAATAATATTTGCCTTAACTATCTCATTCAGTTGCCATGAAGATCAAAAGAGATAAGCTATGGAAAGTGCCTTACAACCTAAATGATAATAATATATTATCCAAAGAGTAAAAGGTTCATTGTCCACTGCAAACTATAACTTCACCCATAAGTCAATAGATATTTTTAAACATCTATTGGTAATATAGCTGTGAAAATGATAGGCAAGATCTTTGCACACACACAGAGCCTACATTCTGACTAAAGTTGTAAATATTTAATTTAAGTTTTGACAATAACATAGTAAACACAGCAATTCATCCTTCAGCTAATAAAGGATTACGAATAAGTTTATGATAATGCTTTGCTTGTTTTCCATTAATTTTCATAAACAGGAGAATGTAAGAGCGTATCTTAATTAAATTCAGACAACACAACCTAAAATCACATAGTCAAAGTACTGTTTACTAGACATGCGTCATCAGTACATAGTAATTATTAAGCAGTCAGCACAAACATACTTGCTATCAGGCAAACTTAAGGGAAATGCAGCAGCTTACTCAAATTCTGGCTTGGGGAAATACCCTGTATTCATCTAAAACAGCTATTATTAAATGCCTATTTTATGCAAGGCCCTGTGGGGGACAATTGTAAGTGATATGAAGATCAGCAAGCCCTGGTGTTGTCCATCCTTCAAAGACTCATATTAGAGGAGAAATAAGATTTTTAAGATCATGTAAGTAGAGAATGATTCATGGAGTAGTAAATGAGGATTATAATGGTTTAGAGAGAGACATCCAACTTAGGGGGTCAAAGGTACCTTCAGAACATTTTGACAAATAGGACAAAGTGCCAGACCCGTAGCCAAAATTCTGAGTTAGATTCTGATTATGTCTTCACCCAAGTCTAGTATATGAACAAAATCAAATTATTTCAACCTAGTTTTCCCATCTAAAAAATAAAATGATAAAACATTAGTAACTTTCTGACCTTCTCAAATTTTTTTGGAAAAAAAAAAAACTCAGGATAGAATAAACAGATTTATCTGAATAACAGTCACTTCATAATTTTGGTAGTTACAGCAGGTGATAAAAGTGAAGTACCCTTACTACTTCTGACAGAGAACGTCCTCAATATATGTTAAACCTGGCTCTGAAGTAGGAAATAATTGGACTAAACCTTGAAGCATGGGTAAGAGTTTAATAAGCAGAGATAAGAATGGTGTGTCAGGGGGCACCTGGGTGGCTCAGTGGGTTGGGCCGCTGCCTTCGGCTCAGGTCATGATCTCAGGGCCCTGGGATCGAGTCCCACATTGGGCTCTCTGCTCAGCAGGGAGCCTGCTTCCCTTCCTCTCTCTCTGCCTGCCTCTCTGCCTACTTGTGATCTCTCTCTCTCTCTGTGTCAAATAAATAAATAAATAAATCTTTAAAAAAAAAAAAAAAAAAAAAGAATGGTGTGTTAAGTCAAGGGAGCAGTCCAGGGAAAGACATGGAATTGGAAATATGTAAGGGGTAGGTAAGCAAGCAGTCTCATTTGGCTACACCCCAAAGTCTATGGAATGGAGTAGTGTTAAGAATTAAATCTCTAGATGGAGAGGAGAAGTGAGTTGGGGAAAAATCGGAGGGGGAGACAAACCATGAGAAACTGTGGACTCTGAGAAACAAACTGAGGGTTTTGGAGGGGAGAGGGGTGGTGAGTCCAGTGGTGGATATTAATGAGGGCACGTATTGCATGGAGCACTGGGTGTGGTGCAAAAACAATGAATTTTGGATCACTGAAAAAAAATTAAATTAAATTCTTTAAAAAAACATAATTTACCAATGCACACTGAGGAAATAGAAAACCTGAAGAGACAAGATGGGATTGGGAGGGAGACAAACCATAAGCGACTCTTAATCTCACAAAACAAACTGAGGGTTGCTGGGGGAGGGGGTTTGGGAGAAGGGGGTGGGATTATGAACATTGGGGAGGGTATGTGCTTTGGTGAGTGCTGTGAAGTGTGTAAACCTGGTGATTCACAGACCTGTACCCCTGGGGATAAAAATATATGTTTATAAAAAATAAAAAATTTAAAAAAAAAAGATATTCAATCTATAAATAAGGATATATGTCTCCACAATAGCAAAAAACTCAATAAAAACATTATAGTTCCCTCCAAAAAAAGAGTTAAATCTCTAACAATCTGTTTTAAAAAATAAGAAAACCAAGAAAGGTGGAGTGACTCCTAATAGAGACACACCCAGAAGGGATAGCTTTAGGACCCACATCCAGGTCCTCTGACTAGAAGGTTCCTGTTCCTTCTACCACATTGCCCTAAAGGAGGAAATAATGATGACTTTCTTAAAGACTTGTGAGGACTGGAGTTGCTAACACATATTGAATGCTTAAAGTAGGGTCTTATGCATAATAAGGCTCAAAAAGTAAGTATTATCTTGGGGGAGGGGGGTGTGCTGCCATAGCTAACAAATAATTAGAAGAGTCATATAGAAGAACCAGTGGAAAAATCAGTGCCATGTTGACTCAAGTCTTCCAAGAAGGCATCTCTGGCCCTCTCCAGGACAAGTTGCATTTGCCTCCTATACATGAGTCACTGTTTAGCAGGGAGGTTTAGAGTGCTAGGTCTGCCATGGCAGTTTCCTACCTGTGTGAAAGTCCTTTATCTGTTAAATGTGGAACATAATTCTTGTCACTTACTAAGGTTAGCCTTATCGTTAAATTAGTTAAGACACCTAAAGCACTTAGCTTGGTACCTGACATACAGAAAATACTTAAGTGTTAGCTACTCTTTTTATTAATATAGCTCACACAATAGGCAGAGAGATGAAATAATGGAACCAGAACGTCCCTAAGCCATTAAAGCCAGGAGGTATCCATGTTTCTGACAAACAGGCAGTATACCACAAGCTCTGGCCCTAATCAAGACTCTTCCCACCAAAAACAAACTGCAAGATTAATTGCAGCCTAAAGAAGAACACACCCCATGGAAAAGATCACCCAAATCAGAAGGAAGCAATCATTGCCACATCCTCCTAAAAAGAAAGCAGGAAAGTGAGCACAAGTATATATAACAACTTGTATTTTTCAAGGCTCTTGAAGGATGTAATCTTTGTTAGAATTTCAGTGAGAGACTTTTCTTTAAAAGATCAAGTGGATAAAAAGACCCTAAGAATAAAAAATTAGGGACCCTAAGCAAGAATGCAGCAATCCAACACACAATGGCATGAGGCAAGAATCGTGTGAACACAGAGAGGATCAAGAGAACCAAAAGGAAGAGAATTTCGCAGGGAAACAAGGTGTATTACCAGATTCTTAGTGACCACATGCAAGAAATGAATACCGAGTTCCAGTCTATACCACTTGGAGATGGACATAAACATGTCTTAGTCATAAGGTAAATTTCAAAGAATATTTCTTCTAAAATGTCGATTCAGTTAGTGTGTGTAAACATGTCTTAGTCATGTGGTGAATTTTAGAATATATTTCTTATTCCAAAATGTAGATTCAGTAGGTTAACATCATGGGATGTTATACAGCAGAGGTGTCAACAGCACTTCGGCCTTGACTTCTAACGACCTGATGACCTTGGCAAGGTTGTTTCATCTCATGTTCATCTGCTCTCATCAGTAACCTAGTAGGAGCAGCAGCATTATTAAGTAAATGAAACATTTAGGATGGTACATGATACATAAAAAACATACACATTCTGTTGTGCCATAAGGTATCAAGCCGAAGGATGTCAGCATTTGTTGTTTCTGAATATCTAGACTAACTGGACCCTGCTGAATATTCCAGTCACTACTCTGGAGCCCAGAGCGGGGAAAAGCGGGCAAGTAACACTTCTTTTAGAATGTTATGTTCTGCCCTGTTCCCCAGGATACAGTCTGCACAACTAGGCTTACCAAGGCTCATAGTCTCTAGATTTATTTTACATTACAACATGATATCCCGGGAATGTGCTGCTGGAGAAGCCAGATGATGCCTTTGATAGCACCAGGCACAAACCAGGGTCTCAAAATATAATGATCAACACATGAATATCAAATAAGAAAAAATTGTTATAAATCGGGGGACTACTTGCTAAAATCAGCAAACTTTAAATTCACTAACAAAATTATTGTCATTTTAATGGGTCTTTTAATAATTTACAGCTAAAAGCATTCGCGGTGCTTTTTAAAGTGAACTGTGTAGACCCGTACGTTGGATATCTTGAAATGTTTACAATGCATATTACCACCATTTCCTTCTGTCACTTAAAGAGTTTTTAAATTTTTTTGTCTGCCTCAAATGTTCTGAGAAGCTTTGTGCTCTCTATGTATTGGAGTGCCTAAACATAGAAAAATTATCTTCTTCCCCATCAACAACTGATTTTTTTCCATTACCAAATGAGAGTTTCTGAGGGCCCACAATGACTAGGATAAATCACTCCATTTCTTTGACTCTATTAAAGTAGATATTTTATGTCCCACTGCCACAAAATCCAAGATGAACACCAGAAATAGCCCGTGAGTTGAAGACTCTCATTTTAAAATGGCACCACAATTTATCCTATCTCTTCCTGTACCATGAGCATTACATTATTCATTAGAAGTATTTGTTTTTTAAGCAGCCATTACTCAGCTTTTGCTGAGCAGAGCCTTCCCAGTGTAAGGTGGTGATTTTGAGGGATATCTTCCAGCGATAAGGTCACTTTGTGGAATTCCCACCTACGTGACCCTAATGTGTTTGCATAAATATAAATTCGCTCTATGACATTCCTGTCATGTTTGCTCAGTGAGCAAGTAATTTGCCATTCTCATTACTCCAGGTACAAGGTACCATGTAGAAAATCAATCTTCTTTCTGCTTCATACATCACAGCTTCCCCCAGACATCCAGTGCAGCCTGACTCTGAAATGAAGCTGTGAGATAGACACAAGTCTGTTTCAGGCACTGCATTGTCCAAAAGGGGCTAATGAATGTTACACCTCACTGGGAAACCCCCTCTCGGGGCAGGGGAAATGTCTACACACAAAGCAAAGATGCTGTTTTGTGCAAAGCATTTCCTATACCAGAGGGAGGAAGGTCTTAATAGTGGAACAAACAAGTAGCTACGGGGAGTTTAGTGCACAGTTTTTCAAAAATATTAATCTACCATCTCTTCGGGTCACAAATCATTTTCTCCACCTCTTGACAGGCTGAAATTTGACTTTGAAAGACAATACATTGCAAGATCCTGACTGGCTGTAATATGTCAGGCTTCTCCCCAGGGACAGAGCCAGCTCATACCAGCAGATGAAACCATTTTCAGTGTTTTCGCTGGTGCTGATTGCTGTTTTTTTCACCAGCATATCCAATTCAACACCATAGTATAAGTGCCAGTGAGGGGAAAAACAGACTGGAAATATTTTTTATTCTATACCTATCTTCAAATCCATGGAGGGTAATATGCTGGAATTCTCATGATACATTGTGACTCGCATTTAGTGCAGAAAACCCACTAATTCAAATGTCAATGAATACTTACTGAGTACCTATTATGTTCTATCGTGGAAACTGTAGATAAAATAATCAACAAAAAAACCAAGGTCCTTCTCCTCACGGAATTTATGTCCCAGGAAAGAGAAAATGAATGAATACCTAAGTAAACCAACATGACAATTTCAAGTGCTGATCATTAGAGAAAAGAAGACAGAATCATGTGATAAATAGTGATGGAACGGTGGAGGTTATAAAGCAATATGAGGTAAGATAGTGACAATGATATTAGTGATGATATTAACCAAAAGAACCAGCCATGAGAAAAAAAGAAAATATATATATATATAATGGGAAAAATAAAGGAACACAAATAGTGAAATGGAGAGAAGGCAGGGTGGCTGGAGGAGTTTAGCATGAGTCAAAAGAATGGTATCAGGCACTGTCAGATCATGGAGGCCTTGCTGGCTATGATAAAAAATTTGGGTTTATTCAAAGTGAAGTGAGAAATTATTGTCAAGTGGAAGTAGGTGTTTTGAAACAACAGGGAAAATGACATGATCTGAATGACACTTTTAGGTATCATTTTAAAAAGCATTTATGGGGGCGCCTGGGTGGCTCATTGGGTTAAAGCCTCTGCCTTCAGCTCAGATCATGATCTCGGGGTCCTGGGATCGAGCCCCGCATCGGGCTCTCTGCTTGGTGGGGAGCCTGCTTCCCCCTCTCTCTCTGGCTGCCTCTCTGCCTACTTGTGATCTCTCTCTGTCAAAGAAATAAAATCTTTTTTTTTTTTAAGCATTTTTGCAGGGATAAAGAGTTGTCAGAGGTAGGGGTATCTAGGTGGCTCAGTCAGTTGAATGTCCAACTCTTGATTTTCGCTCAGGTCATGATCTCAGGGTTTTAAGACTGAGTCTCATGCTGGGCTCCACTAAAGATTCTCTCACCCTCTGTCCCTCTCCTCCATCAACCTCTCCCTGCCTCTTCCTCTCTCTCCCTCTCTTAGGGAAAAAAAAAAAAAAAAAAAAAAACAGAGAGAAAGAGAGAGAAAAAGGGAGATGTAGGCAGTAGATGTAGTAGAAGCAGAAGGAACAGTTAGGAACCTGCAGCCATGTCCAGGCTTGACCTAAGAAAGTATCAGTGAAGATAAACAAATGTACATATAGCCATTTTGGATATATACATCTTGGGAATTATCCAAAGTTTTGATGAGAGGACGCTAAACAGAATATCAGTGTCATTAGTAAGATGGAGAGGGGGTAGAAATAAATAATTCTCTTTGGGCATACTGAGACAATAGATATTCAGGATATTACTTATGACACGGAGAGCACAAAACTGGAGCTCGGGGAGAGGTAAACTCTGGGGCATACAGATCCTATTTAACACCAATAACCAGATAAGCTCACCCAGCATAGCCTTACAGATAAAATATAAGATACTAGTTAAATTTGAGTTTTAGATACAATGAATAATTTATCAGTATAATAATTGATTAGTATAAGCATGTCTGAAACATTGCATGGAACAGAGTTATACTAAAATATACCTCTATAGTTTATGGGATGGATGGATGGATGGATGGATGGATGGTTGATAGAGGTGTGTGTATATTACATGGGAAAAAACTTACACCAAAAAGTATTACCTGAAATTCATTTTTACCTGGGCATCCTATATTTTTATTTACCAAATATGCAACTAAATAGTTGTTAAATGTGGTACCCCTAACTCAGGATGAGAGTGTACATACAGAAGACCAAGACTTGGTGTACTCTGTGTTTGAGAGGAGGACCAGAGGAAGAACAGTTAATGAAGTGTTTGTAAGAAGCCTCGGAAGGAGGATTCAATAAGCAGAGTGTGGGGTCCCAGGCACTAAGAGAAAAAAGATGGCCCGAGAAGGAGGAGATGCTCGACTGAGCCTAAAGTTTTGACTGTTTCTCAGGAGCTGAATAACATCCAACTAGTAACCATGACATTTGGCAGCATGGCAGCACGCCCGGGTGACCTTGCAAACTGCAGCTATAGTGAAGTGAAAGAACAAGAGACCCACTGCTGTGGGATAAGAGATGAAGAAATGGAAACAATAAATACAGGAAGAGGGCAGTAGCTGTGGGGGTGACCCAGGCTAGTAGCGGATATACAGGAGGATGAGTGTCTGTTGATGGTAATGATCTAGTGGTAGGGAGAAGTGAATGATTCAGAGGTGAGATGGGGAAATGGTGGGACCAAAGCCCTTGACAGGAAATGAGATCCAAACCGTGATGGATAGGCTGATTTTTAACAGTAGTAGAAACAATCCTTCAATTTTAACAGAAAAAAAGGCAGCATATTTGTGTGTGGGTTCTGTTGGTTTCAAATTTTATAAAATCACTCCATTTATAAACATGTACACAAAAATATCTCCTATAAATTTCCTACATTTTAGTTTGTCCAAAATTACCCAGCTATTATGTATTCATATAAACAGAGACATACTCAAAATTAGTTGCATATTTCAAGATGTTTTGATAGCTAAATGAATTACTTTTAGATAGCTATTTAGGAAGATAAAAAGTGTTCACTTTTACTTTCCCATGGTTGCCTTTATTTTTCAAGAATCTGGGAAGAATAAAATAGCCTGTAAACTGTTGTAACATCAAAACTGAAGTTTTTCTAAATGGAAACCAGAAATTCCTAAATAACATTTCCCATAACAACTGCACCATACCACACATCATTAAATAGAAAAGTTTTGCTAATACAAAGTGAAAGCAAAGACTGCCAAGCTCCAGAGAAACAAAGGTCAGTTGCTGTGGGAACCATCCTTTGGACCTCCTGACCTTTGCATGTGTTGCATTAATGTGGATATTTGCATTGGATCTCCTCCAAAATAAAAATCAGATATTCAGTGATATAGCTGTAAATGCAGCTCAGCAGCCAAGAGACAGTGTGGCACTTCGAGGAGCACAAAGAGAAACAATAAAGATGTTTAAAAACTAAATATAATACTTTTACAACATTTCTCTAAGTATTATGCAGTCATTTGTCAGTTACCTGAGTTCCTGATGATATTGGTAAATGTACATGATGATTTGCCCATAACACTTCATGTTCTTATTAACAAAAGAGTGGTCGTCTGGCAAACAAAATTCCCTGATTTATTAAAGTTTCAGAATAAGGATTGTCTGCATGGTTTCTGGGGGGTTTTTTGTTTGTTTTGGGGCGTTTTTTGTTTGTTTTTTCTTTTGTTTTGGTTTGGTTTGGTTTGGTTTCTGTTATTTTTAACGCAAAGCTCACAGCTAAAACAATCCTGTACTCTTTTGAATATTTAAAGGAATGTGTCTCTTACCCATATCCTGCATTTGAAGTCAAACGGATACCACTTTTAGAACTGGTAAAATATGGGTACAGAAAAAAATCCTGATTATTAAACAACTAACATATGATTATCTATTGATAATATTTTCCAAATAAACAGGCCTCTTTCATGGCATGTTTACTACATTTAAAATTTCCACTTTCACTATCTTTGGAGATAGTTTATCTTAGTTTCCCTGTATGAACACAAAAAGCATAGACAGTGCAAAATCTACGTTCCATAAAAATGGAGGCCTTTTTATGCACTGTAATTGTAATGTCTGTTCTCCAAAAGGCAGGCAATAAAGATGAATGAATGGATGGATGGATGGATGGATGGATGGATGGATAGCCAGACCACCAGAGGATTAGGGGGAGGTGAAATTATGAATTTAGTGAGATTGAAAGTTAACATAAATGTATTTTTTAATCGGATAAGGAAAATAAGACATATCAGAGATTCTCAGTGACTTGGTACCAGCCCTAAAGCAGCAAGTTAGTATATATTTTTTAATTCCATTTTAAAAACCCAGTCCTTCTACATCCTTCCACCCTTCCTGCAAACCACGTCCTTGCCCTCCTATAATCTACCCATTCACACACTTGAAAAATAAAACAGATCTCATAAAAAGTAATCCAATGGCTTCCTTGGCTTTTGTGGCTAGATTTTTACTTCAGCCTCCCTGAGATATAATTGATACATAACACTGTGTAAGCTAAAGTATACAATATGCTGATTTGATACACAAATATCAACTGAAACTGAAACTGAAAGCAAATACTAAGAATATTGAGAAAAGTTGTAAGGGCCTATTTAGCCGGAGCAACTCTATCTCGGTTGAACAGCCATTTTGTTGTTTATGCAGTAAAACTTAAACTGACCCTGCTCCCCCTCCCCAGAGGAACTTACTTAGAAGCAAGTCTGGGAAACCAGTAAAATATGGTCGACCAGTCTGATAACAGAGCCCAAATACAAGGGCGGGTCAGGTCAGGTGGTGATAACAGAGCCCATATGCAGGGATGAGTCAGGTCAGGTGGAGACATCCAATCAGTGGGGCACGCATACTGTCTCCCTAGCTACCAAGGAGTGTTGGCCCCGCCTTTTGGTCACCAATTCTGACCAAGGTGATAGGATAGTTCAAATAGCTACTATGGGGTGAATTGTAATTCAAATGGCCACCCGTGTGTGACCTAGCAGGACTGTGCAGCTTTCTTTGCTGCAATCTCATTGGCCACCTGTGTGTAGCCAGGATCAACAACATGGCCTTTGCTCTATAAAAGTTAGCCTGTAAGGCTGGGAGGGGTCGCTCTCTCTGTAAGAGATGGCCCCAATGGTCGGTTAGATTCTCGATGCTTGGCTCAAAATAAAGCTTTGTTTGACCTTCGCTTTGTATCAGTCTCATTCCTTTGACCACGGACCTAACACAGTAAGGTTAGTTAACACATCTACCACTTCATGTAATTACTTTTTCTCGTGTGTGTGGTGAGAACACTGAAGATTTACTTTCTTGGCATTTTTCAGGTAAGCAATACAGTACTGTTAAGTACAGTCACTATGCCATACATCACGTCCCTCAAATTTACTTATCTTACACAACCGGAAGTTTGTTCACTTTGACCAGCATCTCTTCATTTCCCCCACCCCCAGCTCCTAGAAACCACCAATCCACTCCCTTTTTCTTTCACTTCCACTTTTTTAGATTCCGCATGTGAGATCAAAGAACATTTGTTTTTCTCTGATTTACTCATTGAGCATAATACCCTCAGAGTTCACCCATGTTGTTGCAAAAGGTAGGATTCCCTTCTTTTTATGGCTGAATAATATTCCATTGTATATATATCCATTTTATACAACAGAACTTTATCCATTCTTTATTCATTCATCCATTGACAGACACTTACATTGTTTCCCTGTCTTGGCTATTTCAAATAATGCTGCAATACATTTAAGAACTGATTCCTGGAATTTTCTCAAGGATTCCAAAGCTATTTCAAATACAGTGTAGCAGAGAATTAGAGAGGAAATCACAAAGGCCCATACCCCCAAGAATGTCAACCACGCTTATTTTAAATAACCCCAACAGTTTAGGTATTTGAGAACTCATACTTCTAAATCATAAACTGAGGTAATCCCTTCATTAAAAAAAAAAAAAAAAAAAAAAAAAAAAAACTTTGCCAGAGGCTGGGACCATGTTATTCTCAACACTGGATTCTAGACGTTCACTAGCGCACTACCATAGAGCAGGTACTCAATACATAGGCATATTGGATTAATGAGTGAATGAAAGCATGCATGCCCAGACACTCTAGTAAGAAGCAGAATGCAACCTGGTAACGAATGTATTAAAAGACAGTTGATGCAAATTCCTCAAGTGTTTAGTTTTATAGAGAAGTTACCTCCCCCCAAAAAGGATTGCCTTGTAAATAAGGATTTCTTAAGACATCAGATCACAAATCCAAGCAGCAATTAGAGAAAGGGGAGTTGGAGGAGGGGGAGAGGGCAAGGGGGAGAGAGAGAAAAAATGGGAGGGAAAGGAAGGGCCAAAGAGAGGGGATGGGAAATATGTAACAGTCAAATTTTGGTGGGTCAAGACAATGGTGCCTAATATCTATGCTCACAGAGGAGGCAATGCGGAGCTGGTTTTTTATTTTACTTTTCTCTTCTTTTTATAACAATTAAAGCCTTAAACTTAGTGCTAAGTGCACAAGGAAAGTAATGACTCTGGGGTTGAGAGTTAATAAAATTCTGGAATGAAAAAAATTAACAATGGCAGTCAAAAACACAAACTAAGCCAAGATCTAATTATATTATACTTTCATGAATGTAAAAAACAGTATGAAATATTTAATAATCTACCAAACTCCACTTTTCTCATCTGCCCAGGGATCCCATAGACTTGCATACAATTATCTCCTCAGTTAAACACACAGCACTTGACAAGTACTCAGATTCACATTCACATCATTGTTCCTGATACTATGGGGCCACTTCAAATGCTGGAAGCTCTTCCCTTGACAATCTGTGCTTAGAGAGGTTTCGGTGATCAGGGATTCAATCTGCTTGTTTTAATTAGTACTTCTGCACTATTTGCCTATACCTTACAGGTGAGCCTTCTGGCAGGTAATTTAATTTTCTTTATTCTTATTTTGCCAGCATTTCTAAAATTGAATAAAAAGGAGAAAAGGCTCAAACAGGCATTGAACAGCATGATTCCCTGTCAACTGAAATGCTAAACAGATATTCTGACTTCTGAAAGACCCCAGAACACCAGCTAAGCTTTCAAAGAGAAATGTAACTGTTTGCATTATCTATGTTCTTTTCTTTTGTTTGCCATCAAGATAGTTGTGATTGAACCCAGCAAATAAAGGATATGGAGAGAGTTATCTAAGAACAGGATAACCTAGGTAGTACTCTACTGTCATTCAAGACGATCACAATAATAGCTGATTTCACGGGATACTACTTTTAACTACTATTTGGTACATTCAAAAATAGGTATGTATTGCTAGAAAGCATAATAAAATAAATGTGAACCACCAGCTGCTGAACACATCACTAATTTAAGAACAAAAACATCACCACTGTTCTTAAACCCAAGTATTTTGTGCTGCCTCCCAGCACTCTCCTGCTTCTCTTCATCCAAAAGTAACCAGTAGCTTTCCTTTTTAAAAATAATTTCAGCACACATATATGTGTCCTTTACCAATATATTATTTCAGTTGTCTTGGTTTGAGTTTTGTAAATATAGTATCATACTGTGTGTAATCTCTTGAAACTTGATTTATTCTCTCAACATTACATTTCAAAAGATATTGTTTGTGTTGTTGCATCCAACTGTACTACATTCATTTTCACAGTTGTATGATCCCTTGTGTGGTTTTAGCAAAATACATTCATCCATTTCTTGTCAATGGGCATTTGGGTTGTTTGTAGTTTATTTTTTTGCCATTGTAAATACAACTAGAAATCATCTTTATACACGTCTCCTGGTTCACATGCGTTAGGAGTTTCTGTAGGATGTATACACGAGAAAGAAATTGTTGGTCAAAGGGAACGTGTTTAACTTTACAAGATAATACTAAGTCATTGTCCAAAGTGGCTGTCCAAATTTACATCACCACTAGCAGTACTGTGTGAGTTTCCATTACTTTACACACTTGAAATCATTTGATATAGAAAGGCTTCTATATTTTTGACATTTTCTTGGGTATAAAATAGAATCAATTTTTGGTCTTAAATTCCATTTCCTCAATTATAACTGAAGGCAAGTGTCTTTTTTTTTTAAGTAAGATATAATTGACATGTAACATTAGCCAATGACTTTTTCTCTGATGCTTTTTTTTTTAACTTCATGACTTTGATTGACATCCATCAGTTTCTGAATAATTAATGGATTTTCAAGTAAGCAGTCAATATCATCCCATTGTCAGACTGAGGGTTGCTGGGGGGAGAGGGGTTATGGAGAGGGTGGTTGGGTTTTGTACATTAGGGAGTGTATATGCTATGGTGAGTGCTTTGAAGTGTGTAAACCTGACGATTCCCAGACCTGTAGCCCTAGGGCAAAGAATACATTATATGTTAATATAAATAATTTCCAAAAAATATCACTCTCTGTTTCCATCACCAAGGCACCAACATTACATCAAGTTTTTCATTAAATTCACCACCTAGCACCAAACTTTAACTTGTGGATATGATTACCAGTTTCTGATCTACTTTTAGCAAGTATGATAGATTTTCTTTAAAGAGCTACTGATCATTTCTCCATGATCTTCATAAAATATATGACTACATATGCCTACTTCCCTGATCCTTTTTTCCCTCAGTAATATTTTGTATATTTCTAAGTAGAATGATTCTAACGTTGCTGAACTTATTTTCCAGACTTCAACTCTTCAACTGCCCTTTTATAATATTTTTGTTTTCCACCTTCGTAATTGAAAAACATTCTCTAAGGGTTTTTTTTTTTTTTTTTAAGATTTTATGTATTTATTTGTCAGAAAGAGGGAGAGAGAGCAGGCACACAAGTAGGGGGAGTGGCAGGCAGAGGGAGAAGCAGTCTCCCTGCTGAGGCCATGTACCCGGCCAATAAAAACTAATTATTTTTCTCAGATAAGATCAGAAAAAAAAGAATGGAATTTGAAGTTGAATTGAAAGCACAGTTCTGACCAAGCATTTTAGATCCACACAACTCTGTTACATTATGTCTCCCACAGCATCCAGAAACAATTTTAGATTGCTAGACCATGTCAGTTCAAGATGATCGTTATAGAGCTCTACAACCTGCCACTGATCTGCTATTGTACCAGTTCTGAGAATCGGTTCTTTTGAGTATTTTTATGCATAGGCATCACATGTTCCTCACTGACTGCATGTGACTAGGATAGTGGGTTTCATCCACTATCAAATACAGTTTTAAGACATTTACAGTACCTGGCTATGACTGTGGGGACAACTATGAGCTCTATACCTCTGCCAGTTAAACTCCTTAAAAGGCACCCTGTTGATTTAGCCATGGGGCATTAATATTAAAGAACCTATTTTTTTCTGGTATGGTAGTGTAAGAATGATCCAGCCTCTTAGTAACCTAGTAACCTATTAAATCTTTATTGACTGCAAAGTAATTCAATCTAAGAAGTCTAGTTAACTATAGAACTTGGGAAACACATAACATCAACTTTACATTTTAAAAAAAGTGACCAATTGTCCCAACCTTAAAATAAGATACCAATGCCATGATCACTTTCTTTTTTTTTTTTTTTAAGATTTTATTTATTTATTTGTTAGAGAGAGAGCACAAGCAGGGGGGGAGGCACACAGAGGGAGAAGCAGGCTCCCCACTGAGCAAGGAGTCTGATGTGGGACTTGATCCCAGGACCCTGGGATTATGACCCCAGCCGAAAGGCAGCGGCTTAACCAACTGAGTCACCCAGGCGTCCCCCATGACTACTTTCTATATGCCTAACCAGTACAAAGCTGGACATGGCATACAATCCATGCTCAGTTCAAAAAATAGCCCAGAAGCCACATCCTGTGCCACCAGTACGTTTTTCACTGTCTTCATTCTCTGGAGCATCCACACAAGTGAGCAAACTCTCATTTTTGAAACAGTTCTCCCTCCTCTGGAACTGAGGAATCCAACACCCTCATACTCTTGGTTCTCCTACTGCTTTACTGGGCTCTCATTATCAGGGTGCTTCGCTAATACTTGCTCTTCTGGATAACCTCTGAATGGTTATTAAAGTGCATGGGGCTCTGCCAGACCCTTCTTCTCTGTCTACAGTTTGTCCCCAGATGATCTCATCCAGTGCCACAGCTTTAAATAAGCTTCATTCACAAAATCTTCCTCCAACACTGGCATCTCCCCTGAACCAGATTTCCACATTCAATTGAGAATGTCACGTCTCCAGTTAGATGGCTAATAGACATCACAAACGTATAAAGTAGAGTTATGCATTTCCATCGTTCTCCCCAAGGCACTATTCCTCTCCATTTCGCCATTGCACCACCATCCAGCCAAAGTCACCGATGATTCCTCTTTCCCTCACCGTTTCCAACATTTCAGCATAACCTATGCTCAGCATCTTAAATATAACTTAAATCTATCCATTTTTTTCCCACCTGCATTCTTTCCCAAGTCTGGCCTTCACTACCTACAATGGCCTTCCTATCTGACCTCCCTGCTTCCACCTTTCCATCATAGAATTTTTTTCTCCTAATAACATACAGAGCCAGCATTTTTTTTATACATGGAAATCTTACCACTGTCCACTTAAAATTTTCCAATGTACTCTTTGTTAGAATAAAATCTCAACTCTTTACCATGACCCACTCACCTTCTTTCTAAAAATGCCCAAATCCTCAAGTTCTTTATAATGCCTGAAAGTTCATCTCTTTCTTCAGATTACTGTTTAAAACCTGCAAAGAGGCTTTCCTACCACATATAGCTTAGACCCAACTGATCTCCATTCAATGAACACTGAACATTACTATCAGTAATAATGTATTTGTGTATTTTCTGACTCCTACTACTAGCATCTAAGCACCATCTCAGGAAACTTTCGTCTTGATCATCATGGTGTTCCAAGCTACTTGGTCTAGAACAGTGGCTGGCTCATAGTAGACACTAAATAAATAACTTTATAAGAAATTTAATAAAGGCTTTCTTCCTGAGACCCAATAGCCATCCCTCCAGAAAGGCCCTGAATTATTCTTATTTTCATGTCAAATTTAATAGTCTTGGAGAAATTGCTTGATTTGCATGCTACTCTCTAATTTTAAGAAACAATCATTTAAAATCTCTACAGTTTTTCTGCATGTCAGTTATTACCTGTTGAGTCAAAAATGGAACCGTACTCGTGAAGTCAAAGACTTCACTTTTGTGTTTACATCTGAGGAACTTCAAGAGCAAAAGATTTTCTCTACAAAGTCAAGTGTAATTACCACTCATTAAATTCTCTGCCTTTCAGACAATGAAATAATAATAGCCTAAGTGATTTGAGAAAATGCTCAGCTTTTGGCAATCCTGATATTCTTTCCAAGATCCATCATCAAATTACTAAAGATTCTGTATCTTCAAAGCTATGCTTTTGGGAAACTAGAAAACTGACACAATATCATAGAAGTTAGAAATAGAAACTTCAAAGCATCCTTCCATATCAACTATATTATTAATAAGGTAAAGAACAATATAAATTTTAAAAAAAAAAGAACAATATAAATTTGATGAGCATCAATGTACTCTGGCAATTAATGGTAATCTTCTAAAGATATAACCCCCACAAAGAGGCCCCTTGCCTTGCAGGCACCATACCAGGTGAAAGGTAAACAATCTCCAATATAAACATTTGGACATTTGGATTAAAAAAAAAAGCAACTACCTTTTTTCCCCCCCAGTGGGAAAATCTCCCTCCAAAACTCAAGTATTGAAGAGGCAAAGTAGAAGACTAAGAGTGTAGGGGATTTTAGATTAAGTTCAAAATGTACTGCTGCCTCTTACTAGTTTGAACTTGAGAATACTACCCGTCTCCCTGTTATCAAATATTCACTGAGCACCTAACCTCCCACGTGCTATACTAGGTGTAGGACTATAAAAATAAGCTCTTGCATAATTTAGAGACTTAGTTTAGAACCTTAGTTTTCTCCAAGATAAAACGAGAATAATACTAGTCCCATTGATCAACCAAGATAAAGTAGGCAACATACTTAACATAAAGAAAATGCTTCAATAAATAACTTACTATTTTTATAATTTTCACCAAGTCACATTAACCCATGTGCTAGGTGATTCCTCCTAGCCATTGACAGTATGCATTTGAAATGAAAATTTAGACTGATTCAATTTCATTGGCAGAATCACACTATAACTATTGGCCTCAACATAAAATGAATAAGACTAAAAACCAGTTATAATGACATATTTTCAGTATGCTTAAAGATTAATTGAATAAACGTTTCATTGACCTCATCTCTGATTCATTGAAAAAGTACAAAAATCCAACATGTTGATTTTATTTACCAAACAACATATTTTTTAATGTAATCTCTTCAGCAAGTAACCATTAAAACATAGATGCTAAAAAGAAGTCAAAGGAAATTGTACATTCAGGACCCATTGACCATTCAAGAGTTTGGAGTGTTCTGTTTTGTTTTCATTTCCTGGTTCTCCATTTCATAACAATTAATTAGTTAAATACAGGAATATAGCCTAGTAGTATTATTCTATTTAGCAGAGAATTACTGTACATAATTCAAGAGGACATGAGTCTTCTACAGTATAGTAAGACTATTTTATGACTCTCTTAAAAAAGTAGTCTCTTATCTTCTCAGAGAGTAAGAGATTATACTGTTGTTCAAAAGTCTAAACCATTGCTAGGCCTTCAAATAAGTGTGCTAATTACTTGAAATGACATGAGAAGTACCAGAAATGAAAAAGCAATAAATTGTCAGTTCTTTTGAAACCATAGTTTAATAACCCAGTGTTACCATTACTTTAATACCAATATACTAATTTGGAGTAGTAAATAGTTATAATAACAAGGATACAAATTAAAGAAAATAAATCATTAGCTTAACCTCTCCAGAGGTAACATGGTCTTAATATTATTTTGATAAGGATCAAGTTTGATATTGTAGGCATATGAATATATAAATTACAAAGTGCTAAATAAATGTACAGAATCAGCATCACCAGTGGTTCTCAGTATCACCAGACACCTCACTGTTACATATATTATATTAGAGACTGTGGAGGTCTCCAGGAAAATTATCTTCATATCAAATTAGTGCAAAATGAGATTTTAATTAGAAAAAGGGCTTCCTGTCTTCCTCACTTATGAAAGCAAAGAATAATGCAGAATTCCTTTCTCATATACAGGGGATAATAGCTTTTGAAAATTACCGAAACACAAATACTCATTTTATTAAGCCCCTCAACAAAATGCCTCTGACATCTATCTATTGCTATCAGGCACGCAGACACACTCTCTCACACATAGGCTCCAGATCTCTTCCTTTTACAGTACTTTCTCAATTCATCTGAGACTACACAGAGAACGCCTAAATTCAGTAATCATGTTGTTAACATCCACCTTTACTACTTTTAATCTTCCTTTTAAAAAAGAAAGTCTACTACCCGATTCAGAGTAACTGCAGATGAAATTGGTTTCTGATAGGTTGTCAAGAAAAAGTATAACCATTCTAAACACTGAATGTTAACTTGGAAAATACAAAAGAGCTGCCTATATCCTACCACATGACAGAATTTCACTATGTGCAAGTTAGGAGGATGTCGTAAACTCGACTACAAGGACATGGATTCTCAGGATTTTCAAAGTGTCAAGCCCAGTGTTATGTGGAACTAGGATGTCCCAGAATTTCAAGACTGCCAAGAATCACTGGCCCAGACACCCAAAATATGACACCAAATGATAGTTCATCAACCTATTCCATGCAAATTTAGGGAAACCTCTTTACAGAGCAACATAAACATCGTTTTGTGTGTATGTGAGAATGAGGGAGAACTAGATAATATCTCATGGTCTTTCCCCTCTCTTTATTTCACTGTATCATCAGAAGGCTGCATTCATTGCAAACCTAAGCCAACTGATAATAACTTTTCCCCAAAGTCCGTTTATTCTCGTGCCTGAAGTGTAATTTTTAATCGTGGAGTGATCCAACAGTGCAATTTCAGGAAGCAAGTTTTGCGTGAAGAAGACTGCATTTCACTGTCAGAGAGTTACCAGAGATGACAGTTTGTAACCCCATGGACACAATGAAAAATGTCTACATACCAGGAGAGCTGGAGAGAAAGACACCCAAGGCCCTGCTCATGGTAAGGAGTCACTCACAAATTCGTAAACTATAATGAACATTTTGACCTTGAAGTCAAAACATTTTCAAGGTTCTATTTTCTAGTTTGCAAAAATGGAGGTGAGTTACCAAACTAGGAGAAAAATCATGCAATTTGAGAGCATCCCAATAGTGCCTCGGGATGCAAAGTTAAGGCACAGACCCTTCTCACCAGTAAAACTGACTAGAAGGGGGTTTTAGTTAAGATTCTGAGCCCCCGGAGGAGAGGTTTAGATTAAAAATATCCCCCTCCAAAAAAAAAGAACAAGAAAAAAGAAGCTGCCACTGACCAAAAAGACAAGAAGCATGAGAAGTGCCAGGTTGGCACAAAGGTTAGGCAGCCAATGGGGGATACAGAGTCAAGTGAGAAGGGACTGAACAGCAAATATACCAAAGAATAATAAGGAGATTAGAAACCCCTCACTACATGTTTCTGGACTGGGGAACAGAAGTTTTGAGAGTGGTCACATTGGGGAACCAAGAGGCTCATGTGGTTAAGCGACTGTCTTCAGCTAGTGTCATGATTCCGGAGTCCCAGGATCAAGTCCCACATCAGGCTCCCTGCTCAGCGGGGAGTCTGCCTCTCCCTCTGACCCTCCCCCTATCCAATGTTCTCTCTCCTTCTCTCTAAATAAATAAATAAAATCTTTAAAAAAAAAAAAAAAAGAGGATGATCATATCTAATAGCTTCTAGTTTTCCATAAATTAAAAGGCTCAGTAAACTGTAGAAAATTGAAGTGGGAAATCAGACTATGGTCTTTTTTTTTCCCTATTTTTTTAATTAATATATTTTTTATTAACATATAATATATTATTTGTCCCCAAGGGTACAGGTCTGTGAATTGTCAGGCATACACACTTCACAGCACTCACCATAGCACATACCCTACTCAGACTATTGTCTTAAAGAGACTGGTTGAAGTTTCAAATAGTCACTGAGGAATTAAGGAAAAATTTTCTAGGTTCTTTACAGGAACAATTGATATACTTACCACCTTTTAAATATGTAAGGAGGGTACATTTATTCAACAAGTAATTATTAAAGGACATTATGGGAAAGGACAAGGATATAGAAGACAAATCTCTGAGCGCAAGGATTCAACTATGTAAATAATTTCCAATACAATGCAAAACAAGTGCCCCAAAAAGTCATGAACATTCTTCTAGATGTGTGTGTGTTGACTGGTGATTATCCATACTCTTTTCTCCTTCAGCCCCTCAGACACAAGGCATGTACCAACAAGCGGATTCATGGAATTAAGGGTACCATGCACAGCATGAAAAGAAATGCTCTCTTATTCACTGGTATTACATATTCATATATATGTTGGGAACAGAACTTAGATTATTAAGTGGAGAATGCTGGAAATGTTGTTCCCTCCCAACTTCCAGTCAGTACAGGTTGCTGACAACAACCAACTGAAGTTCTCAGGAGACTGACAAGCTATGACTGACTCTGTCTCTCAGAGAACTGACAACATTCTCCACAGAGGTTCACTCTGGGATCAACATAATCAACAAATGCCTACTGGGCACGGTTGGGGGTTAAAGTTGTAAAAATAATAGCCCCTGTTTCCAAGGAGCTTCCAATTTAATTGGAAGATAAAATGTCATCACAAGACACCTTAAGTAACATTAAAATTTGATCAGCCGGTCACGACACCTAGAGAGCAGCTAGCTCAGGAGTATGGCTAATTCTTACAAAATGTGTGCTACAGACAGAAATGTATTAAAAGTAGGAAGAATATGCTTCAGGAAAAGTGGTGATAGAGGCAGGAATTGTATTGGGTCTTCAACCTTGGGGAAGGGGGAGACCCATGCCGCAGAGTGAAACCACCAGGCCCCTCCTAATTAACACCCCCCTTTGCCATCACTGCTGAGAAGCCCACCCTGGGCAGCTCAGAACCAGCTGCATTTCTTCAAAGCAGATAATACCAGCCCTGACACTGCCAGTGTCGGAGACAACTCTAATTTGGGAGGCCCTCGTTTCAAAGATCAGATGTTTCACTCTTTCTTTGTCTTTACGACTTGCAAAAACAAGTAGTTTGCCCACAAGTTCCGGGCATGGCTAGGAAGTTACATCCTGTGCATCCTATTCACAAAGGTTGTATTGCTTGGCGTTTTGTCCTCACAATTTTTGGAAATAGCCGTGTTTATTTTCCGTTATTTCTGGGCCATTCATTTAAGATTGAATTGGAAAGCTTCTTTGGGTTTAGATTTTTTTTGCTTTGTTAAAACCCAAACTGAAAAATCCAACATGCAACCCCCAAAAATTAGCCATTGACCATAATGAGCACTCTTAACAATCCTCAGCAGCAGGAAGCTCCCTTCTTGGAATCTCTATTCTGTACTCCCACCTTTATCCAGACTCTGGGCAACATTTCATGCAGAGAGGCATTGGGATTGGCCCAATCCTTCCATCATTCTAAACAATCAACATCCCTACCATTTCTCCTACGCTCATTATTCCCACATCAAACTCCATGTGCCACCAACCATAGTTGCTTAAAATCACGACATTTGGCACTCACACACTGCTTCAAATTAGTTCGCTTTGGCTACCAAATTAAATCCCACAAGGAATTCCTTGTCAGGCTTAGGTACCAATGCTAAAAATCTTCAGAGAGCCCACATTTCTCACGAGTTTGGTGAGCAGGGTTATCTGTCCTCGTTTGGGTTCGGGAAGGGAGCAAGAATAAAACCAGGGTTGGTGCCAGAGAAGCAGAAAGCAAGCATCAAGCCTAGACAGGGAGTCAGAAATAGAACTGGGGGTCAAATCAGGATTGATTGCAAGGATTCTGAAGGAGAGATGTCAAGAACTTGAAGGGGGAATATCAGAAGGGCAGCCGGGATGCAACAAGCAAGGCTCTGAAGGGGAAGTGAGCAAGCAAAATGCAAACAGCACTGGCCACAGCAGAGGATGCGGGGAAGAGCCAGACGAATGCCACACAGAAGGGGATGCCTGGTCCCCAGCAGCTAATAGTTCTCATCCAGTCCTCATTGTGAAGAAACTGCAACATCTCATCCAAACTCCTCAGTGGAATTTAATGATACTCATAACTACAAGTTACCAAGTGCTTTGTGTGAAGCACTTGCATTCACTCTTTTAAACGTCATAATGGTCTAGACATTTTTTTTTTTTATTTATTTTCAGCGTAACAGTAGTCATTATTTTTGCACCACACCCAGTGCTCCATGCAATCCGTGCCCTCTCCAATACCCACCACCTGGTTCCCCCAACCTCCCACCTCCTGCCCCTTCAAAACCCTCAGATTGTTTTTCAGAGTCCATAGTCTCTCATGGTTCACCTCCCCTTCCAATTTCCCCCAAGTCCCTTCTCCTCTCTAACTCCCCTTGTCCTCCATGCTATTTGTTATGCTCCACAAATAAGTGAAACCATATGATAATTGACTCTCTCTGATTGACTTATTTCACTCAGCATCATCTCTTCCAGTCCTGTCCATGTTGCTACAAAAGTTGGGTATTCATCCTTTCTGATGGAGGCATAATACTCCATAGTGTATATGGACCACATCTAGACATTTATTAATTCTCTGTTTTATATATGAGAAATCCAAGGCCCAGAAAGCTAATTTCCTTAAAGTCCCCACATAGTAACAGCCAGAGCTGGGATTCAAAGTGCTCGTTTCTCTGGATTATGCTGCTTACGCTGACATTTGTGTGGAGCTAAAAGCATGTGGTTCTTTCTCATTTTAGAATTGTGCTGTCCGGTGAAGTTCCCGCTGGCCCCATGGGGTCATCGAGCACTTGAATTGTGACTAGTGGCAACATGTTGAAACAATAATGCTTTGGATGTATTAATGTAAATAAAATACACTGATACCTTGTAAAAATTAATTTCACTCCTTTTATTTAATGTGGCTAACATAAAATTTATATGTAAACTTGCCCATATTTCTAGTGATCAGCACTCATCTAGAATGTAAGTTCAGTCTTTCACAGCTGTTTTTTAAAACAAAACATAGGATGCTGGGGCGCCTGGGTGGCTCAGTGGGTTAAGCCGCTGCCTTCGACTCGGGTCATGGTCTCGGGGTCCTGGGATCGAGTCCCGCGTCGGGCTCTCTGCTCAGCAGGGAGCCTGCTTCCTCCTCTCTCTCTGCCTGCCTCTCTGCCTACTTGTGATCTCTCTCTCTGTCAAATAAATAAATAAAATCTTTAAAAAAAAAAAAAAAAAAAACAAAAAACATAGGATGCTGGGCTGGCTCAGTCAGTTAAGCGTCCGACTCTTGGTCTCTGCTCAGGTCATGAGATGAAGCCCTGCATTGTGCTCTGTGCTCAGCGAGGAGTCTGCTTAAGACTGTCCCTCTCCTCTGGCCTCTCCCTTCTCTAAAATAGGTAAATATTATTTTTCAAAGAAACATAAAAACTCCAAAGTTTAAACTGCAGAAAAATAATATCCAGACAAGAAAAAAGACAACCGAATGCCCTAACTTGCCTCCCTTTTTTTTACTGTCCTCACTGGAATCACTGTCTACAGCTACAGCATCATGCCAGCCTCTAAGTGTGGAAACAAACTCTTTTCTTGGCTCCTCTTAGAACAGCTGAGAAATGTTTGCCTCTTCAGAAAGATAAATGACCGTGATACAACTAGAGGGGAATCACAGAAAGTTCAAGGAACATTAAAATAGACCTGAAGGTAAGTTAGAGGTTTCAATTCTGACCTTTGCTAGCTTGTTGAAGAACATGTGAGCTTCATCGTATCTCAGAAAAGAAGCAGCCTTCTAGGCCTGGGATCATGGACTTAAGAACACAGAGAAAGTACTCTGATATGAGGAATTTGAGAGGCAGGGCGGGGGTCATGTGGGCTAGGGAGGGAAAAAAATGAAACATGATGGGATCGTGGAGGGAGACAAACTGTAAGACTCTTCATCTCAGGAAACAAACTGAGGATTGCTGGGGAGTGGGGGGTAGGGATAGGGTGGTGGGGTTATGGACATTGTAAGGATATGTGCTATGGTGAGTGCTGTGAAATGTGTAAGCCTGATGATTCACAGGCTTGTATGCCTGGGGCAAAAAATACATTATATGTTAATAAAAAATTTAAAAAATATATAAAAGAACACAGAGAATCTACACCGGGGATATAAATGAGAGTAGTTCTGGTGTCAGACAGTGGAGTGGTAGGAAGTTTGCTAACAGGTGATGTCTGGCTTAAGGCATCAAATTTGAAAAATTTTTAAAACATTCTGCAGTAATTGTTAAGAAAGTAACCGCAAACAATCTTCTTAACCAGCTGTGAGGCTAGAGGCTTTAGTACACTAAAACAAAAACCAAGTGAAGGAAAAGAGAATGAGGAAAGAAAAATGGGTGAGAAAAGAGAGAGCTAAGAAAGGAAAGTGAGCATAAAACAGTTCTGATTACTCAACAAAGTGCCCATCCCTATATGACCCAAGAAGTCTGTGTCATCAATTGGCATTTACACTATCAAGCCTCCATTTCCCAAAATATGATACGGATATGTGCTAATTATTATATACAATAATCCCTAGAGGTTACTCTAATCCAACAGTCTTTGTTAAGAAAGAAGAAAACTGGGGGGTTTCATTCCTTCAGATGACACTTTGAAAACCTATGATTCTGGCCTCAATCCATGGGTCACAGTCCTCTCTGTCTTAGGCCATTGAAGCCAGGAGGATGTGACTCACAGGGACTGAGGGGATAGGGACCATGATCCTGACTTCCAAGTATTTGTAACGTTCTTTATTAATATTGTTTTGTACAACTTCACTTTCTCAGTAATTTCTTAATGGAATGAGGTCACCAGTAACAGAAACAGATGTCCTCCATGCAAGGAAATCACAGTGTGGTCATAGCAGAACATATGCCTCTAAGGTAGCCATGCCCAGCCTTAAAGAACGCTTTAGGACAGACAGATGACAGAGGCTGGGTGCAGTTATCTTCACAGCCCTTCAAAAGACCCCAAAATCCGGGCCCTAACGACCATGATTTCATTGTATTCAGAATAAAGAAGCAAATATTTAAATAAGAACTTTTGGAAGTGACTGTATGGTATAGAAATACAAGCCCAGGACTGGGAAAAAAAAAAAAAAAAAGACTCATCTGTATGACACCCCAAATGACCTGAGGCAGGATACTTACCTTTGCTGGACTTAGATAAGATAGCCACTTAATCACAAAAAGCACCAACGCTCTAAGATTCTGTGATAGAGAAATTTGTTCCTTACACCTACCCCAAACAATTATAATAATGGCATGTAAGGACCAGACCAGCCTGTACTATGGGTGGAAGACAGATGAGATCTGGGGATACAAGGAAGTCCACCCTAATCCCCTCTCTCCCCTCACAGCAGTCCCTGGTGCCTTAACTTCAAAAATGAAGACTCATGGATAGAACTTAAGGCAGTATTAAGAGCGACGTGTTAAAAGTTCAGCTGGAAGAGATTAAAGTCAAACTTCATTTACTTCACAATTATGCCATGGCCTATCACAGTCTTAGGATCTAATAACAAATTTCTATTAAGGGTCTAAAGCTAGCCACACACCAGAAGTAAGGGGGAAACCCAGAATATGGGCATCATATTTACCATACTGCTCCCCGTAGCTCAGAGGTCCAAAAGTGTAGGAATTTGGGTAATCACTGTGAATGTCCATATGATGGGAAATACATTATTTGGAAAGCCTACTTATTTGAAACTATGATTCACTCTCAGCCCCATGAAAATGATTAGTGCTACTCCAGTTACAGACTCTCTTGGTCCATCCATAAATAAGGCTACCTAACAGAAAACATGAGACATTAGAGACTTTTCCTCAAAAAAATTTTCTAAAAAAAATTCTCATTGCTAGGTTGTAGGATCTCCCACCATGTTCTCAAGATTTCACTATAAAATTATATATACCATACATTGAGTCATTCAACAAGCATTTCAGCATGCGTTGTGTGCCAGGCAAGATATCTAGAATTGACGAAGAATTAGACAAGGCTTTCATTCCCTAAATAGCTGCTTTCCAGTTGGAA